>NC_141873.1:172491042-173116042 GCF_056163025.1 Triticum urartu | reverse complement strand
AGGAAGTCTCACATCAACGAGGCTAATCAATGGGCTCTGGAGATGCCCACTGATTGATGTTAATGCAAGGAGTAGGGATTGACATGCAACAGATGCACTAGAGCTATAAATGTTTGAAAGCTCAACAAAAGAAACTAGTGGGTGTGCATCCAACTTGCTTGCTCACGAAGACCTAGGGCAATTGAGGAGGCCCATTGTTGGAATATACAAGCCAAGTTCTATAATGAAAAATTCCCACTAGTATATGAAAGTGATAACATGAGAGACTCTCTACTATGAAGATCATGGTGCTACTTTGAAGCACAAGTGTGGCAAAGGATAGTAACATTGTCCCTTCTCTCTTTTTCTCTCTTTCTCTCTTTTTTTTCTTTTTTTTCTTGGGCCTTTTCTTTTTTTATGGCCTTTCTCTTTTCTTTTGGGCCTTACCTTTTTTTATGGCCTTTCTCTTTTTTTATTCCTCACTTGGGAGAATGCTCTAGAAAATGATGATCATCACACTTCTATTTATTTACAACTCAATGATTACAACTCGATACTAGAACAAAGATGACTCTATATGAATGCCTCCGGCGGTATACCGGGATATGCAATGGACCAAGAGTGACATGTATGAAATAATTATGAACGGTGGCTTTGCCACAAATACTATGTCAACTACATGACCATGCTAAGCAATATGACAATGATGAATGTGTCATGATGAACGGAATGATGGAAAGTTGCATGGCAATATATCTCGGAATGGCTATGGAAATGCCATGATAGGTAGGTATGGTGGCTGTTTTGAGGAAGATATAAGGAGGTTTATGTGTGAAAGAGTGTATCATATCACGGGGTTTGGATGCACCGGCGAAGTTTGCGCCGACTTTCAATGTGAGAAAGGGCAATGCACGCTACCGAAGAGGCTAGCAAGGATGGAAGGGTGAGAGTGCGTATAATCCATGGAGTCAACATTAGTCATAAAGAACTCACATACTTATTGCAAAAATCTACAAGTCATCAAAAACCTTAGTACTACGCGCATGCTCCTAGGGGGATAGATTGGTAGGAAAAGACCATCGCTCGTCCCCGACCGCCACTCATAAGGAAGACAATCAAATAACACCTCATGTTTCAAATTTGTTGTATAATGTTTACCATATGTGCATTCTACGGGACTTGCAAACCTCAACACAAGTATTTCTCAATTTCACAACTACTCAACTAGCACGACTTTGATATTATTACCCCCATGTCTCAAAACAATCATCAAGCATCAAAACTTCTCTTAGTATTCAACACACTCATAAGAAAGTTTTATTATTATTCTTGCATACCAAGCATATTAGGATTTTGAGAAAATTACCATGCTATTAAGACTCTCCAAATAATCTAAGTGAAGCATTAGAGATCAATAGTTTCTATAAAACAAATCCACCACCGTGCTCTAAAAGATATAAGTGAAGCACTAGAGCAAAATTACATAACTCAAAAGATATAAGCGAAGCACATAGATATTCTAGCAAATTCCAAATCATGTATGGCTCTCTCAAAAGGTGTGTACAGCAAGGATGATTGTAGTAAACTAACAAGCAAAGACTCAAATAATACAAGACGCTCCAAGCAAAACACATATCATGTGGCGAATAAAAATATAGCTCCAAGTAAAGTTACCGATAGAAGTAGACGAAAGAGGGGATGCCTTCCGGGGCATCCCCAAGCTTTGGCTTTTAGGTGTCCTTAGATTATCTTAGGGGTGCCATGGGCATCCCCAAGCTTAGGCTCTTGCCACTCCTTGTTCCATAATCCATCAAATCTTTACCCAAAACTTGAAAACTTCACAACACAAAACTTAAAGTAGAAAATCTCGTGAGCTCCGTTAGCGAAAGAAAAAAAAAGACCACTTCAAGGTACTGTAATGAAATCATTCTTTATTTATATGGGTTTTATACCTACTGTATTCCAACTTCTCTATGGTTTATAAACTAATTTACTAGCCATAGATTCATCAAAATAAGCAAACAACACACAAAAAAACAGAATCTGTCAAAAACAGAACAGTCTGTAGTAATCTGTAGCTACAGCAAGATCTGGAACCCAAAAATTCTAAAATAAATTTCTGGAAGTGAGGAATTTATCTATTAATCATCTGCAAAAATAATTAACTAAATAGCACTTTCCAAACAAAAATTACAGAAGTTCTCGTGAGCGCTAAAGTTTCTGTTTTTTACAGCAAGTTCAACAAGACTTTCCCCAAGTCTTCCCAAAGGTTCTACTTGGCACAAACACTAATTAAAAAAAACACAACCAAAACCAAGGATAGATAATTTATTTATTACTAAACATGAGCAAAAAGCAAGGAATAAAAATAACATTGGGTTGCCTCCCAACAAGCGCTATCGTTTAACGCCCCTAGCTAGGCATAACAAACAAGAATAGATCTAGGTATTGCCATAATAGTAAGATAGATTATTAAAACTCATTTCATATTCTCTACATTAAGCAGCAAGTTTTCTTTGAGGCAAGAAAAAGTAATCAAAAGGGCTAAATTTATTGGGACAAAAGTCTCCAAGATCAACCTTGGGAGGTATAGGTTCCTCCTTCGGTCCTTCATATTGCACAACCAATTCATCATTATAAGCATTCTTTTGACAGAACTTTGTGAGCCTATATTCAAGAGAATATCCCAATTCATTATTTTGAATAGCCAAATCATCATTAAGTTCAGAAATTCTATCAACTAAAACATTGGTAGGCACCCTTTTTCTAAGATTTTCATTGAAAGCAACATAGTCTAGAGATTGAAAACGCATTATTTCTTCTTGATCAAAGAGGGTGGCCTCTATGGGAGGACGGCAAGCGTCCACCCTATAATGCGCAAAGATTTCTTTGGCCTCTTTTATTATGAATCGAAACTCATCAGCCAAAAAGATAGTAACGGCACGCTTAACAGAAGAATGCTCAATATTAGAAAATTCTAGGAAAATCCTTTGTATGGAAGGATGCATGTGCATGAATTGCCTTTCAAGTTCAACTATAAGCATGGCAATAGCATCCGCAGGACTACTAGTTCTATGAAGGATAGAACTACCCATAGAGGGTAAAGCACCGGCACAAGTAAAGAAATCTTGAATAACTCCTTTTCCAATAATATTACCACTACCAACATGGAATCTTTTTATATGTGAGATAGTGGGTTCTTTAGTAGGAGCATCAAAATTATTATCGACAATAGTATCCCCAATTTCAGACATAGAGGCATAAGGTAAAGAACTAGCCATAAAGACAAGTAAGCAAACTAACACACAAGCAAACAAAAAGCAAGCGGGCAAAAAGAGGAAAATAGAGGGAGGATAGAGAGAGAGGGCAAATAAAACGGCAAGGGTGAAGTGAGGGAGAGGAAAACGAGAGGCAAATGGCAAATAATGTAATGTGGGAGAGAAGGGTATGTGATGGGTACTTGGTATGTTGACTTTTGCGTAGACCTCCCCGGCAACGGCGCCAGAAATCCTTCTTGCTACCTCTTTTAGCACTGTGTTGGTTTTCCCCGAAGAGGAAGGGATGATGCAGCAAAGTAGCGTAAGTATTTCCCTCAGTTTTTGAGAACCAAGGTATCGATCCAGTAGGAGGCTACGCGTGAGTCCCTCACACCTGCACAAAACAAATAAATCCTCGCAACCAACACAAATAGGGGTTGTCAATCCCTATAAGGCCACTTACGAGAGTGAGATCTGATAGATATGATAAGATAATATTTTTGGTATTTTTATGATAAAGATGCAATGTAAAATAAAGGCAAAGTAAATGGCAAAGTAAATAACTAAGTAGTAGGAGATTGATATGATAAAGATAGACCCGGGGGCCATAGGTTTCACTAGTGGCTTCTCTCGAGAGCATAAGTATTTTACGGTGGATGAACAAATTACTGTTGAGCAACTGATAGAACTGAGCATAGTTATGAGAATATCTAGGTATGATCATGTATATAGGCATCACGTCCGAGACAAGTAGACCGACTCCAGCCTACATCTACTACTATTACTCCACTCATCGACCGCTATCCAGCATGCATCTAGAGTATTAAGTTAAAAACAAAGTAACGCCTTAAGCAAGATGACATGATGTAGAGGGATAGACTCATGCAATATGAAGAAAACCCCATCTTGTTATCCTCGATGGAAACAATACAATACGTGCCTTGCTGCCTTTACTGTCACCGGGAAAGGACACCGCAAGATTGAACCCAAAGCTAAGCACTTCTCCCATTGCAAGAAAGATCAATCTAGTAGGCCAAACCAAACTGATAATTCGAAGGGACTTGCAAAGATAACCAATCATACATAAAAGAATTCAGAGAAGATTCAAATATTATTCATAGATAGACTTGATCATAAAACCACAATTCATCGGTCTCAACAAACACACCGCAAAAAGAAGATTACATCGAATAGATCTCCACAAGAGAGGGGGAGAACATTTTATTGAGATCCAAAAAGAGAGAAGAAGCCATCTAGCTACTAACTATGGACCCGTAGGTCTGAGGTAAACTACTCACACTTCATAAGAAGGGCTATGGTGTTGATGTAGAAGCCCTCCGTGATCGATGCCCCCTCCGGCGGAGCTCCGGAATAGGCCCCAAGATGGGATCTCATGGATACAGAAAGTTACGGCGGTGGAATTTGGGTTTTGGCTCCGTATCTGATCATTTGGGGGTACGTGGGTATATATAGGAGGAAGAAGTACATCGGTGGAGCAACAGGGGGCCCATGAGGGTGGAGGGCGCGCCTGGGGGGGGGGGGTTAGGCACGCCCTCCTACCTCGTGGCCTCCTGTTATGTGGCTTGACGTAGGGTCCAAGTCTCCTGAGTTGTATTCGATGAGAAAATCACGTTCCCGAAGGTTTGATTCCATTTGGACTCCGTTTGATATTCCTTTTCTTCGAAACCCTAAAACAGGCAAAAAAACAACAATTCTGGGCTGGGCCTCCGGTTAATAGGTTAGTCCCAAAAATAATATAAAAGTGGATAATAAAGCCCATTAATGTCCAAAACAGTAGATAATATAGCATGGAGCAATCAAAAATTATAGATACGTTGGAGACGTATCAGACGCCGTCTTGGGCTCCACAATGACCTCCGTCTTGCCGTCCGCCTGGTCTTGGTCTAGTTGTACCGAAATGGCAACCTTTGCCTGAGGCCTCGGTACTCCGCGTCTTCGCTTGCCTCCTTTGCACCAAAGGGGGAACAAGGACGTTGCGCGCGCTGGTGCCCGCCTGGCGCCCGCCTGGTGTCGATCGTAATGGCTCACGTCACGAGGGTCTCATGAGGCTCGCCCGGCCTTGATATCTTCGCTCCTCGTGAGCCTGCTTGGCTCGGCCGCTCGGGAGGAGGTCTTCCATTGTCCACCTCGCGGGGCTTGGCCCCTCACGAGGGTCTTGGGTGCCTTGTTGGTGAAGATGGGTCGTACGGCCTGCTGCTTGGCCACGCCATGGGCCGCAGGCAGGAAAGTCTGGGGACCCCCGTTCCCAGAACTCCGATAGTAGCCCCCGGGCCCAAGGTGCGCGCGGGCTTGGCTTTGCGGCGAAGCCAAGGGTCAAGTCCGGAGCACCGCGGGCCCCAAAAGCATGCGGCCTCGATCGACGCGTGGCGGTTGATTGGACGTGGGCGTCTCCACTTCCCCATGTTGCCTCGGCAACTGCACGACTTGACAAGTCCCTGCGACATGCAAGGGGAACCATCATTACCTGCAATCGTGGGAGGTGTCGGTTGGCCTTCTCTTGCTATAAATGGAGAGGGGGCGGAGCCCCCGTCGCCCATCTCTTCCTTGCTTGCTTGCTTCTTCCTCCTTGCTCTACTACTTGCTCCAATGGCGCCTATCAGAAGGTTCTCTGCTGAATAGAAGGGGAAAGCCCCTTGGGATGTCCCGGAGCCACTTCCGCCGACGAAGAGGTCGATCCATCGCCGTGACGAAGCGGTGATGCAAGTGGTGACGAGGCCTTGGTGCGAGCGGCCTCCACCAGGGTACCCGCTACCCTTGTATGCCCAAGCCGAGGGCTCGGGAGGACGAAGTGATGAGCAGCGCCGCCCTTGCCGCATCCGGGGTCACCGCGCCACGGCGACGCATGCCGTCCATGCCGCGGACTCCTCCCGCGAGTTGGTGTTGTGGGCGCCGATGCCTCCAAGCTCCTGGATCCGCTTCCCGCGGTTCTTCTCTGACATGATGCCGCCGAGGGGGCCTCTCGAGCTCTGGCTGCAGCATGATGACTGCTGTGCTCCGGCGACCGGAGCGGAGATCGAAGCGGCCCCCACCGGCAAGATCTTCATGACTCGCGGCTGGGGCGAGGTCGCATGGGTCTGTCATGCAAGGGGCGCCCTCGCGATCCACTTCGAATATGACGGTGCCTCCACGCTCTTCTTCAAGGTCTTCGACACCGAGGGCCGCCGCCTGGAGTGCTGCTCCGGAGAGGAGCACGGGGCTGATGCGCGCTTCGCTCGCGGCCACTCTAGCAGTAGTAACCCTTGGGAGTCCAGCAGCTCTCCTGAGCTCTACGAGACTCCGGAGACGAGCGACGACAGCTACGTGCCCCCGAGTTCTTGCTGCGCTCGGAGCAGGGCAGTGGCGTCTGGCTGCCGCCGCCGCTGATCTGGATGGGATTGGCGCCGGCCTCCCGTGGCCCACTGTTAATGATGGCGTCCGCCATGGAAGGATGTAGATAGGATTCCCCTTAGCATCAGCTTTTGTTTTCTGTGAAGAATCATGAATCACCCCGTGGGGGCATGTAAGGATCTGCAATGCCTTTGTACTTATCTTCCTTGTTATGAAGATTTGATGAACGCGTGTCCCGTTAAGGCTCGGTCCCCCCTTTCTTTCCTCGCGATAGCTTGTTGCTCTACGCTGACGGGTCCCAGTCCCAAGGCGGCTATAGCCGTTGTTGGTATGCCAGGTCGCGATGCCGTGGTCAAGGCCAGGAGGTGCACGTCCCGAGGTCCAGTAAGAGCCCCTGAGGCACGATGCTCAGGAGGTCCCCCTTAGTGCCCAAGCGGCCATGGTAAGGAAAGAAAGGAAGATGACTTGGCCGCAACGGGGTTGCGGCATGGTGTGAGCGACTACTAGGCCCAAATATTTAGCCGATCCGAGGGCAAGACTTATCTTGCTGACTTCGTGGTGATTCCTGATGTTGCGCTAGGGCTGCACGCCAATTTAGGCGACATAGCCAGGCCGGTCCGTACAAGTTTTCCTTCTCTCGAGCTCTTCTTAGTGCTCTACGTCCTCAGGTCCCGACCCTCGAGCGAGCTCAGCCGCCACTGGTATGCCAGGTCGCGATGTCGTGGTCAAGGCCAGGGGGTGAGGGCTGGAGAGCCAGTAAGAGCTCTTGAGTCGCGACGCTCAGGAGCCCCCCTTTTAACGCGCAAGAGAATTGCACGAGAGAAAAGGAGACTCGCGGTGCCGCCTGCTATCCTTCCAGCGGGTTCCCTGTGGACAGGCACAAGAAGAAACATGGTTTGCCGTTATTGCCGCCTGCCTACCGCTGGTTGGTCTGGATGAAGTGAAGGCAATGAGGGCCTGGTGAGGTGACGTGCATGGCGCGTGCCGCGAGCCAAAGCTCGACCACTCAGATTTGTCGGTCGTGGCAGGGATGGACCCATGCACCAGCGCCGTGCCTGTGTAGAGGCCCCGAGGGAGGCGATGATCGAGCAGGTGATAGCAGTTGGCAGGTTAAGCATGAAGAGCAGATCGACTTGGATAAATGCAGGAAGATACATGCCACCGGGTCCTGCCCGAGCGGTGTGGGGATGATGCAGCCCGAGGGGCGCCCTCAACAAGGTAAGCTAAAGACATAAGCAAAAGGGATACATGCCACAGGGACGGACCCATGTGGCCTGGGAATAATGCAGCCCGAGGGGCGCTCCCGGCTTAAATGAACTTGGAAGATGTCACCTGGTTCTGTAGACGAAGTAGAGTTGGTGCAGCTGAAGCCACACGTTGAAGGAATGCCTCCTCATGAGCCACCGGGACCCTGAGCCTCGGGAGGCTCTGGGGGCTCGGGAGGCTCCCTGAAGATGTCTCCATCTCTTCCAGGACAGCGTGGTACCTGGCCTCCTGAGCCGCCAGTACACGCTGTAGGTTGCGTTGGTAGGCCGACGCCACGCTCAGCAAGCCGAAGGGCATGCGAACGTAGCTGTGTGGTGGACCCTCACAGCGGCCCGCACGTGATGGCCAGAAGCGTTCCTGAGATGTGGCCCTGTTGAGCCCTGGGACATCGACGCAGACACGTAGCCCGGCATCCTCGCCTAGATGGGGGGCTGCGCCTTGTGAGCTGTTGTGGCCGCGCATGGCTCTTGCTTCTTGTAGTTCCTGGGTGATCTTGGTGATGAACTCCTGAGCGGTGGGCACTCCTTGCCCTGTGCTCTCCTGAGGAAAGTGTGCCGTGAAGCACGCTTCCAAGTAGTGCCCAAGCGCCACCCTCGTGAGGTTGGCAAGGTCTGAGGCTCTCCAGGAGAGAGCCCCCGAGTCCTGTCTGAGGAGAGCGCCGGGCGCGCTTTCCTATGCGGTGGAGGGAGGTGCCCCTGGAGCGGGCGCTGATCCGGACGAGGCTCCTGACGTGATGCCATCTTCTTGGGGTCCTACGCGGCGCGGCAGCTTCTTCTTGGGGATGGTCTTCGGAGGGCCTTCACTTCTGCTGTCAGGGTTGTCGATTGCTGCGGCTTGGAAGGCGCGCTCAAGGGAGCACACCGCATCCCTTTCATCACATGGGACCGTGATGATTCCCCCGCTTCCTGGCATCTTGAGAACGTTGTAGCCGTGGTAAGTGACTGCCATGAACTTGGCCAGGGCTGGATACCCGAGGATGGCATTGTATGGCAAGCGGATGTGTGCGATGTAGAAGTCAATGAGCTCGGTGCAGTAGTTCTTGCGCTCCCCGACGGTGACGGGCAGGCGGACTTGCCCTATCAGTGTGGTGGAACCGTTAGTCACTCATGAGAAAGGCTTGGTTGGCTGGAGCTGCTCATAGGGCACTTGGAGGTTGTCGAACGTGTCGACGGATAGGACGTTGAGCCCTGCGCCACCGTCGATGAGAGTCTTGGTGACTTGCACATTGCTGATGACTGGGGAACACAGCATAGGGAGTGCGCCAGCGGTGGCTGCGCACTTGAGCTGATCTGCCGAGTCGAAGGTGATGGCACATTGGGACCACCTGAGCGGGTGCGTGGCCCCGAGCTTGGGGAGCGCCGCGTTCACCTCGCGAGCAAACTGTTTGAAGACACGTTGAGAAGCTGGGGCTTGAGCACCGCCCAAGATGCAAGCGATCGCACGCGGCTCCTGGAAGCCCCTAGCCCCCTCGTCCTGGTGGTGGTCGTCATTCCTTCTTGGTGGAGGCAACGGGGGAAGACCGGCGTTGCCCTGGGGGCGATCCTCACGATGCAGGTCCCTCTAGGCGCCCTCGCGAGGTTGGTCCTACCAGCGGTCCTCATGAGGTCGGTAGCGCCACTCCTGGCGTGGGCCACGGTCGTCCTAGCGTCCGCCTCCGCGTCCTCCTCCGCGGTCGTAGCCCCAGTTGTTGCGCTCGGGGCGTCGACCGAAGCGTCCTTCTCGTATGGTTCTGAGCACTTGGCAGTCGCTGGTGTTGTGGGTGTTCAGGTTGTGGAAGGCGCAGAATGGACGGCCGTTCTTGGATGACTCGGGCTGATCTCTGCCTCGCTTGGTGGTGGGCTCCGCTGCGAGCACTACTGCCTCTTTGTGATTCACGTCCTTAGCCTTGGCCTTCTTCTCCTCCACTCCTGCAGATGGCAGCTCAAGGAGAGAGAGGCGCCCCTCCTCAGCTCTTGCGCACTTGGTCGCCAGGTTGAATAGCTCTTGAGATGTGCAGAGCTCCTCGTGGATAGCAAGCTCTTCCTTCATCTTGACGTCGCGGACACCGTCGGAAAACGCGGAGATGATGGCCTCGTCCGTGACCTTGGGGATCTTGAGATGAGTGTTGTTGAAACGCTAGATGTACTTCTGGAGGGTATCTCCTAGCTGTTGCTTGATGCAGCGTAGGTCGCCCGTGGCCGGTGGGCGGTCGCGAGTGCCCTGGAAGTTGGCGATGAAGCGGTCGCGCATCACGTCCCAGGAGGAGATCGAGCCGTGCTGCAAGTTCAGGAGCTAGGAGCGAGCCCCATCCTTGAGAGCCATGGGAAACCAGTTCGCCATGACTTTTTCGTCGCCGTTGGCCGCTTCGATGCTCAACTCATAGAGCTGCAGGAACTCCGCGGGGTCGGTGGTGCCATTGTATCGAGGAGGTAGATCTGGCTTGAACTTGCCTGGCCAGGTGATGCTACGCAGTTCGGGGGTGAAGGCGCGGCAGCCAGCCATGGTCGTCGGGGCCCGCTTCTGAGGAGGAGCTTGGTCTTGGCGAGGTCCGCGCTGCGCCACTGCAGGCGGCACGCGGTCTTGACAAGGTGGCACGGGGAGCGCCGGTGCAGCTTCTCGCGGCCACGGGATTTCTTGGCAGCCTCTTTCTTCACGCGCGGGCGCCGGGCGCGGTGGATCACGCCGTGGAGGCGCGCGCCTTGGTGCCAAGGCACCGTCTTGGGGTCGAGGCGGTGGAGGCATGCCATGAGCCCCCTTCGCTCGCGGCTGGTTGAGGGGAGGCAGAGAGTGGGACGGTGTTGGAGAGCCCCCTGCGGCACAGACGAGTTCGGCGACGCGGTCGAGCCAGTCCTCATAGAGGTAGTTGACGGGGCGGTAACGCAGGAGCTCATTGGCCGCGATGAGCGCAGCCCGTGCCTCCATGGGAGCACGGTGCATGTGAGACGAAGAACCAGCAGGGGTGAGTGATGGAGTAGCGGTGCTGCCGTCCTGCCGCACCGAAGGATGCTGCGAGGACGCCTGCTACTCGTTCCCCACCGGGCCGGTGGCAGCGTTGGCGGAGGGGGATGGAGAACGACGAGGTGGCCCGCCGATGGGAGCCGTCTGAGCGACGCGGACGGTGAGGGCAGCCCGACGCTCATCTCGAGCATGGCGAGCGTCCGCCATGGAGACGACGGAGCGACGGAGCGATGAACTGACGGAAGGGAAGCTATGGCGCACCCCTACCTGGCGCGCCAAATGTCGGATGTGGGGTTCCGGCTAACCCTTAAGGTTCAAACACTGGGGTGCGTGCGAAGTCATTCCCTCCTACCGATCTACGCTCAAGCTCGCTAAGATCTTGCGGACGAACTCGACGAACTCACAACACAGAAAGACACGGGGTTTATACTAGTTCGGGCCACCGTTGTGGTGTAATACCCTACTCCAGTGTGGGGGTGGTGGATTGCCTCTCGGGCTGATGATGAACAGTACAAGGGAAGAACAGCCTCCTGAGGTTCAGGTGTTCTTGTGCTTTCGGACTTGTGCGTATTTCTAGGTCTGATGAGATCTCTCCCCTACTATGGTGGCTAGCTCTACTTATATAGTCCCTGATCCTCTTCCCAAATATTGAGCGGGAAGGGAGCCAACAATGGCGGGCTAATTTGAAGGGGGACAGCTAGTACAAGCTATCCTGACAAAAGGTAGTCTACGCCTGTGAAAGGCTCTGGGTGACACCGTCTTGGGCTCCACAATGTCCTCCGTCTTGCCGTCCGCCTGGTCTTGGTCTTGTTGCACCAAAATGGCAACCTTTGCCTGAGGCCTCGGTACTCCGCGTCTGCGCTTGCCTCCTTTGCACCAAAGGGGAAACAAGGACGCTGCGCACACTGGCACCCACCTAGCGCCCGCCTGGTGTCGATCGTCATGGCTCACGTCACGAGAGTCTCCTGAGGTTCGTCCCGCCTTGATATCTCCGCTCCTCGGAGCCTGCCTAGCTCGGCCGCTCGGGAAGAGGTCTTGCGTCATCCGCCTCGCGAGGCTTGGCCCCTCGCGAGGGTCTTGGGTGCCTTGTTGGTGAAGATGGGCCGTACGGCCTGCTGCTTGGCCACGCCATGGGCCGCAGGCAGGCAAGTCTGGGGACCCCCGTTCCCAGAACGCCGACATTACCCTTGAGGTAAAAGGTTGGGAGGCAAAACTATAAGCCCCTATCTTTCTATGTGTCCGATTAAAACTTCATACCCATAAATATTGTGTGAGTATAAGCAATTGTGAAAGACTAAATGATAGTTGAGTATGTGGACTTGCTGAAAAGCTCATATATTGACTCTTTACAATGTTTTTATGATAAATTGCAATTGCTTCAATGACTGAGATTATAGTTTGTTAGTTTTCAATGAAGTTTCTGATTCATACCTTGAATTGTGACTGAATTGTTACTTTAGCATAAGAAATCATATGACAATATATATTTATGTTGTTGTTATAAGAATGATCATGATTCCCTCATGTCCATATTTTATTTTATTGAAACCTCTACCTCTAAACATGTGGACATATTTTTCGATATCGGCTTCCGCTTGAGGACAAGCGAGGTCTAAGCTTGGGGGAATTGATACGTCCATTTTTGCATCATGCTTTTATATCGATATTTATTGCATTATGGGCTGTTATTACACATTATGTCACAATACTTATGTCTATTCTCTTATTTTACAAGGTTTACACGAAGAGGGAGAATGCCGGCAGCTGGAATTCTGGGCTGGAAAAGGAGCAAATATTAGAGACCTATTCTGCACAACGCCAAAAGTCCTGAAACTCCATGGGAGAAATTTTTAGAATATATAAAAAAAATATTGGGTGAAGGAAGCCCCAGAGGGGGCCACCCACCATCCACGAGGGTGGGGGCGCGCCCTACCCCCTGGGCGCGCCCCCTGTCTCGTGGCCCCCCTAGCAGGCCTGCGGTGCCCATCTCTGGCTATATGAAGTCTTTTGCTCTGGAAAAAAATCATAAGCAAGCTCTCGGGACGAAACTCCGCCGCTACGAGGCGGAACCAATCTAGGGCTCGGGTGGAGCTATTCTGCCGGGGAAACATCCCTCCGGGAGGGGGAAATCATCACCATCGTCATCACCATCAATTCTCTCATCGAGAGGGGGTCAATCTCCATCAACATCTTCACCAGCACCATCTCATCTCAAACCCTAGTTCATCTCTTGTATCCAATCTTTGTTCCAAAACCTTAGATTGGTACTTGTGGGTTGCTAGTAGTGTTGATTACTCCTTGTAGTTGATGCTAGTTGGTTTACTTGGTGGAAGATCATATGTTCAGATCCTTTATGCATATTAATACCCCTCTGATTATGAAGATGAATATGATTTGTGAGTAGTTACGTTTGTTCATGAGGACATGGGAGAAGTCTTGCTATAAGTAGTCATGTGAATTTGGTATTCATTTGATATTTTGATGATATGTATGTTGTCTTTCCTCTAGTGGTGTCATGTGAACGTCGACTACATGACACTTTACCATTGTTTGGGCCTAGGGGGAGGAATTGGGAAGTCATAAGTAGATGATGGGTTGCTAGAATGACAGAAGTTTAAACCCTAGTTTATGCGTGCTTCATAAGGGGCTAATTTGTATCCAAATGTTTCATGATATGGTTAGGTTTACCTTAATACTTCTTTTGTAGTTGCGGATGCTTGCAAGAAGGGTTAATCATAAGTGGGATGCTTGTCCAAGTAAGGGCACTACCCAAGCACCGGTCCACCCACATATCAAATTATCAAAGTACCGAACGCGAATCATATGAGCGTGATGAAAACTAGCTTGACGATAATTACCATGTGTCCTCGGGAGCGCTTTCCTTCATATAAGAGTTTGTCCAGACTTGTCCTTTGCTACAAAAAGGATTGGGCCACCTTGCTGCACCTTATTTTCTTTTATTGTTTGTTACCTGTTACTAGTTACCTTATCACAAAACTATCTGTTACCGATAATTTCAATGCTTGTAGAGAATACCTTACTGAAAACTGCTTATCATTTCCTTCTGCTCCTCGTTGGGTTCGACACTCTTACTTATCGAAAGGACTATGATAGATCCCCTATACTTGTGGGTTATCAAGACTCTTTTATGGCACCGTTGTCGGGGAGTGAAGCGCCTTTGGTAGGTGGAATTTGGTAAGGAAAATTTTATATAGTTTGCTGAAATTTACTGTCACTTGTTACTATGGAACATAATCCTTTGAGGTGCTTGTTCAGGGTATCTTCACCCTCACCAGTAGAGCAAAGATTTGCTCCTCAACCAACTGAACCTACTGAAAATGTTTACATTTAAATTCCTTCGGGTATGATAGAGAAACTACTAGCTAATCCTTTTACAGGAGATGGAACATTGCATCCCGATTTGCACCTAATCTATGTGGATGAAGTTTGTGGATTACTTATGCTTGCAGGTATGCCCGAGGATGTTATGAAGAAGAAGGTCTTCCCTTTATCTTTGAAGGGAAAGGCATTGACATGGTTTAGGCTATGTGATCATATTGGATCATGGAACTACTACCGATTGAAATTGGAATTTCATCAGAATTTTTATCTTATGCATCTGGTTCATCGTGATTGTAATTATATATATAATTTTTGGCCTCGCGAAGGAGAAAGCATCGCTCAAGCTTGGGGGAGGCTTAAGTAAATGTTATATTCATGCCCCAATCATGAGCTCTCAAGAGAAATTATTATTCAAAAAATTTATGCTCGGCTTTCTCTCAATAATCGCTCCATGCTCGATACTTCTTGTACTGGTTCTTTTATGATGAAGGCTATTGAATTCAAATGGGATTTATTGGAAAGAATTAAATGCAACTCTGAAAATTGGGAACTTGAGGAACGTAAGGAGTCGGGTATAACACCTAAGTTTGATTGTGTTAAATCTTTTATGGATACCAATGCTTTTTGTGAATTTGGCACTAAATATGGACTTGACTCTAAGATAGTAGCTTCTTTTTGTGAATCCTTTGCTACTCATGTTGATCTCCATAAGGAGAAGTGGCTTAAATATCATCCTCCCATTTAAGTAAAAGTAGTTGAACCTATTAAAGTTGAAGAAAAGACTATCACTTATAATGTTGATCCTATTGTTCCTACCGCTTATATTGAGAAACCACCTTTTCCTGCTAGAATAAAGGATCATGCTAAAGCTTCAACTGTGGTCAACAAAAGTAACATTAGAACACCCAAACCCTCTGAGAAAATTAATGTCGAACCTAGTATTGCTATGGTTAAAGATCTCTTGTCCGATAACATTGATGGGCATGTTATTTACTTTTGTGGAGAAGCTGCTAGATTGCTAGACCCGATACTAAACATAAACATAGACCTGTTGTAGGCATGCCTGTTATTTCTATTAAAATAGGAGATCATTGCTATCATGGCTTATGTGATATGGGTGCTAGTGCGAGTGCAATACATCATTCTTTATATGAAGAAATTATGCATGATATTGCACCTGCTGAGATAGAAGGTATTGATGTTACAATTAAGCTTGCCAATAGAGATCCTATTTCACCGATTGGGATTGCTAGAGATGTTGAAGTCTTGTGTGGGAAAATTAAATATCCTGCTGATTTTCTTGTTCTTGGTTCCCCACAAGATGACTTTTGTCCCATTATATTTGGTAGACCCTTCTTGAATACTATTAATGCTAAGATAGACTGCAAAAAGGATATTGTTTCTATTGGTTTAGGGGATATGTCTCATGATTTTAATTTTGCTAAATTTCATAGACAACCCCGTGATAAAGAATTGCCTATTAAAGATGAAATTATTGGTCTTGCTTCTATTGCCATGCCTCCTAGTGATCCTTTAGAACAATATTTGCTAGACCATGAAAATGGTATGTTTATGAATGAAAGAAGGGAAATAGATGAAGTATTCTTCAAACAGGGGCCTATTTTGAAACACAACTTGCCTATCGAAATGCTAGGTGATCCTCCTCCACCCAAGGGTGATCCTGTGTTTGAGCTTAAACCATTACCTGATACTCTTAAATATGCTTATCTTGATGAAAAAAAGATATATCCTATTATTATTAGTGCTAAACTTTCAGAGCAAGAAGAAGAGAAATTATTGAAAACTCTGAAGAAGCACTGTGCTGCTATTGGATATACTCTTGATGATCTTAAGGGCATTAGTCCCACTCTATGCCAGCACAAAATAAAATTGGAAAAAGATGCTAAACCGGTTGTTAATCACCAATGACGGTTAAATCCTAAGATGAAAGAAGTGGTAAGAGAAGAAATACTAAAGCTTCTGGAGGCAGTTATAATTTATCCTGTTGCTGATAGTCAGTGGGTAAGTCATGTCCATTGTATCCCTAAGAAAGGAGGTATTACTGTTGTTCCAAATGATAAAGATGAATTGGTCCCACAAAGAATTGTTACATGTTATAGAATGGTAATTGATTTCTGCAAATTAAATAAAGCTACTAAAAAGGATCATTACCCTCTACCTTTCATTGATCAAATGCTATAAAGATTATCCAAACATACACACTTTTGCTTTCTAGATGGTTATTCTGGTTTCTCTCAAATACCTGTGTCAAAAGAGGATCAGGAAAATACCACTTTTACTTGCCATTTTGGTACCTTTGCTTATAGACGTATGCCTTTTGGTTTATGTAATGCACCCGCTACCTTTCAAAGATGTATGACTGCTATATTCTCTGACTTTTGTGAAAAGATTTTTGAGGTTTTCATGGATGATTTCTCCGTATATGGAACTTCTTTTGATGATTGCCTAAGCAACCTTGATCGAGTTTTGCAGAGATGTGAAGAATCTAATCTTGTCTTGAATCAGGAGAAGTGTCACTTTATGGTTAATGAAGGTATTGTCTTGGGGCATAAAATTTCTGAAAGAGGTATTGAAGTTGACAAAGCTAAAGTCGATGCTATTGAAAATATGTCGTGTCCAAAGGACATAAGGTATAAGAAGTTTCCTTGGTCATGCCAGGTTTTATAGGAGGTTCATTAAAGATTTCTCAAAAATTTCCAGGCCTCTGGCTAATCTCTTACAAAAATATGTTCCTTTTGTCTTTGATGATGATTGTGTAGAAGCATTTGAAATACTTAGGAGGGTTATTCCTAGGTAGGAAAGTAAAACTTTGAACAAAGATGTTTGTGAGGATTTGGTGCTGTTCACACTCATCTGCGATGATGTCAGTGAGGCCGGCATTAGCAGCATATTGCGTGAACTCCTGAAGGATTCCAGCCTCTTCTAGGAACGGGGTGTGTAGCCATTCACACGGCCGTACTTCCGCCAACCTCCGAGGATGAAGATCACTATCAGATGACTCCCCAATAACACCCTTGGAGTTCTTCTTAGAGACCAACTTCCTAAAGATATTCATGGTTTTCCTATGAACAAAATTCTGAAATTTATTAGCCCACAAAATTTTCTCAACATAACTTCACAAAAATGATACCAACTACTCATAGGGATACATAGAGACCATAGCAAGCATTCAAACTACTTAGAACACTAGGAATTCAACATGCAAGCTCATCTACAGCAGCACCAAGAGTAGATAATTATTCAAAATATAAACCACTAAAACAAAAACTAATTGGACAAATGGCGGAGTCACATACCAAGCAACAATCCCCCGAAACAGTTTCGGAAACAGAGCTTCGAGCAAAGAGATCAAAATCCGTGGGTTTGAGAGCAAGAACATGGGAGAGAGAGCAATGGAGATTTTTTCTGGAGGTAGGTGATGATGTGGCATAAAGAGATAAGTGAGGGGGGCCATGTTGGGACCACAACCCACCAGGGCGCGCCGGGGGGTCCTGGCACGCCCAGGTGGGTTGTGCCCACCTGGTGCACCTCCCTCTGATGTTATTTGCACCAAAAATTCAGAAATATTCATAAAATTTTCAGGGCATTCTGAGAAATTTTATTTTTGGGTCATTTTTTATTGCACGAGAAAATTAGAAAGCAGACAAAACAAGGCATTTTATTTTATTTAATTAATAAAAACAGAAAACAAAAAGTAGGGACAGAAGGTAGTGCTTACTAAATTCATCAACTTCATACTGCTCAAAAATGATCCATTAATAAGGTTGATCAAGTCTTATTAACGACCACTTTCGATTAGCATGAAACCGAAGAACTTTCGTAAATCACTAAGTTACCTCAATGGGGATATGAATTTCCCCAACAATAAGCATTTCATATTTCTTTTTTACAGTAGGTAGAGGTATTTGAAAACTTCCAATCGTGATTGTCGGAGATTTTTCAATAACATAATACCATTCACTTGGAATTGTTTCTTCGAAAAGTGCATCATATGCTCATTACCATTGATATGAAAAGTGACCTTGCTTTTATTGCAATCAATAACAGCCCCTGCAGTATTCAAGAAGGGTCTACCAAGGATAATCGGCATGTTGTCGTCCTCGGGCATCTCAAGTATAACAAAGTCAGTCAAAATAGTAACATTAGCAACAACAATGCACATATCCTCACAGATACCGATAGGTATGGCAGTTGATTTGTCAGCCATTTGCAAACATATTTCAGTAGGTGTGAGTTTATTCAACTCAAGTCTTTTATATAAAGAGAAAGGCATAACACTAACAGCAGCTCCTAAATCACACAAAGCAGTTTTCACATAATTCTTTTTGATGGAGCAAGGTATAGTTGGAATTCCCAGATCTCCAAGTCTTTTAGGTACTCCATCTTTAAAAGTATAGTTAGCAAGCATAGTGGAGATTTCAGCTTCCGGTATTTTTCTCTTATTTGTGATGATGTCCTTTATATACTTTGCATAAGGAGGCATTTTCAAGATATCAGTCAAGCGAGTACGAAAAAAGACTGGCCTCAGCATTTCAGCAAAGCATTCAAATTCCTCATCATCGCTATTTTTAGTTGACTTAGGTGGAAAAGGCATAGGTTTTTGAACCCATGGTTCTCTTTCTTTACCGTGTTTTCTAGCAACAAAGTCTGTTTTGTCATATCTTTTATTCTTAGGTTGTGGGTTATCAAGATCAACATGTGATTCTATCTCAACATCATTGTCTGGTTCTTTATTATTTGGTTGAGTGTCTTCATGAACATCAACATTATATTTTTCATTATCACTAGGTGAATGTTCATTGCCAGACTGAGTTTCATCATCAGAGATAAAAGTTTCATTATCTATGTCAGGAGGTTTTTCTATTTCAGGTTCACTAGGAGCATGCATAGTCCTATCATTTTTCTTTTTCTTTCTAGAAGAACTAGGTGCACTAGTGTTGGCTCTTTGTGAGTCTTATTCCATTCTTTTAGGGTGTCCCTCAGGATAAAGTGGTTCCTGAGTCATTTTACCTCCTCTAGTTGCAACTCTAACAGCACACTCATGCAAATTATTATTCATTTCATCAAGCAACTCTCTTTGAGATTTTGCAACTTGTTCTAACTGAGTTTGAAACATAGAAGCATGCTTTCCAACACCTCTAACATCATTTGATATTCTAAATAACAAGTCACTCAAGCGAGCAATCATATCAGAATTGTCTTTCAATTGTTTCATAACATTTGCATTGAAGTGATCTTGTTTCCTAATGTAGTTTTCAAACTCATAAAGGCATTGACTAGGAGGCATATTGTGAGGATTGTCATTATCATTGAACTTTATAAGAGAATTTACCTCTACCACCTTAGGCAGTGGTGGTGTATTAAGCCCATGTATTTCTTCAATAAGAGGTAAATTTTTAACATCCTCGGCTTTAATACCTTTTTCCTTCATACATTTCTTTGCCTCTTGCATATGTTCAGGACTGAGATATAATATACCCCTCTTCTTCGGAGTGGGTTTAGGCGCTGGTTCAGGAAGAGTCCAATCATGATAATTTTTCAATATATTATTCAATAATTCTTCAACTTGTCCAATAGTTCGTTCCTTGAAAACACAACCAGCACAACTATCTAGGAAGTCCCTAGAAGCATCGGTTAGTCCTTTATAGAAGATATCAAGTATTTCATTTTTCTTAAGAGGATGATCAGGCAAAGCATTAAGCAATTGGCAAAGCCTCCCCCAATCTTGTGGGAGACTCTCTTCTTTAATTTGAACAAAGTTAAATATTTCCTGCAAGGCAGCTTGTTTCTTATGAGCAGGGAAATATTTTTCAGAGAAGTAATAAATCATATCCTAGGGACTACGCACACAACCAGGAGCAAGAGTATTGTACCAAAATTTAGCATCACCCTTTAATGAGAAAGGAAATAGTTTGAGAATATAGTAATAGCGAGTTTTCTCATCATGAGAAAAAGGGTGGCTATGTCATTCAACTTAGTAAGATGTGCCACAACAGTTTCAGTTTCATAACCATGGAAAGGATCAAATTCAACCAAAGTAATTAACTCTGGGTCGACAGAGAATTCATAATCCGTATCATCAATAAAGATAGGTGAAGTAGCAAACTTAGGATCACATTTCATTCTAGCATTCAGTGATTTTTCTTTATACTTGCATAATAATTTATCTAGATCATCTCTATCTCTACAAGCAAGAATATCTCTAGTTGTTTCTTCACTCATAACATAACCTTCCGGTACCTTAGGAAATTCATATGTAGGAGGGCTAGTTCTAGTAGGTGTTTCAGGAGTTTCAGTTTCAAGCTCATCATCAGATTCAACAACATCATGTTGCATTACTCCACCAATTTGTTTATCAAGGAAGTCACCAAGTGGCACATCATCATTAAGCAAGGTACTAGCATCATCATAAGCATTATCCATAGTAGAAGTACCATCATCAATAACTTGCAACATATCAAAATTAATAGCATGTGGTGGTGTTGCAAGTTTACATATAACAGAAGGTGAATCTAAAGCAGAACTGGATGGCAATTCCTTAGCTCCCCTCGTCTTAGAGGGAAAATCTTAGTCTTAGCATCCTTCAGATTCTTCATACTGATAATATGATAATAATCCCAAGTGATTCAACTAATATAGCTATGCTCCCCAGCAACGGCGCCAGAAAAAGGTCTTGATAACCCACAAGTATAGGGGATCGCAACAGTTTTCATGGGTAGAGTATTCAACCCAAATTTATAGATTCGACACAAGGGGAGCCAAAGAATTTTTGAAGTTATTAGCAGCTGACTTGTCAATTCAACCACATCTAGAGATTAATTGTCTGCAACAAAGTGATCAGTAGCAAAGTAATATGATAGTTTTTATACGTAGCAACAGTAACAGTAATAGTAACAGTAACAGTGATAGTAGTAGTTTTTTTGCAAGTGTAACAGTGATGACAGCAGTAGTAACTTAGCAAGAATCAATATAGGATAAATTCGTAGGCATTGGATCGGTGACTTGTTGGATGATATTCATCATGAGACAGTTATAACCTAGGGTGATACAGCACTAGCTCCAGTTCGTCAGTACAATGTAGGCATGTATTCCGTAAATAGTCATACGTGCTTATGGAAATAATTTGCATGACATATTTTGTCCTATCTTCCCGTGGCAGCAGGGTCCATATTGGAAACTAAGGGATATCAAGGCCTCCTTTTAATAGAGAACCAGAACAAAGCATTAACACGTGGTGAATACATGAACTCCTCAAACTACGGTCATCACCGGGAGTGGTCCCGGTTTCTGTCACTCCGGGGTTGCAGGATCATAACACGTAGTAGGTGACTATAACTTGCAAGATTGGATCTAGAACATGGATATAATGGTGATAACATAACGGTTCAAATCTGAAATCATGGCACCCGGGCCCAAAGTGACAAGCATTAAGCATGGCAAAGTCATAGAAACATCAATCTAAGAACATAGTGGATACTAAGGATCAAGCCCTAACAAAACTAACTCGAATACATGATGAATCTCATCCAACTCCTCACCGACTAGTGAGCCTACAAAGGAATTACTCACTCCCGGTGGGGAGCATCATGGAATAGGCGATGGAGAAGGGTTGGTGATGATGAAGAACGAAGATCCCCCTCTCCAGAGCCCCAAACGGACTCCAGATCTGGCCTCCCGATGAAGAACATGAGGTGACGGTGGCTCCGTCTCGTGGATCGCGATAATTCTTTCTCCTTGATTTTTTCGGAAAAATAGGTATTTGTGGAGTTGGAATCAGGGTCTGCGGGGCCACCAGGTGGGGACACCCCACCTGGGCGCGCCAGGTTAGGGGGGCGCGCCCTGGTGGGTTGTGCCCACCCAGGTGCCCCCCTTCGGTAGGTCTTGGCTCCAGAAATTCTATTTTATTATATAAAAATTCCTCATAAAGTTTCGTTCCATTCCGAGAACTTTTATTTCTACACAAAAACAACACCGTGGTAGTTCTGCTGAAAACAGCGTCAGTCCGGGGTTAGTTTCATTCAAATCATGCAAACTAGAGTCCAAAACAAGAGGAAAAGCATTAGGAAAAGTAGATACGTTGGAGACGTATTATGACCTCCTAAGGAACGACTGCTGTTCAAATCGCAGTTTATTCCCAAAATTTGTTCTTTCAGTGGATACTTGATCCTTATTAATTCTTGGGCCTGTGGGTTATGGACACACTTCAATACTTGCACAGCTTTAACCCATCCTTCGAGTTAGTATTGTTCCATATTCCAACATTACACCTCCTTTATATCCGACATTACTTCATTCCTTCATACTCTTGGGGTAATCAATATATCAAATAAGATTCTTAAACTTAATTCATCCAAACTCCACTCTGTCGAATACATTTTCCTTTCCATAAATCTAGTGTTCTCACAGAGTACTACCCCCTTAGAGTGAAATGCACAATTTCATCCATAGACCATATTTCTCATATCCTAGAAAATGGTTAAAATCTTTGTTCATAGAGTAACAACTCAAAAAAATCCACGTATGAAATCATGACACATTAACTTTGCTAATTTCATGAATTCATTACAACCTCTGAGCACCCATTACATAACTCAACTCATTGAACTTATGAAAATAAAATTTCTTTCTACCACTCTTAATATCCATATCAAAATATCGACTACTCAGCTCCAGCTTTTTCTAATCTGAACATTCCCTAGCAAAATGTCATGCTTCCTTGCAGCGAAAAACAAATGACTCCCGACATGTCTCGGGACTTCTTTGTGATTATGTAGGCTCCTTTGATTTTTAGCTTCTTTTCTGTACATTTATCAGCGTAATGGCCTAAATCCTTGCACTTGTAACACGTGATATGACTCAGGTCCTTCTCCGCAGAACTTGGGTTGTTCTGGGGATGCCTTTGTTTTCTCTTCCTGAGTGTCTCCGTAATGACCAGAGCTTCTATTTCCTGATGGTCAAACTTCACTTCTGCTGTCGGGAAGTGTCCCAGATACTCTTGGCTTTCCTTTGTGCAATACTGTGAAAAATGTCCTTCTTCTCCACATGAATAGCAGGTTTGGGAGAAAAATCTGTTTAGGCCTTCTCCATTAGGATCTTGAGTAACTTCCTTCATCACGGATTCTTCTAAACTTTCCCTCGGGGCTTCTTTTCGCTGCTTGGTAATTTCTTGTACCTTGGGGTAAATCTGACATTGAGCAGGGTAGTGCATAGTTCCTTCACACAGGAAACAAGTCACCTGCCTAGCTGGCCATTCTTCCTCTGGGTGTTTTTCCTCACAATAAGGGTTTCCATCCATGTGTTCCTCATGGGTGTGTCCTATTTCTCCACATATCTTGCATGCCCAAGTTTTCTTCTTCATTTTACGGTCACATGGCTTCTTGATAAGACGAGACCTCAATAGAATCGTCTTGAATTCTTCCCAAGCTTTTGCTACATTCCATCCTTGTATATCTTGATGCATCTCTCGCCATGTTGCAACACCATATACTCTCCTTCAATACGGTGCTCCTTCATGCGATCTTCCATATTCCGTATCCATTGTGCTATCTCCGATTGTGTCATTGATCCTGGGAATACAACTCCATATTTATTCATCATCTATTGGGTCCAAGGGTTTTGGGATGAGATACGGGAGATAGAGTGAGATACACACAATACAAACAATAGTTTTGGAAGAAACGGGTTTTATTTTGTGGCTGTCGGAAAAACATCAAACAAATGACAGCTCACAAATCGTCGCATCTAACGTAAGTATATAACAAGGGTTTGGTCTTCTAAAGGTCAAATAAATCTTCGGAGTCTTCAAATTCTTCAAGTCTTCCAAGTCTTCAACTGTTGTAGCTTCGAATCTTCTAATGCATGGTGAAATCCTCTTTACTCTGAAGTGGTTATCAGTTTTCTGATATCTTGTCCTTCTTGGAGTGGCTTCAGTTGATCCTCCGAATGGTCAAAAGGGGATATGGTATATTCTAACTATTTGAGGTAAGAGGGACTATTTGATAAAATCAGAAAAGACGAGAAGTAATGGATTCTTTTGATATTAAATTTTTAGAGATTAACTATCCTAGGGGCTTTCCGATTTCTAGGGTCACGTCCTACAGTCAACATGTGCTCTCATACCATATCTATAGCGACCCGACCTCAGACGATCAAGTCTTTGTGTATCTGTGCCATCCCTGGATCAGTATGCTGGCACACAGAGTACATCAACATATATATCAAAGTGCAATCACATGTATAAATAACGTAAAACTGATATATACCTCATAAGTCTCAGCGGAAACAACCAAATGGGTGTGGAGTCCCATCAATGCCATCGGCAAGTTGAGTGTAGACCGTAACCCTGTATCGTAACTCTTACTCAACGAAGAAATATCTACAACATCAGATGTTGCAGCCATGTAGGTCAGTACATTGAATGTACTGGCAAGATCACAATAAGACAAAGCAGATGATAACCTATTCTATATGCAATATGGCTTTGTGGCTATGTGTCTGAGGTTTTTGCGTAAAAGCTAATTTTATTTTTGTATAACAAAGGAATATCAGGAGTCTGTATTACAAAGTTTTCTATCATGGCATGGTTCCGCCAACCGATGTCCCAAAGCCCAAATCATCATAAGTTTCCCAGAATTATGTTATCAGTCCGATGTTGAGAGTTCCAAGATAGATCCAAGTCCGGAGGCTCAAATTGTTCGTAACCGGGGACACGGCTAATCGATTAGGTTTTAACCCTCTGCAGAGGTTTGTACACTTCACCCGCAAGTTTTAATCCCTCTTTTTACGTTCTCGCACTTCATGGTGTTTGAGAACAAGACAACCGAAACATGGTCTTCCAAAGAGTTCCACTGACCACTGTCCGGTGCTCATCCTATCCTACCATAGTTCTACATCTACTAGGACCGTCCCAGCCAGAGTCACAACTAAAGTCAACCAAGCCAGAGCCCATAATGACTTGCGGTTGCACAGGTAAGCTTCCGGGCATGAAGTATTCTTCCATCTCTTTGAGTCTGGGTGAAGCTTTCCGCAAGATGTCATGGTGCTTCTCCATGCATCCCAGGTCATCCACTGGTTGCTCTAGGGTGCCCATCTAAACCATCCTTCACCCAGTAGTGTGTATTGAATTCTTGTCTCGAGTCTTGGGGTCCTGAAGATGCAGTCCTTGCAGATGCCATCATGAATTTGTCGTCATTGACGTAGAGTCCTCCTTATTCGCACCACTCACGAACACTCATACCAACCTTGTCTACTATAGTGTAGCATTTAAAACTAAACAACGTCCCGGGCTTGGTAGCAAGGTGATGGGTTCCTACCTCATGCATACTACTCAACTATAAGGATTCAATATCACAACTGGAGGGGTTGTTGCAAAGATGACACTAAATGCAATAAAAACATAGGTATGAAAAGCATGGTCAAAGTGAACTTTCCTGGTATTACTTGATGAAGATAATAATGCTCTCAGAATAATGACTTGGTAGAACTATTCGACACTCCGTTGAAAATCCATATTAATCAGACAAAGCATTCATATAAGAAAACATACTACCAAGCAATTCTAAAACTCATAATAAAATCAACAAATAAAATGCAAATCAACAAGGGACATCAAATAAAACCATGGAAAACTACACAACAATACTACTAAAGAAAACTCTAAGACATAACACAAAATAGTTTTGTCCTAAGTAAAAACTTAACAATAATTAAAACACTAAACTAATAAATTAACAGAAAAGAAAATGTAAACAACTAATTTAACAGAAATTATTTATCATAAACTTTTAGTAGCAAAAAGAAATACATAAAAAGCTTTTATAAAACTCTAACTATGACCTATACAAGCTTTCCTACAAAACTAAATAAAATAAAATTCTAAAATAAGAATAAATTTGTCTACTTTTCAATAACAGAAACAAAACTAAATTTGTCAAAAGTGACAAAAAATAATTTAAAAACAATTAAAACTATAAAGAAAAGGCTAAAACAAAGCTAGAACTAAAACAGTATTGTTTTACCTAAAACTATAGTTTAAAATAAATCATTATATCCTACTGGGTAGACAAAACAATAACAAAACCATAGCAAAAAGAATCAATCAAAAATACTTTGTAAAACTCAAAATATGACCAAATTAGAGATTTGAACAAATTTTATCAAATTCAAATTTAAATTAGTCAATTTTGAAACTAAAGGCACAAGAAGAAACTTCTTAAAATTTTGAAACTATAGAAAAAAAAGAATCACTCAATTTGGATTAAAACCCTAAAAGATATTGATTTTCTAAAAACAGAACTATTCTATTTTTGAAACAGAAACGAAATAAAATAAAATAAAACAAAACGGGAAAGTGCTACGTGGCCTATTGCTACTAGGCTAAGAGATGGGCATTAGGTAACTAAACTACGCTTGGCCAATACTTAACAAAACCACATGTGCTAGTAAAACAAAAACCGACCGGCTAAACCGATTAGATCTAAACCGTAAATAAATCGAAGCTACATTGATCTAGTAAAAAACCTAACTGTTCAAAGTAGATCTAATCTAGGGCGTTTATTTTAGATCGGACGGTGTAGGGAGAGGTGAGAGCTTACAGCAGCGGCGGATGAGCTCCAGCGAGGTGCTCCGGCTTCGGTGGTTGACGGGGACAGCGCTCCGGTCGTTGGCGAGCTCGGTGAACTCGTCGGGAGGATGTAGCGGACGAAGGCGATCATGGTGGTGGTCCAGGTGGATCTCGGGGACGTCGAAGGAGGACGGTGGTGAGGTTGAGGCGGTGATGGCGTTCGGGTGTCGGCAGATGACGGCGCTCCAGTGGGTTTCGGGCGAGGGCGAGGGCACGAGGAGATGCGCACGAGCGAGGGGGTTAAGGTGGTGATCTCAGGTGGAGGCAAGGTGGTCGGGGTTGAGTGCTGCGGCGGCAATGGCATGGCGGCGGAGCTCGGGCTCCGGCGAGGCAGTACGGGCGGGGGAGAGGGGTTGGGGCGTCTTTAGGGGTGGAAACAGACGAGGGAGGGCGGCTTATATAGGACAAGGGGTGCTTGGAGGAGGGGGCAGATCGGGGATCACGATCCCAAGATCTCTGGGATTCCGGTGGCAGTCGAACACGCTCTAGTGCGTCGTTGCATGCAGAGGAAGAAAAAGAGGGGCCGGGCCCGCCTGTCGGCGTCCGCAGAAGAGAGAGCGAGGGATCGGGCGATCAGTGCGTAGCGTTTCGGCGCTCGCATGGCGCTCGGACGTGGACTGAGGGTGAGATGGGCAGGGGAGAGAGAGAAGGAGAGGTGGGCCTAAGTGGCTTCGACCAGTTTTGGCTTTTAAAAAACAAACAACCAAACAAAGAAAAAAACTAATACAAAAAGTGAATAAATAAAAATCATACATAGACAAATAATATATCAAAATTTTCAGAAAAAGATTTCCTAAAATGTGAACTTATCTTAAGAGGCAAATAAAATACACAAAAATTCACAAAAGTCAAACAGTGTTGTTGTTGAAATAAAACCCAATAAAAATCATTTATAAAATACCAAAATGATGTCAAATTTTTATTCTCCTAATTTTCCATTGAAGGGAATCATTTTACCATTATTTCCATTTATTTTATTTTTGGATAAAAATAATTTGAATAAAACCAAATAACTCCAAATTAAAAATGGTTTTAAAAATACCTTCAAATGGACTTTAAATTTGATTCTTTTAAACTTTCAACTCATATTTCATATGATTTGAAGAAGTCATTTTATCTTCTCTCATGAAAATCATTGAGTTGCATAAAGTTTCTGAATTTGAAATATTTTCAAATGGAATTCAAATCATTTCAAATCCCTTTTCATTTCTTTGAATGGAAGAAGTCATATTATCCTCACTTTAGGGTTTTTTGTGATGAAATGAATTTGAATTCATGGAGATCAAAATGCAAAGATGAAAGTTTTGGGAAAGTCCTTTTATTCCCTCTCATTCAAATTTCAAAAAGTATAAAATTCCACTCAATTTCATACAATCAATCACACAAACAATCAAATTTACAATCAAAACTATTTATTTAATATAACATTCCAAAATTTAGAATTTTGGGATGTTATACACTACCACTCGGCATTATCCATCGCACACATGCAATAATTTTCTTCAGGTCGGTCTCCCATGCATGCACACACACACACACCCCTCCCCCTCTTAATCACTTTGGGCATTGTTTATCTCTCACATGAATGTGCAACGATCGATGTTCCTCTATTTGTGTGTATATATAGCTAGGTCTTTCCCAGTTTTCCACATAAACCGATCGATCTATATATCTAGTTAGGTCTCACCCTCTTTCCCACGTACACATCGATCAATCTATACCTCTATCTATAGGATTACATAGCTAATAGACCCACATTATATATCCATCATCCATGCCTTCTGCTTAATCTCTCAGACGCGCGCACAGTGGCGAAGACAGGGGCGGCAAGGGCCCTGCCCCCCCCCAAACATCACTATATATTGAGGCTAATATGAATGTGATCAGTAGATCAATTGCTGTTAAAATGGTTTAAGTTGATGAATTCACCCTCCCCATAAAGGATTAGCAATGCTTTCCCCCTGGCTCATTTATTTTTCATGGCTCTGCCACTGCACGCAACTGCGCACTCGCCCCCTCTCTTTAAATATTGATCTCGCACTTGTGCACTCCTTCATAGTCTCCCTCCACTTGGACCCTCGCACCATCTTCCATCCCCCTCCCCCATATCCTAGTGCTTGTACGCTTGTAGAGCTCTTCCATCTATCTGTCTCTATCGATATCTCGCGCAGTCGACCCTCCCCTCCCTTCTCGTATATCACCCCGGCCCCATGCACATACATGTATGTATATAGGCCTCTCCTTCACACAAATTGCATTGACACGTATTCCCTCACCATATCCTAGCATATCTCACACACATGGACTACGTGTGTGAAAGAGAAGAGGTGCACACACGCACTCGTTCCCACAAACAAACGCGCGGGTGCATGGTGGAGCACATTTGTACAAAAAATGAGCGTGTAGAAAGCCCGTAGATGATGTGCCAAACTAGTCTATTGAAGGAAATATGCCCTAGAGGCAATAATAAACTTATTATTTATTTCCTTATTTCATGATAAATGTTTATTATTCATGCTAGAATTGTATTAACTGGAAACACAATACATGTGTGAATATATAGACAAACAGAGTGTCACTAGTATGCCTCTACTTGACTAGCTCGTTGATCAAAGATGGTTATGTTTCCTAACCATAGACATGATTTGTCATTTGATAAACGGGATCACATCATTAGGAGAATGATGTGATTGACTTGACCCATTCCGTTAGCTTAGCACTTGATCGTTTTAGTTTACTGCTATTGCTTTCTTCATGACTTATACATGTTCCTACGACTATGAAATTATGCAACTCCCGATTACCGGAGGAACACTTTATGTGCTACAAAATGTCACAACGTAACTGGGTGATTATAAAGGTGCTCTATAGGTGTCTCCGATGGTACTTGTTGAGTTGGCATAGATCGAGATTAGGATTTGTCACTCCGATTGTCAGAGAGGTATCTCTGGGCCCTCTCAGTAATGCACATCACTATAAGCCTTGCAAGCAATACAACTAATGAGTTAATTGTGGGATGATGCATTATGGAACAAGTAAAGAGACTTGTCGGTAACGAGATTGAGCTAGGTATTGAGATACCGACGATCGAATCTCGGGCAAGTAACATACCGATGACAAAGGGAACAACGTATGTTGTTATGCGGTTTGACCGATAAAGATCTTCTTAGAATATGTAGGAGCCAATATGAGCATCTAGGTTCTGCTATTTGTTATTGACTGGAGACGTGTCTCTATCATGTCTACATAGTTCTCGAACCCGTAGGGTCCGCACGCTTAATGTTTGGTGACGATCGGTATTATGAGTTTATGTGATTTGATGTACCGAAGGTAGTTCGGAGTCCCGGGTGTGATCACGGACATGGCGAAGAGTCTCAAAATGGTCGAGACATAAAGATTAATATATTGGATGACTATATTCGGATACCGTAAGTGTTCCGGGTGATTTCGGAGAAAACCAGAGTGCCGGAGGGTTACCGGAACCCCCGAGAGAAGTAATGGGCCACATGGGCCTTAGTGGAGAGAGAGGGCCTGCCTGGGCAGGCCGCGCGCCCCCTCCCCCTCTGGTCCGAATTTGACTAGGGAAGGGGGGCGGCGCCCCCCTTTCCTTCTCCCTCTCCTCCTTCCTTTCCCCCTCCTAGTAGGAGTAGGAAAGGGGAGTCCTACTCCTACTAGGAGGAGGACTCCTCCTCCTAGCGCGCCCTGCAAGGGCCGGCCGGCCTCCCCCTTGCTCCTTTATATACGGGGGCAGGGGCACCCTAGGACACACAAGTTGATTGTTCCAAGCCATGTGCGGTGCCCCCCTTCACCATAATCCACCACGATCATATCGTAGCGGTGCTTAGGCGAAGCCCTGCGTCGGTAGCAACATCATCACCATCATCACACTATCGTGCTGACGGAACTCTCCTGTGAAGCTCTACTGGATCAGAGTGTGTGGGACGTCAGTGAGCTGAATGTGTGCTGAACTCGGATGTGACGTACGTTCGGTACTTGGATCGGTCGGATCGAGAAGACGTACGACTACATCAACCGCGTTCTCATAACGCTTTCGCTTACGATCTACGAGGGTACATGGACGATAATCTCCTCTCTCGTTGCTATGCATCACCATGATCTTGCGTGTGCGTAGGAAATTTTTTGAAATTACTATGTTCCCTAATAGTGGTATCACAGCCAGGTTTATGCATAGATGTTATATGCACGAGTAGAACACAAGTGAGTTGTGGGCGATACAAGTCATACGGCTTACCAGCATGTCATACTTTGGTTCGGCGGTATTGTTGGATGAAGCGGCCCGGACCGACATTACGCGTACGCTTACGCGAGACTGGTTCTACCGACGTGATTTGCACACGGGTGGCTGGCGGGTGTCGGTTTCTCCAACTTTAGTTGAACCGAGTGTGACTATGCACGGTCCGTGTTGAAGGTTAAGATAGCACTAACTTGATGAAATATCGTTGTGGTTTTGATGCGTAGGTAAGAACGGTTCTTGCTCATCCCGTAGCAGCCACGTAAAACTTGCAACAACAAAGTAGAGGACGTCTAACTTGTTTTTGCAGAGCATGTTGTGATGTGATATGGTCAAGGCATGATGCTATATTTTATTGTATGAGATGATCATGTTTTGTAACGGAGTTATCGGCAACTGGCAGGAGCCATATGGTTGTCGCTTTATTGTATGCAATGCAATCGCCCTGTAATTGCTTTACTTTATCACTAAACGGTAGCGATAGTCGTAGAAGCAATATTTGGCGAGACGACAATGATGCTATGATGGAGATCAAGGTGTCGCTCCGGTGACGATGGTGATCATGACGGTGCTTTGGAGATGGAGATCAAAGGCACAAGATGATGATGGCCATATCATATCACTTATATTGATTGCATGTGATGTTTATCATTTATGCATCTTATTCTGCTTGTTTGCCGGTAGCATTATAATATGATCTCTCACTAAATTTCAAGGTACAAGTGTTCTCCCTGAGTATGCACTGTTGCCAAAGTTCGTTGTGCCGAGACACCACATGATGATCGGGTGTGATAAGCTCTACGTTCACATACAATGGGTGCAAGCCAGTTTTGCACACGCAGAAATACTCGGGTTAAACTTGACGAGCCTAGAATATGCAGATATGGCCTCAGAACACTAAGACCGAAAGGTCAAGCATGAATCATATAGTAGATATGATCAACATAGTGATGTTCACCATTGAAAACTACTCCATTTCACATGATGATCAGTCATGGTTTAGTTGATTCGGATCCCGTGATCACTTAGATGATTAGAGGGATGTCTATCTAAGTGGGAGTTCTTAAATATGATTAATTGAACTTTAATTTATCATGAACTTAGTACCTGATAGTATTTTGCTTGTCTATGTTGTTGTAGATAGATGGCTCGTGTTGTTGTTCCGTTGAATTTTAATGCATTCCTTGAGAAAGCAAAGTTGAAAGATGATGGTAGCAATTACACGGACTGGGTCTGTAACTTGAGGATTATCCTCATTGCTGCACAGAAGAATTACGTCCTGGAAGCACCGGTAGGTGCCAAACCTGCTGCGGGAGCTAAACCAGATGTTATGAACGTCTAGCAAAGCAAAGCTGATGACTACTCGATAGTTCAGTGTGCCATGCTTTATGGCTTAGAACCGGGACTTCAACGATGTTTTGAATGTCATGGAGCATATGATATGTTCCAGGAGTTGAAGTTAATATTTTAATTAAATGCCCAGAATGAGAGATATGAGGTCTCCAATAAGTTCTACAGTTGCAAGATGGAGGAGAATAGTTCTGTCAATGAACATATACTCAAAATGTCTGGGTATAACAATCACTTGATTCAACTGGGAGTTAATCTTCCGGATGATAGTGTCATTGACAGAATTCTTCAATCACTGCCACCAAGCTACAAGAGCTTCGTGATGAAATATAACATGCAAGGGATGGATAAGACAATTCACAAGCTCTTCGCAATGCTAAAGGCAATGGAGGTAGAAATCAAGAAGGAGCATCAAGTGTTGATGGTCAACAAGACCACCTATTTCAAGAAAAAGGGTAAAGGGAAGAAGAAAGGGAACTTCAAGAAGAATGGCAAACAAGTTGCTTCTCAAGAGAAGAAACCCAAGTCTGGACCTAAGCCTAAGACTGAGTGCTTTTACTGCAAAGGGACTGGTCACTGGAAGCGGAACTGCCCCAAGTATTTGGTGGATAAGAAGGATGGCAAGGTGAACAAAGGTATATGTGATATACATGTTATTGATGTGTACCTTACTAAAGCTCACAGTAGCACCTGGGTATTTGATACTGGTCCTGTTGCTAATATTTGCAACTCGAAACAGAGACTACGGATTAAGCGAACATTGGCTAAGGACGAGGTGACGATGCACGTGGGAAATGGTTCCAAAGTCGATGGGATCGCCTTCAGCACGCTACCTCTACATCTACCTTCGGGATTAGTTTTAGACCTGAATAATTGTTATTTGGTGCCGGCGTTGAGTATGAACATTATATCTGGATCTTGTTTGATACGAGACGGTTATTCATTTAAATCAGAGAATAATGGTTGTTCTATTTATATGAGTAATATCTTTTATGGTCATGCACCCTTGAAGAGTGGTCTATTTTTAAGGAATCTCGATAGTAGTGATACACATATGTATAATGTTGAAGCCAAAAGATGCAGAGTTGATAATGATAGTGCAACTTATTTGCGGCACTACCGTTTAGGTCATATTGGTGTAAAGCGCATGAAGAAACTCCATTCTGATGGACTTTTGGAATCACTTGATTATGAATCACTTGGTACTTGCGAACTATGCCTCATGGGCAAGATGACTAAAACACCATTCTCCAGAACTATGGAGCGAGCAAAAGATTTGTTGGAAATCATACATACTGGTGTATGTGGTCCGATGAATGTTGAGGCTCGCGGCGGGTATCATTATTTTCTCACCTTCACAGATGATTTGAGCAGATATGGGTATATCTACTTGATGAAACATAAGTCTGAAACATTTGAAAAGTTCAAAGAATTTTAGAGTGAAGTGGAAAATCATCGTAACAAGAAAATAAAGTTTCTACGATCTGATCGTGGAGGAGAATATTTGAGTTACGAGTTTGGTCTTCATTTGAAACAATGCGGAATAGTTTCGCAACTTACGCCACCCGGAACACCATAGCGTAATGGTGTGTCCGAACGTCGTAATCGTACTTTACTAGATATGGTGCGATCTATGATGTCTCTTACTGATTTACCGCTATCGTCTTGGGGTTATGCTTTAGAGACAGCTGCATTCACGTTAAATAGGGCACCATCTAAATCCGTTGAGACGACGCCTTATGAACAATGGTTTGGCAAGAAACCAAAGTTGTCGTTTCTTAAAGTTTGGGGTTGCTATGCTTATGTGAAAAAGCTTCAACCTGATAAGCTCGAACCTAAATCGGAGAAATGTCTCTTCATAGGATACCCAAAGGAGACTGTTGGGTACACCTTCTATCACAGATCCGAAGGCAAGACATTTGTTGCTAAGAATGGATCCTTTCTAGAGAAGGAGTTTCTCTCGAAAGAAGTGAGTGGGAGGAAAGTAGAACTTGATGAGGTAACTGTACCTGCTCCCTTATTGGAAAGTAGTCCATCATAGAAACCGGTTCCTATGACACCTACACCAATTAGTGAGGAAGCCAATGATGATGATCATGAAACTTCAAATCAAGTTACTAGCAAACTCCGTAGGTCAACGAGAGTAAGATCCGCACCAGAGTGGTACAGTAATCCTGTTCTGGAAGTCATGTTACTTGACCATGACGAACCTACGAACTATGAGGAAGCGATGATGAGCCCAGATTCCGCAAAATGGCTTGTGGCCATGAAATCTGAGATGGGATCCATGTATGAGAACAAAGTGTGGACTTTGGTTGACTTGCCCGATGATCGGCAAGCCATCGAGAATAAATGGATCTTCAAGAAGAAGACTGACGCTGACGGTAACATTACTGTCTACAAAGCTCGACTTGTTGCGAAAGGTTTTCGACAAGTTCAAGGAGTTGACTATGATGATACCTTCTCACCCGTAGCGATGCTTAAGTCCATCCGAATCATGTTAGCAATTGCCACATTTTATGATTATGAAATTTGGCAAATGGATGTGAAGACTGCATTCCTGAATGGATTTCTGGAAGAAGAGTTGTATATGATGCAACCTGAAGGTTTTATCGATACAAAGTGTGCTAACAAAGTGTGCAAGCTCCAATGATCCATTTATGGACTGGTCCAAGCCTCTCGGAGTTGGAATAAACGTTTTTATAGTGTGATCAAAGCATATGGTTTTATACAGACTTTTGGAGAAGACTGTATTTACAAGGAAGTGAGTGGGAGCTCTATAGCATTTCTAATATTATATGTGGATGACATATTGTTGATTGGAAATGATATAGAATTTCGGGATAGCATAAAAGGATACTTGAATAAGAGTTTTTCAATGAAAGACCTCGGTGAAGCTGCTTATATATTGGGCATCAAGATATATAGAGATATATCAAGACGCTTAATTGGACTTTCACAAAGCACATGCCTTGATAAAGTTCTGAAGAATTTCAAAATGGATCAAGCTAAGAAAGGGTTCTTGCCTGTGTTACAAGGTGTGAAGTTGAGTAAGACTCAATGCCCGACCACTACAGAAGATAGAGAGAAAATGAAAAGTGTTCCCTATGCTTCAGCCATAGGCTCTATAATGTATGCAATGATGTGTACCAGACCTGATTGGTGCCTTGCTATTAGTTTAGCAGGGAGGTACCAAAGTAATCCGGGGTTGGATCACTGGACAGCGGTCAAGAACATCCTGAAATACCTGAAAAGGACTAAGGATATGTTTATCGTTTATGGAGGTGACAAAGAGCTCATCGTAAATGTTTACGTCGATGCCAGCTTTGACACTGATCCGGACGATTCTAAATCGCAAACCGGATACGTGTTTATATTTAAAGGTGGAGCTGTCAATTGGAGCAGTTCTAAACAAAGCGTCGTGGTGGGATCTACGTGTGAAGCGGAGTACATAGCTGCTTCGGAAGCTGCAAATGAAGGAGTCTGGATGAAGGAGTTCATATCCGATCTAGGTGTCACACCTAGTGCATTGGGTCCAATGAAAATCTTGTGTGACAATACTGGTGCAATTGCCTTGGCAAAGGAATTCAGATTTCACAAGAGAACCAAACACATCAAGAGACGCTTCAATTCCATCCGCGATCAAGTCCAGGTGGGAGACATAGAGATTTGCAAGATACATACTGATCTGAATGTTGCACACCCATTGACTAAGCCTCTCTCACGAGCAAAACATGATCAGCACCAAGGCTCCATGGGTGTTACTGTGTAATCTAGATTATTGACTCTAGTGCAAGTGGGAGACTGAAGGAAATATGCCCTAGAGGCAATAATAAAGTTATTATTTATTGCCTTATTTCATGATAAATGTTTATTATTCATGCTAGAATTGTATTAACCGGAAACATAATACATGTGTGAATACATAGACAAACAGAGTGTCACTAGTATGCCTCTACTTGACTAGCTCATTGATCAAAGATGGTTATGTTTCCTAACCATAGACATGAGTTGTCATTTGATAAACGGGATCACATCATTAGGAGAATGATGTGATTGACTTGACCCATTCCGTTATCTTAGCACTTGATCGTTTTAGTTTACTGCTATTGCTTTCTTCATGACTTATACATGTTCCTATGACTATGAGATTATGCAACTCCCGATTACCGGAGGAACACTTTGCGTGCTACCAAACGTCACAACGTAACTAGGTAATTATAAAGGTTCTCTACAGGTGTCTCCGATGGTACTTGTTGAGTTGGCATAGATCGAGATTAGGATTTGTCACTCCGATTGTCGGAGAGGTATCTCTGGGCCCTCTCAGTAATGCACATCACTATAAGCCTTGCAAGCAATACAACTAATGCGTTAGTTGCAGGGTGATGCATTACGGAACGAGTAAAGAGACTTGCCGGTAACGAGATTGAGCTAGGTATTGAGATACCGACGATCGAATCTCGGACAAGTAACATACCGATGACAAAGGGAACAACGTATTTTGTTATGCGGTTTGACCGATAAAGATCTTCGTAGAATATGTAGGAGCCAATATGAGCATCTAGGTTCTGCTATTGGTTATTGACCGGAGACGTGTCTCGGTCATGTCTACATAGTTCTCGAACCCATAGGGTCCGCACGCTTAACGTTTGGTGACGATCAGTATTATGAGTTTATGTGATTTGATGTACAGAAGGTAGTTTGGAGTCCCGGATGTGATCACGGACATGACGAGGAGTCTCGAAATGGTTGAGACATAAAAATTAATATATTGGACGACTATATTCGGATACCGTAAGTGTTCTGGGTGATTTCGGAGAAAACTGGAGTGCCGGAGGGTTACCGGAACCCCCCGGGAGAAGTAATGGGCCACATGGGCCTTAGTGGAGAGAGAGGGCCTGCCTGGGTAGGCCGCGCGCCCCCTCCCCTCTGGTTCGAATTGGACTAGGGAAGGGGGGCGGCGGCCCCCTTTCCCTCTCCCTCTCCTCCTTCCTTTCCCCTCCTACTAGGAGTAGGAAAGGGGAGTCCTACTCCTACTAGGAGGAGGACTCCTCCTCCTGGCGTGCCCTGCAAGGGTCGGCCCGCCTCCCCCCTTGCTCCTTTATATACGGGGACAGGGGGCACCCTAGGACACACAAGATGATTGTTCCAAGCCGTGTGCGGTGCCCCCCTCCACCATAATCCACCTCGATCATATCGTAGCGGTGCTTAGGTGAATCCCTGCGTCGGTAGCAACATCATCACCGTCATCAGGCCGTCGTGCTGACGGAACTCTCCTGTGAAGCTCTACTGGATCAGAGTTTGTGGGACGTCATTGATATGAACGTGTGCTGAACTCGAAGGTGCCGTACGTTCGGTACTTGGATCGGCCCGATCGTGAAGACGTACGACTACATCAACCGCGTTCTCATAACGCTTCCGCTTACGGTCTACGAGGGTACGTGGATGATACTCTCCTCTCTCGTTGATATGCATCACCATGATCTTGCATGTGCGTAGGAATTTTTTTTGAAAGTACTACCTTCCCCAACATCTATATCTATACCTATATATCTATATCTATACCCCTATATTGAGTGCAAATAAATTTCAAAGATGGTCGTTGGATGAAGCCAATCAGACGGTGGAGAGATGGCAAATCCGGGCACTACTGGCCATTGGATATCATCTACATTCCACCAGATTCTGCCAGATGTACAATCTAGAAGACTCCATGGTTGAACTTAAGCATAATGCACAAACCTCAAAACACAAATACTTCTCCTTTGTTCTAGAATCCATCCGTATCATAACTGCCCAAACTTTTTTCTAGTTGAATTGATGTTATTTGTTTTTACTTTATGCCTTACAACGCACAATTCCATGAATCATAAAATAGATGTACTTTTTATAAAAACTAATTGATTTTGAATGAGATGAACTATAAGAATCAAACGAACGTCTACAACATGCATATATGACTCAAAGCTTACATGCTATAGTGTGGTATTTATTCATAATTTGGTTGCCGAATCTCATGTGTGCAATGCACGTGTACCTTACTAGTACTTCCAGTATGTGCAAAACATGTAAATTAGAATTCCAATGGCACGCTACACAGTGTCACTCCTTTTTTAGTTAATATATTATGATTAAAATGATGTCAGGGCATCCATGAAGCCACGTGGCACATGTGGAGGCGTTGTCGCAACCTCCTTGTGTGGATTGATCACAGTGACGTGCTGCTGGTTCCAGAAGAATGTACTCGTCCTCTCTCACGCACACTAGTAGTACATGCACGAAGCGAAGATGTGCACGCACGCACTCATTCCCTCACACGCACACACGGGTACACGGTGGGACACATTTTTGTAGGAAGATCCACCCCATGTGATAATTTGACGCGTGTAAAATTGTTCACTTCATTGATGGCCAATTAATATAGTGCATGCAAATTGGAGTGGGCGTGAGGGAGGAAGTAGTTGAGAAAGACATTACTACTCCACTGCGTGCATGCGAGTAGCTAAATCATGGGTTGCTACTTCCATTGGTCTCCTTCATATTTGGTGCCAATATTTTACCATAATTTTAAGTAATGCAATATTTATGCATGTCATAAAAATTAGTGTCATCGAAAACTATGTTCAAATGTGATTCCAATGATATAATTTTTGGTGACATGCATTGACATTTTGTTAGTTAAAATTTTTGGTCAAAAATTGGCACAAAAAAAGGGGCCAATAAAACAGGACGCGGGCAGGATGATCAATTTTTGTCTGGGTTACTGTTGGTGGCCTTTGTATTTAATTATGGACGGGGTGGAGTAGTCCTATCGTTATCTTAGCCTTGTAGGGCTCTCCCAACGCCTACGCTCGCCTCCCCACCTCGCCCACCGGATCCCGCCATGGATAATCCCTTAGATCCCAGGATCTCGCGGGCTGCCCTCTCGCTGCGGCCCGCAGCACTGCCGCCTTTGAGAGAAACCCACATGTGTTTTAGAGGGGATCCATTGCTCTGGAATCACAGATCAGTGGCACCGGAGGACATGCCAGGGCTGCCTTTCAGGTGTTGGGCATCAAGGGCAAATCGGATCAAGGAAGCGTCACATCAATTGGAGACAAGTTCGAAGGAGCTACGCCTGGCAAAGCACAAGGCGAAGGCGCAAGTCGATCTCAGGGGAGAGATGCTGAGGGATGTCAGCATCTGGTAGCGTCGTGTTGATTTCGAGCTAGGGCTAATGGCAGAGATCATATTCATGGAGTCGACTACGGAGGAAAGAACATGCATGCCTACGGAATGGCATGAGCAGCCGGTGCAACTGTTCAAATGGGCGGTAGGAGAAGACAAATCGCGGGACCAGCTACGGCGGCGCCGCTGGGCATGCATCGTAGGTGAGGTGAGATGCCCTCCTTCCCCGCCAGTGATGCAGTGACCTACTCGGTTGCTGCTGCAGTGAACTTGTGGCGCCATGGCAGTTTGCAACCGTGACAATCACTCCATCTACATGTATTGTACTCCTGTGAAAATACTTGGTCATTTGGAAAAACATGGTAGTAATTGATTTATCACTAGTTTGTGAATGTTTGGTCGTGACAATCACCTGAAGCCACAACCAGAATTCTCCATCGCGTAATACTTACGGTCGCTCGCACCAATAGATGGCCAGTCAGACCCGCGTCTCACCGAAGGGACACACATCGGCTTGGTCTGACATGTACGAACAGTTACATCACTGACTTGTGTGACCACATTTAAGTAGTAGTACTTGAAATTTATGTTCCAGGAAATTCATCAGAAGCCGTTTCGGGCCTTGAAACCAAAACCATCAATTAATCTTTAGCTTGTTCCCATCACATTCCAAAGTAGTACTACCATGCTATGATTAAGTGCAAACCTACTCACACCTAGTACATATCAAACCTGAACATGTTCCCACTATGCAGGTTTTAGTACTAGTGCTAGTACTAGGTTATAAAAAGGGGAACTACCTAGTTGAAAATCACTCTACCTTCCTCCCCATAAGTCTTTCTTGTTTGTCTGTCCTTTCCATGACCGGTGTGCAGAGCTCTAGGTCGAGAACTATTCGTTACTATGGAGCGGCAACCAAGGCCACGGGAAAAAATGAGAGGGCTCGCCGCCTCGCAGAGACCTCAAAAAATGTCTCACGGGCAGGCAAGGGCTCCCAGGACCGCCCTAGCCGTGAAGGTGAACATGCCAAGCTGGCGGCGCTGGAGTCGTTATCCCTCGATGACATGCCCGATCAGCTCAATAAACAGAAGGATTTCATCGACAGCTTGGTGGAGTTGCTGAAGGAGAGCTTTGACGACATGCCTGCTGAGCTCAATAAGCAGGGGGAGTTGATCGCTGGCTTGGTGATGCTGCTGAAGAAAAGCATTGCCTCGGATAAGAAGGAAACCGGTGAAATCCTGCAACTTCAGGAGGACAAGGCGAAGCTACGCCACAAGCTCATCCTGCTAAAGGAGGAGAACGCTGGCTATAAGAAGCTGCATGAGAAGAGTAGTTCATCGGTGAATATGTTGCACGCCCTCGTCATGGAACAGAAGGAAGAGTTGGCAAAGCTCCGCATCGAGCACCCGGCTGCTGTCAAGGCATGTAATGCGACCGTGGAACAGATGATGAAGGCTCGTGCCGAGAAATCCCGCATCATGAACAGAATGAAGAAGATGGCAGAGGAGATGTGCGAGGAGATGGAGGTTGTGGAGGTGATCAAGAAGCAGTTACGACTCCGCGGCCAGCAACCCTTAATGTAGTAGAGAGCAGCGCCCCAGACTTGTGTGCGCGTCTTCCTTATTTGGGGGGGGGGGGGGTAATCTTCCTTCTTCTTTTGCTCATGTGTTTCTTCTTTTGCTTCAAGTGTTTCGCCGCACGTGTCATGTTCTGTGCGAGGCATGAATAGAACAATGCTAACGATGAGTGGTACCATGGGATCGATGACTAGAAAATTAGATCATTTTTTATCGCCATATCGCACTAGGCTGCCGTGTTTCGTGCTCCTCTACCGTACTAGTACTCCAGTGGAAAACTTGAGTATACCACATGATTCTTTGCTCCTCCTCAGGTTGTCGACAACATTTATACGAGCAGTCAAATTACAAGGCCCTGCCTTCTAGCAGTAATGAGCCGTCAAATCACAAAGGCCCTCGCCTCTCATGAAACCGACCAAGCGAGACTACCCCGCCCTCTAGCCTTTTAAATGTATACTTTTGTACAGTAGTAGTATTGATGGATTGCGCCATGGAGCAAAACTAACAAGATGAAATTAAAGAAAAAGGTGGTACATATAGAGAGCGCTCGTTGCCAAATTATGCATATAGTACTATTCAAAAAGCTAGTACATGCTTAGATGGGGTGCTAAAGTCTATTAAAGAAATTAGCATACCTATTTAATTCTTTGACAACTAAACTATTGGGTATATGATGTTGGCCATATATATTGTACGTCTATAATGTGAAGAAACGAGTGGTAGTACTACCAACTACAAGATGGAATGTAAGAAATACTAGTATGTACGTACTGAAGAGTTAAAGTAACAAGAAGGAACATAACATAGTTCTGTTGGGGGCTCAGCACAACACACCCCTCGAATAAAACTAAGCACCCTGAAATTAAACTAAGCAACTAATCCGGTAGACACTGCATTAGAACCACCATGAGCAACGACACTGCCACCTTACTCGGACTCCTCGTCCACGTGCGCGACTTCGTCCTTGTCCCTCTTCCTCTTGGCCGATACTTCTTTTCTTGAACCGCACACTTGGCTCTCTCTCTTCATCCAACCCTTGTAGATATTGAAACAAAGGTAGGCATCCATTGCAGCGTACTGGATGTGGTCTCTATCTAGTACATTCCACTTGTTGGGGAATGCAGTAATTCAATGTTTTTACCTACGATCACGCAAGATCTATCTAGGAGATACATAGCAACGAGACGGGAGAGTGTGTCCATGTACCCTCGTAGACCGAAAGTGGAAGCGTTTAGTAATGCGGTTGATGTAGTCGAACGTCTTCACAATCCAACCGATCCAAGTACCGAACGTAAGTATGTTAATGTTTAGTACACGTTTAGCTCGATGACGTCCCTCGAGCTCTTGATTCAGTTGAGGATAAGGGAGAGTTCCGGCAGCACGATGGCATGGCGACGGTGATGATGAAGTTACCGGCGCAGGGCTTCGCCTAAGCACTACGACGATATGACCGAGGTGTGTAACTATGGAGGGGGGCACCGCACATGGCTAAGACAAATCTTTGAGTGCCTTTGGCGTGCCCCCTGCCCACGTATATAGAGGAGAGAGGGAGAGAGGTTGGCCCTCCTAGGGGCGCGCCAAGTGTAGGGAGTCCTACTAGGACTCCCAAGTCCTAGTAGGATTCCCTTTCCTTTTTGGAGTAGGAAAGAAGGAAAGGTGGGAGAGGGAGAAGGAAAGGGGGGGCCGTGCCCCCACCCCTTGTCCAATTCGGTTTCGTCAGGGGGAGGTGCGCGCCACCTCGTGGCCATTCTTCCCTCTCTCGACTAAAGCCCAATAAGGCCCATTAACTTCCCCTAGCGAATTCCCGTAACTCTCCAGTACTCCGAAAATACCCGAATCACTCAGAACCATTCCGATGTCCGAATATAGCCTTTCAATATATCGACCTTTACCTCTCAACCATTTGGAGACTCCTTGTCATGTCCGTGATCTCTTCCGGGACTCTGAACAAACTTCGGTCATCAAATCACATAACTCATAATATAAATCGTCATCAAACGTTAAGCGTGCGGACCCTACAGGTTCGAGAACTATGTAGACATGACCGAGGCACAACTCCGATCAATAACCAATAGCAAAACCTGGATGCTCATATTGGCTCCTACATATGCTACGAAGATCTTTATCAGTCAAACCACATAACAACATCTGTTGTTCCCTTTGTCATCGGTATGTTACTTGCCCGGGATTCGATCGTCGGTATCATCATACCTAGTTCAATCTCGTTACCGGCAAGTCTCTTTACTCATTCAGTAATACATCATCCCGCAACTAACTCATTAGTCACATTGCTTGCAAGGCTTATAGTGATGTGCATTACCGAGAGGGCCCTGAGATACCTCTCCGGTACTCGGAGTGACAAATCCTAATCTCGATCTATGCCAACCCAACAAACACCTTCGAAGACACCTGTAGAGCATATTTATAATCACCCAGTTACGTTGTGACATTTGATAGTGCACAAGGTGTTCCTCCGGTATTCAGGAGTTGCATAATCTCATAGTCAAAGGAATATGTATAAGTCATGAAGAAAGCAATAGCAATGAAACTGAACGATCAACATGCTAAGCTAACATATGGGTCTTGTCCATCACATCATTCTCCTAATGATGTGATCCCGTTCATCAAATGACAACACATGTCTATGGTCAGGAAACTTAACCATCTTTGATTAACGAGCTAGTCAAGTATATGCATACTAGGGACATTCTGTTTTGTCTATGTACTCACACATGTACTAAGTTTCTGGTTAATACAATTCTAGCATGAATAATAAACATTTATCATGATATAAGGAAATATAAATAACAACTTTATTATTGCCTCTAGGGCATATTTCCTTCAGTCTCCCACTTGCACTAGAGTCAATAATCTAGTTCACATTGCCATGTGATTGAACACCAATAGTTCACATCTTTATGTGATAAGTTTACATCTCCATGTGACTAATACCCAAAGGGTTTACTAGAGTCAATGATCTAGTTCACATCGCTATGTGATTAACACCAAAAGAGTGATCATGTTTTGTTTTGTGAGAGAAGTTTAGTCAATGGGTCTACCACATTCAGAGTCGTATGTATTTTGAAATTTTTCTATGTCTACAATGCTCTACATGGAGCTAGTCTAGCAAATCGCTCCCACTTTCAATATGTATCTAGATTGAGACTTAGAGTCATATGGATCAGTGTCAAAGCTTGCATCAATGTAACCCTTTACGACGAACTTTTTGTCACCTCCATAACCGAGAAACATGTCCTTATTCCACTAAGGATAATTTTGACAGTTGTACAGTGATCCACTCCTGGATCATTATTGTACCCTCTTGCCAAACTCATGGTGAGGTGCACAATAGGTCTGGTACACAGCATAGCATACTTTATAGAACCTATGGCTGAGGCATAGGGAATGACTTATCATTCTCTTTTGATTTTCTGTCGTCGTCGGGTTTTGAGTCTTTACTCAATATCACACCTTACAACTCAGGCAAGAACTACTTCTTTGACTGATCCATTTTGAACTACTTCAAAATCTTATAAAGGTATGTACTCATCGAAAGTCTTATCAAGCGTCTTGCTCTATCTTTATAGATATTGATGCCTAATATGTAAGTAGCTTCACTGAGGTCTTTCATTGAAAAAATCTTATTCAAGTATCCTTTTATGCTATCCATAAATATGTATTATTTCCAATCAACAATATGTCATCCACATATAATATTAGAAATGCTACAGAGCTCCCACTCACTTTCTTGTAAATACAGGCTTCTCCAAAATTCTGTGTAAAACCATATGCTTTGATCACACTATCAAAGCGTACATTCCAACTCCGAGATGCTTGCACCAGTCCATAAATGGATCACTGGAGCTTACACACTTTGTTAGCACCTTTCGGATTGACAAAACCTTCTGGTTGCGTCATATACAACTCTTCTTTAAGAAATCCATTAAGGAATGCAATTTGACATCCGCTTGCCAAATTTCATAAAATGCGGCAATTGCTAACATGATTCGAACAGACTTTAAGCATAGATACGAGTGAGAAACTCTCATCGTAGTTAACACCTTGAACTTGTCAAAAACCTTTTGCGACAATTCGAGCTTTGTAGGTAGTAACACTACTATCAGTGTCTGTCTTCCTCTTGAAGATCCATTTTATCTCAATGGCTCGCCGATCATCGAGCAAGTCAATCAAAGTCCATACTTTGTTCTCATACATGGATCCCATCTCAGATTTCATGGCCTAAAGCCATTTCGCGGAATCTGGGCTCATCATCGCTTCCTCATAGTTTGTAGGTTCATCATGGTCTAATAACATGACTTCCAGAAAGGATTACCATACCAGTCTGGTGCGGATTATACGCTGGTTGACCTACGAGGTTCGGTAGTAACTTGATCTGAAGTTTCATGATCTTCATCATTAGCTTCCTCACTAATTGGTGTAGGAATCACTAGAACTGATTTCTGTGATGAACTACTTTCCAATTCGGGAGAAGGTACAACTACCTCATCAAGTTCTACTTTCCTCCCACTCACTTCTTTCGAGAGAAACTCCTTCTCTAGAAAGGATCCATTCTTATCAAGAAAGATCTTGCCTTTGGATCTGTGATAGAAGGTGTACCAACATTTTCTTTTGGGTATCCTATGAAGACGCACTTCTTCGATTTGGGTTCGAGCTTATCAGGCTGAAGCTTTTTCACATAAGCATCGCAACCTCAAACTTTAAGAAACTATAGCTTAGGTTTCTTGCCAAACTATAGCTTAGGTTTCTTGCCAAACCATAGTTCATGCCATACATTATTGCTAGTATCACTATGGGGGAATCTAGAGAAATAACACAAGCTACCATAGGGAGCATTCATTTTCCTGCCATACATTATTTTGCTCTCTTCGTGGGTAGATGAATTAACGGTAAGGATGAGGCATGTCACATGTGTGTTCCCGATCTTAGTGTTCTCAAGAGTGTTGTATAAGGAGATAAACAATACAACTTGGGGGCTATTGTTGCACGTAGGTTGCATCATAATAGTTTAACTGGAGATTTGTTTGGTGGAATTTATGAAACTCGTGTAGCTAACTTTGTTGATATACCCATACGCGGGGATGATATTGAGTTGCCTCCTGCTTATCTAGATTATAATGCTATGGTTCGTCATCAGTTTGTTGAGAGGAACGATCAGTTCCTCCAGTACCGACTAATCTTTGACAGATGGCGCACCGTCCATGTTGCTCTCACTACTCCTGCTTTCTTTGATTTTCAGACAAAAGTGAGATATGTTATAACTAGGGAGGAGGCGAACGAGTACGAGAGGAGGACGGAGGCAGCCCGCCTCCAAGCTGCAGCTCGTGAGGAAATAGCTGATGCATCCCAATATAACCCAGTTACAACTTTGGATTTCCACCAGGCCAGCCGTGGCCATAGACTGACTTAGGCCAAAAGCCTAAGCTTGGGGGAGTACGTATCTCTCACCGACATTACATTCATGTTCACACACTCATGCCAGTTGTCGATGCTCATACTTTTTCATTGTATCATCCATGCTAGTTTATTTTCTGTTTTAACCTTTCTTCTTGTGCGTTTGAAAAACCTTAAGAAAAATAAAAATATATAGTTGTAGCTTTTAGCTAGTTTACTTTCCATGCTTGTAGTAGTAATAATTAAAAGAAAACCCAAAAAGATTTCCCACTCTTCTTTTGCTTATTGGAAGCTTTCCCGTGTAAATAGTTTTGTTTCCTTTCTTTTCTTTGGGGGTCAAGAGGAGAATACCATGATGAAAATGTTGAGTGGCTCTCATATGCATTATTGTTGATCTAACAAAGATCCCATATTACTTTGTCTTCTCCCTTGAGTTGAATGCTTGCAGATTCCAGCTTAGTCCAATGCACGTGCACTATTACTATTATCCACACTATTCGGTTGTGCAAGTGAAAGGCAATAATGACGATATATGATGAACTGATTGAGATGAGAAAAGCTGGTATGAACTCGACCTCTCTTGTTTTCGTAAATATGATTAGTTCATCGTTCCTGATTCATCCTATTATGACTGAAACATGTTTGCAATGACAATTAGAGATTATAGTTTCTCATGCCATGCTTAATTTGCTAGGAGTTTATAATGGTTTACCTTGTGTGCCAACATGCTATTAAAATGGTTGTGATGTGGTATGATAGGGTGGTATCCTCCTTTGAACAATTCTAGTGGCTTGTCTTGGCACATGTTCACGTATGTAGTTGAAACAAATCAACATAGCATCCATGATATTTATGTGCATGGTGATTTATATCCTACTCATGCTTGCATTCAGTGTTGATTAATTTTAATGCATGTTCATGACTGTTGTCGCTCTCTAGCTGGTCGCTTCCTAGTCACTTTCTATCCTTCACTTGTACTAAGCGGGAATATTGTTTGTGCACCCAACTCCATAAACCCCAAAAGTTATTCCATATGAGTCCACCATACCTTCCTATATGCGGTATCTACCTGCCATTCCAAGTAAATTTGTATGTGCCAAACTCTAAACCTTCAAATGAAATTCTATTTTGTATACTCGAATAGCTCATGTATCAACTAGGGTTGTATGTATCTTCCATGCTAGGCGGGTTATTCTCAAGAGGAGTGGACTCCGCTCCTCGCTCACGAGAAAATGGCTGGTAGCCAGGATGCCCAGTCCCATGCTCAAATCAAATCAAAATAATTGCAAACAAAACTCCCCCAGGATTGTTGTTAGTTGGAGGCACCCATTGTTCCGGACAAGCCATGGATTGATGTTTGTTGGTGGTAGGGGGAGTATAAACTTTACCATTCTGTTTGGGAACCGCCTATAATATGTGTAGCATGGAAGATATCGAGATTTCTCGGTTGTTATGTTGACAATGGAAGTATACCACTCAAAATATTATTCATCTCTATTTCAAAACCGAGCTCTAGCACCTCTACAAATCCCTGCTTCCCTCTGAGAAGGGCCTATCTATTTACTTTTATGCTGAGTCATCATCCTCTTATTAAAAAGCACCAGTTGGAGAGCACCAATGTCATTTGCATGTATTATTGTTAGTTTAGATTGAGTATGACTTGACTGGATCTCTTTTACCATGAATTACAATTTCCAGTCAGCCCTTGATCTTCAGGGGTGCTCTGCATTTATGTTTTGCAGTCTCAGAAAGGGCTGGCGAGATACCATCTTGTTATATCATATTATGATTGTTTTGAGAAAGTGTTGTCATCCGAATTTTATTATTATTGCTCGCTAGTTGATTATGCCATTGATATGAGTAAACATGAGACCTAAATGTTATTGTGAATATGGTTAGTTCATAATCTTTTCTGAAAACTTGAATGTTGGCTTTACATATTTGCAACAACAAGAGCAAACAGAGTTTGTAAAAGTTTTTCTTTATCAACTGAATTGCTTGAGGACAAGAAAAGGTTTAAGCTTGAGGGAGTTGATACGTCTCCATTGTATCTACTTTTCCAAACACTTTTGTTGTAGCGACCCGACCTCAAATGGTCATGTCACTGTGCTTCAGTGTCATCCCTGGATCGGTAATGCTGACACACACAGTACTCGAGGATTTATAACAGAGTAGCAATCACACACTTAATACATCGAATGTCTCCAAAGAGAACTTATTACAGTAAATATGGCTTAAGGCCATCTAATACGATAACAGCGGAAGGCTTGGAAGAAAAATTGAGTCCATCAACTCCAACGGCATAGCTGAGCTTCACGGCAACGACCTAACGAACCTTACTCCTCGTATGGAAAGTCTGCAACATAATACATTGCAGCCCGAAAATGGGTCAGCACATGGAATATGCTGGCAAAATAACACAGTAGAGCAAGAACACGATAATGCTATCACTACATGCATATTTGGCTGGTGGAAAGCTCTATGGTTATAGTTTTTGTGAAAAGCCAATTTTTTCCTACAACAAAGGAATAGATTTTATTTTAACTATCATGGTAGTTGAAACATCATTGAGAAGGTTCCTCCAACTCAATCCTAATTAAAGTAATTAACAACCCAACAATATTAAGTTAAAAGTGATGAGATGCTTAAGATACTCCAAGTACTAGATACTCAAGATTTGTCCATAACCGGGGACACGTCTAACCATGATTAGTTTATACACTCTGCAGAGCTTTGCGCACTTTTCCCCACAAGACTCGATCACCTCCGTTGAATTTCTCGCACTACATGGTGTTTCAGAAACGGATGACCGAGACACAGTCTTTTAGAAACGTTAACTCTCTACTCCGGGCAGACCATACCAAACCTACAATCCCACTACCTGCTGATCCACCTCTTCAAGAGCTTCACATGACTTACTTAACTATGCTAGAGCCCATAATAGCTTATGGTTGCACACGGAAGTTTCTAAAATGAATCATCTCAGTTCCCTTTGAGACTAGGTGGCGGTCCATAGGAACATCACACGGGTACTCCGGGATTTCTAGAAAATACAGGCAACACTCGGTACTCCAGGTGCCTCAATCCACCCAGATGTGTATTTAAGTTGCCACCTTAAGTTGAACCATTACTTATCAATCTCGCATCTTTCATGGATTTCACTCACCCGAACCACGTCTACGAGCATAGCATAGCAATATAAGCAACGCATAGAGGTAACTCCCAAAGGTTTGAAAGTAACAGGGTAATAGGTTGTACCTCATCAACTACTTCCCAACCCACATGTTAATGACATCCTAACCATGCAATATTTGAGGATTGGAACTAATGCATAAAAACTGGATGATAAAGGGGTATGATCAAAGTGTTACTTGCCTTGCTGATGATCCGCGTAACCTAGAGACTCCAAATAACACGCTTCGCACTCCGGGAATTCTATCGCAAACAAACAATAGCATACATAAGCAATCAAGCTAAGAAACACAGGTAAATCTCAAATAAAAGAAGATCTAACCAGAAAGTTCAACTTAAGAACTCCGGTTTGCAAAAAGAATCAAATCGAACTGAGGAACGAAACTCAAACGGCGAAAGAAACAAGATCCGTTCTAATCTGGACCTAGGTCAAATTTTACAGTATCAAAAACTTGTTCAAGTTGGTTAAACGAAAAGAGGGTCTCGAGATGAAGATCTAGGCGCTTGAATCACCTGATTCCGACTAATGAGCGAAAAGATAAACTAGAACGAAAATCGGATCAGAAATTGTGATCAGGAATAATCGCGGATTAATCCGATAAAAGAAAACTGACGAACAGGCTAACGAACGAGCGTTCGTTATCTGTAACTAACGAGCGAAAACCATTCGTTAAAACGAACATCCGGACGAACGTCCGGTAAACAGAAAAACCGAAAGAAAAATGGCGAATCGAAAAAAACGACTTAGATTTTCTAACGAAAACCGAACCAGTTTTCTAAAAAAATGGAACGGCGCTATACCTCCGGCGAGGTCCTGCGGCGGCACAGGCAACGGGCGGCACAGGCAACGGGCGGCGGCGGCTCGCGGTGAGGGCGGGGCGGCGGCGGGCAAAGGGCGGCGGGGTGGCGCGGCTGCGGGCGACGGGCGACGTGACGACTCGCAGCGGCGGGGTCGGCGGCTTGCGGCGGCGGGTTGGGCGGCTCCAAGGGCAGCAGGCCGCGGCTTTTAAGGAGAGGGGGCGATGCCTTGGGGGAGGGGGCACGGCGCGGGGGAAGCGGAGTCCCAGCCGGACTCCGGTTCGGCGGCGTCGCGGCGGCGGTCTCCCGCTAGGAGATGGCGGCGCGGGGAGGTGGGCCTGGTGGCTGGGCTTCGGCCCAGTTAGACCTTGGCGCGTTTTTAAAAAAAAAATTCCACCAAAAAAATCCTAGAAAATAAAATAAAATTCTATAAATGCCAAAACAAATTTTCTCCATCTAAATAAAATATTTAGAACGAGATGAACATTTTCTTGGCCCTAAAATGCAATTTTGAAAACGTGCAATTTTTCTAATGCAAACAAAATTGCAATAAAATCCAAATAAAATCAAATTTTGATTTTAATATTTTCTCCAATATTTCATTTATTCTGGAGAAGTCATATTATCTCCTCTCATATATTTTAATATGAAATATTTTTGGAGAGAAAAATAATTAAAACCAAATCCTCGTTTCAAAATTTGATAAGCATCAAATTTGAAAACCGGGGAAATCCCCAACTCTCTCCGAGGGTCCTTGAGTTGTTTAGGATTTCGAGGATCGCGAGATGAAATGCAATAAAATATGATACGCAAGAATGATCTATGTATAATATTCCAAATTGAAAATTTGGGATGTTACAAACCTACCCCCTTTAAGATGAATCTCGCCCTCGAGATTCGGGTTGGCTAGAAAATAGGTGTGGGTGGTCTTTGCGAAGATCATCCTCTCGTTCCCATGTGGCTTCGTCCTCGGTATGGTGGCTCCACTGAACTTTGCAAAACTTGATGACCTTGCTGCGGGTGACTCGACTGGCAAACTCCAAAATCTTGACTGGCTTCTCCTCATAAGTCAGGTCATTATCCAACTGAATCGCCTCCAAGGGTACAGTATCTCTTAGGGGTATGTCGGCCATCTCAGCATGGCACTTCTTCAACTGGGAAACGTGAAACACATCGTGAACTCCTGACAGTCCTTCAGGTAACTCCAACTTGTAGGCAACTTCTCCCATCCGTTCCAAAACACGATACGGTCCTACAAATCTCGGGGCTAACTTTCCCTTAACTCCAAAACGTTTCACTCCTCGCAGAGGCGATACTCGCAGATATGCTCGATCTCCAATTTCATAGGTTACCTCCTTGCGTTTTGAGTCTGCATAACTCTTCTGTCTGGACTGAGCTATCTTCAGTCTATCCCGGATCAGTTTAACCTTCTCCTCAGACTCTTTGATCAAGTCTGGTCCAAACAACTGTCGGTCTCCGACTTCATCCCACATCAATGGTGTCCTTCACCTTCGTCCATACAGGGCTTCGAATGGTGTCATCTTCAAACTGGCTTGGTAATTATTGTTGTATCAGAACTCTGCATAAGGCAGATTGTCATCCCAACTAGATCCATAATCTAGCGCACAGGCTCTCAACATGTCCTCCAGAATCTGATTGACTCTCTCGGTCTGTCCATCCGTCTGCGGGTGAAATGTTGTACTAAACTCCAATCTTGTTCCCAAAGTCTGGTGCAGCTGATGCCAAAACTTTGAAGTAAACTGTGTTCCCCTATCTGATATGATGGTCCTCGGAACTCCATGCAGACATACGATCCTGGTCATATATATCTTAGCCAACTTTGCACTGGTATAAATTGTTTTCACTGGGATAAAGTGTGCCACTTTGGTCAAACGGTCAACTACTACCCATATAGAATCATATCCTGATTTGGTCCTGGGCAATCCGGTGATAAAATCCATGCCAAGTTTATCCCACTTCCATTCGGGTATCGGCATAGGCTGTAATAATCCTGCTGGCTTTTGATGCTCTGCCTTCACTCTCTGACATACATCACATACGGCCACATACTTGGGGATATCCTTCTTCATCCCTTTCCACCAGAAATGTTCATTTAAATCCAATACATCTTGGTGTTTCCGGGGTGTATCGAGTATGGTGAGTCATGAGCCTCCTGAAGTATTAACTTCCTAACCTCTGCATTATTGGGCACATAAACACGGTCCTCGAACCATAAGGTGTCGTGCTCATCCTCACGAAAACCTTTGGCCTTTCCTTCGCTCATTTTCTCCTTTATCTCGGCAATCTCTTTGTCATCCTTCTGAGCTTCTCGAATCTTTCCCAACAATGTAGACTGCACCTCCATTGTTGCAACAAAACCTCTAGGAACAATCTCCAATCGAAGTTCCCGGAGATCCTCTGCTAACTCCTTCGGCAATCCCATGCTTATTAGGGTATTAGCATAACTCTTCCGGCTCAAAGCGTCTGCTACGACATTGGCCTTTCCTGGATGATAATGAAGCTTCCTGTCATGATCCTTTATAAGCTCCAACCATCTTCTCTGCCTAAGGTTCAGTTCCTTCTGGGTGAAAATGTACTTTAAACTCTTATGATCTGTGTACACATCACAATGGTTTCCAATAAGGTAATATCTCCAAGTCTTCAACACATGTACTACGGCTGCTAGCTCCAAATCATGCGTGGCATAATTCAACTCATGTGGTTTTAGTTGTCGTGAGGCATACGAAACAACTTTTCTGTCCTGCATAAGCACACTTCCAAGTCCTAAGTGAGAGGCGTCGCAATATACTTGAAAATCCTTTCGTATATCTGGCAATGTCAGCACTGGGTTGTAGTCAAACGTTTCTTCAGCTCCTGGAAACTTGCCTCGCAATCTTCCGTCCATTTAAACTTGGTATCCTTCTTCAATAATTCTGTCATGGGCTTTGCAGTCTTTGAAAAATTCTTAATGAATCTCTAGTAGTATCCTGCGAATCCAAGAAAGCTGCGGATCTCGCTAACTGAAGTGGGTGCCAACCATTCAGTGACTGACTGAACCTTGGTGGGATCTACTGCTATACCTTCTCCCGATATAACATGTCCAAGGAATCCGACTTCCTTCAACTAAAACTCGCATTTGCTGAACTTGGCATATAACTGATGTTCCCTAAGTTTCTCGAGAACTAAACGCAAATGCTCCTTGTGTTCCTCTTCATTCTTCGAATATACCATTATATCATCAATGAACACCACAACAAACTTATCCAAATATTCCATGAACACCTTGTTCATCATGCTCATGAAATAGGCAGGGGCGTTAGTCAGTCCAAACGACATGACCGTATATTCGTATAACCCGTACCGTGTGGTGAAGGCTGTCTTTGGTATATCCTTCTCTCGTATCTTCAACTGATGGTATCCTGATCGCAGATCGATCTTCAAAAACACCTTAGCTCCTTGCAGCTGGTCAAACAGATCATTGATCATTGGCAATGGGTACTTGTTCTTGATTGTCACTTCATTCAATGCCCGATAATCAACAACCATTCTTAGGGATTTATCCTTCTTCTCAACCAAAAGCACTGGGGCTCCCCATGGTGATGAACTCCGTCGTATGTAACCTTTCTCCAATAACTCCTTGATCTATTTCTTAATCTCCTCCAAATCATTTGCGGGCATCCTATAGGGTCTCTTGGATATTGGCCCTATGCCTGGCAATAGCTCTATCAAAAACTTGATATTTCGATCCGGTGGCATGCCTCGTAACTCCTCTGGGAAAACATCCGGGTAATCCTTTACTACAGGCACTTCCTCCTGAACAACTCCCGTGAGGGTATTTACTTGGCTACTTATTGGCGCATGCCTAGATATATACTTGATCCTTTTTCCCTCCAGGGTGGTGAGACAAATTGACTTGCTAACATAGTCAATGTTTCCTCCGTACTTTAACATCCAGTCCATTCCTAATATCACACCCAATCCTTGTGACTCCAAGATAATTAGGTCGGACGGAAGAACATGGTTGCCAATGGTTAAGGGTATCTGGTCACACCATCGACTAGCCATATACTCTGCTCCAGGTGAACTTACTAACAGAGGGGTCCTAAGGGTTTGGGTCGGTAGTTTAAACTTATCCATGAATTCCCTTGATATGTATGGATGCGATGCACCAGTATCAAAAGAACGAGAGCGGTAAATGACTTAACCAAAAACTTACCTATAACCGTGTCTGGCTGCTCTTTAACCTCCTCCACGTTAACGTGGTTCACTTGTCCTTTGTTGAATGGATTAGGCTTCTTCCCAGTGCTCCCATTTCCGTTTCCATTCTTCCCTTCAGGACACTCTGTGGCATAGTGCCCAGTCTTCCCGCACTTGAAACAAGTAACGTGGCTTAGGTCTCTCTTGGTGGGTGTGGCTGGATTGGGGCGGTTCTGATTGTTGCTTGCTCCATTCCCATTCCCATTCCTTGTGCCAGTATGATTATGGTTACTTCCTCCATTATGGGTGTGGCCTCCATGGTTATGAACAAGTCCTCCCGAGTTCAGGGTTAGGCGAGGCTTCTGTTGAGCTCCTGAGTTATACCTCCCTTGTCCATACTTCCTCTTACGGCTCTCAATCTGCTGTTGCTTCCCTTCAATCATAAGAGCCTTATCTACCAACTCCTGGTAGTTGGTGAATGTTGCCACCATCAACTGCATACTCATCTCATCATATAACTTGCTAAACTCATGTGTGTACTGAGCCACAATACGGTTCCCCTGGCATAAGTTGTGAAACTCACGCTTCTTCAAATTCATGGCTCCAATTGAGACATGGGTTGTACGGAAGGCTTGCTGAAATTGGTCCCTTGTCACCGTGGCTATAGGGTAGGTGACAGTGTAATTCTCCCACCATGAGGCTGCTGGTCCATCCAACTGATGTGCGGCAAAACGCACCTTCTCAGCATCAGTACATCCTGTAGTGGTTAACTCCCTTCCAATCCTGCGGAGCCAATCATCTGCTACTATAGGCTCGGTGCTACTAGAAAACACCGGTGGCTGCAACCTCAAAAAACGGGCTAAGTTGTCCATTGGTGGTGGTGGTGGTGGATTGTTGTTGTTGTTGTTGCCTTGGTTCTGAACTAACAACTGCATCAGGGTATTCTGTTGCTGGATCAACTGAGTGAGCTCCGGTGGGAAAGCAAATCCGGGGTCACGTCTCGGAGGCATCTGATGGGTTCAGAGGGGAGAGATTAGAATAGAATGAGGTCTAATGAGAAAGCACTACCCATATGCACATGAGACAAACACAAACATTTCACTCAATCAATCAATCAAGTCATACAATCGGTCTAACTATCGCAAAAGTGCTCGGACCACTCTATTTACATGGTGGAATACTACTACTGATATGGTGGTCTACTAAAAATATTCCTCGGTTGCAGACTCCATGATATCTGCTCCAGCTTCGTCTTCAAAGTCATCATCACTCAGGTCAGAGTCGGTGTCGTCGATGATGATGTAGTCTTCCGGGCGAATCTCCTTGGGTTCTTCGTCTTCTTCTACTAGTGTGGGTTCGCCCATGAATATTTCGATCTTCTTAATCAGGTCGTCATTCTTCTCCACTAGTACGACGATTTCCTCCTCATAATCTTCACGTGTAGCCTTGAGTTCTTCCTCCAGTTCTACGATCCTAGTCATTGCCTTCTTCAGATCTATCATGCCTGCACACATCTGATTCTCCTGGTGTCGAATGTGCTGGTTTAGTTCCTGGATGAAAGCTGCAATTGATCTATCCTTCCTGGTGCTGATCATCTCCCATTGCTCGTCTCAGCACCCATAGATTTGGTAAATAGTATCCTTAAGCTCCTTTTGATAAACTTCTCCAATGCGTCCCATGGCGATGTGAGCTGCCATACTCTTTCCTAAACTCCAGGTTGGTGCATCGAAGGAAAACTCTATGGGTTTAGTGACTAGTGTGAAGGTCCTTCCTGGAACTTGTACTTGAATCGTCCATCGCTCCTCTTCTGGTAAAGTGGCGTTGTAGGTCCCGGTGAAGCTTGGTATTCCTATGTTCAGGTACCTAGTGACTTCCTTCAAATGCCTTCCAAAAGGTGATTCTTCATCCGGTTGTGCAAACTTGTTCCTTGCATCCGCCATCCTAAAGAGTAGAAAATGGAGAGGAGTCAGAAGTGAGAAGAGAATAGTGATCTGTGGCTTTTCGCTTAGTGGTCGTGTCCTACACTCAGCGTGTGCTCTGATACCATCTTGTAGCGACCCAACCTCAAACGGTCAAGTCTTTGTGCTTCAGTGCCATCCCTGGATCGGTAATGCTGACACACACAGTACTCGAGGATTTATAACAGAGTAGCAATCACACACTTAATACATCAAATGTCTCCAAAGAGAACTTATTACAATAAATATGGCTTAAGGCCATCTAATACGATAACAGCGGAAGGCTTGGAAGAAAAAGTGAGTCCATCAACTCCAACGGCATAGCTGAGCTGCACGGCAACGACCTAACGAACCTTACTCCTCGTCTGAAAAGTCTGCAACATAATACGTTGCAGCCCGAAAACAGGTCAGCACATGGAATATGCTGGCAAAATAACACAGTAGAGCAAGAACACGGTAATGCTATCACTACATGCATATTTGGCTGGTGGAAAGCTCTATGGTTATAGTTTTTGCGAAAAGCCAATTTTTCCCTACAACAAAGGAATAGATTTTATTTTAACTATCATGGTAGTTGAAACATCATTGAGAAGGTTCCTCCAACTCAATCCCAATTGAAGTAATTGACAACCCAACAATATTAAGTTAAAAGTGATGAGATACTTAAGATACTCCAAGTACTAGATACTCAAGATTTGTCCATAACCGGGGACACGGCTAACCATGATTAGTTTATACACTCTGCAGAGGTTTGCGCACTTTTCCCCACAATACTCGATCGCCTCCGTTGAATTTCTCGCACTACATGGTGTTTGAGAAACGAATGACCGAGACACAGTCTTTCAAAAACGTTAACTCTCTACTCCGGCCAGACCATACCAAACCTACAATCCCACTACCTGTTGATCCACCTCTTCAAGAGCTTCACATAACTTACTTAACTATGCTAGAGCCCATAATAGCTTGTGGCTGCACACGGAAGTTTCTAGCATGAATCATCTCAGTTCCCTTTGAGCCTGGGTGGCGGTCCATAGGAAGATCACACGGGTACTCCGGGATTTCCAGAAAATACAGGCAACATTGGGTACTCCAGGTGCCTCAATCCACCCAGATGTGTATTTAAGTTGCCACCTTAAGTTGAACCATTACTTATCAATCTCGCATCTATCATGGATTTCACTCACCCAAACCACATCTACGATCATAGCATAGCAATATAAGCAACGCGTAGAAGTAACTCCCGAAGGTTTGAAAGTAACAGGGTAATAGGTTCTACCTCATCAACTACTTCCCGACCCACATGTGAATGACATCCTAACCATGCAATATTTGAGGATTGGAACTAATGCATAAAAACTGGATGATAAAGGGGTATGATCAAAGTGTTACTTGCCTTGCTGATGATCCGCGTAACCTAGAGACTCCAAATAACACGCTTCGCACTCCGGGAATTCTATCGCAAACAAACAATAGCATACATAAGCAATCAAGCTAAGAAACACAGGTAAATCTCAAATAAAAGAAGATCTAACCAGAAAGTTCAACTTAAGAACTCTGGTTTGCAAAAAGAATCAAATCAAACGGAGCAACGAAACTCAAACGGCAAAAGAAATAAGATCCATTTGCTAATCTGGACCTAGGTCAAATTTTACAGTAGCAAAAACTTGTTCAAGTTGGTTAAACGAAAAGAGGGTCTCGAGACGAAAATCTAGGCGCTTGAATCGCCTGATTCCGACTAACGAGCGAAAAGATAAACTAGAACGAAAATCGGATCAGAAATCGCGATCAGGAATAATCGCGGATTAATCCAATAAAAGAAAACTAACGAACAGGCTAACAAACGAGCGTTCGTTATCTGTAACTAATGAGCGAAAACCGTTCGTTAAAACGGACGTCTGCTAAACAGAAAACCGAAGAAAAAAACCGGCGAACCGAAAAAACGACTTAGGTTTTCTAACAAAAACCGAACCGGTTTTCTAAAAAAACGAACGGCGCTATACCTCCGGTGAGGTCCGGCACGGCGGCTCCGGCGAGGGCGGCGCAACGCGGGGCGACGGCAGCGCGGACAACAGGCGGCGGCGGCAGCTCGCGGCGAGGGCGGCGCGGCAGTGGGCAAATGGCAGCGGGGCGGCGCGGCTGCGAGCGACGGGCGAAGCGACGACTCACGGCGGCAGGGTCGGCGGCTCCAAGGGCGGTGGGGCGCGGCTTTTAAGGAGAGGGGGGCGATGCCTTGGGGGAGGGGGCACCGCGCGGGGGAAGCGGAGTCCGAGCCGGACTCCGGTTCGGCAGCACAGCGGCAGCGGTCTCCCGCTAGGAGACGGCGGTGCGGGGAGGTGGGCCTGGCGGCTCGGCTTCGGCTAAGTTAGCCCTTGGTGCATTTTTTTTTAAATTCCGCCGAAAAAAAATCCTAGAAAATAAAATAAAATTCTAAAAATGCCAAAACAAATTTTCTCCGTCTAAATAAAATATTTAGAACGAGATGAACATTTTTTTGGCCCTAAAATGCAATTTTGAAAACGTGCAATTTTTCTAATGCAAACAAAATTGCAGTAAAATCCAAATAAAATCAAATTTTGATTTTAATATTTTTCCTCCAATATTTCTTTTATTCTGGAGAAGTCATATTATCTCCTCTCATATATTTTAATATGAAATATTTTCGGAGAGAAAATAATTAAAACCGAAATCCTCGTTTCAAAATTTGATAAACATCAAATTTGAAAACCGGAGAAATCCCGAACTCTCTCCGAGGGTGCTTGAGTTGCTTAGGATTTCGAGGATCGCGAGACGAAATGCAATAAAATATGATATGCAAGAATGATCTATGTATAACATTCCAAATTAAAATTTTGGGATATTACATTTGCCCTTGTTTTGGACTCTAACTTGCATGATTTGAATGGAACTAACTCGGAGTGACGTTGTTTTCAGCAGAATTGCCATGGTGTTATTTTTGTGCAGAAATAAAAGTTCTCGGAATGACCTAAAAATCAACGGAGAATATTTTTGGAACATATGAAAAATACTGGCGAAAGAATCAACGTCAAGGGGCCCACACCCGATCCACGAGGGTGGGGGGTGTGCCCACCCCCCTGGGTGCGCCCCCTGCCTCATGGGCCCCCTGACGCTCCATCGACCTCAACTCCAACTCCATATATTCAGGTTCGGGGAGAAAAAAATCAGAGAGAAGGATTCATCGCGTTTTACGATACGGAGCCACCGCTAAGCCCTAATCTCTCTCGGGAGGGCTGATCTGGAGTCTGTTTGGGGCTCCGGAGAGGGGAATCCATTGCCGTCGTCATCATCAACCTTCCTCCATCACCAATTTCATGATGCTCACCGTTGTGCATGAGTAATTCCATCGTAGGCTTGCTGGACGGTGATAGGTTGGATGAGATTTATCATGTAATCGAGTTAGTTTTGTTAGGGTTTGATCCCTAGTATCCATTATGTTATGAGATTGATGTTGCTATGACTTTGCTATGCTTAATGCTTGTCACTAGGGCCCGAGTGCCATGATTTCAGATCTGAACATATTATGTTTTCATGAATATATGTGAGTTCTTTATCCTATCTTGCAAGTCTATAGTCACCTATTATGTGTTATGATCCGTTAACCCTGAAGTGACAATAATCGGGATACTTACCGGTGATGACCGTAGTTTGAGGAGTCCATGTATTCACTAAGTGTTAATGCTTTGGTCCGGTACTCTATTAAATGGAGGCCTTAATATCCCTTAGTTTCCAATAGGACCCCGCTGCCACGGGAGGGTAGGACAAAAGATGTCATGCAAGTTCTTTTCCATAAGCATGTATGACTATATTCAGAATACATGCTTACATTACATTGATGAACTGGAGCGAGTTTTGTGTCACCCTATGTTATAACTATTGCATGAGGACTCGCATCCGACATAATTATCCATCACTGATCCATTGCCTACGAGCTTTTCACATATTGTTCTTCGCTTATTTACTTTTCTGTTGCTACTGTTATAATCACTATAAAACCAAAACTATTACTTTCGCTATTGTTATCGCTACTATCATATTACTTTGCTACTAAATACTTTGCTGTGGATATTAAGTTTCCAGGTGTGGTTGAATTGACAACTCGGCTGCTAATACTTGAGAATATTCTTTGGCTCCCCTTGTGTCGAATCAATAAATTTGGGCTGAATACTCTACCCTCGAAAATTGTTGCGATCCCCTATACTTGTGGGTTATCAAGACTATTTTTTGGCGCCGTTGCTGGGGAGCATAGCTCTATTCTTTGATTCACTTGGGATTTATATCTGCTGATCACTATGAAGAACTTGGAAGATAAAAGAACCAAGATTTTTCCCTCAACTACGAGGGGAGGTAAGGAACTGCCATCTAGCTCTGCACTTGATTCACCTTCTGTTTGAGTAAACTTGCGACACCTACTCCTGTTATTCATTCTGATATGTCGCATGTTCTTGATGATGCCACTTCTGCTTTGCATGATGCTTATGATGAAACTACTTCTATGCTTGATATACTATGCCACTAGGTGAATTTCTTGATGAACAACTTGCTAGGGTTAGAGAGAATGAAATTATTGAAACTGATAATATTGATGAAAGTGATGATGAAGATTCTCCTCCTAGATATGAATTGCCTGTTGTGCCTCAGGGTTATGTTATGGACGAAGAAACTGCTAGAGACTTCTTAGCTTGCAATGATAGATCTGATCTTAAGAAATTATTAGCTAAGCTTAAAGAAAAGTCTTTGAATGCTAGAATGAAATATGGCCCTGCTTTTGCTACTTCACCTATCTTTATTTCCGATAAGGATTATGATTTCTCTGTCGATCCTGAGTTAATTACTTTGGTTGAATCTGATCCTTTCTATGGCTATGAATCTGAAACTGTTGTGGCGCATCTTACTAAATTAAATGATATAACCACCCTGTTTACTCATGATGAGAAAACTCACTATTACTTTATCCTTAAGTTGTTTCCGTTCTCATTAAAGGGTGATGCTAAAACATGGTTTAGTTCTCTTGATCCTGGTTGTGTGCGTAGTCCCCAGGATATGATTTATTACTTCTCTGCTAAATATTTCCTTGCTCATAAGAAACAAGCTGCCTTAAGGGAAATATATAATTTTGTGCAAATTGAAGAAGAGAGTCTCCCACAAGCTTGGGGGAGGCTTCTCCAATTACTTAATGCTTTGCCTGATCATCCTCTCAAGAAAAATTAAATACTTGATATCTTTTATGATGGAGTAATCGATGCTTCTAGAGACCACCTGGATAGTTGTGTTGGTTGTGTTTTCAGGGAAAGAACTGTTGATCAAGCTGAATTGCTATTGAATAATATGTTGAGTAATGAAAATGATTGGACACTTCCAGAACCACCTCCTAATCCAACTCCGAAGAAAAGGGGTATTCTATTTCTCAGACCTAAAGATATGCAAGAGGCAAAGAAATCTATGAAAGAAAAAGGTATTAAAGCTGAAGATGTTAAGAATTTACCGCCTATTGAAGAAATACATGGTACTGATTACCCGACACAGGTGGTAAAGGTAAATTCTCTCTATAGATTTGATGAAGGTGATATTCCTCGTAATAAGTCTACTAGCCAATGCTTGGATGAGTTTGATAATTTTATTGTTAAACAAGAAAACTTCAATGCTTATGTTGGTAGACAATTGAAATGCAATGCTTATATGATTGAACACTTGAGTGATTATATGTCTAGAGTTAAAGGTGAACTTAAACTTATTAGTAAACATGCTTCTATGGTTACCACTCAAGTAGAACAAGTGCTTAAAGCTCAGAATGATTTTCTCAATGAACTAAATAATAAGAAAAATGATAATGATGTTAGAGTTATGACTAGAGGGGGTAAAATGACTCGGGAACCTTTGTATCCTGAGGGCCACCCTAAGAGAATTGAGCTAGATTCTCAGAGAACTAATGTTGATGCACCTAGTTCTTCTAAGAAGAAGAAGAAAAATGATAGGACTTTGCATGCTTCTAGTGAACCTGTTGTTGACACACCTGAGAATCCCAATGATATTTCTATTTCTGATGCTGAAACACAATCTGGTAATGAACATGAACCTAGTGATAATGTTAATGATGATGTTCATGTTGATGCTCAACCTAGCAATGATAATGATGTAGAGATTGAACCTGTTGTTGATCTTGATAGCCCACAATCAAAGAATCAACGTTATGATAAGAGAGACTTTGTTGCTAGGAAGCATGGTAAAGAAAGAGAACCAAGGGTTCAGAAACCCATGTCTTTTCCTCCTAAACCATCCAAGAAAAAGGATGATGAGGATTTTGAGCGCTTTGCTGAAATGATTAGACCTATCTTTTTGCGTATGCGTTTGACTGATATGCTTAAAATGAATCATTATGCTAAATATATGAAAGATATTGTTACAGATAAAAGAAAGATATCGGAAGCTGAAATTTCCACCATGCTTGCTAATTACACTTTTAAGGGTGGAATACCAAAGAAACTTGGAGATCCAGGAGTACCAACTATACCATGCTCCATTAAAAGAAACTATGTTAAAACTGCTTTATGTGATCTTGGAGCCGGTGTTAGTGTTATGCCTCTCTCTTTATATCGTAGACTTGATTTGGATAAGTTGACACCTACTGAAATATCTTTGCAAATGGCTGATAAATGAACTTCTATACATGTTGGTATTTGTGAGGATGTGCCTATTGTGGTTGCAAACGTTACTATTTTAACGGACTTTGTTATTCTTGATATTCCCGAGGACGATAGTATGTCGATTATCCTTGGTAGACCCTTTTTGAATACTGCAGGGGCTGTTATTGATTGCAACAAAGGCAATGTCACTTTTCATGTTAATGGTAATGAGCATACGGTAACCTCAAGTCCATAGTATCAATTCTATTGGAAAATTTTCAATGATTACTATTGGAGGTTTTGAATTTCCTCTTCCTACTGCCAAGAAGAAATATGATATTATTGTTGTTGGGGATGTGCATCTCCCAGTTGAGGTAACCTAGTGTTATTCAAAATTTCTCCAGTTTCATGCAATTCGGAATGAGTTTGTTAACAAGACTTGATCAACCTTGTTAGTGGATTCCTTTTGATGAGCATGAGATGGATGAAGTTAGAAAGCACAACCTTATGTATCCTCTTTTTACTTTCTGTTATTTATATTAAATAAAGTAAAAATAGTATTTTCTGTCTATTTTCTGAATTATCCTTGCAATAAAAATACCCCAAAAATAAAAGTTCTCCAAATGCCCTGAAAATTTAATATGATTTTTTTCCAGAATACTTGAGAATTATTGGCACTGAGAACACACCAGGGGGACCCACCATGTGCCCACGAGGGTGGAGGGCGCGCCCACCCCCCTGGGCACGCCCCCTGCCTCGTGGACCCCACGTGGGTCCCCTCCACTTATTCTTGCACCCACACACTCCGTCTTCCTCCAGAAAAAATCATCCACCAGCTCAAACCCGTGTTCTAGCTCATCTTGCTGCCATTTTCGATCTCCTTGCTCAAAGCTCCATTCACAAAACTGCTTTGGGGGATTGTTCTTTGGTATGTGACTCCTCCAATGGTCCAATTAGTTTTTGTTCTAGTGCTTTATTTATTGCAAATTTTTGCTTCTTAGGTGACCCTGTTCTTGAGCTTGCATGTCAAATTTATGAGGTCAAAAGTAGTTTTAATGCATGATATAGCCTCTAGGCACTTGTAGGAGTAGTTGCTATCAGTTTTGTTGAGTTTGGTTCACTTTTATTTTGAGTCACTAAAAATTTCAGAAATTTTTCGGAGGAAGAAATATGTTTAGGAAAATTTACCAAGGTGGTTCCTCAAGGAAGCAAGGCCCAAGGCCAGCAATACGCGAGCCGAACAATGAACTACCAAGGGAGGCTCAAGTGCGGCCTTGTGGATGGCCGTTAGAGGATTTCATGGTCCAGGCAGGCATCAAGGAAGAATTTGATGCATATTTGCGTAACGCTGATATTGAGAGCTTCGTGTCACATAAGTGCCCGCAATACCTCTATTTAACTAATTCATTTGTGAAAAATTTAAATTTACATCCTCGCGCAATTCTCACAATGTCCTATTTGATCTTTATGATAAATCTTATACCATGGACTTAGAAGATTTTAATACTGCTTGTAAACTCCCGCAGTGGGGTAGTGCTAGTGAACCTCGCAAATCTGAATTTAAAGAATTTCTTGCTAGTATCATTGTGGGGGAATCTAGAGAAATAACACAAGCTACCAAAGGGAGCATTCATTTTCCTGCCATACATTATCTTGCTCTCTTCGTGGGTAGATGCATTAACGGTAAGGATGAGGCATGTCACATGTGTGTTCCCGATCTTAGTGTTCTCAAGAGTGCTGTATTAGGAGATAAACAATACAACTTGGGGGCTATTGTTGCACGTAGGCTGCATCTTAATAGTTTAACTGGAGATTTGTTTGGTGGAATTTATGCAACTCGTGTAGCTAACTTTCTTGATATACCCATATGCGGGGATGATATTGAGTTGCCTCATGCTTATCTAGATTATAATGCTATGGTTCATCATCAATTTGTTGAGAGGAACAATCAGTTCCTCCAGTACCGACTAATCTTTGACAGACGGTGCACCGTCCATGTTGCTCTCCCTGCTCCTTCTTTCTTTGATTTTCAGACAAAAGGGAGATATGTTATAACCAGGGAGGAGGCGAACGAGTACGAGAGGAGGACGGAGGCAGCCCGCCTCCAAGCTGCAGCTCGTGAGGCAATAGCTGATGCATCCCAGTATAACCCCAGTTACAACTTTGGATTTCCACCAGGCCAGCTGTGGCCATAGACCAACTTAGGCCAAAAGCCTAAGCTTGGGGGAGTACGTATCTCTCACCGATTCATGTTCACACACTCATGCCAGTTGCCGGTGCTCATACTTTTTCATTGTATTATCCATGCTAGTTTAATTTCTATTTTAAGCTTTCTTCTTGTGTGTTTGAAAAACCTTAAGAAAAATTAAAAAAAATTAGTTGCAACTTTTAGCTAGTTTACTTTCCATGCTTGTAGTAGTAATAATTAAAGTAAAACCCAAAAAGATTTCTCGTTCTTCTTTTGCTTGTTGTGAGCTTTCCCGTGTAAATAGTTTTATTTCCTTTCTTTTCTTTGGGGTCGAGAGGAGAAGACCACGATAAAAATGTTGAGTGGCTCTTATATGCATTATTGTTGATCTAACAAAGAGCCCATATTACCTTGTCTTCTCCCTTGAGTTGAATGCTTGCAGATTCCAGCTTAGTCCAATGCACGTGCACTATTATTATTATCCACACTATTCGGTTGTGCAAGTGAAAGGCAATAATGACAATATATGATGAACTGATTGAGATGAGAAAAGCTGGTATGAACTCGACCTCTCTTGTTTTTGTAAATATGATTAGTTCATCGTTCCTGATTCAGCCTATTATGAATGAAACATGTTTGCAATGACAATTAGAGATTATAGTTGCTCATGCCATGCTTAATTTGCTAGGAGTTTATAATGGTTTACCTTGCATGCCAACATGCTATTAAAATGGTTGTGATGTGGTATGATAGGGTGGTATCCTCCTTTGAACGATTCGAGTGGCTTGACTTGGCACATGTTCACGCATGTAGTTGAAACAAATCAACATAGCCTCCATGATATTTACGTTCATGGTGATTTATATCCTACTCATGCTTGCATTCAGTGTTGATTAATTTTAATGCATGTTCATGACTGTTGTCGCTCTCTAGCTGGTCGCTTCCTAGTCTCTTTCTAGCCTTCACTTGTACCAAGCAGGAATACTACTTGTGCATCCAACTGCATAAACCCCAAAAGTTATTCCATATGAGTCCACCATACCTTCCTATATGCGGTATCTACCTGTCGTTCCAAGTAAATTTGTATGTGCCAAACTCTAAACCTTCAAATGAAATTCTATTTTGTATACTCGAATAGCTCATGTATCAACTAGGGTTGTGTGTATCTTCCATGCTAGGCGGGTTATTCTCAAGAGGAGTGGACTCTGCTCCTCGCTCACGAGAAAATGGCTGGTAACCGGGATGCCCAGTCCCATGCTCAAATCAAATCAAAATAATTGCAAACAAAACTCCCCCAGGTTTGTTGTTAGTTGGAGGCACCCGTTGTTTCGGACAAGCCATGGATTGATGTTTATTGGTGGTAGGGGGAGTATAAACTTTACCATTCTGTTTGGGAACCGCCTATAATGTGTGTAGCATGGAAGATATCGAGATCTCTCGGTTGTTATGTTGACAATGTAAGTATAACACTCAAAATATTATTCATCTCTGTTTCAAAACTGAGCTCTGGCACCTCTACAAATCCCTGCTTCCCTCTAAGAAGGGCCTATCTATTTACTTCTATGTTGAGTCATCATCCTCTTATTAAAAAGCACCAGTTGGAGAGCACAGCTGTCATTTGCATGTATTATTGTTAGTTTACATTGAGTATGACTTGACTGGATCTCTTTTACCATGAATTACAATTTCCAGTCAGCCCTTGATCTTCAGGGGTGCTCTGCATTTATGTTTTGTGGTCTCAGAAAGGGCTAGTGAGATACCATCTTGTTATATCATATTATGATTGTTTTGAGAAAGTGTTGTCATCCAAGATTTATTATTATTGCTCGCTAGTTGATTATGCCATTGATGTGAGTAAACATGAGACCTAAATGTTACTGTGAATATTGTTAGTTCATAATCTTTGCTGAAAAGTTGAATGTTGGCTTTACATATTTCAACAACAAGAGAAAACAGAGTTTGTAAAAGTTTTTCTTTATCACTTTCATTTTATCAACTGAATTGCTTAAGGACAAGCAAAGTTTTAGCTTGGAGGAGTTGATACGTCTCCATTGTATCTACTTTTCCAAACACTTTTGCCCTTGTTTTGGACTCTAACTTGCATGATTTGAATGGAACTAACCCGGACTGACGTTGGTTTCAGCATAATTGCCATGGTGTTATTTTTGTGCAGAAATAAAAGTTCTTGGAATGACCTGAAAATCAATGGAGAATATTTTGGAATATATAAAAAATACTGGCGAAAGAATCAACGCCAGGGGGCCCACTCCCTGTCCACGAGGGTGGGGGGCGCCCACCCCCCTGGGCGCGCCCCCTGCCTCGTGGGCCCCCTGACGCTCCACCGACCTCAACTCCAACTCCATATATTCACGTTCGGGGAGAAAAAATCAGAGAGAAGGATTCATCACGTTTTACGATACAGAGCCACCGCCAAGCCCTAATCAGAGAGAAGGATTCATCATGATGCTCACTACCGTGCGTGAGTAATTCCATCATAGGCTTACTAGATGGTGATGGGTTGGGTGAGATTTATCATGTAATCGAGTTAGTTTTGTTAGGGTTTGATCCCTAGTATTGCTACCTCTTGAGAACTGCGTTGGTTTTCCCTGAAGAGGAAGGGATGATGCAGCAAAGTAGCATAAGTATTTCCCTCAGTTTTTGAGAACCAAGGTATCAATCCAGTAGGAGGCTACACGCGAGTCCCTCGCACCTGCACAAAACAAATAAATCCTCGCAACCAACGCGATAAGGGGTTGTCAATCCCTACACGGCCACTACGAGAGTGAGATCTGATAGATATGATAAGATAATATTTTTGGTATTTTTGTGATAAAGATGCAAAGTAAAATAAAAGCAAAGTAAAAAAGCAAAGGAAATAACTAAGTATTGGGAGACTAATATGATGAAGATAGACCCGGGGGGCATAGGTTTCACTAGTGGCTTCTCTCGAGAGCATAAGTATTCTACAGTGGGTGAACAAATTACTGTTGAGCAATTGATAGAATTGAGCATAGTTATGAGAATATCTAGGTATGATCATGTATATAGGCATCATGTCCGGGACAAGTAGACCGACTCCTGCCTGCATCTACTACTATTACTCCACTCATCGACCGCTATCCAGCATGCATCTAGAGCATTAAGTTAATAAAAACAGAGTAACGCCTTAAGCAAGATGACATGATGTAGAGGGATAAACTCATGCAATATGCTAAAACCCCCATATTTTTATCCTCGATGGCAACAATACAATATGTGCCTTGCTGCCCCTACTGTCACTGGGAAAGGACACCGCAAGATTGAACCCAAAGCTAAGCACTTCTCCCATTGCAAGAAAGATCAATCTAGTAGGCGAAACCAAACTGATAATTCGAAGAGACTTGCAAAGGTAACCAATCATACATAAAAGAATTTAGAGAAGATTCAAACATTGTTCATAGATAGACTTGATCATAAACCCATAATTCATCGGTCTCAACAAACACACCGCAAAAAGAAGATTACATCGAATATATCTCCACAAGAGAGGGGGAGAACATTGTATTGAGATCCAAAAATAGAGAAGAAGCCATCTAGATACTAACTATGGACCCGTAGGTCTGAGGTGAACTACTCACACTTCATCGGAGGGGCTATGGTGTTGATGTAGAAGCCCTCCGTGATCGATGCCCCCTCCGGCAGAGCTCCGGAACAGGTCCCAAGATGGGATCTCGTGGATACAGAAAGTTGCGGCGGTGGAATTAGGGTTTTGGCTCCGTATCTGATCGTTTGGGGGTACGTAGGTATATATAGGAGGAAGGAGTACGTCGGTGGAGCAACAGGGGGCCCACGAGGGTGGAGGGCGCGCCTGGGGGGTAGGCGCGCTCCCTACCTCGTGGCTTCCTCTTTTGTGTCTTGACGTAGGGTCCAAGTCTCCTGGGTCTTGTTCATTGAGAAAATCACGTTCCCGAAGGTTTCATTCCGTTTGGACTTCGTTTGATATTCCTTTTCTTCGAATCCCTAAAACAGGCAAAAACAGCAATTCTAGGCTGGGCCTCCGGTTAATAGGTTAGTCCCAAAAATAATATAAAAGTGGATAATAAAGCCCAATAATGTCCAAAACAATAGTTAATATAGCATGGAGCAATCAAAAATTATAGATACGTTGGAGACTATCAAGCATCCCCAAGTTTAATTCCTGCTCGTCCTCGAGTAGGTAAATGATAAAAACATAATTTTTTATGCGGAGTGCTACTTGGCATAATTTTAATGTAATTCTTCTTAATTGTGGTATGAATATTCAGATCCGAAAGAATCAAGACAAAAGTTCATATTGACATAAAAATAATAATACTTCAAGCATACTAACAAAGCAATTATGTCTTCTCAAAATAACATGGCCAAAGAAAGTTCATCCCTACAAAATCATATAGTTTAGTCATGCTCCATTTTTGTCACACAAGAATGCTCTCATCATGCACAACCCCGATGACAAGCCAAGCAATTGTTTCATACTTTAGTAATCTCAAACCTATAAACTTTCACGCAATATATGAGCGCGAGCCATGGACATAGCACTATGGGTGGAATAGAATATAATGAGGGGGGTTATGTGGAGAAGACAAAAAGTATAAAGTCTCACATCAATGAGGCTAATCAATGGGCTATGGAGATGCCCACAGATTGATGTTAATGCAAGGAGTAGGGATTGCCATGCAACGGATGCACTAGAGCTATAAATGTATGAAAGCTCAACAAAACAAACTAAGTGGGTGTGCATCCAACTTTCTTGCTCACGAAGACCTAGGGCACTTGAGGAGGCCCATTGTTGGAATATACAAGCCAAGTTCTATAATGAAAACTCCCACTAGTATATGAAAGTGACAAAACAAGAGACTCTCTATCATGAAGATTACGGTGCTACTTTGAAGCACAAATATGGCAAAGGATAGTAACATTGTCCCTTCTCTCTTTTTCTCTCATTTTTTTATTTGGCCTTTCTCTTTTTTTTAATATGGCCTTTCTCTCTTTTTTTATAATTCCTCAATTGTGACAATGCTCTAGAAAATGATGATCATCACACTTCTATTTATTTACAACTCAATGATTACAACTCGATACTAGAACAAAAGATGACTCTATATGAATGCCTCCGGCGGTGTACCGGGATATGCAATGGACCAAGAGTGACATGTATGAAAGAATTATGAATGGTGGCTTTGCCACAAATACTATGTCAACTACATGATCATGCTAAGCAATATGACAATAATGAATGTGTCATGAAAAAAGGAATGGTGGAAAGTTGCATGGCAATATATCTCGGAATGGCTATGGAAATGCCATAATAGGTAGGTATGGTGGCTGTTTTGAGGAAGATATAAGGAGGTTTATGTGTGAAAGAGCGTATCATATCACGGGGTTTGAATGCACCAGCAAAGTTTGTGCCAACTCTCAATGTGAGAAAGGGCAATGCACGGTACCGAAGAGGCTAGCAAGGATGGAAGGGTGAGAGTGCGTATAATCCATGGACTCAACATTAGTCATAAAGAACTCACATACTTATTGCAAAAATCTACAAGTCATCAAAAACCTCGGCACTACGCGCATGCTCCTTGGGGGGTAGATTGGTAGGAAAAGACCATCGCTCGTCCCCGACCACCACTCATAAGGAGGACAATCAAATAACACCTCATATTTCAAATTTGTTACATAACATTTACCATATGTGCATGCTACGAGACTTGCAAACTTCAACACAAGCATTTCTCAATTTCACAACTACTCAACTAGCACGACTTTGATATTATTACCTCCATATCTCAAAACAATCATCAAGCATCAAACTTCTCTTAGTATTCAAAACACTCATAAGAAATTTTTACTAATCTTGAATACCTAGCATATTAGGATTTTAAGCAAATTACCATGCAATTTAAGACTTTCAAAATAATCTAAGTGAAGCATGAGAGATCAATAGTTTCTATAAAACAAATCCACCATCGTGCTGTAACATCCCAAATTTGCAATTTGGAATGTTATACACTAGATCATCATGCATAGCATATTTTCTTGCATTTTGGTTGATCCTAGAAATTTCACGCAACTCAAGGACCCACGGAGAGAGTTGGAGATTTCGTTATTTTCATATTTGAGTTCTCTCAAATTTTAGAAAAGAGGATCATTTGATTTATTTATTTCATCTTCAATTATTTTTCCAATATCAAAAAAATGAGAGAGGGAATAATATGACTTTCCCAAAGTTAGGAAAAATGAAGATCTAATGAATAAATCAAATTTTGGTTTTGCCGGAGTTTTGTTTGCTTTTTATTTGGATAGGGAAAAATGCGCGTTTTCAAAAATTGCATTTTAGGCCCGGAGAAAAGTTCATTTTGTTCGACTCATTTTTAGGAGTCGGGGAAACTTTACTTTAGATTTTTTCGGAGTTCGTTTAGTTTTCTTTTCTTTTGTTTTTTTCTGCGCGCGTAACCGTTTAAAAAAAAGGGAGACCGCAGCGCCCGCCTGGGCCAAGGGACCAGCCGGCCGGCCCAGCCGCCCCGTGCGCCAGGCGCAGCCGCCAGCCCCGCCGCCTGCCTTACGCCGCCCCTAGGCCGAGTCCTAGTAGGACTCTAACCCCCCCCTCCTATTGCTTGCCCCCTCCCCCAAGAAAATCCCCCCCCCACCTATATAAATACTCCCATAACCCCCCCCCACTCTCCCCACACCACCCCAAGCCCCAAGCTGCCGCCTATAGCCACCTTAAGCCGCCGCCGCCGCCCTAAGCCGCCGCCCGGAGCCCCGCCTCCCGAGGTAGCCGCGCCGCCTCTTCTTTTCCTCGGTTCGGTTTTTCTTTTAGAAAACCGTTCCGGTTCTTCTCTTTTTTCTTCCAGTTTTTCTTCCGGCTTTGTTTTGGTTTTCTTCCGAAACCCTAGATCGGTTTTCATTCTTCTTTCGGACCGTTCGTCTCAACGAACGTGATCACCGATTTTCCCGGTTAACGACGCCCGTTCGTTTAACCGTTCGTCTCTTTCTTTTCGTCGGATTTATTCCGCGATCGTGATCTCAGATCCGATCTTCGTTCTAGTCTTTCTTCCCGCTCGTTTATCGGAATCAGGTGATTCAAGCGCCTGGAGTTTCGTTTCGAAACCGCCGTTCCGACTAATCAACTTGAACAAGTTTTTGCCACAATAAAATTTGACCTAGTTTCAACCTGCTAGAACCGAGTTGTTTTCTTCCGCCGCTTGTTTTCCGTTTCTTTGTTCGGTTCGTTCTTTCTTTGCAACCGGAGTTCCTAAGTTGAACTTTCTGGTTCGTTCTCTTGTTCGAGTTTTTCCTGTGCATTAGATGAGTACTTATTGTGTGCTTGTTGTTTGTCTGCGATATATCACCCGGATTGCGCCGCTTGTTACTTCGAAACCTTAGGACTCACGGATTCTCAGCAAGGCAAGTAACACCTTGATCATACCTTTTCTACAACCCAGTTTTATTGCATTAGATCAATCCTCTCACATTGCATGATTAGGATCTAATTAAATTGTGGGATGGGAAGTAGATGAGGTAGTACCTGTTACCTGTATTATTATCAAACCTTGGGAGTTACTTCTACGTTTGCTTATTATGCCATGCTATGCTAGTAGACGTGGATTGGGTGAGTGATATCCATGACAGATGTGAGATTGATAATTTAATGGTTTACCTAAGGTGGCAACTTAAACACACATCTGGGTGGATTGAGGCACCTGATGTCTATCAGGACTTGCCTGTTTTATTTCGGACCGCCACCCAGGCTCAAAGGGATCATAAGATCATTCATACTAGAAACTTCCGTGTGCAGCCACAAGCCATTATGGGCTGCCACAAGCTATACTACCCTGATAGTTAAATAAATTTATTCCTTTGCAGTAGGGAAAAACTGGCTTTACGCAAAACTATAACCATAGAGCTTTCCACCAGCCATATATGCATGTAGTATAGCTGTTTCATTCCATTACTCTCTATGTGTTACATTGCCAGCATATTCCATGTGCTGACCCGTTTTCGGGCTGCAGCTTTCATGTTGCAGACTTTTCAGACGACGAGTAAGGTGCTTTTAGGTCGTGGTTCTATACTCAGTGATGCCGTTGGAGTTAATGGACCCATTTATCTTCCGAGTCTTCCGCTGTTATCATTATTAGATGGCCTTAAGCCATATTTATTGTAATAAGTTCTCTTTGAGACAACGATGTAATAAGTGTGTGATTGCCACTCTGCTACAAATCCTTTGATGTACTGTGTGGTGTCAGCATTACTGATCCAGGGATGACACCGGAGCACAGTAGACTTGATCCATTCGGGTCGGGTCGCCCCAGAGATGGTATCAGAGCACACGCTGACTGTAGGACACGACTACTAAGTTAAAGCCATAGATCACCATTCTCTTCTCATTTTCCAACTCCTCATCTTTTCTACTCTTTTAGGATGACGAACGCGAAGATTAAGTACGCTCAACCGGATGAAGGCACACCTTTTGGATTTCACTTGAAGGAAGTCACCAAGTACCTGAACATTGGATTACCAAGCTTCACGAGAACCTTCAACGCCACTCTACCTGAAGAGGAGCGCTGGAAGATTCAAGCTCACGTTCCGGGAAGGACATTCGCACCAATCACGAAGCCCATAGATAGTGTTTTCAATGCACCAACCTGGAGTCTGGGAAGGAGCATGGCAGCTCATATCACCATGGGACGCATTGGAGAAGTTTATCAAGAAGACCTCAAGGACACTATCTACCAGATTTGCGGACGCCGAGACGAACAATGGGAGTTAGTCAGCACCAAGAAGGATAGATCCATTACATCTTTCATCCAGGAGTTAAACCAGCACATTCGATGCCACGAGAACCAGATGTGCAATGATATGATAGAGTTGAAGAATGCAAAGGCAAGGATCATCGAGCTAGAAGGAGAACTGAAGTCTACACGCAAGGACTACATGGACGAGATCATAGCTCTAGCAAGACACAATGGCGATCTTAAGCAGGAGATTGAAGAACTCAAGAAGAAGTTAGCATCCAAGGAGGAAGACGAGTACGTCGCATGTCCGGACAACTACATCATCATCGACGACACCGATTCGGATCCAAGTGAACCTGACTTTGAAGACGAAGCTGGAACAGATATCATGGAGTCTTCCACCGGTTCAAATTTCTAGATGACCACCAGATAGTAGTAGTATTCCCCCATGTAAACACAATAGTTCGAGCACTTTTGCGATAGTTAGACCGTTTGTAAGCCCTTGTTTGATTGAATGAAGTGATTTTGTGTGCATTTGCTCATGTGCATTGGGGTAGTGTTTTCCCTTTAGACCTCACTCTATTCTTAATTCTCGTCTTTTCTGAACCCTCAGATGCCTCCGAGACGTGACAATGGATTCCCACCGGAGCTCACTCAGTTGATCCAGCAGCAGAATCAATTGATGCAGATGTTAGTCCAGAACCAGCAGAACAACAACAACAACCCACCACCACCACCACCACCACCTGTTGACCACTTAGCCCGTTTCCTTAGGCTGAATCCGCCGGTGTTTTCCAGTAGCACCGAGCCAATAGTAGCAGACAATTGGCTCCGCAAGATAGGAAGGGAGTTGACCACTGCAGGATGCACGGATGGTGAGAAAGTGAAGTTTGCCGCACATCAGCTTGACGGACTCGCGGCAGCATGGTGGGAGAATTTCACAGCCACTTACCCAGTTGACACTGTCACATGGGATCAGTTTCAGCAAGCTTTCCGCACTGCCCATGTTTCAGCAGGAGCTATGGCCATGAAGAAGCGTGAGTTTTGCAACTTATGCCAAGGAGGAAGGACAATTGGCCAGTACGTTGACGACTTCAGCAAGTTAGCACGTTATGCCCCAGATGACGTTGCTACGGATGCAGCTAAGCAGGAGAAGTTTCTGGAAGGACTGAATGATGAACTAAGCATGCAATTGATGGTAGCAAGTTTCAACAACTACCAGGAGTTGGTAGATCGTGCCATCATGATTGAAGGAAAGCAACAGCAGATTGAGAACCGTAAGAGGAAGTATGGACAGGGGAAGTATAACTCTAGAGCCCAGCAGAAGCCCCGTTTTACCCCTAAACCGGGATTTCAGTTTCAGCATACCCATGGAGGAGGTAGTTCGCACAACCATAATGGCCACAAGAATGGTAATGGGAATGGAAGAAGCAACGGCCAGAACCGTACCACCCCATCGACCCCAACCAAGAGAGATATGAGTCAAGTCACTTGTTTCAAGTGTTCCAAGGCCGGACATTATGCCAATGAATGTCCCGAAGGCCAGAATGGAAATGGCAATGGAAGCTCTGGGAAGAAGCCGAACCCTTTCAATAGGGGACAGGTGAACCACGTTAATGTGGAGGAGGTTGAACATCAGCCTGATGCAGTAATCGGTAAGTTTTTGGTTAAGACATTTACTGCACTCGTTCTTTTTGATACTGGTGCATCGCATTCATACATATCAAGGGGATTTGTGGAAAAGAATAGCCTGCCCACTAGGATTCTTAAAACGCCTATGCTAGTAAGCTTGCCAGGAGCAGAGTACATGGCAAGACAAGGATGTTTCCAAGTGCCATTAAGTATAGGAAGGCATGTTTTCCCAACAGATTTAATTATTCTGGAATCCCAAGGTCTGGATGTGATTCTTGGTATGGATTGGCTGTCGATGTATGGAGGAAACATCGATTGCGCCAGTAAGACAATTTTGCTTACCACATCAGAAGGAAGAAGGATCAAGTATGTATCCCGGCATGTGCCAAACAGGACACAAGTAAACTGCCTAACAGGAGTTGTGCAAGAGGAAGTACCAGTGGTGAAGGATTTTCCTGATGTATTTCCTGAGGAATTGCCAGGCATGCCACCGGATAGAGACATTGAGTTTTTGATTGAGTTATTTCCAGGTACAGGACCAATATTGAAGCGACCGTACCGGATGCCAGCAAAGGATTTGGTGGAAATTAAGAATCAAATTAAGGAGTTATTGGATAAAGGTTACATTCGCCCAAGTTCTTCGCCTTGGGGATCACCCGTACTTCTAGTGGAAAAGAAGGATGGATCATTAAGGATGGTTGTAGATTATCGAGGATTGAATGAAGTAACCATCAAGAATAAATACCCACTGCCAATGATTAATGATCTGTTTGATCGGTTGCAAGGAGCTAAAGTGTTTTCCAAGATCAATTTGCGATCAGGGTAGCATCAATTGAAGATTCGAGAGCAGGACATACCTAAGACAACATTCACCACAAGATATGGACTGTATGAGTATACCGTTATGTCATTTGGATTGACTAATGCACCTGCCTGTTTTATGAACCTGATGAACAAAGTGTTTATGGAGTTTTTGGATAAGTTCGTCGTAGTGTTCATTGATGACATCCTGGTTTATTCAAAGAATGAAGAGGAGCATAAGGAACATTTGCGTTTGGTTTTGGAGAAACTAACGGAACATCAGTTATACGCCAAATTCAGCAAATGTGAGTTTTGGTTGAACGAAGTTGGATTCCTCGGACACGTTATATCCGGAGAAGGTATAGCAGTTGACCCCACAAAGGTTGAGACCGTAACCGAATGGGAAGCACCAACAACAGTTGGAGAGATCCGGAGTTTTCTTGGACTCGCAGGATACTACCGGAGATTCATTGAGACCTTTTCAAAGATTGCAAAGCCTATGACTGAATTGTTGAAGAAGGATACTAAGTTCAAATGGACTGAGGAGTGTGAGGCTAGTTTCCAGGAGTTGAAGAAACGCTTGGTTACCTCACCAGTATTGATTTTGCCAGATCAGACCAAGGATTATGAGGTGTATTGCGATGCTTCACGTCGAGGACTTGGAGCAGTACTTATGCAGGAAGGAAGAGTTGTTTCGTATGCTTCACGACAACTGAAGCCTCATGAGTTGAACTATGCCATGCATGATTTGGAGTTAGCAGCCGTAGTGCATGCATTGAAGACATGGAGACATTTCCTCATTGGAAATCATTGTGAGGTGTACACGGATCACAAGAGTTTGAAGTACATTTTCACTCAGAAGGAGTTGAACCTCCGACAAAGGAGATGGTTGGAGCTCATCAAGGATTATGACATGAGATTGCATTACCATCCCGGAAAAGCTAATGTAGTAGCTGACGCATTGAGCCGTAAGAGCCATGTCAATACTCTAATGACGGGGAAAATACCCAAGGAGTTAGAAGAAAACCTTCGTGAGCTATGTTTGGAAATAGTTCCGAGAGGCTATGTAGCAGCATTGGAAATTCAGTCAACATTGATGGATAAAATCAGAGAAGCTCAGAAATCTGACAAGGAGATTGCTGCTATAAAAGAGAAATTGAGCGAAGGAAAAGCAAAGGGATTTCGTGAGGATGAGCACGATACCCTAGGGTTTGAGGACCGTGTTTATGTGCCAAATGACCCGGAGATCAGGAAGTTGATTTTGCAAGAGGCACTTGATTCACCGTATTTGATTCACCCAGGGAATACCAAGATGTATTTGGATTTGAAGGAACCATTCTGGTGGACCGGAATGAAGAAGGATATTGCAGCATATGTAGCAGTTTGTGACGTATGTCAGAGAGTAAAGGCAGAGCATCAGAAGCCAGCAGGATTGTTACAACCATTGCCGATACCTGAGTGGAAGTGGGATAAGATAGGCATGGATTTTATCACAGGACTACCCAGGACAAAATCAGGCTATGACTCGATATGGGTAGTAGTTGATCGTTTGACGAAGGTAGCACATTTTATTCCAGTTAAGACCACTTACACTAGTGCTAAGTTGGCGAAGATATACATGACTAGGATCATTTGTTTGCATGGAGTTCCGAGGAGTACGTATCAGATTGAGGAACCCAATTTACCTCAAAGTTTTGGAATCAGTTGCATGAAACTTTAGGAACCAGACTGGAGTTCAGCACAGCTTTTCACCCACAGACAGATGGACAGACCGAGAGAGTTAATCAGATTTTGGAAGATATGCTGAGAGCTTGTGCACTAGATTATGGATCTAGATGGGATGATAACTTGCCGTATGCGGAGTTTTCTTATAACAACAGTTACCAAACCAGTTTGAAGATGGCACCTTTCGAAGCTTTATACGGAAGGAGGTGCAGGACACCGTTGTCATGGGACGAAGTTGGAGACCGTCAATTCTTTGGACCAGATTTGATTAAGGAGTCTGAACGGAAAGTTAAGTTGATTCGCGATAGGCTCAAGGTAGCCCAGTCCAGGCAGAAGAGCTACGCAGATTCTAAACGCAAGGAGACAGTCTACGAAACCGGAGACAGAGTTTATCTCCGAGTATCCCCACTTCGAGGAGTTAAGCGCTTTGGAGTTAAGGGAAAGTTAGCACCGCGTTTCGTTGGACCGTATAAGATCTTGCAACGTATGGGAGAAGTCGCTTATAAGTTGGAATTACCAGAGGGACTGTCAGGAGTTCATGATGTATTCCATGTTTCTCAGCTGAAGAAATGTCACGCCGAGATGGCGGAGGTACCGCTAAGAGATACAGTACCGCTTGAAGCGATTCAGTTGGAGGATGACTTAACATATGAGGAGAAGCCAGTCAAGATTCTCGATTATGCCAGCAGAGTTACCCGCAGCAAGGTTATCAAGTTTTGCAAAGTTCAGTGGAACCACCACTCAGAGGATGAAGCCACCTGGAAAGAGAAGAAGATTTGCTCAAGGACCACCCTCACCTATTTTCTAGCCAACCCGAATCTCGAGGGCGAGATTCATCTTAAGGGGGGTAGGTTTGTAACATCCCAAATTTGCAATTTGGAATGTTATACACTAGATCATCATGCATAACATATTTTCTTGCATTTTGGTTGATCCTAGAAATTTCACGCAACTCAAGGACCCACGGAGAGAGTTGGAGATTTCGTTATTTTCATATTTGAGTTCTCTCAAATTTTAGAAAAGAGGATCATTTGATTTATTTATTTCATCTTCAATTATTTTTCCAATATCAAAAAAATGAGAGAGGGAATAATATGACTTTCCCAAAGTTAGGAAAAATGAAGATCTAATGAATAAATCAAATTTTGGTTTTGCCGGAGTTTTGTTTGCTTTTTATTTGGATAGGGAAAAATGCGCGTTTTCAAAAATTGCATTTTAGGCCCGGAGAGAAGTTCATTTTGTTCGACTCATTTTTAGGAGTCGGGGAAACTTTACTTTAGATTTTTTCGGAGTTCGTTTAGTTTTCTTTTCTTTTGTTTTTTCTGCGCGCGTAACCGTTTAAAAAAAAGGGAGACCGCCAAGGGCCTAGCCGGCCGGCCCCGCCGCCCCGTGCGCCAGGCGCAGCCGCCAGCCCCGCCGCCTGCCTTGCGCCGCCCCTAGGCCGAGTCCTAGTAGGACTCTAACCCCCCCTCCTATTGCTTGCCCCCTCCCCCAAGAAACCCCCCCCCACCTATATAAATACCCCCATAACCCCCCCCTCTCCCCACACCACCCCAAGCCCCAAGCCGCCGCCGCCTATAGCCGCCTTAAGCCGCCACCGCCGCCCTAAGCCGCCACCCGGAGCCCCGCCTCCCGAGGTAGCCGCGCCACCTCTTCTTTTCCTCGGTTCGGTTTTTCTTCTAGAAAACCGTTCCGGTTCTTCTCTTTTTTCTTCCGGTTTTTCTTCCGGCTTTGTTTTGGTTTTCTTCCGAAACCCTAGATCGGTTTTCATTCTTCTTTCGGACCGTTCGTCTCAACGAACGTGATCACCGATTTTCCTGGTTAACGACGCCCGTTCGTTTAACCATTCGTCTCTTTCTTTTCGTCGGATTTATTCCGCGATCATGATCTCAGATCCGATCTTCGTTCTAGTCTTTCTTCCCGCTCGTTTATCGGAATCAGGTGATTCAAGCGCCTGGAGTTTCGTTTCGAAACCGCCGTTCTGACTAATCAACTTGAACAAGTTTTTGCCACAATAAAATTTGACCTAGTTTCAACCTGCTAGAACCGAGTTGTTTTCTTCCGCCGCTTGTTTTCCGTTTCTTTGTTCGGTTCGTTCTTTCTTTGCCACCGGAGTTCCTAAGTTGAACTTTCTGGTTTGTTCTCTTGTTCGAGTTTTTCCTGTGCATTAGATGAGTACTTATTGTGTGCTTGTTGTTGTCTGCGATAGATCACCCGGATTGCGCCGCTTGTTACTTCGAAACCTTAGGACTCGCGGATTCTCAGCAAGGCAAGCAACACTTTGATCATACCTTTTCTACAACCCAGTTTTATTGCATTAGATCAATCCTCTCACATTGCATGATTAGGATCTAATTAAATTGTGGGATGGGAAGTAGATGAGGTAGTACCTGTTACCTGTATTATTATCAAACCTTGGGAGTTACTTCTACGTTTGCTTATTATGCCATGCTATGCTAGTAGACGTGGATTGGGTGAGTGATATCCATGACAGATGTGAGATTGATAATTTAATGGTTTACCTAAGGTGGCAACTTAAACACACATCTGGGTGGATTGAGGCACCTGATGTCTATCAGGACTTGCCTGTTTTATTTCGGACCGCCACCCAGGCTCAAAGGGATCATAAGATCATTCATACTAGAAACTTCCGTGTGCAGCCACAAGCCATTATGGGCTCTGGCATAGTTGCATAAGTCGTGCGAACTCTTACGGGTAGACTAGCAGATGTAGGGGAAAGTAGGTGTACCGGTCTACCCACATGTAAGGTGCTAGCGCTTCTGAAAGACTGTGTCTCGGTCATCCGTCTTCTCAAACACCCTGGAGTGCGAGAAACCAAACGGAGGCGATCGAGTCTTGTGTGGAAAAGTGCGCAAACCTCTGCGGAGTGTAACAAACTAATCATGATTAGCCGTGTCCCCAGTTATGGACAACTTGAGTATCTAGTACTTGAATATCATGTGAATCTCATCACGTTACTTCTAATTAATGTTGTTGGGTTTTAATTGTTCACTTAATTGGGATCGGAATGCTGTCAACCATTCTCGATGTTTAACAACTACCCTGATAGTTAAATAAATTTGTTCCTTTGCAGTAGGGAAAAACTGGCTTTACGCAAAACTGTAACCATAGAGCTTTCCACCAGCCATATATGCATGTAGTATAGATGTTTCATTCCATTACTCTCTATGTGTTACATTGCCAGCATATTCCATGTGCTGACCCGTTTTCGGGCTGCAACTTTCATGTTGCAGACTTTTCAGACGACGAGTAAGGTGCTTTTAGGTCGTGGTTCTATACTCAGTGATGCCGTTGGAGTTAATGGACCCATTTATCTTCCGAGTCTTCCGCTGTTATCATTATTAGATGCCTTAAGCCATATTTATTGTAATAAGTTCTCTTTGAGACAACGATGTAATAAGTGTGTGATTGCCACTCTGCTATAAATCCTTCGATGTACTGTGTGGTGTCAGCATTACTGATCCAGGGATGACACCGGAGCATAGTAGACTTGATCCATTCGGGTCGGGTCGCCACACGTGCTCTAAAAGATATAAGTGAAGTTCTAGAGCAAAACTATATAACTCAAAAGATATAAGCGAAGCACATAGAGTATTCTAACAAATTCCAAATCATGTATGGCTCTCTCAAAAGGTGTGTACAGCAAGGATGATTGTGGTAAACCAAAAAGTAAAGACTCAAATCATACAAGACGCTCCAAGCAAAACACATATCATGTGGTGAATAAAAATATAGCTCCAAGTAAAGTTACCGATAGAAGTAGACGAAAGAGGGGATGCCTTCTGGGGCATCCCCAAGCTTTGGCTTTTAGGTGTCCTTAGATTATCTTGGGGGTGCCATGGGAATCCCCAAGATTAGGCTCTTGCCACTCCTTGTTCCATAATCCATCAAATCTTTACCCAAAACTTGAAAACTTCACAACACAAAACTCAAAGTAGAAAATCTCGTGAGCTCCATTAGCGAAAGAAAACAAAAGACCACTTCAAGGTACTGTAATGAACTCATTCTTTATTTATATTTGTGTTAAACCTACTGTATTCCAACTTCTCTATGGTTTATAAACTATTTTACTAGCCATAGAATCAAAATAAGCAAACACACGAAAAACAGAATCTATCAAAAACAGAACAGTCTGTAGTAATCTGTAGCTAGAGCAAGATATGGAACCCCAAAAATTCTAAAATAAATTGCTGGACGTGAGGAATTTATCTATTAATCATCTGCAAAAAGAATTAACTAAATAGCACTTTCCAAATAAAAATGGCAGCAGTTCTTGTGAATGCTAAAGTTTCTTTTTTTACAGCAAGTGTAACACGACTTTCCCCAAGTCTTCCCAACGTTTCTACTTGGCACAAACACTAATTAAACACAAAAAACACAACCTAAACAGAGGCTAGATAAATTATTTATTACTAAACAGGAGCAAAAAGAAAGGAATAAAAATAAAATTGTGTTGCCTTCCAACAAGCGCTATCGTTTAACGCCCCTAGCTAGGCATAACAAGCAAGGATAGATCTAGGTATTGCCATCTTTAGTTTTCAACTTTTTAGCAGAATCAAGCTCGAATCCGGGAGGTTCCTTACATTTCCCTTCATATTCTGAAATTTTTAGATCTAACAAATCCAACCGCTTATTACAAAGGCTAATCAACATATTCATGTGGTGAATATTTCCACTAATGTTCTTAAGAGGTTCAAGAGACTTCTGTAAAATTTTAGTAACTTCACAAAAAATTTCAAAAACTTGCGTCTCTTCCTGAGTAGGATGAGGTCCCTTTTGTTGAGGTAGTGTTCCCACTATACCTTCTATAATTTCAAGCGCAATATGGGGATCGATTTCAATAAAATTGCCTTTGGCAACACAATCCAAGAGTTGTATATGAGACATATTTAATCCAACATAAAAATTGTGAAGCAAAATTCTTAGGTTTATTTCAGAGGTACAATTACGATAAGACTCCATTATTCTCAACCAGGCATCTTTTAAGTTTTCTCCTAGTCTTTGTTTGAAGTGAAAGATTTCGAACTCAGGGGACAACGGAGAAGATAAGGGACTAGCCATAACGACAAGCAAATGAACTAACGCACAAGAAAACAAAAAGCAAGCGGGCAAAAAGAGGCAAACGGGAAAGAGAGGGAGGATAGAGAGAGAGGGCGAATAAAACGGCAAGGGTGAAGCGAGGGAGAGGAAAACGAGAGGCAAATGGAAAATAATGTAATACGACAGATAAGGGTATGTGATGGGTACTTGGTATATTGACTTTTGTGTAGACCTCCCTGGCAACGGCGCCAGAAATCCTTCTTGCTACCTCTTGTGCACTGCGTTGGTTTCCCCTGAAGAGGAATGGATGATGCAGCAAAGTAGCATAAGTATTTCCCTCAGTTTTTGAGAACCAAGGTATCAATCCAGTAGGAGGCTACGCGTGAGTCCCTCGCACCTGCACAAAACAAATAAATCCTCGCAACCAACGCGATAAGGGGTTGTCAATCCCTACACGGCCACTTATGAGTTGAGATCTGATAGATATGATAAGATAATATTTTTGGTATTTTTGTGATAAAGATGCAAAGTAAAATAAAAGCAAAGGAAATAACTAAGTATTGGGAGATTAATATGATGAAGATAGACCCGGGGGCCATAGGTTTCACTAGTGGCTTCTCTCGAGAGCATAAGTATATTCTACGGTGGGTGAACAAATTACTGTTGAGCAATTGACAGAATTGAGCATAGTTATGAGAATATCTAGGTATGATCATGTATATAGGCATCACGTCCGAGACAAGTAGACCGACTCCTGCCTGCATCTACTACTATTACTCCACTCATCGACCGCTATCCAGCATGCATCTAGAGTATTAAGTTAATAAAAATAGAGTAACGCCTTAAGCAAGATGACATGATGTAGAGGGATAAACTCATGCAATATGATGAAAACCCCATCTTGTTACCCTCGATGGCAACAATACAATACGTGCCTTGCTGCCCCTACTGTCACTGGGAAAGGACACCGCAAGATTGAACCCAAAGCTAAGCACTTCTCCCATTGCAAGAAAGATCAATCTAGTAGGCCAAACCAAACTGATAATTCGAAGAGACTTGCAAAGATAACCAATCATACATAAAATAATTCAGAGAAGATTCAAATATTGTTCATAGATAGACTTGATCATAAACCCACAGTTCATCGGTCTCAACAAACACACCGCAAAAAGAATATTACATCAAATAGATCTCCACAAGAGAAGGGGCGAACATTGTATTGAGATCCAAAAAGAGAGAAGAAGCCATCTAGCTACTAACTATGGACCCGTAGGTCTGAGGTGAACTACTCACACTTCATCGGAGGGGATATGGTGTTGATGTAGAAGCCCTCCGTGATCAATGCCCCCTCCGGCGGAGCCCCGGAACAGGTCCCAAGATGGTATCTCATGGATACAGAAAGTTGCGGTGGTGGAATTAGGGTTTTGGATCCCTATCTGATCGTTTGGGGGTACGTAGGTATATATAGGAGGAAGGAGTACGTCGGTAGAGCAACAGGGGGCCCACGAGGGTGGAGGGCGCTCCTGGGGGGTAGGCGCGCCCCCCTACCTCGTGGCTTCCTCTTTTGTGTCTTGACGTAGGGTCCAAGTCTCCTGGGTCTTGTTCGTTGGGAAAATCACGTTCCCGAAGGTTTCATTCCGTTTGGACTCCGTTTGATATTCCTTTTCTTCGAAACCCTAAAACAGGCAACAAACAGCAATTCTAGGCTGGGCCTCCAGTTAATAGGTTAGTCCCAAGAATAATATTAAAGTGGATAATAAAGCCCAATAATGTCCAAAACAGTAGGTAATATAGCATGGAGCAATCAAAAATTATAGATACGTTGGAGACGTATCAAGTATCCATTATGTTCTGAGATTGATGTTGCTATGACTTTGCTATGCTTAATGCTTGTCACTAGGGCCCAAGTGCCATGATTTCAGATCTGAACCTATTATGTTTTCATGAATATATGTGAGTTCTTGATCCTATCTTGCAAGTCTATAGTCACCTATTATGTGTTATGATCCGTTAACCCCGAAGTGACAATAATTGGGATACTTACCGGTGATGACCGTAGTTTGAGGAGTTCATCTATTCACTAAGTGTTAATGCTTTGGTCCGGTACTCTATTAAAAGGAGGCCTTAATATCCCTTAGTTTCCAATAGGACCCCGCTGCCACGGGAGGGTAGGACAAAAGATGTCATGCAAGTTCTTTTCCATAAGCATGTATGACTATCTTCAGAATACATGCTTACATTACATTGATGAACTGGAGCGAGTTTTGTGTCACCCTATGTTATAACTATTGCATGAGGACTCGCATCCGACATAATTATCCATCACTGATCCATTGCCTACGAGCTTTTCACATATTGTTCTTCGCTTATTTACTTTTCTGTTGCTACTGTTATAATCACTATAAAACCAAAACTATTACTTTCGCTATTGTTATCGCTACTATCATATTACTTTGCTACTAAATACTTTGCTGTGGATATTAAGTTTCCAGGTGTGGTTGAATTGACAACTCGGCTGCTAATACTTGAGAATATTCTTTGGCTCCCCTTGTGTCGAATCAATAAATTTGGGCTGAATACTCTACCCTCGAAAATTGTTGCGATCCCCTATACTTGTGGGTTATCAAGACTATTTTTTGGCGCCGTTGCTGGGGAGCATAGCTCTATTCTTTGATTCACTTGGGATTTATATCTGCTGATCACTATGAAGAACTTGGAAGATAAAAGAACCAAGATTTTTCCCTCAACTACGAGGGAGGGTAAGGAACTGCCATCTAGCTCTGCACTTGATTCACCTTCTGTTTGAGTAAACTTGCGACACCTACTCCTGTTATTCATTCTGATATGTCGCATGTTATTGATGATGCCACTTCTGCTTTGCATGATGCTTATGATGAAACTACTTCTATGCTTGATAATACTGTGCCACTACTTGAATTTCTTGATGAACAACTTGTTAGGGTTAGAGAGAATGAAATTATTGAAACTGGTAATATTGATGGAAGTGATGATGAAGATTCTCCCCCTAGATATGAATTGCCTGTTGTGCCTGAGGGTTATGTTATGGACGAAGAAACTGCTAGAGATTTCTTAGCTTGCAATGATAGATCTGATCTTAAGAAATTATTAGCTAAGCTTAAAGAAAAGTCTTTGAATGCTAGAATGAAATATGACCCTGCTTTTGTTACTTCACCTATCTTTATTTCCGATAAGGATTATGATTTCTCTGTCAATCCTGAGTTAATTACTTTGGTTGAATCTGATCCTTTCTATGGCTATGAATCTGAAACTGTTGTGGCGCATCTTACTAAATTAAATGATATAGCCACCCTGTTTACTCATGATGAGAAAACCCGCTATTACTTTCTCCTTAAGTTGTTTCCATTCTCATTAAAGGGTGATGCTAAAACATGGTTCAATTCTCTTGATCCTGGTTGTGTGCGTAGTCCCGAGGATATGATTTATTACTTCTCTGCTAAATATTTCCCTGCTCATAAGCAACAAGCTGCATTAAGGGAAACATATAATTTTTTGCAAATTGAAGAAGGGAGTCTCCCACAAGCTTGGGGGAGGCGTCTCCAATTACTTAATGCTTTGCTTGATCATCGTCTCAAGAAAAATGAAATACTTGATATCTTTTATAATGGACTAACCGATGCTTCCAGAGACCACCTGGATAGTTGTGTTGGTTGTGTTTTCAGGGAAAGAATTGTTGATCAAGCTGAATTGCTATTGAATAATATGTTGAGTAATGAAAATGATTGGACACTTCCTGAACCACCTCCTAATCCAACTCTGAAGAAAAGGGGTATTCTATTTCTCAGTCCTGAAGATATGCAAGAGGCAAAGAAATCTATGAAAGAAAAAGGTATTAAAGCTGAAGATGTTAAGAATTTACGGCCTATTAAAGAAATACATGATCTTGATAACCCGACACAGGTAGTAAAGGTAAATTCTCTCTATAGATTTGATGAAGGTGACATTCCTCGTAATAAGTCTGCTAGCCAATGCTTGGATGAGTTTGATAATTTTATTGTTAAATAAGAAAACTTCAATGACTATGTTGGTAGACAATTGAAACGCAACGCTTATATGATTGAACACTTGAGTTATTATATGTCTAGAGTTAAAGGTGAACTTAAACTTATTAGTAAACATGCTTCTATGGTTACCACTCAAGTAGAACAAGTGCTTAAAGCTCAGAATGATTTGCTCAATGAATTAAATAATAAGAAAAATGATAATGTTGTTAGAGTTATGACTAGAGGGGGTAAAATGACTCAGGAACCTATTATGTGTTATGATCCGTTAACCCCGAAGTGACAATAATTGGGATACTTACCGGTGATGACCGTAGTTTGAGGAGTTCATCTATTCACTAAGTGTTAATGCTTTGGTCCGGTACTCTATTAAAAGGAGGCCTTAATATCCCTTAGTTTCCAATAGGACCCCGCTACCATGGGAGGGTAGGAGAAAAGATGGCATGCAAGTTCTTTTCCATAAGCACGTATGACTATATTCGGAATACATGCTTACATTACATTGGTGAACTGGAGCTAGTTCTGTGTCACCCTATGTTATAACTATTGCATGAGGAATCGCATCCGACATAATTATCCATCACTGATCCATTGCCTACGAGCTTTTCACATATTGTTCTTCGCTTATTTACTTTTCTGTTGCTACTATTATAATCACTATAAAACCAAAACTATTACTTTCGCTACCGTGATCGCTACTATCATATTACTTTGCTACTAAATACTTTGCTGCAGATATTAAGTTTCCAGGTGTGGTTGAATTGACAACTCAGCTGCTAATACTTGAGAATATTCTTTGGCTCCCCTTGTGTCGAATCAATAAATTTGGGTTGAATACTCTACCCTCAAAAATTGTTGTGATCCCCTATACTTGTGGGTTATCACCTATGAGGCATGGTTTGCAAGCATCAAGTGATTCATAATCAAGTGGTTCCAAAAGCCCATCAGCACGGAGTTTCTTCATGCGCTTTACACCAATATGACCTAAACGTCGGTGCCACAAATAAGTTGCCCTATCATTATTAACTTTGCATCTTTTGGCATCAATATTATGTGTATCACTATGATCGAGATTCAGTAAACCATTTACATTCGATGTAAGACCATAGAAGGTTTTATTCATGTAAACAAAACAACAATTATTCTCTAACTTAAATGAATAACTGATACATCCATTTTGCATCGTGCTTTTATATCTATATTTATTGCATTATGGGTTGTTATTACACATTATGTCACAATACTTAAGCCTATTCTCTCTCATTTTACAAGGTTTACATGAAGAGGGAGAATGCCGGCAGCTAGGATTCTGGGCTGGAAAAGGAGCAAATATTAGAGACCTATTCTGCATAGCTCCAAAAGTCATGAAACTTCACGGAAGTTATTTCCAGAATATATAAAAAATACTGAGCGAAGAAAGTTCCAGAGGGGGCCACACCCTGGCCACGAGGGTGGGGGGTGCGCCCTACCCCCTAGGCGCGCCCCTGCCTCGTGGGCCCCCTGGTGGCCCTCCGATGCCCATCTTCTGCTATATGAGGTCTTTCATCCGAGAAAAAATAATAAGAAAGCTTTGAGGAAGAAACTCCGCCGCCACGAGGCGGAACCTTGGTGGAACCAATCTAGGGCTCCGGCAGAGCTGTTCTGCCGGGGAAACTTCCCTCCGGGAGGGGAAAATCATCACCATCGTCATCACCAACGATCCTCTCATCAGGAGGGGGTCAATTTCCATCAACATCTTCACCAGCACCATCTCATCTCAAACCCTAGTTCATCTCTTGTATCCAGTCTTTGTATCCAAACCTCAGATTGGTACATGTGGGTTGCTAGTAGTGTTGATTACTCCTTGTAGTTGATGCTTGTTGGTTTACTTGGTGGAAGATCATATGTTCAGATCCATTATCCATATTAATACCCCTCTGATTATGAACATGAATATGCTTTGTGAGTAGTTACGTTTGTTCCTGAGGACATGGGAGAAGTCTTGCTATAAGTAGTCATGTGAATTTGGTATTCGTTCGATATTTTGATGAGATGTATGTTGTCATCCCTCTAGTGGTGTCATGTGAACGTCGAATACATGACACTTCACCATTGTTTGGGCCTAGAGGGAGGCATTGGGAAGTAATAAGTAGATGATGGGTTGCTAGAGTGACAGAAGCTTAAACCCTAGTTTATGTGTTGCTTCATAAGGGGCTAATTTGGATCCATATGTTTCATGCTATGGTTAGGTCTACCTTAGTACTTCTGTTGTAGTTGCGGATGCTTGCAATGGGGGTTAATCATAAGTGGGATTCTTGTCCAAGTAAGGACAGTACCCAAGCACCGGTTCACCCACATATCAAATTATCAAAGTACCGAACGTGAATCATATGAACGTGATGAAAACTAGCTTGACGATAATTCCCATGTGTCCTCGGGAGCGCTTTCCTTCATATAAGAGTTTGTCCAGGCTTGTCCTTTGATACAAAAAGGATTGGGCCATCTTGCTGCACCTTATTTACTTTTATTGCTTGCTACTCGTTACAAATTACCTTATCACAAAACTATCTGTTACTGATAATTTCAGTGCTTGCAGAGAATACCTTACTGAAAACTGCTTATCATTTCCTTCTGCTCCTCGTTGGGTTCTACACTCTTACTTATCGAAAAGCTACGATAGATCCCCTACACATGTGGGTCATCAAGACTCTTTTCTAGCGCCATTGCCGGAGAGTGAAGCGCCTTTGATAAGGAAAAATTTATATAGTGTGCTGAAATTTACTGTCACTTGTTACTATGGAACATAATCCTTTGAGGGGCTTGTTCGGGGTATCTTCACCCCGGCCAATAGAGCAAAGATTTGATCCTCAACCTACTGAACCTACTGAAAATGTTTACTTTGAAATTCCTTCGGGTATGATAGAGAAACTGCTAGCTAATACTTTTGCAGGAGGTGTAACATTGCATCCCGATTTACACTTAATCTATGTGGATGAAGTTTTTGGATTATTTAAGCTTGCAGGTATGCCCGAGGATGTTATCAAGAAGAAGGTCTTCCCTTTATATTTGAATGGAGAGGCATCAACATGGTATAGGCTATGTGATGATATGGGATCATGGGACTATAAGCGATTGAAATTGGAATTTCATCAGAAGTTTTATCCTATGCATCTTATTCATCGTGATCGTAATTATATATATAATGTTTGGCCTCGCGAAGGAGAAAGCATCGCTCAAGCTTGGGGAGTCTTAAGTCAATGTTATATTCATGCCCCAATCATGAGCTCTCAAGAGAAATGATTATTCAAAAAAATTATGCTCGGCTTTCTCTCAGTAATCGCTCCATGCTTGATACTTCTTGTACTGGATCTTTTATGATGAAGACTATTGAATTCAAATGGGATTTATTGGAAAGAATTAAACGCAGCTCTGAAGATTGGGACCTCTACGAAGGTAAGGAGTCAGGTATAACACCTAAGTTTGATTGTGTTAAATCTTTTATGGATACCGATGCTTTTCGTGAATTTAGCACTAAATATGGACTTGACTGTGAGATAGTAGCTTCTTTCTGTGAATCCTTTGCTACTCATGTTGATCTCCCTAAGGAGAAGTGGTTTAAATATAATCCTCCCATTGAAGTAAAAGCAGTTGCACCAATTAAAGTTGAAGAAAAGACTATCACTTATGATGATCCTGTTGTTCCTGCTGCTTATATTGAGAAACCACCTTTCCCTGTTAGAATAAAGAATCATGCTAAAGCTTCAACTCTGGTTAACAAAAGTAATATTAAGACACCTAAACCCCTTGAGCAAATTAAAGTTGAACCTAGTAATGCTATGGTTAAAGATCTCTTGGCCGATAATATTGATGGGCATGTTATTTACTTCTACAATGAAGCTGCTAGAATTGCTAGACCTGATGCTAAAAATAAACATAGTCCTGTTGTAGGCATGCCTGTTATTTCTGTTAAAATAGGAGATCATTGCTATCATGGCTTATGTGATATGGGTGCTAGTGCAAGTGCAATACCTCATTCCTTATATCAATAAATTATGCATGATATTGCACCTGCTGAGATAGAAGATATCAATGTTACCATTAAACTTGCTAATAGAGATACTATTTCACCGATTGGGATTGTTAGAGATGTTGAAGTCTTGTGTGGGAAAGTTAAATACCCTGCTGATTTTCTTGTTCTCGGTTCCCCACAAGATGACTTTTGTCCCATTATATTTGGTAGACCTTTCTTGAATATTGTTAATGCTAAGATAGACTGCAATAAGGATATTGTTTCTATTGGTTTTGGGGATATGTCTCATGAGTTTAATTTTGCTAAATTTTGTAGACAACCCCATGATAAAGAATTTCCTAGTAAAGATGAAATTATTGGTCTTGCTTCTATTGCCGTGCCTCCTACTGATCCTTTAGAACAATATTTGCTAGACCATGAAAATGATATGTTCATGAATGAAAGAAGGGAAATAGATGAAGTATTCTTTAAACAAGGACCTATTCTGAAACACAACTTGTCTATTGAAATCCTAGGGGATCCTCCTCCACCCAAGGGCGATCCCGTGTTTGAGCTTAAACCATTGCATGATACTCTTAAATATGCTTATCTCGATGAAAATAAGATATATCCTGTTATTATTAGTGCTAACCTTTCAAAGCGCGAAGAAGAGAGATTATTGAAAACTCTGAAGAAGCATCGTGCTGCTATTGGATATAGTCTTGATGATCTTAAGGGCGTTAGTCCCACTCTATGTCAACACAAAATAAACTTGGAGAAAGACGCCAAATCAGTTATTGATCATCAATGACTGCTAAATCCTAAGATGAAAGAAGTGGTAAGAAAGGAAATATTAAAGCTCCTTGAAGCAGGTATAATTTATCCCGTTGCTGATAGTCAGTGGGTAAGACCTGTCCATTGTATCCCTAAGAAGGGAGGTATTACTGTCATTCCTAATGATAAAGATGCATTGATTCCACAAAGAATTATTACAGGTTATAGGATGGTAATTGATTTCCGCAAATTAAATAAAGCTACTAAAAAGATCATTACCCTTTGCCTTTCATTGATCAAATGCTAGAAAGATTATCCAAACATACACATTTTTGCTTTCTAGATGGTTATTCTGGTTTCTCTCAAATACCTGTGTCAGCTGATGATCAAGAAAAGACTACTTTTACTTGCCCTTTCGGTACCTTTGCTTATAGACGTATGCCTTTTGGTTTATGTAATGCACCTGCTACCTTTCAAAGATGCATGATGGCTATATTCTCTAACTTTTGTGAAAAGATTTGTGAAGTTTTCATGGATGATTTCTCTATTTATGGATCCTCTTTTGATGATTGCTTGAGCAACCTTGATCAAGTTTTGCAGAGATGTGAAGAAACAAACCTTGTATTGAATTGGGAGAAGTGCCACTTTATGGTTAATGAAGGTATTGTCTTGGGGCATAAAATTTCTGAAAGAGGTATTGAAGTTGACAAAGCCAAGGTTGATGCTATTGAAAAGATGTCGTGTCCCAAGGACATCAAAGGTATAAGAAGTTTCCTTGGTCATGCCGGTTTTTATAGGAGGTTCATTAAGGACTTCTCAAAAATTTCCCGGCCTCTGACTAACCTATTACAAAGAGATATCCCTTTTGTCTTTGATGATGATTGTGTAGAAGCATTTGAAATACTTAAGAAAGCTTTGATTTCTGCACCTATTGTTCAGCCACCTGATTGGAATTTACCCTTTGAAATCATGTGTGATGCTAGTGACTATGATGTAGGTGTTGTTCTAGGACAAATAGTTGATAAAAAACTAAATGTTATTCAATATGCTAGTAAAACTCTAGACAATGCCTAGAGAAATTATGCTACTACTGAAAAAGAATTTTTAGCAGTTGTATTTGCTTGTGATAAGTTCAGACCTTATATTTTTGATTCTAAAGTAACTATTCACATTGATCATGCTGCTATTAAATATCTTATGGAAAAGAAAGATGCTAAACCTAGACTTATTAGATGGGTTCTCCTGCTATACAAGAATTTGATTTGCATATTATTGATAGAAAGGGAGCTGAGAATCCCGTTGCAGACAACTTGTCTAGGTTAGAGAATGTTCTTGATGACCCACTAACTATTGATGATAGCTTTCCTGATGAACAATTAAATGTCATAAATGCTTCTCGTACTGCTCCATGGTATGCTGATTATGCTAATTACATTGTTGCTAAATTTATACCACCTTGTTTCACATACCAGCAAAAGAAAAAGTTCTTCTATGATTTAAGACATTACTTTTGGGATGACCCACACCTTTATAAAGAGTAGTAGATGGTGTTATTAGATATTGTGTACCTGAGCATGAACAGGAACACATCTTACGCAAGTGTCACTCTGAAGCTTATGGAGGACACCATGCTGGAGATAGAACTACACATAAGGTATTGCAATCCAGTTTTTATTGGCCTACTCTCTTCAAGGATGCCCGTAAGTTTGTCTTATCTTGTGATGAATGTCAAAGAATTGGTAATATTAGTAGACGTCAAGAAATGCCTATGCGTTATTCACTTGTTATTGAACCATTTGATGTTTGGGGCTTCGATTATATGGGACCGTTTCCTTCCTCTAATGGATACACACATATTTTAGTTGCTGTTGATTACGTTACTAAGTGGGTAGAAGCTATTCCAAGTAGTAGTGCTCATCATAACACCTCTATTAAGATGCTTAAAGAATTTATTTTTCCAAGGTTTGGAGTCCCTAGATATTTAATGACTGATGGTGGTTCACATTTTATTCATGGCGCCTTTCGTAAAATGCTTGCTAAGTATGATGTTAATCATAGAATTGCATCTCCATGTCATCCACAGTCTAGTGATCAAGTAGAACTTAGCAATAGAGAGCTTAAATTAATTTTGCAAAAGACTGTTAATAGATCTAGAAAGAATTGGTCCAAGAAACTTGATGATGCATTATGGGCCTATAGAACTGCATACAAAAATCCTATGGGTATGTCTCCATATAAAATGGTTTATGGTAAAGCATGTCACTTACCTCTTGAACTAGAACATAAGGCATATTGGGCTATTAAAGAGCTCAACTATGACTTCAAACTTGCCGGTGAGAAGAGGCTTTTTGACATTAGCTCACTTGATGAATGGAGAACCTAGGCCTATGAAAATGCCAAGCTATTTAAAGAAAAAGTTAAAATATGGCATGATAAAAGGATACAAAAACGTGAGTTTAATGTAGGTGATTATGTACAACTCTCGTTTAAGATTTGTTGTAGGCAAACTTCTCTCTAAATGGGAAGGTCCTTACGTCATCGAGGAGGTCTATCGTTCCGGTGCCATAAAAATCAACAACTTCGAAGGCACAAATCCGAGGGTGGTGAACGGCCAAAGAATCAAACATTATATCTCAGGTAATCCCATAAATGTTGAAACTAATATTATTGAGACCGTAACCCCGGAGGAATACATAAGAGACACTTTCCAGAACGTTTCAGACTCTGAAAAGGAATAGGTACGTGGTACGGTAAGTAAACCGACTCCAAAACAGTTCTAATGGCAATTTTTCTTCGTTTTGGAATATTTAAGAAAATAGGAAAATAAGAAGCAGACCGGAAAGGACACGGGGCTTCCACGAGGGTGGAGGGCGCGCCCTACCCCCTGGGCGCGCCCCCTGCCACGTGGGCACCCCGTGTTCTCTCCGGACTCCGTTTTCTTGCACAATACTTCTTTTGGTCGATAAAAATTCATTATATAATCTCCCTGAAGGTTTTGACCAGCGTATCACACAAATATCTCTTGTCTTTGTTTCGAGCTGTTTTTCTGACAGATCTAGGTCGCCATGTCGTCTTCAAGTGCTCCCAAGGACAAGTTCTTCGAGAAGGTCATCAACCCCTACCTCACGAAGGTGCTGCAACACCCTCAAACCATTGAGATGCATGAGGGGTTGTCACACATCCGCGATGTTGAGGGATCAAGGAGGACCAGAAGCACAGAGACAAGGCTCGAGGCATTGGAGCAACAAGTTTTCAAGTGTCAGGAGATGGTGGAGCATGGACTCGACTCCAATCACATAATGATCACGGAGTTCACCAACAACCACAAGCCAGATGCCAAGGACATTGGGAGGCCATCTTCAAGCTTCATGAGAAAATCGAGCGCCTCCAAGCCTAGATCTATGACCTGCAAAACCAAAACTGTGAGTATGAATATAGATTCAAGAGGATGACTTTGGCTGCAGATTTGAGGATCCCGGAGACTCGATCATCCTTCTATGATGGTGAGCCTATTCCTTGGAAGATGGACGACAATCCTACATCATCACCACCTTCGAGGAAGGAAACATAAACACATGGGTATGGGCACTCCCCTTGGCAACTGCCAAGCTTGGGGGAGTGCCCCGGTATCGTATCACCATCACTTTTATCTTTACCGTTTTTCCTAGTTCGATCCTTTTGGTAATATCTTGATCTAGTAGAATAAAGTTCTAGTATGATCTAGTTGTGAGTTTTGCTTTATGATCTTCTTATGTAATCGAGTCCGTGAGCTATATATAATAAAGATTAGTGTTGAGTCAAGGGCTTGATTCTTTTGCTATGATCTTGAGGGAATAAAATAAAAGAAATAAAGAGATCATATGGATCTTATGGAGAGTAATGACTTCACATATAAAGAGTATGACGAATAAAAGTTGTTGAGAGTTGACAAATATAGTTTTGGTCATCGTTGCAATTAATAAGAAGTAATAAAGAAAGAGAGGTTCGCATATAAACATACTATCTTGGAAATCTTTTATGATTGTGACCACTCATTAAAGTATGACATGCTAAAGAGTTGACGTTGGACAAGGAAGACAACATAACGGGTTATGTTTTCTTACATCTGAGATAAATTATATTGTCATGGATCATTCAACATGTTGAGCTTGCCTTTCCCTCTCATGCTAGCCAATTTCTTTGCACCAAGTAGAGATACTACTTGTGCTTCCAAATACCCCTAAACCCAGTTTTGCCATGAGAGTCCACCATATCTACCTATGGATTGAGTAAGATCCTTCAAGTAAGTTGTCATCGGTGCAAGTGGCAATATGTATGACTTATTAGTGCAGAGAAAATAAGCTTTATACGATCTTGTGATATGGAAGAAATAAAAGCGACGGACTGCATAATAAAGGTCCATATCACAAGTGGCAATATAAAGTGACGTTCTCTTGCATTAAGATTTAGTGCATCCAACAATAAAAGCGCATGACAACCTCTGCTTCCCTCTGCGAAGGGCCTATAATTTATTCTTGTCTTATACTTCATGCAAAGAGTCATGGTGATATTCACCTTTCCTTTTTACATTTTATCATTTGGCAAGCACAATGTGTTGGAAAGATCCAGATATATATAGCTAATTGGATGTGAGTTTTCATGAACTATTATTTTTGACATTACCCTTGAGGTAAAACGTTGGGAGGCAAAACTATAAGCCCCTATCTTTCTCTGTGTCCGATTAAAACTTCATACCTATAAATATTGCATGAGTGTTAGCAATTATGAAACACTAAATGATAGTTGAGTGTGTGGACTTGCTGAAAAGCTCTTATATTGACTCTTTCCTATGTTATGATAGATTGCAATTGCCTCAACGACTGAGATTACATTTTGTTGGTTCCCAATGAAGTTTATGATTCACACTTGAAATTGTGATTGAATTGTTACTTTAGCATAAGGGATCATATGACAATATATATATATATTGTTGTTCTAAGAATGATCACGATGCCCTCATGTCCGTATTTTATTTTTATCGACACCTATATCTCCAAACATGTGCACATATTTTTCAATTTCGGCTTTCGCTTGAGGACAAGCGAGGTCTAAGCTTGGGGGAGTTCATACGTCCATTTTGCATCATGCTTTTATATCAATATTTATTGCATTATGGGCTGTTAGTACACATTATGTCACAATACTTATGCCTATTCTCTCTCATTTTACAAGGTTTACATGAAGAGGGAGAATGCCGACAGCTGGGATTCTGGGCTGGAAAAGGAGCAAATATTATAGACCTATTTTGCACAGCTCCAAAAGTCCTGAGACTTCACGGAAGTTATTTCCAGAATATATAAAAAATATTAAGCGAAGAAAGTTCCAGAGGGGGCCACACCCTGGCCACGAGGGTGGGGGCGCGCCCTACCCCCTGGGCGTGCCCCCTGCCTCATGGGCCCCCTGGTGGCCCTTTGATGCCCATCTTCTGCTATATGAGGTCTTTCGTCCGAGAAAAATAAGAAGAAAGCTTTGAGGAAGAAACTCCGCCGCCACGAGGTGGAACCTTGGCGGAACCAATCTAGGGCTCCGGCAGAGCTGTTCTGCCGGGGAAACTTCCCTCCGAGAGTGGGAAATCATCACCATCGTCATCGCCAATGATCTTCTCGTCGGGAGGGGGTCAATCTCCATCAACATCTTCACCAGCACCATCTCATCTCAAACCCTAGTTCATCTATTGTATCCAATCTTTGTATCCAAACCTCAGATTGGTACGTGTGGGTTGCTAGTAGTGTTGATTACTCCTTGTAGTTGATGCTAGTTGGTTTACTTGGTGGAAGATCATATGTTCAGATCCATTATGCATATTAATACCCCTCTGATTATGAACATGAATATGCTTTGTGAGTAGTTACGTTTGTTCCTGAGGACATGGGAGAAGTCTGGCTATAAGTAGTCATGTGAATTTGGTATTCGTTCGATATTTTGATGAGATGTATGTTGTCATCCCTCTAGTGGTGTCATGTGAACGTCGACTACATGACACTTCACCATTGTTTGGTCCTAGAGGGAGGCATTGGGAAGTAATAAGTAGATGATGGATTGCTAGAGTGACAGAAGCTTAAACCCTAGTTTATGTGTTGCTTCGTAAGGGGCTGATTTGGATCCATATGTTTCATGCTATGGTTAGGTTTACCTTAATACTTTTGTTGTAGTTGCGGATGCTTGCAATGGGGGTTAATCATAAGTGGGATGCTTGTCCAAGTAAGGACAGTACCCAAGCACCGGTGCACCCACATATCAAATTATCAAAGTACCGAACGCGAATCATATGAACGTGATGAAAACTAGCTTGACGATAATTCCCATGTGTCCTCGGGAGCGCTTTCCTTTATATAAGAGTTTGTCCAGGCTTATCCTTTGCTATAAAAAGGATTGGGCCATCTTGCTGCACCTTATTTACTTTTATTGCTTGCTACTCGTTACAAATTACCTTATCAAAAAACTATCTGTTACCGATAATTTCAGTGCTTGCAGATAATACCTTACTGAAAATTGCTTATCATTTCCTTCTGCTCCTCGTTGGGTTCGACACCCTTACTTATCGAAAAGCTACGATAGATCCCCTACAATTGTGGGTCATCAATAACCGTATCGCAATAAACATGGTCCAATCATATTTATGCTCAACGCAAATACCAAATAACATATATTTAGTTCGAATACTAATCCCTAAGGTAGAGGGAGTATGCGATGGTGATCTTATCAACCTTGGAATCATTTCCAGCACACATCGTCACCTCGCCCTCAACTAGTGTTTGTTCATTTTGTAACTCCTGTTTTGAGTTACTAATCATAGCAACTGAACCGGTATCAAATACCCAGGGGCTACTATGAACACTAGTAAAGTACACGTCAATAACATGTATATCAAATATACCTTTCACTTTTCCATCCTTCTTATCCGCCAAATACTTGGGGCAATTCTGCTTCCAGTGAACAGTCCCTTTGCAGTAGAAGCACTCAGTTTCAGGCTTAGGTCCAAATTTGGGTTTCTTCACTTGAGAAGCAACTTGCTTGCCGTTCTTCTTGAAGTTCCCTTTTCTTTCCCTTGCCCCTTTACTTGAAACTAGTGGTCTTATCAACCATCAACATTTGATGCTTTTCTTGATTTCTACCTTCGCCGATTTCAGCATCACGAAGAGCTTGGGAATCGTTTCCGTCATCCCTTGCATATTATAGTTCATCACAAAGTTCCGGTAACTTGGTGATAGTGACTAGATACTCTGTCAATCACTATATTATCTGGAAGATTAACTCCCACTTGATTCAAGCGATACTAGTACTCAGACATTCTGAGCACATGCTCACTGGTTGAGCAATTGTCCTCCATCTTGTAGGAAAAGTACTTGTCAGAGGTCTCATACCTCTTGACTCAGGCATGAGTCTGAAATACCAATTTCAGCTCTTGGAACATCTTATATGCTCTGTGGCGTTCAAAACGTTTTTGAAGTCCCGGTTCTAAGCCGTAAAGCATGGTGCACTTAAACTATCAAGTAGTCATCATACCGAGCTTGCCAAACGTTCATAACGTCTGCATCTGCTCCTGCAATAGGTCCGTCACCTAGCGGTGCATCAAGGACATAATTCTTCTGTGTAGCAATGAGGATAGTCCTTAGATCACGGACCCAGTCTGCATCATTGCTACTGAAAGTGCGTTATATCGACTAGAGGGGGGTGAATAGGCGATTTTTATGAATTCTTCACTGAGGAATTTGCAGGTGAGGAAATTCCTTAGCGAAGAACTACTAGAAGTAGAATAAGTACTCAAAAGTAAACGTAACAGAGCACAAGCATAGTCATCATGATGAAATGAAGACAAGCACAGAGTAAAGAAAGCGTAAGCACAGGATAACATAGGATGAAGACAAACAGACTGAAGAAATTGAACTGAGGAATTTGAGAAAGTCTTCAAACACAGATATGAACAAGCACTCAACACAGTTATGAGGAAATGAAAGAGTTGAGGAAATAGAACCAGTGAGCTTGATGAAGATAATGATTTGGTAGACCAGTTCCAACTGCTGTCTCAGTTGTACGTCTGGTTGGAGCGGCTAGGTATTTAAACCTGAGGACACACAGTCCTCACCATATTCTCCTTGAGCTAAGGTCACACAGACCTTGCCCAACCACTTGTGGTAAGTCTTCAGGTGACTTCCAAACCTTCACAAACTTGGTCACTCGGTGATCCACAATTCCTCTTGGATGCTCTAGACCTTGACGCCTAACCGTCTGGAAGAAGCACAGTCTTCAAAGGTAACAAGCGCCGGATCCACGCAGGATCAATCTCTTCAGTGATGCTCAATCACTTGGGGTTTGTAGGTGTTTGGGTTTGGGTTTTCCTCACTTGATGATTTTCGCTCAAAGTCCTCGGAGGATGCGATGCTCTCAAATGAGAAGTGTCAGTTTCTCTCAGAGCAGCCAACCAGCTAATGGTTGTAGGGGCGGCTATTTATAGCCTAGGGAGCAACCCGACATGATAAGACATAAATGCCCTTCAATGATATGACCGTTAGGTGGGTAGATATTTTGGGACAGCTGGCGCATAGCACAACAACGATCGGAATTTTGAGTAGCAAAATCCTCAAGGCTATCATGTTCCTCACTGTGTAGGCAATCCGCACTGGCGAATTCCTAACTCCTCAGTCAGAACAAATTCCTCAGAGACCAGAAGAACTTCGTCTCTGTCACTGAAGAATATGATTGAACTGTATGATATTTCCAATGGCTTCACTCGAAGGGATTGGTAGGTGTAGGATTTTGAGTTGAGCATCACATGGAAATTTTTCCTTAGTATTTCCTCGACCCCCTTTAACAGTACGATGTTTCCTATGACTCAAGAAAGAGAAAATGAAACTATGAAAACAAAAGACTTCACGCTTCATGTTCCTCAAATGAATACCAAGTCTTCAGGATTGAACCAATTTCTTCACTTTCAAAGTCTTTAGAAATCCAAAGTCTTCAGTCGAAGAACTTCATTTTTAGGGGTCGACTTTCTCTGTAAATATCAAACTCCTCATAGACTTATAGACCTGTGTACACTCACAAACGCATTAGTCCCTTAACCTATAAGTCTTCAATACACCAAAATCACTAAGGGGCACTAGATGCACTTACAATCTCCCCCTTTTTGGTGATTGATGACAATATAGGTTAAGTTTTCAACGGGGATAAACATATGAAGTGTAAATACTGATATTGAGGAATTTGATTGCAAGATATAGAAGAACTCCCCCTAAAGATGTGCATGGTGAGGAATTTGCTTTTGAAGCATTGCACACTTGGAGAGTAGAATCATGGAGATCTCCCCTATATCTTGTAATTCATACACGCATTCGACATATCATAATGAAGAATTTGGAATGCATGATGAAATATGGTGACTGATGTAATTCAGCATGCGTGCATTAACATATATGAGGAATAAGCATGCAGAAAAACACATCAAATGTATTAGAGCACCATCGGGTTTAAGTTTACAACTCGATCCAATAAAGTTTCAGAAGAACGAGAGTTGTAACTTAGCAAAAAAACACCCATATAGATAGACCCGCTTGAAGACTAACTCAAAATTCTCCCCCTTTGTCATCGAATGACCAAAAGGATCGAAAATGAGGACTAACGCCCCTGAAGAATATCAAGTTGATGAAGGAGCGCCAGCGTTGTTGGGGTCATTTGTCGTGGAAGGGCCTGCTGCAGTGTCGTCCAAGTCTTCATGCTCGTCGGTCTCGCGTGATGAGGAATAGGAGCTGGACACCAAAGGAGGAACCTTGACCTTCTTGTATTTCTTCGATGGAGGTGCAGACCAGTCAAAATCTTCCTTGAGACCCATTGCCTTGAGATCTTCTTCACCATATAGATGTGACAGAATGGCCCAGGTGCGATCGAAGACTTCATGGACGTAGTAATGGTTTTTCTTCACTGCATTATGTGTAGTAGTCATGTTGTGAAGAAATGAACCAAACTGACGCCTAACCCATTTCTGGTTTCGATCCACCTTCTGGTGAAGACTAAGCAGAAGCTCACGGCCAGTCATCACACAAGGAGCAGTGGCTTGAGGAGTAGACATGGGTGCATTGGCAGCAGAGTCATGTGTGGCAGAGTCATCATTGGTGGAATAAGATGCAGCTTTGTGAAACTGACCATCCAATGGATGAATGCCTTCATCAATGACTACAGGGGCCTTGCCCTTTTCATCAGTTGAAGTAAAAGTCTGCTTAAGGACTTCAATCGGGGGCAGATAGCTAAGGTGATTCTGAAAATCAGCCTTGTAGTTGAGTGAAGACCTTGTCCTGAGGAATCTCATAATCCAAGGTGCATAAGGTTTCAGCTCAAACGGAGAAAGTGCAGCATTTGCCAGAGTCATCATGAAGAAATCATGATAGTTGATAGGAATGCTATGTATGATGTTGAATAGCAGATTCTTCATGATGCCAACTATTTCCTCATTAGATGAGTCGTGGCCTTTGATGGGACTCATTGTCCTTGTTAGAATGCGATAGACAGTCCAAGGCACATATAGTAATTCCTTCATGGGGAATTTGGTTCGTGGGGCCTGACCTGGCTTCAAAGGCTTCATTAGAACTTGCATGTAGTGATTTGTATGCTCAGGTTCACTGTAGATGCAACGAGCAGCTTCAAGGGGAGGACTGAGTGGTAAAGCACGAAGCAATACAGTAGCTGGTGTCGTGTAGTGAGTGTTTTCAGACATCCAGTCCAGCACCCATGAATTCACATCTTCAGAATCTCCTGTGATGTGCAGCGCCGTATAAAATTGAAGAATGAGTTCTTCATTCCAATCACAAATGTTAGTGCAGAAATTTAACAGTCCAGAGTCGTGAAGAACACTAAGGACTGGCTCGAAGCACGGCAGAGATTCCATATCCACGTGAGGAATGTGCTCATGGTAGAAGATTTTGTCTTTGTTAAACAGCACTGAGGAATAGAAAGTAGCCTGGCTGGCAGTCCAGAAACGCCTTTTCCTAATGCGAGTAGAGTCATAGAGGTTGTAGTCTGTGAAGAATACGTGCTCGCCGAAGAAATCATCAACCTTGAATTTTTGCTTCCTGGAGAATGGATCCTTTGGCTTGGGTAGAGGAGTGTCAGTGAGTTGCATCACAACCTCAGGAATCGCAATCTCAGGTTCTTCAGGCTGAGGAATTTCTGGTTCCTCTTCAGTGGCAGTCTGTGTCTTCAGATGTTCAGTAGCAGCAGTTTCTTCAGCACTAGTGGCTGGAATTTCTTCAAGTACAGACGAAGTGGGGTGAGTTTCTTCAGAGCCCATTTGAACAGTTTGTGCAGGGAACTGAGGTATTTGCTGTAAAGGTGTGAACAGTGGAGAGTTTGGATGCTGACTTTCCAAAAATTCATCACTTAGCACAGGTGTGGTGCAGCAAATGTCCACATCTTCATCTTCCATTTCTTCAATGCCAGCCTCTTCAGCTGTGAATTGAGGCATAGGCGAGGAAACAACTGGTGTTGAAGGGATTTGATCTGCTTCAATTTCTTCATCCATCTGCTCTGACGAAGCAGCAGAAGGATTTTCTTCATCAGATCCGCTAGGGGTCACATATTCTTCATCAAAAGGAACAAGGTCCTTTGATGGCATGCTTGAGATCGGAACAACATTAATGGGATTTGTGAATGAACTTATCATAGACTTCATTTTCTTCGGAGCTGAAGAATCTGAAGTAGCTGATGCTTTCCTTTTCTTCACAGCTGCCCGCTCTGCAGCCTTGGTCTTCTTCACATCTGATGCAGATGGAAAGATCGGAGTTGGTGTAGGCGCAGGAGGAGCAAAGGAATATGGTTGATTTTTTCAGGCACAACTGATGCAATTGCCATGACTTCTTCATTTTCTTCAGGCGCACCACTAGTGGATGCCCTGGCAATTTCTTCAGCGGCTGGAATGCAGTCATCAGCCCTGGAACTCACATTTTCTTCAGCATCCTGAAAGTCATCAGCAGTGCTGGCATGTTCTTCAGTTGGCTGAGCAAATGCTTCAGCCTGAGGAATTTCCTGTTGTGATGGAGCTGCAACATTTGAGGTGAACTTCTCAGTCAGTTTAACAAACCTGACCTTGGCTCCTTGCCAATCAGCATAGTAGGCTTTGAAGTCATCGCTGAGGGTTTTGATTTCAGACTGGATTTTTACAAGTTCATCAGTTGTCATAGTGACAATGATGTTCTTCAGAAATTTCTCCTTCTTATATTGCGCTTTCTTGATCTGCCTGGCCTTCTCATATTTCCATTTTTCTTCTTGGATGAAATGGGTCAGCATGTGACTTTGGCCAGGAGACAACTTGAAATCAGGCATGGGAGTGTTTGGGTCCTTGTGCCAGAGATCAATGTAGTCGAGGATCAACCTTGGATCCAAAAGCAGTGGCACATTTGTGCCTTTGGCTCTAGCGGCCCTGACTTGCCTATCTCTGATGATTTCAGCAAGTTCTTCATCATCAGCTTCGTCTTCTTCAGACGGCACTTGGAAGGCGACCTGCTTCTTCTGAGGATTAGGGCGAGGACCTCGTCCAGTAGTGGTCTTTGTCTTCAGCAGAGAGGGTCTCGTTGAAGAATTAGGTGCAGCTGAGGAACTAGCTGAAGCTTCTGAGGCAATAGAGATGCATGTAGTCCTTTGGCACATGGCAAGATGCACAGGTGCAGATGACTTTGTCGGAGCAGCTGAGGACATTGGAGGAGCTGAGGATTTTGGAGGAGCAGGAGCAGCAGGAGGAATTGGCCTTGAGGGCTTTGAAGATTCTGGCCGTGAGGGCATTGTTGAGGAACTTGGTCCTGAGGGCACTGAAGGCGAAGCACTTGGCTTGTGCGCAGGCTTCTTTGACATGGCCTTCTTAGGCTTGACAGAGGCCTCAGCGGCAGCAGCAGCAGCAGCAGAGTCTTCATTGAATTTCCTCACTGCTTCTTTTGCTTGTTTAGCCAACTTGGCCTGGCGCTTGGCCCAGTCATCAGGATAATCCTCACCACGCTTGAGGCTGGTGGGATCAGCTATTTGGCTAGGTGCCAATGGAGGTCTTGGGCATGGAGAATTGAGTGTGAATTTCTTCATGTACTTGGGAGTAACATACCTGTACTCCCTCCATTCTCTTGCCCATCTCCTATCTACTCTTTGAATGTGCACCTTGCGTTGATTTTTGTCCTCCTTACCAAACTTGGCCTCATCAGGAGTGCAATAGTCCTTGTATATGTCATCAGGGATTTCAAACGTTGTGTTGACCTCAGGCCTCTTTCCTCCTTTCTGTGGCTTCTTACCATCAGCCATTTTCTTCAGTTGAGGAATTTGAACAATTGAATTCTCTGAAGAGGTATGCAACTTTTCTTCGAGGAACGCTACAAATGAGTTAAGTTGATGAGAACCTAGTGATTCAGCAGCTGACATGAGTACCTGTGAACAGAGTATAGTTGCGAGGAATTTGGAGAGGTCATATGCGTTCTCAGAAGGTTTTGTAAAAAGAACAAGTTTGAGGAATTTGACCAGATGAGTCTTGAAGAATTTCACTAAGCGTTCTTTGTCTTAGGTTCCAGAGATGTATAGATAGAAAATCCACACATTTTAGGAATCTTGAAGAAAAACATAGCTTGGAGAAACGAATCAAGAACAGATGACATGTGAGGTGTTTTAGTGTGTGAAGATTTGAAGAAAAACACCTTTGAAGATTTTGTAGATAATCATTTGAATCACAAAGGGCAGTAAAAGTAACTTTTAATTACCCTGAACGAAGAACACGACGAACTGTGGGATGGAGAAGTGAAGTTCGTCTGTGTAGATCTTCCACGCCCTAACTCGACGGAGGAAGACGGCTACGGCGGCGGTGGAGTGAAGATTTCCGCGGTCGGCGCGAGTACGGCAGCGACGAGGTCGAGGCAGTGAAGCTCTTCCTCACCGGCGATGATGAAGTAGCGGCGGTGCTAGGGTTTGAGAAGCTCGAGCTAGAGAGAGGTCGAGCGGAGTAAAGGAAGTGAGGAAGGGGAAGAGGGGTATTTATAGCCACGATGAAAAACTGCTCGCCCGAAGAATTTGGACGAACGTGCTCCTGACCCTTCTCATTCGCTTGACATGTGTCACCCATGTACTGAGAAGCGGAGATCGTGTTAGATCGTGGGTGAATAGATAAGTATAACATGGGATGCGGAACGGTTTGAGCGGCAAAGCCGAAAATTCAGATAAGATAATTTTTAACTTTCCGTTCGCAAATTCTTCAGCTGACAAGGACACAGTGAAGATTTTGAACGAGTTTCAAATAGAACGCACATGAAGAATTTGTGAATAGATTGGGTTGAGTATAGCATAGAGGGGGAAGGGTCCGATCACATTCACTTAGCAGGAAAAAAACTTGAAGAAATAGCCATAAGTGAATGTTGTAGAGGACATAAACTCATATATATATATAGCCAATGAAGAAAAACGACGGAAACAGTGAAGACAATGCAAAGTTGAAGAATTTGAACAACTGAGGAATTTCAACTTTTGGTGGTGGCGTGACCCACCGTATAAGAATGATGATTTCAGACACCGCGTACAATTGTCGTAGGGTTCTGAGAATCAAATTCTTCATTAATTTCTTCACACTTAGAGTGTTATTCTTCATTGATTGAAGAAAAACGTTTCTTCATGTGTTGCACATCTAAGTCATCAATTTTGCATAAGTGTTAGGATGAGTGTCCTTTTCAAAGAACATTCGAAGATTCTAAGATATTTAGCTCACACCGCAACTTGCTAAATCTCTTCTCATCCAAGGGCTTTGTGAAGATATCGGCTAGCTGTTCTTCAGTCTTCACATGCTCAATAGAAATGTCGCCCTTCAACACATGATCACGAAGAAAATTATGACGAATCTGAATGTGCTTTGTCTTCGAGTGCTGAACTGGGTTGTGAGCAATCTTGATGACACTCTCATTGTCACAGAAGAGAGGCACATTCTTCATGTTGACGTCGTAGTCCTTGAGAGTTTGCTTCATCCATAGCAATTGAGCACAGCAAGAACCAGTGGCAATGTACTCAGCTTCAGCAGTAGATAGTGATACGCAGTTCTGTTTCTTCGAGGACCAACAGACCAAAGATCGTCCGAGGAAATGACATGTACCAGATGTTGACTTGTGGTCCACACGATCAGCAGCATAGTCAGAGTCATAATGTCCAATGAGATCAAAAGCCGAGCCCTTGGGGTACCATAATCCAAGTGTTGGTGTGTGAGCTAGATATCGAAGAATATTGCTTCACAGCCTTATGGTGTGATTCCTTCGGTGTAGCTTGAAATCGGGCACACATGCAAACACTAAGCATAATATCTGGCCTAGATGCACATAAGTACAATAAAGAACCAATCATGGAGCGGTATACCTTATGATCGAAGTCGATACCATTTTCATCAGTGCACAGATGACCATTTGTGGGCATAGGAATTTTGACGCCTTTGCAATCTTGCATGCCGAATTTTCTCAGTACATCCTTGAGGTATTTCTCCTGAGATATGAATATGCCATTGCGTTGTTGACGAATTTGAAGACCTAAGAAGAATTTCAATTCTCCCATCGTAGACATTTGATATTCTTCACTCATCATATAGGCAAATTCATCACTATAACATTGGTCAGTACAGCCAAACATAATATCATCAACATATATTTGGCACACAAACAATTCACCATCATAAGATTCAGTGAAAAGAGTAGGGTCGAGTGAACCGGGTTTGAAGCCTTTCTTCATAAGGAATTCCTTCAAAGTATCATACCACGCCCGTGGGGCCTGCTTGAGGCCATAGAGGTCCTTATTGAGTCTGAAGACTTTGTCAGGATTCTTTGGATCTTCAAAACCTGGGGGTTGAGCAACATATACTTCTTCCTCAAGCTTACCATTGAGGAATGCACTTTTCACATCCATTTGATATAAAGTGATATCATGATGGTTAGCATAAGCAAGTAATATGCGAATAGCCTCAAGTCTAGCAACAAGTGCAAAAGTTTCATCAAAATCAATTCCTTCAACCTGTGTGTAGCCTTGAGCTACAAGCCGTGCCTTATTCCTTACCACAAGGCCATTTTTGTCTTGCTTGTTGCGATAGATCCAGTTTGTGCCAATGATATTGTGCTTGCAAGGATCTGGACGTTTGACCAGTTCCCAGACGTTGTTGAGTTCAAACTGATGTAATTCTTCTTGCATGGCCTGAATCCACTCAGGCTCCAGAAATGCTTCATCTACCTTAGTGGGCTCTGTGATAGAGACAAAAGCATAGTGCCCACAAAAGTTAGATAAATGTGAAGCTTTTGAGCGTGTGAGAGGACCTGGCGCTTTAATGCCATTGATGATCTTTTCAACTTGCACGTCTTTTGCAATGCGATGATGAGCTGGTTGTTGTTGAGGAATTTGATCAGCATTTTCTTCAGCACCTTTTTATTCAGGTGCATTAGCTCGACATTCTTCATGTTTTGGAATGAATTCTTCAGCAGATTCTTCAGTAGGAATGACATCCTCAGTAGCCTTGAACTTGATAATTTCCTCAGGTGTTGGTTCATCTATCATAGTAGGTAGGTGCTCTCTTTGCGAGCCATTAGTTTCATCGAACCGCACATCTACAGTTTCAACAACCTTGTGAAGAACGTTGTTGAAGACTCTGTAGGTGTGCGAGTCCTTTCCGTAACCTAGCATAAAACCTTCATGTGATTTCGATGCAAATTTTGAGTTGTGATGAGGATCTCTAATCCAACATTTAGCACTGAATACTTTGAAATAACTTACATTGGGTTTCTTATCAGTGAGGAGTTCATAGGAAGTCTTCTTGAAGAATTTGTGAAGATATACTCTGTTGATGATGTGGCACGCAGTATCAATTCCATCAATCCAGAAACGACGAGGTGTCTTGTATTCATCAAGCATAGTGCGAGCCATCTCAACAAGAGTTCTGTTCTTGCGCTCCACGATGCCATTCTGCTGAGCAGTATAAGGAGCAGATAACTCATGAGTAATACCAAGTTCATAAAGATAGTCATCAAGACCAGAATTCTTGAACTCAGTTCCATTGTCACTTCTGATGTGCTTGATCTTCACACCAAAGTTGGTTGAAGCCCTCGAGGAAAATCGTTTGAAGACTTGTGCACTTCATGTTTGTAAGTAAAAATGTGTGCCCATGTGTATCGAGAGTAATCATCAACAATAACAAAGCCATATAGAGATGCATCATTTGAGACTGCAGAATAATGGTTAGGACCGAAGAGATCCATGTGAAGCAATTCAAATGGACGAGTGGTGGTCATGATAGTCTTCCCTGGATGCTTGGCCTTGGTCATCTTTCCAGTTTCACAGGCTCCGCATAAGTGATCCTTGAGGAATTTGACATTCTCAATGCCAATGACATGCTTCTTCTTTGCAAGCGTGTGCAAATTCCTCATGCCTGCATGACCAAGTCATCGATGCCAGAGCTAGCCTTCTAAAACTTTTGCAAGTAGGCACACGGTTGGTTGTGGTCCTGTAGAGAAATCAACAATATACAAATCTCCTCTCCTAAAGCCTTCGAAGACTTTGGAATTGTCAGCTTCCATAAGCACAACACAATGGTACTTGCCAAAGACAACAACCATATCAAGATCACAAAGCATTGAGATAGACATGAGGTTGTATCCTAAGGACTCGACAAGCATGACTTTGTCCATGTGTCGATCCTTTGTGATCGCAACCTTACCTAGACCCAATACCTGACTTTTGCCTTTGTCAGCAAAGATGATATGCTTCAGATGCGACGGAGATAATGGGGCATCCATCAATAGATTCTTGTCACTAGTCATGTGATTTGTACATCCACTATCGAGGACCCACTCAGTGGCTTTGGGTTGATCATCCTGCAGATGAATTAGTGCAGCTTATGAACTCATATACTTCATCAGTGAAGAATATGACATCAATTCATCAGATCAATTTCATCAAGCAATAGAACAGATAAAGTAGTATGAGGACGTGAGAAATGAAAGTTCATTTCTTCATGATTAGCCTGCATCCTTTCAGGCACACTCAGGTCTCCAGCAAATTCTTCAAACGATTACGTACGTCTGGAGACCTGACCCTGTAGAAGAGATTAGTTCTTTTTCCTCACCACCCACATCTGAAGGGGTGGCAAAGAGTTCATCACTCTACGAGCTCCATACGAGAAAGGTCGCATAGAAGTCAGTCCATTTTGTTTCACATAAGAGGGGTTAGGATAAGCATATGAATAAGCAGAGAAATTCTTCGAGGACTTATGAACATAATAATTAGAAGAATAATGCTTATATACATAGCCCTTAGCTCTTCCCTGCAAGACAGAGTTGTTATCACGATGATATTCATGTGAGGACTTTGATCCTTTTGAGAAGTTTGGTCCATATGAAGAATTTGATCTGGGGTTCCTATTCTTCACAGGTGGTGTCCTGAGGACATTCACCTGAACACTTTCAAGGCACCTTTTGGGAACCCAGATTTTCTTCATAGGAGGACCGTTCCTACAGTTAGTGCCAACATATCTAGCAAATACTTCACCATTCTGATTTTTGAACAATTTATAGTTGGAGTCAAATGACTCATCATCAGAACGAGGAGATTCACATGCAAAGCCAGATAAGGTAGATGGATCAACTGGAGGTCCCTTTGTAGCAACCCATGAGGTTTTGGGGTACTGCTCAGGCTTCCAATATGTACCATCAGCATTGAGTTTCCTCTCAAAGGCAATACCCTCTTTCCTAGGGTTCCTGTTGAGGATCTGCTTTTTAAGCACATCACAAAGAGTCTGATGCCCTTTGAGGCTTTTGTACATGCCTGTCATGTACAATTCCTTCAGCCCTGCATTGTCAGTGATACTAGCAGTGTCCTCAGATGAGGAATTAGTGATAGTAGAGGCAGGTGAAGAATTTGTAGCATTAGAAGCATTTGAACATTCAGGTGAAGAATTAGCAAATTCACGTTCAATGCATTTCACACAAGGAGGAACAAATTTTTCCTGAGAAGCGCTGATTTGTTGAGCAAGTAATGAAGCGCGCTCCTTCTGAAGATCTTCATAACTCACTCTTAGCTTTTCAAGATCTTGCTTTCTTTGAAGAAGTTCATAAGAAAGCTTCTCATGATCAGATAAGAGAGTGTTATGATGATCTTGAAGGGTGTCATACTTAGTATGAAGTCTCTGAAGACTTTCAGCCAAAGCTTTTGACTGATCCATTTCTTCACCCAACATATCATCGCTCTTATTTAGCATGTATTGAAATTTTTCCAAAGCTCTTTGTTGTTTAGTGGCAAGGGAAGCAAGTTTGACATAGTTGGGTCCAAATTCATCACCAGATTCATCATCACTAGACTCGGATAGGTAGCATTCAGTTACCTTAGCATATTTTGCCATAAGGCATGATGCAGAAGATGATGATGATTCTAGTTCGAATGTCATCGCTTTGAGAGATTCTTTGAAGTCCTCAAACCATGGATCATGACAGGTTCAATGACCTTCATAGACCTCAGAGAGACGGTCCCAGATAAGCTTCGCATGATCGAGATGCATGATATTCCTGAACTGATTATGAGACAGACAGGAGCAGATGACGTCCTTCGTCGTGAGGTTGAGAAGAGTGTACTTGCGAATGTCATCAGCTTCCGCCATCTTGCACAGGTCGGTCAGACCAATCTTAGTGACGGTCCACAGCTCGATGTTCATCGCCATGAGGCGCTTCTTCATCATGGCCTTCCACTTGGGATACTCGTAACTGTCAAAGATGGGGCATGTCACTTTCTTTATACCTACGGTCGACATCACTAAAACTCCGGGCGGTTAAACCAAAATCACACAGAACAAGGGAGTACCTCGCTCTGATACCAATTGAAAGTGCATTATATCGACTAGAGGGGGTGAATAGGTGATTTTTATGAATTCTTCACTGAGGAATTTGCAGGTGAGGAAATTCCTTAGCGAAGAACTACTAGCAGAGGAATAAGTACTCAAAAGTAAACATAACAAAGCACAAGCATAGTCATCATGATGAAATGAAGACAAGCACAGAGTACAGAAAGTGTAAGCACATCATAACACAGGATGAAGACAAACAGACTGAAGAAATTGAATTGAGGAATTTGAGAAAGTCTTCAGTCAAAGTCTTCAAACACAGATATGAACAAGCACTCAACATAGTTATGAGGAAATGAAAGAGTTGAGGAAATAGAACCAGTGAGCTTGATGAAGACAATGATTTGGTAGACCAGTTCCAACTGCTGTCTCAGTTGTAAGTCTGGTTGGAGCGGCTAGGTATTTAAACCTGAGGACATACAGTCCCGGACACACAGTCCTCACCGTATTCTCCTTGAGCTAAGGTCACACAGACCTTGCCCAATCACTCGTGCTAAGTCTTTAGGTGACTTCCGAACCTTCACAAACTTGGTCACTCGGCGATCCACAATTCCTCTTGTATGCTCTAGACCTTGACGCCTAACCGTCTGGAAGAAGCACAATCTTCAAAGGTAACAAGCGTCGGATCCATGCAGGATCAATCTCTTCAGTGATGCTCAATCACTTGGGGTTTGTAGGTGTTTGGGTTTGGGTTTTCCTCACTTGATGATTTTCGCTCAAAGTCCTCGGAGGATGGGATGCTCTCAAATGACAAGTGTTAGTTTCTCTTGAAGCAGCCAACCAGCTAGTGGTTTTAGGGGCGACTATTTATAGCCTAGGGAGCAACCCGACATGATAAGACATAAATACCCTTCAATGATATGACCGTTAGGTGGGTAGATATTTTGGGACAGCTGGCGCATAGCACAGCAACGGTCGGAATTTTGAGTAGCAAAATCCTTAGGGCTATCATGTTCCTCACTGTGTAGGCAATCCGCACTGGCGAATTCCTAACTCCTCAGTCAGAACAAATTCCTCAGAGACCAGAAGAACTTCGTCTCTATCACTGAAGAATATGATTGAACTGTATGAGATTTCCAATGGCTTCACTCGAAGGGATTGGTAGGTGTGGGATTTTGAGTTGAGCATCACATGGAAATTTTTCCTTAGTATTTCCTCGACCCCCTTTAACAGTATGGTGTTTCCTATGACTCAAGAAAGAGAAAATGAAACTACGAAAACAAAAGTCTTCACGCTTCATGTTCCTCAAATGAATACCAAGTCTTCAGGATTGCACTAATTTCTTCACTTTCAAAGTCTTCAGAAAGTCTTCAGAAATCCAAAGTCTTCAATCGAAGAACTTCATTTTTAGGGGTCGACTTTCTCTATAAATATCAAACTCCTCATAGACTTATAGACCTGTGTACACTCACAAACACATTAGTCCCTTAAGCTATAAGTCTTCAATACACCAAAATCACTAAGGGGCACTAGATGCACTTACAGCTACTATCATCTTTCAACTTATTTTTCTCTTGGAACATATCAAAGAATAAACGGGGAGCTACATCGCAAGCTATTGATCTACAACATAGGTATGCAAATACTATCAGGACTAAGTTCATGGTAAATTAAAGTTCAATTAATCATATTACTTAAGAACTCCCACTTAGATAGACATCCCTCTAGTAATCTAAATGATCACGTGATCCATATCAACTAAACCATGTTCGATCATCACGTGAGATGGAGTAGTTTTCAATGGTGAACATCACTATGTTGATCATATCTACTATATGACTCACGTTTGACCTTTCGGTCTCAGTGTTCCGAGGCCATATCTGCACATGCTAGGCTCGTCAAGTTTTACTCGAGTATTCTGCACATGTAAAACTGGCTTGCACCCGTTGTATGTGAACGTAGAGCTTATCACACCCGATCATCACGTGGTGTCTCGGCCGATGAACTGTCGCAACGGTGCATACTCAGGGAGAACACTTATACCTTGAAATTTTAGTAAGGGATCATCTTATAATGCTACCGCCGTACTAAGCAAACTAAGATGCATAAAAGATAAACATCACATACAATCAAAATATGTGACATGATATGGCCATCATCATCTTGTGCCTTTGATCTCCATCTCCAAAGCACCGTCATGATTTCCATCGTCATCGGCTTGACACCTTGATCTCCATCATAGCATCGTTGTCGTCTCGCCAACTATTGTTTCCACGACTATCGCTACCGCTTAGTGATAAAGTAAAGCAATTGCATGGCAATTGCATTTCATATAATAAAGCGACAACCATAAGGCTCCTGCCAGTTGCCAATAACTTTTACAAAACATGATCATCTCATACAACAATTTATATCTCATCACATCTTGACCATATCATATCACAACATGCCCTACAAAAACAAGTTAGACGTCCTCTACTTTGTTATTGCAAGTTTTACGTGGCTGCTATGGGCTTGTAGCAAGAACCATTCTTACCTACGCATTAAAACCACAATGATTTTTCGTCAAGTGTGTTGTTTTAACCTTCAACAAGGGCCGGCCGTAGTCAAACTCGATTCAACTAAAGTTGGAGAAATAGACACCTGCTAGCCACCTGTGTGTGAAGCACGTCGGTAGAACCAGTCTCATGAATGCGGTCATGTAATGTCGATCCAGGCCGCTTCATCCAACAATACCGCCGAATCAAAGTAAGACGTTGGTGGTAAGCAGTATGACTATTATCGCCCACAACTCTTTGTGTTCTACTCGTGCATATAACATCTACGCATAGACCTGGCTCGGATGCCACTGTTGGGAAACGCGATAGTTCAAAAAAATTACCTACGATCACGCAATATCTATCTAGGAGATGCATAGCAACAAGATGGGAGAGTGTGTCCATGTAGCCTCGTATACCAAAAGCGGAAGCATTTAGTAATGCGGTTGATGTAGTCGAACGTCTTCACGATCCAACCGATCCAAGTACCGAACGTACGGCACCTCCGTGTTCAGCACACGTTCAGCTCGATGACATCCCTCGAGCTCTTGATTCAGTTGAGGACGAGGGAGAGTTCCATCAGCACAACGGCGTGGCGACGGTGATGATGAAGTTACCGGCGCAGGGCTTCACCTAATCACTATGACGATATGACCGAGGTGTGTAACTATGGAGGGGGGCACCGCACATGGCTAAGACAAATCTTCGAGTGCCTTTGGGGTGCCCCCTGCCCATGTATATAAAGGGGGGAGGGAGAGAGGTCGTCCCTCCTAGGGGCGCACCAAGTGTAGGGAGTCCTACTAGGACTCCCAAGTCCTAGTAGGATTCCCTTTCCTTTTCGGAGTAGGAAAGAAGGAAAGGAGGGAGAGGGAGAAGGAAAGGGGGGGCGCGCCCCCACCCCTTGTCCAATTCGGTTTTGGCAGGGGGGAGGCGTGCGCCACCTCATGGCCCTTCTTCCCTCTCTCCACTAAAGCCCAATAAGGCCCATTAACTTCCCCTGGCGAATTCCCGTAATTCTCCGGTACTCCGAAAATACCCGAATCACTCGGAACCATTCCGATGTCCGAATATAGCCTTCCAATATATCGATCTTTGCCTCTCAACCATTTTGAGACTCCTCTTCATGTCTGTGATCTCATCCGGGACTCCGAATGTAACACCCTCGATGCGACTATAGCTCCCACGTGTCGAGGCACGACTTAGAGACATAATCGCATTGAAGGCATATGTCGCAAGTTAGGCAATCATCACAACATCCCATGTAATATAGATAATAAAAGGGGAGATAACATAGTTGACTTACACTCGCCACGTCAATCAAGGTACATAAATAACATTACAACATTCAAACACTCATGGCCCGACTACGGTGCCAAAATAAAAGATAACCCAACATGCGACATGGTCCCGATCACCCCAACTGGGCACCACTACTGATCATCAGGGAAAGACACGTAGTATCGTTGAGAGTCCTCGTCGAACTCCCACTTGAGCTCGAGTGCGTCACCTGGAGTGGAATCATCAGGCCCTGCATCTGGTGTAATAGTAATCTGTGAGCCACAGGGACTCAGCAATCTCGCACCCTCGCGATCAAGACTATTTAAGCTTATAGGTAAGGCAAGGTAAAAATATGTGGAGCTGCAGCAAGCGACTAGCATATATGGTGGCTAACCTATTCGCAAAAGAGAGCGAGAAGAGAAGGCAAAGCGCGAATGCATAACTAAAGAGGGCAAACCTGCGGCAAGCATTACTCCAACACCGTGTCCACTTCCCGGACTCCGCCGAGAAGAGGCCATCACGGTAACCCACACGGTTGATTCATTTTAATTAAGTTAAGGTTCAAGTTATCTACAACCAGACATTAACAAATTCCCATCTGCCCATAACCGCGGGCACGGCTTTCGAAAGTTCAAATCCCTGCAGGGGAGTCCCAACTTAGCCCATGACAAGCTCTCACGGTCAACGAAGGAATAGACCTCCTCCCGAGACGTTCCGATCAGACTCGGTACCTCGGTTCTTCAAGACACTTCGACAGGTTAAAACAAATCCAGCAACACCGCCCGAATGTGCCGACAAATCCCGTTAGGAGCTGCACATATCTCATTCTCAGGGCACACTCAGATCAGCAATCCATACAACTAAAACCAGCCCTCGAGTTTCCCCGAGGTGACACTGCAAGGGGCTCTAGGGTGGACCAACACTCAGAGGAGCACTGGCCCGGGGGGTTTAAACAAGATGACCCTCGGGCTCCGGAACCCAAGGGAGAAGAGGCTAGGTAGCAAATGGTAAAACCAAGGTTGGTCATTGCTGGAAAAGCTTTAATCAAGGCGAACTATCAAGGGGTTCCCATTATAACCCAACCGCGTAAGGAACGCAAAATCCGGGAACATAACACCGATATGACGGAAACTAGGGCAGCAAGAGTGGGACAAAACACTAGGCGAGAGGCCGAGCCTTCCACCCTTTACCAAGTATATAGATGCATTAAGATAACATGGCAATATAATGATATCCCAACAAGTAAATAATGTTCCAACAAGGAACGGTCTCCAATCTTCACCTGCAACTAACAACGCTATAAGAGGGGCTGAGCAAAGCGGTAACATAGCCAAACAACGGTTTGCTAGGACATGGTGGGTTAGAGTTTTGACATGGAAATTTGGGAGGCTTGAAAGCAAGTGGTAGGCATCGTAGCATTGGCATAGCAAAAGAGCGAGATTTAGCAAAGCAAAGATAGTAGTGATTTCGAGGGTATGATCATCTTTCCTGCAAAGTTGTCAGAGTTGACTGGATCCTCGAAAGCAAACTCAACGGGCTCCTCGTTAGCGAACTCATCTCCCGGCTCTACCCAACCAATACAAACAAGCAAACGGAACACAATCAACCACGTGCAAGGCTCAAACAATATGATGCGAGGATGGTATGCTATGCGGGATGCGATGCGGGATGCATATGCAAAATTTGACAAGGAATGCATGAACCTGGCCTCAACATGGAAATCCAAGTGTGCCACTAGAAAGATGAGATGAAATCACTTGAAAACGATATAAAGAACGCCGGAGTCGGAGTTACGGTTTGGAAATGGCAAGCAATTCAAATATGACCACGTTCTGCGATTTACAGCAAGTAGCCATCTAAATGCAACAAGATGAACATGCTACAGCACCCAAACATGACAACAAAATACATGGCAGGGATGAATTCATGATGCTTAACAAAAGTCTAGCATTGAGCTACGGCCAATTCATCTATTAACAGCTTCAAACAAGCATGGCAAAAATGCATATGGCAAACAGATTTCAGACAGTGTGAAATTAACACCTGTCTGGAATTTCAGATCAGATAGCACTCTTCGGAGCAACAAAACTACATGCTACAGGACCTGAACATGGCAAGGTAAAGCATGTCATGGAGCTACTCAAAGAGCTTAACAAAAGACCCTTAGTGACCTTGAGTCAAAAGGGATCAGAAAATACATTTGCAAGCATGTGAACATGGCAAAAACATAATCAGTTCTCAGACTTAGTGAAAACTGGGACATGCTGAAACAGATATCAAGTAGGCACGTTTACGAGCTCGAAGCACTCACTACAGAGCAAGTCATGACAATCTAAGCATACACCCATCAATAATACACAAAATACAAGCTAGACATGGCAAGAACAATATCATAGCATGCACGATCAACTGCAACATTCTCGGCAAAATTGCTAACAAGTGGACAATCTGCCCAGATTCACAAAGTGGCAAAAGTAGAGCTCGATTGACTCAAGCTAGGGTGCTCCATAATTGCAAACAAAGACGTGGATGGATAGAGCACTACAAGATTAACAAAACATCCTTAATGATCATCCTCAAAAGAGGCACGGATCACTAGGAAACAACATGAACATATGGCCATATGAGATAAACAGATCAAGGACTTAGTGGAATTGCTAAGTCCCTGAAATCAGCATTACCAAGTGCCTCACTTGGCAAGCTTGTGCTAGTCACCACACACATCACAAAAATACATGGGTTGCACCTCTGGAAAGATGGCAAAATCCTTAAAAAACATATGTAGAGCTCATGGGCATATCATGCACACAATAATCATGGCAAAAATGACAAATATCTAAATGGAGCAGCAGATCTGACAATTATCTCAAGTAGCACTCTTCTAACAGCATTTCGGGCATCAAGATGAACTCAAATGAAAATGATGCAATGGAATGAAATGAGGTACTCTCTGAGACGAACATTTTGATATGCTATATGCTCAAAATGGAGCTACGGATGAGGAGATATCACAGGTCAAAGTATGCAAAAAAAATATTGAGATTAGGGTTTCGGGGAAAAGAGGTCAACCGGATCCAGATCTGGCACTGTTCACGCGCGGGTTACGAGGTTCGACGGCCGGAGCTCGAGTTCGTCGGAGAAGAAGAGTCCGGCCGGGGCGCGGGCGGCGCTTGCCGGCGACAAGGGGCGGCGAGGAGGCGGCGCCGGCGGGCACAAACGCCGAGGTGGCCGCGGGCGGCGCGAGCGGCGTCTACCGGTGCGAGGAGGCAACGAGGTGGCGTCTTGGCAGCGGCGGGGCGAAGGCGCGGGGCGGCGCGCCTCTTCGGGCCGCGGGGGCCGGCCTCGGGCCGGGTGGGCCGCGGCGGTGGGAGGCGGCAGCAGGCCACGTGGCAGGCGGCGGTTGGCGGTGGTGGATCCGGACGCGTCCGGCTTCGTCCGGACGTGTCCGGCGGCGGCGGAGATCCGATTTTTAGGGTTAGGACGGGGGAGAGATCCGGATTTGGAAAGGGGGAGGTATATATAGGCATAGAAGGAGCTAGGAGAGTCCAAATGAGGTGCGGTTTTCGACCACGCAATCGTGATCGAGCGCTCTAGATGATGGAGAGGGTTTTGGTGGGTTTTGGGCCAAATTGGAGGGGTGTTGGGCTGCAACACACACGAGGCCTTTTCGGTCCCTCGGTTAACCGTTGGAGCATCAAACGAAGTCCAAATGGTACGAAACTTGACAGGCGGTCTACCGGTAGTAAACCAAGGCCGCTTGGCAAGTCTCGGTCCAATCCGGAAATGTTTAATCCCCACACATGAAAGAAAGGTAGAAATGACCACTGGAGGAGAACGAAGCGCCGGAATGCAAAACGGACAACGGGGAAATGCTCGAATGCATGAGATGAACACGTATGCAAATGCGATGCACATGATGACATGATATGAGATGCATGACAACGATAACAACACACGGAGGCAAAAACCCGAACCCGAGAAAATAAAATAACTTAATGCCGGAAACGGCAAGAGTTGGAGTACATATGGGGAAAGTCATATCCGGGGTGTTACACCGAACAAACTCCGGTCATCAAATCACATAACTCATAATATAAATCATCATCAAACGTTAAGCATGTGGACCCTACGGGTTCGAGAACCATGTAGACATGACCGAGACACATCTCCGATCAATAACCAATAGGGGAACCTGGATGCTCATATTAGATCCTACATATTCTACGAAGATCTTTACCGGTCAAACCGCATAACAGCATATGTTGTTCCCTTTGTCATCGTTATGTTACTTTCCTGAGATTCGATCGTCGGTATCATCATACCTAGTTCAATCTCGTTACCGGAAAGTCTCTTTACTCGTTCTGTAATACATCATCCCACAGCTAACTCATTATTCACATTGCTTGCAAGGCTTATAGTGATGTGCATTACCGAGAGGGCCCAGAGATACCTCTCCGATACTCGGAGTGACAAATCCTAATCTCGATCTATGCCAACCCAACAAACACCTTCGAAGACACCTGTAGAGCATCTTTATAACCACCCAGTTACGTTGTGACATTTGATAGCACACAAGGTGTTCCTCCAGTATTCAAGAGTTGCATAATCTCATAGTCAAAGGAATATGTATAAGTCATGAAGAAAGCAATAGCAATAAAACTGAACGATCAAAATGCTAAGCTAACAGATGGGTTTTGTCCATCACATCATTCTCCTAATGATGTGATCCCGTTCATCAAATGACAACACATGTCTATGGTCAGGAAACTTAACCATCTTTGATTAACGAGCTAGTCAAGTAGAGGCATACTAGGGACATTCTGTTTTGTCTATGTATTCACACATGTACTAAGTTTCCGGTTAGTACAATTCTAGCATGAATAATAAACATTTATCATGATATAAGGAAATATAAATAACAACTTTATTATTGCCTCTAGGGCATATTTCCTTCACCACTGCCATGAAAGATGAAACTTGGGTGGAGGTTTCGTCTTTACCGTACGAAGGATCAACCATGGCTGCTGCCAGGGTCAGCATTGAAGGCTGACGGGAGGACACCAGCCCATTCCTCTGGAGGTCGAAGGGCTGGCCTGCAATGAGGCCTATCCGATCCAGGACTTCTTTGTCGCTCGTGAAGTCTACAGAAACGAATTTGACTTTGCCACCACCGAGGAAGTTCATAAAATCCTCGCACTCAACGTCGGCATGGCATATGTGGTAGACCAAGCACAAGTTAGGCACGCAAACTTGGATCACGGCGGGCTTCTTCTTCTCTTCCTCCTTTAGATTTTTCTCTTTTCGTAGGACTGTGGTGTGCTCAACATCTAGCCCAGCGACCCACTCATCACCCTTTGACTTTTCGAACATGCGTCTGAAGCGAGCAAAGCATACTTTCACCGTTGCAGAAGAACGGGTGTAGATGACGCCGAACTCATCGCCGATGATGGTTCTAACCTTGTACTCACCGACGATCATGGAGATTTGGGACACCATGGATTTGGGAGGAGGGTTAGGATTAGTGGAACTGCTGTAATGTGAAAGGACGGGATGACTAGGAGCGAACTTCCGTAATGTTAAAGGACGACCGGGGACGAGTAGGAGCGAACTGCTAGTGGTTTTTTGATTGTAAAAATGCTGAGTGGGCGTGCGAACGGCGGGGTAGTGGCTTGCCCGATGGATAAATGAATTCATGCATAGTACTATGGGGGCCCAATTAGATGTCATGTCTACTAGACGCCCAGTTAAATGGCTTCATGCATATGTGTGTTCGCACGTCAAGCGCCAGGAAAATTACAGGTGATATGAAGCTTTCCATGCTCCCATGATATGGGCTTCCGAGAGCCCTTGGATCTGAGATCGAACGGTTGCATGGCGTGATTCTAGACCTATGGGTGAATATCCTATCCTGGAGGGTTATTCTGTAAATTTTCAGCAACTTAGCATGCGACCGTTCGATGTAAGATCCAAGGGCTGTCAACAGCTCGTATCATGGTTGCGCCTACCACGACCGTCGCCTCGCTCGCGTGGTCGCGACCTTGATGATTTCAGACAGCTATAAATGAGCATTTTTTTCCTACTTCGCATGTATGAAACTACTTCCTCCGTCCAGGTGCGTTAGGCTATCTGATGTTGGAATGTCATACATGGTCATTACTTAGTCACTCATACAACAGGGTTAGCTATAAGGTTGGCTATAAGAGTATTTTTTACTTCTCTCTATCTCTTTCTTCGTAGTATTTATTGCATTTGCCAAGGAGTAAGACCTCTTCCAATGAAATGGTGCTTAGATGAGGTGCTAAGGGCATTAAATGGCTTAGCAACTCAACTCCCCAATGCATAGGAGTGTTTTGTTTCTAAGATTGCTTCATTTAATTAGCTATAGACTCAAAATTATCTTTTCACCTAGGTACACGTTCTTAGCACCGTTTCTTTCTGGGGTCACCAAACTAGTCTCTCTCTTCTTAATTAACTTGCCACATCAGACTTTATGCCTATGTGGCAGGCTTAGCACCTGTACATGGTGGAGCATTGGGAGAGGCACCTGTATACCATGGAGGTGGTCAGGAATCAGGAGACTCGCGTCGGTTGTAGCGATAGTACTAGAGCAGTGTTGTACAGACGTCGGTGCCTGGATGATCCCTCATGACACGGGAGATCAGTTTGTCCATGCATGTGACCAGACTCCAGCATACGGCTGGAGTGGCTATCGTCTACATATCATGTAGGCTATGTTGTACAGGGTTGTAGTTCTGATGAGAAATCTAAAAAAAGGTTTCTTGTCATCTCGCAATATTAGGTGTCATGTGCTTCAGATCATTGAGAGGGTTAAATAGCGACAACTGAGTTCCTCCAAGGCGCTAGTCATTGGGGGCACATGCACGAAGACTACTCGGCTGCCATCTAGGTCAAGTTGTCTATGTTAATTAGGACATCTATCGATGGACCCCTTTTCTATGAGTTTGTCTTTAATTTGAGCTTTGATCCTCGTTTAGTTTATCCGTCGGGATTCATGTTGTCTCCTTGGGGCAGTGAGGTTATGGTTTCTTGTCATGTGGATTTTTTCGTGTTATATGTTAATCCAGTGCTTCAGATCAAAATGACGACAACTGCACCTCCAGGGCACGTGCATGAAGACTTCTCGACAGTCATTGATGAGGTCAAGCCGGCTCCGGTATATAAAAGAAAATTACTCCACTATATAGGCAGGAGCCTCCGTGCTTTCTTGCTAGTGTTGCTCTCTTCACACTCTCTCATCCTCTCCAAATCTAAACACGACAACGGTGGCCACACACACACTCTCTCTCTCTCTCTCTGCTCACCGTTGGTCACAGATCCAGCCGGATCCCCTCCGCCGGGGAAGGTGAGAAGGTGCAATGTTCACGTGGTCGTCCTCAGTGATGGCTCTTACCCACTGCCGACGCATCCCGATCAGCATGCCTTGTCGTTCTCTCCAACGTAGCGCCGGCTAGGGAGGGCCTCTGACCCCTTCTTCTTCATTGTCGTAGTGTGGGCAGATCCAGCCTCCCGCCACCCACCTAGCGACATCCCAGCGACCCTCAGGTATAACTTGCTTCAAAACCGGCCTTGCTCTACTTCCCCAGCTCTTGACGTTGCTGCATTTGTATCTTTTACTATTTCTCAGGCCCCATCGTAGATAGTGTGACACTCCAAAAATTTTATTTGGTTTTCAGCAAAAACTTGGTTGGTTTTTGAAAAGAGGCCATTTAAAACTTTTCCAGAAAACCTTCCTCTTAAAAACTTCTTTGGCAAGGGTTTTTATTTTTGTATCTTCTTCAAACTATGGTGTTTGATCATTTAAAACTCTTTCTCTGATGGTTCCTTTCTCAAAGTATATTTTTCGAAATTTTTATTTTTCTTATAAAAAGAACTCTATGAATTTTTAGGTTTTTCTTATCTTGAAAACCACCCATGGTTTTACCATGTCTCCTATAGTAAATCTTCTCAAAATCCCTCCCTCCACCTTTGAACAATCTAAATTCTCTGTCTCAACAAGTCCAAACAAGTTTTGGATTTTATTTCAATTATTTTATCTCTCAAATCATTTCTGCCAATTATTTTGAGCCTGAGTGATTTTCAAAGCAAGTACCTCATTGCCTTTAAGTTTTTATCTCAAACCAACTCCTCTGGATTGTCCTTAGCACCCACAACCTAGAACCATCTTGATCCACTCTTATTCTTTTCAAATTTTTCAAATTTCACTCACTGCAAGTTTGGACCAGATTTGCCAAATTTGGTGAAATTCATATCTACACTTCCCCAAAAATTCCAAAAAAATTCAGGCAGTCCCCTGGTGAAATGAGAGGCCACTCCACCAAAAATCAGCTCAAGCAGAGCCTCCCTCATACCAAAAAAATTCTGTCGAACACCTGAGCTGCACTGTTCCTTTGCACATTCAGAAAATTCAGAGAAACTTCAGGGTTCAGTGTTGTTTCTCTTCGTCAGATTTCGGTCACGCGGCCATAGTGCCCTTGGCACGTTGCTCGCCGCCTGGCCTGCTTGTCCGGAGCTCCACACGCGCGCTTGGCGCCTTCCTGGCGTCGGTGGCACCCTGGCCCGCCTGCGCCGGCGTGCCTTGCGGCGGCCGAACCACCGTAGCGGCCGACAAGGAGCAGAACGGCGGCTCAACGCCGTTCGGCACCGCCCAATCCTCCTGGTAGCTCCGCGTGGCCATCTCCTTGCCAGCGCACGCATGCGGCACCGTCGCCGTGGCGCGGCACACATAGAGCGTGCTCCCTGCCGCCGACGGGCCCGCGTCGCCCCGTTCCGTCGAACTCCCCCTAAGCAACCAAATCCCGACGCGGTTAGCACCTAAATGGAACCAGTGGACCTCCACGTTGATGCCCAACCTCCTAAACTCCCCGACCGAGCACTGCGCCGCCGTAATCCATCGCCGGAGAACCCCGTTCACGGCCACCGCCTCGGATCGCCTATAAAAAGGGGACCCCGAGCTCGCCCTCGAGCACACACCCTCACTACACCCCACAGACACCCCGCCAGGACACTAGGAGGACCTCGAGGAGGTATCCTCCCCCAACTCCGGCCGCCCCGTTCCGCCTCGGCCTACACCTCGATTCGCTCCGGTGAGGCCGTCTCCGGCGCCCCAACTTCGTCAGCAACCCTCTCGAGCAACTAAGAGTCTAACCCCCACTCCAATTTGATCTTCACAGCTCTCTCCGACGAGGTCCACAACCACCTGAATCACCGTCCGCCGGAGCCAGCGTCGCCGCCGACGTGGTACTCGCCGGCGACCACCACCACCTCCCACAGACGCGGAATGGCGCCCTGAACACGAAGGTACTCTCCGATCTCCCTGCCTCGCCGTGGATCGCCGCCGGCGACCACCGCGGCTCTCGGGCGCCGACGAGCTTCGTCCCCCGTTTGAAAATTCAAACCTGACGGGTGGGACCCACCCATCAGCCTCTCAGTTCTTTTTAAACGAACCGTTTTTTGAAGGCGTCTTCTGCCAAAGTACGTCACCCCTCTGGGCCGGCGTATTTTCAATCGAATCGTTTTCTATTTTTATAAGTTAGCCCCTGGAAGTTTTCTGTTTCATTACAGATGAGTCCTTGGGTTAAAACCCTTATAACTTTTTAACAGAAAGGAATTTTTTAGTGATTCTTTTTCTGTCCTCTTCAAATTTTTGTCTAGTTTTTTATCATATTTATTTGAAAAATATTTGGAATAATTTTTTTGTGCACCTCACAGTATTTACGATAGCGCGTATATTTTCTTTATGCCGTAGATACCGAAGGAGGTGACGGGACCGCGAACTTCACCGAGCTAGGCTCCGACTACTCTGAACCAGGCAAGCATGTTTGAACTTTTGATATGATGATTGTTTTGGCATGTTTGCATTAAGTAGTTTCATGGCATGTTGATGAGCATACCGACGAATGTCATGTTACATGCAACGATGAGGCAAGTGAGTTTCGAAAATCCATAAGTGGATGGATGTGAGTATGCATGGCCATGTGTTGGCATGAGGATGGGTAAGATGGCAGTGTTGTAGCATGCCAGTCTTATGCCAGACTATATGACTTCAGTGTCAACCCGTATCGATCCAGTTCCTTCCATTTTTCCTTCCCTGTACTACCACATGTCTTCCGCAAGGAATATGGCTTAGTATGTTGCAAACCGCTTTCTTGGTACACACCAAAAGGAGAGGCCGTGATGATGGTTCCATGGCCCTGGATTAAAGCCAGTCATCCGGTCAGGGGGCATGGGTGTTTCCGGTTGGGACCGAGAGGGGGGCACCCCTTAGAGCGCGCGTATATAAATTTGATCCCATGCTATTCGAGATTGTGATCTCCCCATCTCAAAAGTTTTTCTTGGATGATGTCTAGGGTGATTCCTGGCATCGAGAGGTAGGATGGGTGTGTACTGGCTAGCTGTGTTTTCTTCCGAAAGACCGTAAACGGAACTAGTCCTTCGTGACTACGGAAATCGGTTGGCTATGGGAAAAAATTTCGTACAAACTCTGCAGAGTCATATATTCCCTTGAATCATCTATTCCATGTCCAAGTTCGGTATTATCTTATCCTGACAAATGTCAGTTTTGATGACAGAGACTCCGGTGAATCACATGAGTGCTAAGTCCGGTTAAATGTTTATTCCTGTGGATGGACTAACCCGTTTATTATCATGAATTGAATATTTATTATGAGTATTATTTACTTGTGAATAAAAGCCCTTTCTGCGATGTCGCTCAGACGTCCGACTGTGGCATTGTTATTATTTACTTTCAATAAAAGCCCTTTCTGCGATGTCCCTCAGATGTCCGACTGTGGCATTGTTATTATTTACTTTCAATAAAAGCCCTTTCTGCGATGTCGCTCAGACGTCCGACTGTGGCATTGTTATTATTTACTTTCAATAAAAGCCCTTTCTGCAATGTCGCTCAGACGTCCGACTGCGGCAGTACTGTTATTTACTTTCAATATAAGCCCTTTCTGTGATGTCGCCCCGACGTCCGACTGTGGCACGCATGTCTTTTATTTTCAGTTTAAGCCCTTTACGTGGTGTCTCTTAGACGCCCGACTGCGGCATGATCTTTATTTATTTGTTCACCCTTCGAGGCGTCGCTTCAGACACCCGATCGGTTTCCTATTATTTCCTTTTGTTGGGTTTTTAGGCGGACTACCACCGATTCCCTTTTTACTTACCTTGCTTGCTAAATTTTGAATGTGCATTGGTAAATTAATCATGACGCATCCATGCATGCATTTGTTATATCTTACGTCCGAACTGTCTTGCGAGTACTTTCAAAGTACTCACCTGGCTTGTTGATTTGGCCAGATGCTGACGAAGGCGATCTCATGGATGAAGATTTTGATAGCGAGTCCGACGCCTAGAGGAATCCCAGTCAGTCTCGTGCGACCCTGGATTTGGTCATTGTATTATATCCGCTTCCGCTACCAAATAAATTCATCGAGCCTCACCTCGACGCTCGATGAGATGCCAGTTTTAGAGTCATGTATCTCACTCCCCGCTGTGATTTTTCCACCACCACCCTATCCTCGAGTCAGTAGTATGCCTCCACACCACTGTGTCATATCCGCCATTATGTATAATTATTGGCATGCTTGTAATAATTTGGTTGAGCAACCGTAGCTGGACCCTGTAATATATTTTATGCTACTGGCTTATTGTATCAAGAAATTGTCTACCAGTAAGAAGGATTTTTCTCATACTGGACTCAAAAGATTGGTTTCTCAATAAACATTTTTATTGAAAAACCGGTCATGACAAGCTTGGTACCAGAGCCAGGCTGACTGTAGGAAGCCACTAGGTGCGATCGCTAATTGGTTATTAGCATAAGAGCTAATTTATATTTTTTAAATTGTAGTCATTTTCTGACAGTCAGCATAAATTTATGATCTGACCATTCAGGATTTTTACCTACTTTTGTAGATGGCCGACAACAACTGCGAGTCTCAGACCTTCGCCAACATGCCCGATGGGTTCGTCAAGCTTCTCTCCTTCATTGTTCAGGTCGCGATGGGGCCATCCGTGCGCCCAGTCTTCACACTCTGTCAGCACAGAGTCAACGACAGTCTGACCATGCACCAGGCCGCGGTGCAGTTCAAGGGAGGGCGTGGTGAGTTACGCCGCTTCCGGTTCTTGGGAAGAGCCATGCCTACGGAGAGGCATGCTATGCAGATGGCAGCCCGTGAGGCGATAGCTCGTCTCAGAGATGTCCTTCTCGTGATGAAGACTCATCGTTACCGTTATCTTCCATGCCATGTGCCTTACACCTGTCACTACGCATTCTCCTGCCCCAGAGGAGAACGAGACGAGGCTTTTGAGATGCTTATTGAGTATCTCCGGGCCCTGGAGGCAGCCTTCGACAACCTGGTGGATGACTTCATGGCTGCCCGCATGGACTCAGTCCATGGCTGTGCCGCCAATAGGAGGGAGCTCCTGCCCACCGCACCGCCACTGACTTTTGTCTCGTCCTCAGCATCTTATGCACCTACTCGTCGCCTGCCTTCTAGCGAAGAGTTCAACCAAGTCATTTCACCCACTCCAGCGCGCACTGCACCACCCTTTGCGCCCACTCCTATTCGTGTTGTTCCGCCCCTGGCGCCCGCTCCGTCCACCCGGCGCAGCACTACACGTATGGAGCCTATCAGTGAGGAGGAAGTCGAGTCCCCAGCCTCGCTACGCCTCACCCTCGGCAGGGCAAAGGAGAGCGTCAACATCTCTGACTGAGTACGCTTAGCCGCCATGCAATGTACCGCTTTGTACGATATGTTTATATGTACATAGGTTGTGAGGAGTAGCTTGTTTGCGCATCATGTAGGAACTGGGAGAAGTGCACTAGCCTACATAACATGTCAGGAATATGTACGCATATCCTGAGTGTTGTATTGTATAATTATCACCCGCGTGTAAGATATGTATGAGCAGTCCTTCTCCATGTGCAATCGATTTGTTTTTCTTGAGTGATCTTGGTCATTTTAATTATTTGCCAGCTTTGTGCATTTATGGAATTGTTTTTGCGACCCTTTTCGCTTTTCTTATGGGTTTTACAAAATATATTCCCAGAGTGAAAAATGTCTCGTCCTTGGACTCGCTCTATGCCAACTCCGCCAGAGGAATATTATGACACTCAACCGGGCAACAATTTCACTCAAGGATAGTTGAGTCAACAGGACAGTGAAACAGCATTTTCCCAAATGTGTCGCCTTTATGAGCAGAGTCAGCAACAACATCGGGAAATGATGAACCAAGTCATCAACATGGGAAATCACCATGGACAGTATCAGCAGCATTCCAAGTTATCTGAGCTACAGAAGACACGTCCCCAAACATTTTCTCATACTGACAAGCCTCTTGAAGCCGAGGATTGGCTTCGAGATATGGAGAGAAAATTAATTATTGCAAAATGTTCAGACCCCGAGAAGGTACTATATGCCCCGCACTATCTCATAGGAGCAGCTACATCATGGTGGGAGAATTTTCTGCACATGCACCCCAACGAAAGTGATATAACCTGGGATGATTTCAAGGAAGGTTTCCGTGGTGCACACATTCCTAAGAGTATTATGAAAATCAAGAAGAGAGAGTTCGATGACCTCAAACAAAGGAACATGACAGTGTCAGAATACAACGGTCAATTTACTCTACTGTCTCGCTACGCCAATGAAGAGCGTATGACTAAAAGCAAGAAGATGGAGAAATTCCTTGACGGTCTGGCGCCCGCGCTTAAATGCCAACTGGTCGTGCACACTTTTCCAGATTTTAAGACACTAGTGGATAAATCCATTACTCTGGAAAATGAGAGACGTAGCTTGGAGGATTTCCGCAAGCGAAAAAGAGACCAGACTACTCTTGCGCGCAACCACCGAAGCAAGACAGATTTTCAGAAAGGTGGGACACACAAACCTACGACAAACATCTCACGCCCAACCAAGAATTTCCATGCAAGGGACAAGGAGTTCACATGTCGCCCAGGTGTTACTTGCTACGCTTGTGGGGAGGAAGGGCACTATGCCAAGCAGTGCCCCAAGCCAAGGAACTCGACCCCAAAGCCGAACAACGGTGGCAATAATTCAGCACCCAAGCGAAACAATTTCAACCCCAACAACAACCACAGGAAGGGTCATCTGAACCACGTAACCAAAGAGGAGGCACAAAATGCTCCGGATATCGTACTCGGTACGTTTCCTGTCAACACAATACCTGCAATGGTTTTGTTTGATTCTGGAGCTTCTCACTCTTTCATTTCGAAAAGTTTTGCTTTGCAAAATAATTTTTCGATGCTTCCTTTGGAGAAATCCATGATCATCAAGTCCCCTGGGATTCAGCAAGTCACTCAGAATTACTGTCAGGATGTGGTTATTGAGTTTGAAGGATTGAAGTTTCACGCCAATCTTATTGTATTGGAAAATAAAGGACTGGATGTCATCCTAGGGATGGACTGGTTAACCACCAACAAAGGTTTTATTGACTGTTTCAACCGGACCGTAATTCTCACACACCACCACGGGAAGACAATAAGAGTGTCAGCCAAAGAAAGAAAAATACCCCGGCAACCGAGATTGAATAAGGTGGACGTTTCTGAGCTAAACAAGGTTCCAGTAGTGTGTGAATTTCCAGACGTATTCCCTGAAGAACTACCAGGCATGCCACCAGACCGAGAGATAGAATTCAGCATTGAGCTAGCACCAGGAACCACCCCCATATACAAGAAACCATACAGAATGGCACCATCCGAGTTGATTGAGTTGAAGAAACAAATAAAGGAATTGCTGGACAAGGGATACATTCGAGCCAGCTCCTCACCTTGGGGATCACCAATTTTATTTGCCAAAAAGAAGGATGGAACACTGAGATTGTGTATCGATTATCGAGCACTTAACATGGTCACAATCAAGAACAAATACCCGATGCCCCGGATAAACGATTTGTTTGATCAACTCGCTCAGGCCAAGGTATTCTCAAAATTGACTTAAGGTCAGGATACCATCAATTAAAAGTGCGAACAGAAGATATCCCCAAAACAACCTTCACCTCCAGATATGGACTATATGAGTTCACAGTAATGCCATTTGGATTAACGAACGCCCCCGCATATTTTGTTCACCTCATGAACAAAGTATTTATGAAGTTTATGGACAAGTTCGTTGTGGTATTCATCGACGATATTCTGGTATACTCCAAGACACCAGAAGAGCACGCGGAACATCTCAGGATTGTGATAGGAGAACTCAGGAAACATCAATTGTATGCCAAGTTCAGCAAGTGCGAATTTTGGCTAAGACAAGTAGGTTTTCTAGGCCATGTACTGACCCAAGACGGTATTGCAGTGGACCCGGAGAAAGTCAAGGCCGTACTTGGCTGGAAGTCACCAGCCAGCGTAACGGACATACGAAGCTTCTTGGGAATGGCAGGATATTACCGTAGATTTATTGAAGGATTCTCCACCATAGTCAAGCCAATGACGCAGTTACTCAAGAAGGACAAGAAGTTGAATGGACAGAAGCTTGCGAGAAAAGTTTCCAAGAGCTAAAACGGAAATTAACGACAGCACCGGTATTAATTGTGCCAGACATACACAAGAATTTTGAAGTGTATTGTGACGCATCCCGAAAGGGCCTCGGGTGCGTGTTGATGCAAGAAGGCAAGGTTGTCGCGTATGCTTCAAGGCAACTTCGCAAGCATGAGGAAAATTATCCCACTCATGACTTAGAAATGGCAGCAGTCATTCATGCACTCAAGGAATGGAGGCATTTCTTACTTGCAAATCGATGTGAAATATACACGGACCATAAAAGTCTCAAATATATTTTCACACAGCCAGAACTAAACTTACGGCAACGACGCTGGTTGGAATTGGTAAAGGATTATGATGTTGGTATCCACTATCATCCAGGAAAAGCAAACGTAGTGGCAGATGCTCTTAGTCGGAACCCCAGCCCGGACGACAACAGTCTGCCAGACTTGAGACCTGAATTCCAACAAGAATTTGCCAAACTCAACTTGATGATGGTTGCGGAAGGCACCATAACAAATTTGGAAGTTCAACCCAACCTTGTGGAGAAAATTAAAGAAGCTCAGCCTGGTCACCCCAGCATCGAAGGAATTAAAAGAAAGGTGAGTATGGGCAAGGCCTCGGAGTTCGTCATAGACGATGGAGGAATATTATGGTACGGAGACAGACTCTGCGTGCCAAATATAGAGGACCTCAAACAGCAAATTCTAGCTGAAGCCCACACCGCCCCATATTCGATCCACCCTGGAGGAACCAAAATGTATAAGGATATTCAGGAAAGATTTTGGTGGCACGGTATGAAGAGGGACATAGCCACATTCGTTGCATGTTGCGATTCTTGTCAACGCATAAAAGTTGAGCATCAAAGACCAGCCGGACTACTGCAACCAAACAAAATACCTGAGTAGAAATGGGATGAAATAGGGATGGATTTCATTGTCGGACTACCTCGGTCACGACACGGGAATGATGCCATATGGGTCATCACCGATAGATTAACCAAGGTGGCACATTTCATTCCAGTGAAGACAACCTACAACACTCAGAGGCTTGCCAGGATTTATCTCTCCCGTATAGTTTGTCTGCATGGAGTCCCGAAGACTATAATATCCGACAGAGGCACTCAATTCGTCTCGAGATTTTGGGATCATTTACAACAGGCTCTGGGAACTCAACTGGCCTTCAGTACAGCCTACCATCCCCAGACTGATGGACAGGCTGAACGCGTAAACCAAATTCTAGAAGACATGCTGAGAGCATGTGTCCTCACCTATGGGACCAGTTGGGAAGAAAGCCTGCCATACGCCGAGTTTGCGTACAATAACAGTTACCAGGCCAGCCTGCAGATGGCACCATTTGAGGCTTTATACGGACGGAGATGTCGTACCCCATTAAATTGGTCAGAGACCGGAGACAGCCGCATCTTCGGCCCAGACATGCTCAGAGAGGCCGAGGAAAAGGTCAAGCTAATCATAGATCGACTCAAGACCGCTCAAAGCCGACAGAAGAGTTATTACGATCAGAAACATCGTGGGGTCAGCTTCGAACCCGGTGAGTTCATGTACCTAAGAGTATCCCCTATGAGGGGATTGCAACGATTCAAGATTAAAGGAAAGCTAGCGCCAAGATTCATCGGACTATTCTGTATAGTGGCACGAAGAGGCACGGTAGCCTACCAGCTAGACTTACCCGAAGAATTATCCGATGTCCACGACGTGTTCCACGTCTTGCAATTGAGGAAGTGCGTAAGCAACCCAGAGAAACAAGTATTCCATGAGAACATTGACGTGCAGCCAGACCTCACCTATCGGGAACGCCCAGTAAAAATATTAGAGGAGTCTGAAAGGAGGACCCGACAGAAAACCATCAAGTTTTTCAAAGTTCAGTGGAGCAACCACACCGAAAGTGAAGCAACCTGGGAAAGGGAGGATTTCCTTCGGACAGAGCATCCATACTTATTTAAGGATCAGCTGAAATCTCGGGGACGAGATTTTTCCTAAGGGGGTAGGTGTTGTGACACTCCAAAATTTTTATTTGGTTTGCAGCAAAAACTTGGTTGGTTTTTGAAAAGAGGCCATTTAAAACTTTTCCAGAAAACCTTCCTCTTAAAAACTTCTTTGGCAAGGGTTTTTATTTTTGTATCTTCTTCAAACTATGGTGTTTGATCATTTAAAACTCTTTCTCTGATGGTTCCTTTCTCAAAGTATATTTTTGGAAATTTTTCTTTTTCTTATAAAAATAACTCTATGAATTTTTAGGTTTTTCTTATCTTGAAAACCACCCATGGTTTTACCATGTCTCCTATAGTAAATCTTCTCAAAATCCCTCCCTCCACCTTTGAACAATCTAAATTCTCTGTCTCAACAAGTCCAAACAAGTTTTGGATTTTATTTCAATTATTTTATCTCTCAAATCATTTCTGCCAATTATTTTGAGCCTGAGTGATTTTCAAAGCAAGTACCTCATTGCCTTTGAGTTTTTATCTCAAACCAACTCCTCTGGATTGTCCTTAGCACCCACAACCTAGAACCATCTTGATCCACTCTTCTTCTTTTCAAATTTTTCAAATTTCACTCACTGCAAGTTTGGACCAGATTTGCCAAATTTGGTGAAATTCATATCTACACTTCCCCAAAAATTCCACAAAAATTCAGGCAGTCTCCTGCTGAAATGAGAGGCCACTCCACCAAAAATCAGCTCAAGCAGAGCCTCCCTCATACCAAAAACATTCTGTCGAACACCTGAGCTGCACTGTTCCTTTGCACATTCAGAAAATTCAGAGAAACTTCAGGGTTCAGTGTCGTTTCTCTTCGTCAGATTTCGGTCACGCGGCCACAGTGCCCTTGGCACGTTGCTCGCCGCCTGGCCTGCTTGTCCGGAGCTCCACACGCGCGCTTGGCGCCTTCCTGGCGTCGGTGGCACCCTGGCCCGCCTGCGCCGGTGTGTCTTACGGCGGCTGAACCACCGTAGCAGCCGACAAGGAGCAGAACGGCGGCTCAACACCGTTCGGTGCCGCCCAATCCTCCTGGTAGCTCCGCGTGGCCATCTCCTTGCCAGCGCACGCATGCGGCACCGTCGCCGTGGCGCGGCACACACAGAGCGTGCTCCCTGCCGCCAACGGGCCCGCGTCACCCCGTTCCGTCGAACTCCCCCTAAGCAACCAAATCCCGACGCGGTTAGCACCTAAATGGAACCAGTGGACCTCCACGTTGATGCCCAACCTCCTAAACTCCCCGACCGAGCACTGCGCCGCCGTAATCCATCGCCGGAGAACCCCGTTCACGGCCACCGCCTCGGATCGCCTATAAAAAGGGGACCCCGAGCTCGCCCTCGAGCACACACCCTCACTACACCCCACAGACACCCCGCCAGGCCACTAGGAGGACCTCGAGGAGGTCTCCTCCCCCAACTTCGGCTGCCCCGTTCCGCCTCGGCCTACACCTCGATTCGCTCCGGTGAGGCCGTCTCCGGCGCCCCAACTTCGTGAGCAACCCTCTCGAGCAACTAAGAGTCTAACCCCCACTCCAATTTGATCTTCACAGCTCTCTTCGATGAGGTCCACAACCACCCGAATCACCGTCCGCCGGAGCCAGCGTCGCCGCCGACGTGGTACTCGCCGGCGACCACCACCACCTCCCACAGACGCGGAATGGCACCCTGAACACGGAGGTACTCTCCGATCTCCCTGCCTCGCCGTGGATCCCCGCCGGCGACCACCGCGGCTCTCGGGCGCCGATGAGCTTCGTCCCCCGTTTGAAAATTCAAACCTGACGGGTGGGACCCGCCTGTCAGCCTCTCAGTTCTTTTTAAACGAACCGTTTTCTGAAGGCGTCTTCTGCCAAAGTACATCACCCCTCTGAGCCGGCGTATTTTCAATCGAATCGTTTTCTGTTTTTATAAGTTAGCCCCTGGAAGTTTTCTGTTTCATTACAGATGATTCCTTGGGTTAAAACCCTTATAACTTTTTAACAGAAAGGAATTTTTGAGTGATTCTTTTTCTGTCATCTTCAAATTTTTGTCTAGTTTTTTATCATATGTATTTGAAAAATATTTGGAATAATTTTTTTGTGCACCTCACGGTATTTACGATAGCGCGTATATTTTCTTTATGCCGTTGATACCGAAGGAGGTGACGGGACCGCGAACTTCACCGAGATAGGCTCCAACTACTCTGAACCAGGCAAGCATGTTTGAACTTTTGATATGATGATTGTTTTGGCATGTTTGCATTAAGTAGTTTCATGGCATGTTGATGAGCATACCGACGAATGTCATGTTACATGCAATGATGAGGCAAGTGAGTTTCGAAAATCCATAAGTGGATGGATGTGAGTATGCATGGCCATGTGTTGGCATGAGGATGGGTAAGATGGCAGTGTTGCAGCATGCCAGTCTTATGCCAGACTATATGACTTCAGTGTCAACCCGTATCGATCCAGTTCCTTCCATTTTTCCTTCCCTGTACTACCACATGTCTTCCGCAAGGAATATGGCTTGGTATGTTGCAAACCGCTTTCTTGGTACACACCAAAAGGAGAGGCCGTGATGATGGTTCCATGGCCCTGGATTAAAGCCAGTCATCCGGTCAGGGGGCATGGGTGTTTCCGGTTGGGACCGAGAGGGGGGCACCCCTTAGAGCGCGCGTATATAAATTTGATCCCATGCTATTCGAGATTGTGATCTCCCCGTCTCAAAAGTTTTTCTTGGACGATGTCTAGGGTGATTCCTGGCATCGAGAGGTAGGATGGGTGTGTACTGGCTAGCTGTGTTTTCTTCCGAAAGACCGTAAACGGAACTAGTCCTTCGTGACTACGGAAATCCGTTGGCTGTGGGAAAAAATTTCGTACAAACTCTGCAGAGTCATATATTCCCTTGAATCATCTATTCCATGTCCAAGTTCGGTATTATCTTATCCTGAAAAATGTCAGTTTTGATGACAGAGACTCCGGTGAATCACATGAGTGCTAAGTCCGGTTAAATGTTTATTCCTGTGGATGGACTAACCCGTTTATTATCATGAATTGAATATTTATTATGAGTATTATTTACTTGTGAATAAAAGCCCTTTCTGCGATGTCGCTCAGACGTCTGACTGTGGCATTGTTATTATTTACTTCCAATAAAAGCCCTTTCTGCGATGTCGCTCAGACGTCCGACTGTGGCATTGTTATTATTTACTTTCAATAAAAGCCCTTTCTGCGATGTCGCTCAGACGTCCGACTGTGGCATTGTTATTATTTACTTTCAATAAAAGCCCTTTCTGCGATGTCGCTCAGACGTCCGACTGCGGCAGTACTGTTATTTACTTTCAATATAAGCCCTTTCTGTGATGTCGCCCCGACGTCCGACTGTGGCACGCATGTCTTTTATTTTCAGTTTAAGCCCTTTACGTGGTGTCGCTTAGACGCCCGACTACGGCATGATCTTTATTTATTTGTTCACCCTTCGAGGCATCGCTTCAGACACCCGATCGGTTTCCTATTATTTCCTTTTGTTGGGTTTTCAGGCGGACTACCACCGATTCCCTTTTTACTTACCTTGCTTGCTAAATTTTGAATGTGCATTGGTAAATTAATCATGACGCATCCATGCATGCATTTGTTATATCTTCCGTCCGAACTGTCTTGCGAGTACTTTCAAAGTACTCACCTGGCTTGTTGATTTGGCCAGATGCTGACGAAGGCGATCTCATGGATGAAGATTTTGATAGCGAGTCCAACGCCTAGAGGAATCCCAGTCAGTCTCGTGGGACCCTAGATTTGGTCACTGTATTATATCCGCTTCCACTACCAAATAAATTCATCGAGCCTCACCTCGACGCTCGATGAGATGCCAGTTTTAGAGTCATGTATCTCACTCCCCGCTGTGATTTTTCCACCACCACCCTATCCTCGAGTCAGTAGTATGCCTCCACACCACTGTGTCATATCCGCCATTATGTATAATTATTGGCGTGCTTGTAATAATTTGGTTGAGCAACCGTAGCTCGACCCTATAATATATTTTATGCTACTGGCTTATTGTATCAAGAAATTGTCTACCAGTAAGGAGGATTTTTCTCATACTGGACTCAAAATATTGGTTTCTCAATAAACATTTTTATTGAAAAACCGGTCGTGACAGATAGGATCGATCGGCTATTCGAAAGTTACCTAATTTTTTACTGTTAAGAGGTAAAACTACTTCATGCAGTCGAATCTAGTACTACTTGGTTCAAACGGGGAAGAATTGGGGTGGGGGTGGGGGAGATTTGTTACCTGAATCCAGGACTTGGTTGAAAGAGGAAATAATGGGGGCGACACGTAGCAGAGACTGACTATCCAACTGGTATCTTGGTCTAATCGGTAAATAAAGGGAAACGTGATACAAACTCAATATAAACCGATCTATTGGTTGAAAAATAAAAGAAAGTGGGGACTTGGGGACAAGTCAATAGAGTATGTCCAGCACTAGATTTGCTAGCCTCACATAGTATAGTGGCTATAGCAAACAAAAATGGGACCAACCCAGATATCTTGTTCTGATGTTTGATGCCCTGGGCCCCTCTTATGTAATGTCACTGGTAAAATGTACAGCCCCACTGTTAAAAGTAAGGACACATTAAACCAATGTTATTTTCAATGTAATGCCTCAGTAATATGAATCAATGGCGCTGTTTTTCATGTCCTGCTAAATTTCCTGTTAAGATAAGTTGCTTCTTTTTGTTAGAAATGCAACTGTCCTGGTCCGCCTACTCTCCCGTGCCCAAATACCAACTCTTTAGCAGCTGTTAATGTAATGTTGTTGGTAAAATGAAGCAATGGCACCATTAAATTAATGTTGTATTTAACGGTTGTCATAGTTAATCCTAACGCCCACACTAATATCTAGCAATGCCACTGCTTTAGAAATTGCTACTGTCCTTGTAGGATCGCCATTCAGATAAGGAACATGCTTCTTTTCATTTGATGTATGTTTCATCACTTGTTAGTCACCCTCCTTTCCACCTTTTTGGGCAAACAAAGATATACACTTCACGCTCTACACAAATGATATCCAAATTATAGTTGAACATTCCACGAGCTTCGCGACCAACCTTGATGTTGCTCAATTTTATTGCATCTACTAAACAAGAAGCTGCTAGCTCATGGGACATTGCTTCATTTTAGGTGAACTACACAAAAAAGGTCCCATGAATTGAATCATCCATGTTGGTGACTGGTGTCATCCCTTCTACAATGGTGTTGACTGCAGATATGGTTCCCATCACGAGGTATGTTCCTTTTTGGTCCAACCGTTTGCCAAAGATCCTGCATGTTGAGTCTGCTCTTGTGCTATTGTTTTGGCACTGCCATGATAAAGCAGTAATGTTATTATTTTTCACCTTAATCTAGTGGCACTATTAATTTGAGGCAATGTTTTGGCACCACTAGTGTCACTGATTTTTTATATATCAACATAGGGGGTTTCCCCCGATTTTGTTAAAGAAACCCAACCATAGAGAACCATTACCCAACAACATCTCAGTGTAAACGGGCAGTTATGCACCTACTACTAGAATGGACTGACTACTAGCAGGAGACAAGTTCGCCACATAAGCTAGGCAGGTAGGGGGACGCAACACCAGCTTGACCAAGTTTGGATTAAAACCCAAATGCTACCATAGAAACATCAGGGGGGAAGATAGGGACTGAAAGAGCCAGCTTCAGCGTCCCATTCTAAGCACCCTCAGCCTCCATCCTTGCAACGCACGGTACACCTCGCTTGCCACCTGCTCGACCCTAGTGCCACTGATAAAATGAATTAATAATACAATTAAAATAGAGCGAGTGTCCTCTCTATCATTTCATCTCCAATGTAGATAAAGAAAGTGCTTCTCTTTGTTAGTATATGTTTCATCACCTAGTCCCATTGTTAATGTTTAAGTGTTTCTGCAAACTGGGGTGCTTAATTTTAGTTGATCTGCACAAAAATAGAGATTGGAATTTCTCAAGGCCCCTCCTTGTACTACTGCTGTACACTGATGTTCATCACTGGCAGAAGGTGTATCAGGGAGAATTGGGTCGATTTCCAGTATGAGGCCTACCGTATGAAGCGTCGCAGGGCCCATCTCGCCCTCGCAACATGGCATACTATGATACTATCACAATATTTTCTTCTATTTATTAGTGTATGTTTCATCAACTAGTGCCACTATAATGTAATCACGCTTTTTAATTATCTATGCAAATAGGGTTATTCAGCTACATTTTGGTGGAACTGCACAAATGTATGGATGGAACCGGCATATATGCAGAGTGCGGGGTGCCAAGTAAAAATTACTGAGAATAACCATGCTCCATCTAAGCATTGGCATCCACCACCACCAGTGGGATGTGTGGCGCTCTCTGTGGATGGATCTTTCTCGGCAGCAAATCCTCTAATCAAATACTAGTAGCTTATATTGGCACTTTTCTAGGGAGTACTCTTTCCTAAAAGAAGCACCAATCTACTTTTCTTTATTTGTACACAGTGTCACAACTTTGTTTTTGGTCCAGAGCTATTTTAGGGTGATTGGTGTAGTACTCAGAGACTGATTATAAGCATGATTTTCATTAGCCGTCACACTTATTGTAAGCATGAGCAGATGGAAGATTAGGTTAGTGCGAAGCTTACCTTAAACCCTACCAACGCCGTTGAAATAAGGCGAGCAACAAAGGAACCGTGGAGAACAGTGGGGAAGCAACGTCGCGCCATCTGGCCTCCTCTTGCGGTGGGAGAACGAATACTCCTGTGGCTCCGGCTGGCACTGCACCCTCACGAACGGCACACCGTACTCGATTGATTCATTATCCTCTAGATGCTCGACCTTCGACCTATACGCCCACCACCTCCGGCTAACTTTCAGCTCAGGAGAATCTGTCTGCTCCATCGCCCAGAGGAGATACTCGATGAACTCGAAGGACGCGGCGTGACTGCCGCCGAGGAGTACACCGTCGCCCTCATCACCGCCATCTCGCTCTTTCGCATACATTGCCACATGGCCCTCGCCGTCCTCAAAATCTCCCACTTGTTGTCAAACCAAGTAAGGATCTCCTTCAACCTGGCTAACTGTAGCGACCAGACCTCAAACGGTCCAGTCTCTGTGCTCAGGTGTCATCCCTGGATCGGTAATGCTGACACCACACAATACTTGAAGGATTTATAACAGAGTAGCAATCACACACTTATTACATCGAGTATCTCATAAGAGAACTTATTACAAAAAATATGGCTTAAGGCCATCTAATAACGATAACAGCGGAAGGCTTGGAAGATAAGTGAGTCCATCAACTCCAACAGCATCACTGAGTATAGAACCACGACCTAAAAGCACCTTACTCGTCGTCTGAAAAGCCTGCAACATGAACGTTGCAGCCCGAAACAGGTCAGCACATGGAATATGCTGGCAATGTAACACATAGAGAGCAATGAAAGAAATAGGCTATACTATATGCATATTTGGCTGGTGGAAAGCTCTATGGTTACAGTTTTGCATAAAGCCAATTTTTCCCTACTGCAAAGGAATAAATTTTATTTAACTATCATGGTAGTTGTTAAACATTGAGAATGGTTGATAGCATTCTCAATCCCAATTAAGAAACATCATCATTAAAAACCCAACAAATTAATTAGAGTAACATGATGAGATTCACATGATAATCCAAGTACTAGATACTCAAGATGTCCATAACCGGGGACATGGCTAACCATGATTAGTTTATACACTCTTCAGAGGTTTGCGCACTTTTCCCCACAAGATTCGATCTCCTCCGTTGGGATTCTCGCACTACATGGTGTTTGAGAAACGGATGACCGAGACATAGTCTTTTAGAAGCGCTAGCACCTTACGATCGGGTAGACCGTTACACCTACTTTCCCCTACATCTGCTAGTCTACCACTGTAAGAGTTCACACAACTTAATCAACTATGCTAGAGCCCATAGTAGCTTGTGGCTGCACACGGAAGTTTCTAGCATGAATAATCTCATGATCCCTTTGAGCCTGGGTGGCGGTCCAAAAGAAAATAGGCAATCACTGGAATACCCAGGTGCCTCAATCCACCCAGATGTGTATTTTTGTTGCCACCTTAGATAAACCATTAATTTAACAATCTCACATCTGTCATGGATACACTCACCCAATCCACGTCTACTAGCATATCATGGCAAAATAAGCAAACGTAGAAGTAACTCCCAAAGGTTTGATAATAAACAGGTAATAGGTACTACCTCAACTACTTCCAAAACCCACAATTTAATTAGATCCTAATCATGCAAGGTGTGAGGATAGATCTAATGCAATAAAAACTGGGTAGTAGGAGGTATGATCAAAGTGTTACTTGCCTTGCTGATGATCCGGGAAACCTAGCGATTCGAAGTAGCAAGCAGCGCACTCCGGGTACTCTATCGCAAACAAACAAGCAACAATCAGTACTCAACTAATGCACAGGTAAAACTCAAATAAGAGATCTAACCAGAAAGTTCAACTTAAGAACTCTGGTTGGCAAAAAGAACCAAATCGAACGAAGCAACGAAAGACAAACGGCAAAAGAAACAGGCTTCGTTTACTATTACGGATCTAGGGAAATTTTTACAGATGCAAAAACTTGTTTGAGTTGGTTAAACGGAAAGAGGGTTTCGAGACAAAACTCCAGGCGCTTGAATCGCCTGATTCCGATAAACGAGCGAAAAGTTATACTAGAACGAAAATCGGATCAGGAATCGCGATCAGAAAAATTGCGGATTTAATCCGAGAAAAAGAAAAATGACGAACAGATTAACGAACGAACGTTCGTTATCTGGATCTAAATGATGAACACGTTTGTTAAAACGAATAAACGAGCGAACGCTCGCTAATTAACTAAACCGGAAAAAAACCGATATAGAAAAAAAACGGATCTAAAAAAACGAACGGAAAACCGAGCGGTTTTTCGAGAAAATCGGCGGCGGGGCGGGGTCAACCTCCGGCGAGGCGAGGCAGCGGGCGGCGGCTCTGGCGGCGGCGGCATGGCTCCGGCGGCGGGGCGATGCGGCGGTGCGACGAGGCGGCGGCGGCGGTGCGGCGGCGCGGCGAGGCGGCGGCGGCGGCATGGGCGGCGGGGCGAGTTGCCAGGGTTTGGGCGGCTCAGCTGGGCTCCCCCGACTTATAAGGCCGGCCGGGCTGGGTGTCCTGGTCGGACACGGCCCGATAGGTCGGTTCGCGTTTTTTTTTAAATAGTTACGCTTAGAAAAAAGAAGGAATACCAAACGGACTCCCAAAATCCCGAAAAAAAAATTTCCCCGGCTTCTAAAATCAAGCCGCACAGGATGAACATTTATTTGGGGCCTAAATGCAATTTTGAAAAACGCACATTTTTCCTAAATTCAAATAAAATAGCAAATAAAGCCAAAATAAAATATTATTTGATTTTTTTTATTAAATCCTCAATATTTCTTTATTTTGGGAAAGTCATTTTATTCCCTCTCTCATATTTTTATAATAGAAATAATATGATGAGATTCACATGATAATCCAAGTACTAGATACTCAAGATGTCCATAACCAGGGACACGGCTAACCATGATTAGTTTATACACTCTTCAGAGGTTTGCGCACTTTTCCCCACAAGATTCGATCTCCTCCGTTGGGATTCTCGCACTACATGGTGTTTGAGAAACGGATGACCGAGACATAGTCTTTTAGAAGTGCTAGCACCTTACGATCGGGTAGACCGTTACACCTACTTTCCCCTACATCTGCTAGTCTACCACTGTAAGAGTTCGCACAACTTAATCAACTATGCTAGAGCCCATAGTAGCTTGTGGCTGCACACGGAAGTTTCTAGCATGAATAATCTCATGATCCCTTTGAGCCTGGGTGGCGGTCCAAAAGAAAATAGGCAATCACTGGAATACCCAGGTGCCTCAATCCACCCAGATGTGTATTTTTGTTGCCACCTTAGATAAACCATTAATTTAACAATCTCACATCTGTCATGGATACACTCACCCAATCCACGTCTACTAGCATATCATGGCAAAATAAGCAAACGTAGAAGTAACTCCCAAAGGTTTGATAATAAACAGGTAATAGGTACTACCTCAACTACTTCCAAAACCCACAATTTAATTAGATCCTAATCATGCAAGGTGTGAGGATAGATCTAATGCAATAAAAACTGGGTAGTAGGAGGTATGATCAAAGTGTTACTTGCCTTGCTGATGATCCGGGAAACCTAGCGATTCGAAGTAGCAAGCAGCGCACTCCGGGTACTCTATCGCAAACAAACAAGCAACAATCAGTACTCAACTAATGCACAGGTAAAACTCAAATAAGAGATCTAACCAGAAAGTTCAACTTAAGAACTCTGGTTGGCAAAAAGAACCAAATCGAACGAAGCAACGAAAGACAAACGGCAAAAGAAACAGGCTTCGTTTACTATTCCGGATCTAGGGAAATTTTTACAGATGCAAAAACTTGTTTGAGTTGGTTAAACGGAAAGAGGGTTTCGAGACAAAACTCCAGGCGCTTGAATCGCCTGATTCCGATAAACGAGCGAAAAGTTATACTAGAACGAAAATCGGATCAGGAATCGCGATCAGAAAAATCGCGGATTTAATCCGAGAAAAAGAAAAATGACGAACAGATTAACGAACGAACGTTCGTTATCTGGATCTAAATGATGAACACGTTTGTTAAAACGAATAAACGAGCGAACGCTCGCTAATTAACTAAACCGGAAAAAAACCGATCTAGAAAAAAAACGGATCTAAAAAAACGAACGGAAAACCGAGCGGTTTTTCGAGAAAATCGGCGGCGGGGCGGGGTCAACCTCCGGCGAGGCGAGGCAGCGGGCGGCGGCTCTGGCGGCGGCGGCATGGCTCCGGCGGCGGGGCGATGCGGCGGTGCGACGAGGCGGCGGCGGCGGTGCGGCGGCGCGGCGAGGCGGCGGCGGCGGCATGGGCGGCGGGGCGAGTTGCCAGGGTTTGGGCGGCTCAGCTGGGCTCCCCCGACTTATAAGGCCGGCCGGGCTGGGTGTCCTGGTCGGACACGGCCCGATAGGTCGGTTCGCGTTTTTTTTAAATAGTTACGCTTAGAAAAAAGAAGGAATACCAAACGGACTCCCAAAATCCCGAAAAAAAAATTTCCCCGGCTTCTAAAATCAAGCCGCACAGGATGAACATTTATTTGGGGCCTAAATGCAATTTTGAAAAACGCACATTTTTCCTAAATTCAAATAAAATAGCAAATAAAGCCAAAATAAAATATTATTTGATTTTTTTTATTAAATCCTCAATATTTCTTTATTTTGGGAAAGTCATTTTATTCCCTCTCTCATATTTTTATAATAGAAATAATATGATGAGATTCACATGATAATCCAAGTACTAGATACTCAAGATGTCCATAACCAGGGACACGGCTAACCATGATTAGTTTATACACTCTTCAGAGGTTTGCGCACTTTTCCCCACAAGATTCGATCTCCTCCGTTGGGATTCTCGCACTACATGGTGTTTGAGAAACGGATGACCGAGACATAGTCTTTTAGAAGTGCTAGCACCTTACGATCGGGTAGACCGTTACACCTACTTTCCCCTACATCTGCTAGTCTACCACTGTAAGAGTTCGCACAACTTAATCAACTATGCTAGAGCCCATAGTAGCTTGTGGCTGCACACGGAAGTTTCTAGCATGAATAATCTCATGATCCCTTTGAGCCTGGGTGGCGGTCCAAAAGAAAATAGGCAATCACTGGAATACCCAGGTGCCTCAATCCACCCAGATGTGTATTTTTGTTGCCACCTTAGATAAACCATTAATTTAACAATCTCACATCTGTCATGGATACACTCACCCAATCCACGTCTACTAGCATATCATGGCAAAATAAGCAAACGTAGAAGTAACTCCCAAAGGTTTGATAATAAACAGGTAATAGGTACTACCTCAACTACTTCCAAAACCCACAATTTAATTAGATCCTAATCATGCAAGGTGTGAGGATAGATCTAATGCAATAAAAACTGGGTAGTAGGAGGTATGATCAAAGTGTTACTTGCCTTGCTGATGATCCGGGAAACCTAGCGATTCGAAGTAGCAAGCAGCGCACTCCGGGTACTCTATCGCAAACAAACAAGCAACAATCAGTACTCAACTAATGCACAGGTAAAACTCAAATAAGAGATCTAACCAGAAAGTTCAACTTAAGAACTCTGGTTGGCAAAAAGAACCAAATCGAACGAAGCAACGAAAGACAAACGGCAAAAGAAACAGGCTTCATTTACTATTCCGGATCTAGGGAAATTTTTACAGATGCAAAAACTTGTTTGAGTTGGTTAAACGGAAAGAGGGTTTCGAGACAAAACTCCAGGCGCTTGAATCTCCTGATTCCGATAAACGAGCGAAAAGTTATACTAGAACGAAAATCGGATCAGGAATCGCGATCAGAAAAATCGCGGATTTAATCCGAGAAAAAGAAAAATGACGAACAGATTAACGAACGAACGTTCGTTATCTGGATCTAAATGATGAACACGTTTGTTAAAACGAACAAACGAGCGAACGCTCGCTAATTAACTAAACCGGAAAAAAACCGATCTAGAAAAAAACGGATCTAAAAAAACGAACGGAAAACCGAACGGTTTTTCGAGAAAATCGGCAGCGGGGCGGGGTCAACCTCCGGCGAGGCGAGGCAGCGGGCGGCGGCTCCGGCGGCGGCGGCGTGGCTCCGGTGGCGGGGCGATGCGGCGGTGCGACGAGGCGGCGGCGGCGGTGCGGCGGCGCGGCGAGGCGGCGGCGGCGGCATGGGCGGCGGGGCGAGTTGCCAGGGTTTGGGCGGCTCAGCTGGGCTCCCCCGACTTATAAGGCCGGCCGGACTGGGTGTCCTGGTCGGACACGGCCCGATAGGTCGGTTCGCGTTTTTTTTAAATAGTTACGCTCAGAAAAAAAGAAGGAATACTAAACGGACTCCCAAAATCCTGAAATAAATTTTCCCCGGCTTCTAAAATCAAGCCGCACAGGATGAACATTTATTTGGGGCCTAAATGCAATTTTGAAAAATGCACATTTTTCCTAAATTCAAATAAAATAGCAAATAAAGCCAAAATAAAATATTATTTGATTTTTTTATTAAATCCTCAATATTTCTTTATTTTGGGAAAGTCATTTTATTCCCTCTCTCATATTTTTATAATGTAAATAATTGAAAATAAAATCAAATGATTCTATTTTCAAAATTTGAGAGAACTCAAATATGAAAAATAACGAAATCCCCAACTCTCTCCGAGGGTCCTTGAGTTGCGTAGAATTTCTAGGATCAACCAAAATGCAATAAAATATGATATGCAATGATGATCTAGTGTATAACATTCCAAATTGAAAATTTGGGATGTTACAAACCTACCCCCCTTAAGATGAATCTCGCCCTCGAGATTCGGGTTGGCTAGAAAATAGGTGAGGGTGATCCTTCAACAAATCTTCCTCTCGTTCACAGGTGGCTTCATCCTCCGTGTGGTGGCTCCACTGAACTTTGCAAAACTTAATAACCTTGTTGCGGGTGACGCGGCTGGCATACTCGAGAATCTTGACTGGTTTCTCCTCATAGGTCAAATCACTGTCCAACTGAATCGCTTCCAGCGGCACTGTGTCTCTCAGCGGTATATCAGCCATCTCTGCGTGGCACTTCTTCAACTGGGAAACGTGGAACACGTCATGAACTCCTGACAATCCTTCGGGCAATTCCAACTTGTAGGCTACTTCTCCCATACGCTCCAAAACCTTGTATGGTCCTACAAAACGTGGCGCTAACTTTCCCTTAACTCCAAAGCGCTTAACTCCTCGAAGTGGAGATACTCGAAGATAAACTCGGTCTCCGACTTCGTAAACTGCCTCCTTGCGTTTAGAATCTGCGTAGCTCTTCTGCCTGGATTGGGCTACCTTGAGCCTATCGCGGATCAATTTTACTTTCTGTTTATACTCCTTAATCAGATACGGTCCAAACAACTGGCGGTCTCCAACTTCATCCCACGACAATGGGGTCCTGCACCTCCTTCCGTACAAGGCTTCGAAAGGGGCCATCTTCAAACTGGATTGATAACTGTTGTTATAAGAGAACTCTGCATATGGCAAATTCTCGTCCCAACTAGATTCGTAATCTAGCGCACAAGCTCTCAGCATATCCTCCAAAATCTGATTGACTCTCTTGGTTTGTCCATCTGTCTGCGGATGGAAAGCTGTACTGAACTCTAGACTGGTACCCAAAGTTTCATGCAACTGATTCCAGAACTTTGAGGTAAATTAGGTTCCTTTATCTGATACAATGCTCCTTGGAACTCCATGCAGACATACGATCCTGGTCATGTATATCTTTGCCAACTTGGCACTAGTATAGCTAGTCTTCACTGGGATGAAATGAGATACCTTTGTCAAACGATCGACTACAACCCATATCAAGTCATAGCCTGAACGTGTTCTGGGCAATCCTGTAATAAAATCTGTGCCTAACTTATCCCACTTCCATTTGGGTATTGGCAATGGCTGTAGCAATCCTGCTGGCTTCTGATGCTCTGCCTTTACTCTCTGACATACATCACAAACTGCTACATACTCCGCAATATCCTTCTTCATTCCGGTCCACCAGAAAATATCCTTCAAATCCAAATACATCTTGGTATTTCCTGGGTGAATCGAATATGGTGAATCATGGGCCTCTTGCAGAATTAACTTCCTGATCTTCGAGTCATTAGGCACATAAACACGGTCTTCAAACCATAAGGTATCGTGCTTATCCTCACGAAATCCTTTAGCTTTTCCCTTGCTTATTTTCTCCTTAATAGAAGCGATCTCCTTGTTAGTCTTCTGGGCTTCTCTGATTTTATCCATCAACGTAGACTGAATCTCCAATGCTGCTACATAGCCTCTCGGAACTATCTCCAAACATAGCTCACGAAGATTCTCGGCTAACTCTCTTGGTAAATCTCCCGTCGTTAGTGTGTTGACATGGCTCTTACGACTCAGCGCATCGGCTACTACGTTAGCCTTTTCGGGGTGATAATGCAATCTCATATCATAATCCTTGATGAGCTCCAACCATCTCCTTTGTCTGAGATTCAACTCCTTCTACGTGAAAATATACTTCAAACTCTTGCGATCTGTGTACACCTCACAATTATTTCCAATGAGAAAGTGTCTCCAGGTTTTCAATGCATGCACTACGGCTGCTAACTCCAAATCATGCGTAGCATAATTCAACTCATGGGGCTTGAGCTGTCGTGAGGCATAGGAAACAACTCTTCCTTCCTGCATAAGCACTTCTCCAAGTCCTCGACGTGAAGCGTCGCAATACACCTCATAATCCTTAGTCTGATCTGGCAAAATCAACACAGGTGATGTAACCAAATGTTTCTTCAACTCCTGGAAACTGGCCTCACATTCCTCGGTCCATATGAACTTGGTATCCTTCTTCAATAAATCCGTCATAGGCTTTGCAATCTTCGAGAAATTTTCAATGAATCTCCGGTAGTATCCTGCGAGTCCAAGAAAACTCTGAATCTCTCCAACTGTTGTGGGCGCTTCCCAATTTGTCACAGTGTCAACCTTAGTGGGATCTACTGCTATACCTTCTCCATATATAACGTGTCCGAGAAATCCAACTTCCTTTAACCAAAACTCACATTTGCTAAACTTGGCATATAACTGATGTTCTCTGAGCTTACCAAGTACCAAACGCAAATGCTCATGCTCCTCTTCATTCTTCGAGTAAACCAGGATATCATCGATGAACACTACGACGAACTTATCCAAAAACCCCATAAACACTTTGTTCATCATGTTCATAAAATATGCAGGTGCGTTAGTCAGACCAAATGACATAACGATATACTCGTACAGCCCATACCTGGTGGTAAAAGCCGTCTTAGGTATATCTTGTTCTCGAATCTTCAACTGGTGGCATCCTGATCGCAGATCAATCTTGGAAAATACCTTAGCTCCTTGCAATCGATCAAACAGATCATTGATCATCGGTAGTGGGTACTTGTTCTTGATGGTTACTTCATTCAATCCTCGATAATCAACAACCATCCTTAACGATCCATCCTTCTTCTCCACTAGAAGTACTGGCGATCCCCAAGGTGAAGAACTTGGGCGAATATAACCTTTATCCAGTAACTCCTTAATCTGCTTCTTAATCTCTACCAAATCCTTTGCGGGCATCCTATATGGTCTCTTAGATATTCGCCCTGTGCCTGGCAAAAGCTCAATCAAAAACTCAATATCTCTATCCGGTGGCATGCCTGGTAACTCTTCTGGAAATACATCAGGGAAATCCTTCACTACTGGTACTTCCTCCTACACAACTCCTGTTAAGCAATTTACTTGAGTCCTCTTCGGCACATGCCGGGATACATACTTGATCCTGCTCCCTTCTGGGGTGGGAAGCAAAATTGACTTACTGGCGCAATCGATGTTCCCTCCATACATTGATAGCCAATCCATACCCAGAATTACATCCAAACCTTGTGATTCCAAAATGATCAAATCTGAGGGAAACACATGCCTACCTATACTCAATGGCACTTGAAAACATCCCTTGCTAGCCATATACTCCGCTCCTGGTGAGCTTACTAACATAGGTGTTCTAAGAACTTTGGTGGGCAGATTATACTTATCCACAAATCCCCTTGATATGTATGAATGCAATGCACCAGTATCAAAAAGAGCGAGTGCAGTAAATGACTTAACCAAAAACTTACCGATTACTGCATCCGGCTGCTCTTCAACCTCCTCCACGTTAACGTGGTTCACCTGTCCCCTATTTTGAAAGGGTTCGGCTTCTTCCCCGAGCTTCCATTGCCATTTCCATTCTGGGATTCAGGACATTCATTGGCATAATGTTCGGTCTTCTGGCACTTAAAGCAAGTGACTTGGCTCAGGTCTCTCTTGGCTGGGGTTGATGGGTTGGTGCGGTTCTGGCCGTTGCTTCCTCCATTCCCATTGCCATTCTTGGTGCCATTATGATTGTGCGAGCTACCTCCTCCATGGGTATGCTAAAAATGTCCTCCCGGTCTAGGGGTAAAACGTGGCTTCTGTTGAGCTCCTGAATTGTACTTCCCTTGTCCATACTTCCTCTTGTGGTTCTCAATCTGCTGCTGCTTCCCTTCAATCATGAGAGCACGGTCTACCAACTCCTGGTAGTTGTTGAAGGTTGCTACCATCAACTGCATGCTCAGCTCATCATTCAGTCCTTCCAGAAACTTCTCCTGCTTAGCTGCATCTGTAGCAACGTCGTCTGGGGCATAACGTGCTAACTTACTAAAGTCCCCACATACTGGCCAACTGTCCATCCTCCTTGGCGCAAGTTGCGAAACTCTCGCTTCTTCATGGCCATAGCTCCTGTTGAAACATGGGCAGTACGGAAAGCCTGCTGAAACTGGTCCCATGTGACAATGTCGATAGGGAAAGTGGCGGTGAAATTCTCCCACCATGATGCTGCGGGTCCTTCAAGATGATGTGCGGCAAACTTCACCTTTTCCGCATTGGTGCATCCTGTCGTGGTCAACTCCCTTGCTGTCTTGCGGAGCCAATCGTCTGCTACTATCGGCTCGGTGCTACTGGAAAACACCAGCGGATTCAGCCTAAGAAAACGGGCTAAGTGATCAACATGTGGTGGTGGTGGTGGGTTGTTGTTGTTGTTCTCCTGATTCTGATTCTGGACTAGCAACTGCATCAGTGTGTTCTGCTGCTGGATCAACTGGGTGAGCTCCGGTGGAAAGGTAAATCTAGGGTCACGTCTCGGAGGCATCTGAGGGTTTAGAAAAGATGAGATTTAAGAATAGAGAGGGGTCTAGAGAGAAAACACTACCCATATGCACATGAGGCAAAAGCAAACAATTCACTTCATTCAATCAAACAAGGGCATACAATCGATCTAACTATCGCAAAAGTGCTCGGACTACTATATTTACATGGTGGACTACTACTGCTGTTGGGGTGGTCTACTAGAAATATTCTTCGGTTGTAGACTCCATGATATCTGCTCCAGCTTCATCAACATAGTCATCATCACTATCATCTGGATCCGAGTCGGTGTCGTCGATGATGATGTAGTCTTCCGGGCGAATCTCCTTGGGTTCTTCGTCTTCTTCTACTGGTGTAGGGCCTCCCATAAATATTCCAATCTTCTTGATCAGATCGTCATTCTTCTCCACTAATACTTCGATTTCCTCTTCATAATCTTCATGTGCAGCCTTGAGTTCTTCCTCCAGTTTCCGGATTCTTGTCCTTGCCTTCTTCAGATCTATCATGTCGGCGCACATCTGGTTCTCCTGACATCAAATGTGTTGTTTTAACTCCTGGATAAAAGCTGCAACTGATCTATCCTTTCTGGTGCTGATCATCTCCCAGTGCTCATCTCGGCGCCCACAAATCTGGTAGATAGTATCCTTGAGATCATTGCGGTATACTTCTCCAATGAGTCCCATGGCGATGTGAGCTGCCATGCTCTTTCATAGATTCCAAGTTGGTGCATCAAAGGAAAACTCTATGGGTTTAGTGACTGGCATGAACGTCCTTCCTGAAACTTGAACTTGAATCATCCAGCGCTCTTCTTCAGGTAAAGTGGCGTTGTAGGTCCCGGTGAAGCTTGGTACTCCTATGTTCAGATATCTGGTGACTTCCTTCAAGTGACGTCCAAAGGGTGTATCTTCATCCGGTTGCGTGAACTTGTTCCTCGCATCCGCCATCCTAAAAGAGTAGAAAAGATGAGAGGTCAGAATGAGAAGAGAGAGTAGTGATCTAGGGCTTTAGCTTAGTGGTCGTGTCCTACAGTCACTGTGTGCTCTGATACCATCTTGTAGCGACCAGACCTCAAACGGTCCAATCTTTGTGCTCAGGTGTCATCCCTGGATCAGTAATGCTGACACCACACAGTACTTGAAGGATTTATAACAGAGTAGCAATCACACACTTATTACATCGAGTATCTCATAAGAGAACTTATTACAATAAATATGGCTTAAGGCCATCTAATAACGATAACAGCGGAAGGCTTGGAAGATAAGTGAGTCCATCAACTCCAACGGCATCACTGAGTATAGAACCACGACCTAAAAGCATCTTACTCGTCGTCTGAAAAGTCTGCAACATGAACGTTGCAGCCCGAAATGGGTCAGCACATGGAATATGCTGGCAATGTAACACATAGAGAGCAATGAAAGAAATAGGCTATACTATATGCATATTTGGCTGGTGGAAAGCTCTATGGTTACAATTTTGCGTAAAGCCAATTTTTCCCTACTGCAAAGGAATAAATTTTATTTAACTATCATGGTAGTTCTTAAACATTGAGAATGGTTGACAGCATTCTCAATCCCAATTAAGAAACATCATCATTAAAAACCCAACAAATTAATTAGAGTAACAGGATGAGATTCACATGATAATCCAAGTACTAGATACTCAAGATGTCCATAACCGGGGACACGACTAACCATGATTAGTTTATACACTCTTCAGAGGTTTGCGCACTTTTCCCCACAAGACTCGATCTCCTCCGTTGGGATTCTCGCACTACATGGTGTTTGAGAAACGGATAACCGAGACATAGTCTTTCAGAAGCGCTAGCACCTTACGATCGGGTAGACCGTTACACCTACTTTCCCCTACATCTGCTAGTCTACCACTGTAAGAGTTCGCACAACTTAATCAACTATGCTAGAGCCCATAGTAGCTTGTGGTTGCACACGGAAGTTTCTAGCATGAATAATCTCATGATCCCTTTGAGTCTGGGTGGCAGTCCAAAAGAAAACAGGCAATCACTGGAATACCCAGGTGCCTCAATCCACCCAAATGTGTATTTTTGTTTCCACCTTAGATAAACCATTAATTTAACAATCTCACATCTGTCATGGATACACTCACCCAATCCACGTCTACTAGCATATCATGGCAAAATAAGCAAATGTAGAAGTAACTCCCAAAGGTTTGATAATAAACAGGTAATAGGTACTACCTCAACTACTTCCAAAACCCACAATTTAATTAGATCCTAATCATGCAAGGTGTGAGGATAGATCTAATGCAATAAAAACTGGGTAGTAGGAGGTATGATCAAAGTGTTACTTGCCTTGCTGATGATCCGGGAAACCTAGCGATTCGAAGTAGCAAGCGGCGCACTCCGGGTACTCTATCACAAACATACAAGCATACAATAAGTACTCAACTAATGCACAGGTAAAAATCAAATAAGAGATCTCACCAGAAAGTTCAACTTAAGAACTCCGGTTGGCAAAAAGAACCAAATCGAACGAAGCAACGAAAGACAAACGGCAAAAGAAACAGGCTTCGTTTACTATTCTAGATCTAGGGCAATTTTTACAGATTCAAAAACTTGTTTGAGTTGGTTAAACGGAAAGAGGGTTTCGAGACGAAACTCCAGGCGCTTGAATCGCCTGATTCCGATAAACGAGCGAAAAGTTATACTAGAACGAAAATCGGATCAAGAATCACGATGAGAAAAATCATGGATTTAATCTGAGAAAAAGAAAAATGACGAACAGATTAACGAACGAACGTTCATTATCTGGATCTAAATGATGAACGCGTTCATTAAAACAAACGAACGAGCGAACGCTCGCTAATTAACTAAACCGGAAAAAAACGATCTAGAAAAAAATGGATCTAAAAAAACCGAACGAAAAACGGACGGAAAACCGAACGGTTTTTCGAGAAAGCCGGCGGCGGGGCGGGGTCAACCTCCGGCGAGGCGAGGCGGCGGGCGGCGGCTCCGGCGGCGGCGGCGTGGCTCCGGCGGCGGGGCGATGCGGCGGCGCGGCGAGGCGGCGGTGCGGCGGCGCGGCGAGGCGGCGACGAGGCGAGGCGGCGGTGGCGGCAGGGGCGGTGGGGCGAGGCGCTAGGGTTTGGGCGACTTGGCTGGGCTCCCCCGGCTTATAAGGCCGGCCGGGCTGGGTGTCCTGGTCGGACACGGCCCGATAGGTCGGTTCGCGTTTTTTTTAAATAGTTACGCTCAGAAAAAACAAAAGGAACACTAAACGGACTCCAAAAATCCTGAAATAAATTTTCCCCATCTTCTAAAATCAAGACGCACAGGATGAACATTTATTTGGGGCATAAATGCAATTTTGAAAAACGTGCATTTTTCTAAATTCAAATAAAATAGCAAATAAAACCAAAAAATAAAATCTTATTTGATTTTTTATTAAATCCTCAATATTTCTTTATTTTGGGAAAGTCATTTTATTCCCTCTCTCATATTTTTATAGTAGAAATAATTGAAGATAAAATAAATAAAATCAAATGATCCTATTTTCAAAATTTGAGAGAACTCAAATATGAAAAATAACGAAATCCCCAACTCTCTCCGAGGGTCCTTGAGTTGCGTAGAATTTCTAGGATCAACCAAAATGCAATAAAATATGATATGCAATGATGATCTAGTGTATAACATTCCAAATTGAAAATTTGGGATGTTACACTAACTTCGCCTAGTCGCCGTCGGCAATCTGCCCGGTTTGCTACTGCATCCTCTCCATAGATGTCCTTCTGAGAGGTCCGGTGCTAGCTTTGGAAGATGGGAGGAGAGATGGTGGTCTTACAATGGAGAAGAGGGAGAGGCGAGACGGTGGTTTTGCAATGGAGAAGATGGAGAGGAGAGGGGTGGTTTTGCAATGGAGAAGAGGGAGAGGCGAGATGGTGGTTTTGGAATGGAGATGATGGAGGGGAGAGGAGGTGGTTTTGCAATGGAGAAGAGGGAGAGGAGTGTGCGGCAGCGATTTAGGATTGGACGAGAGGGTCGGCGCGCTGTGACTGGATCAAAATCGAAATCAATTTACCCTTCAATTAAGAAAGCGACCCCACATTAACTAGTCTCCCTTGTATTTTGGGTCATATTTGACCATGATTTTCACAAATAAAATATATGTTATACGTTGCAATAAATAATATAATTTGAAAGTACATTCAGGTTCAAACCAAACGATACAATTTTTGGTGACATGCATTCACATTTTGCTTGTCAAATACAATATGTGGTCAAACTTTGAACCAGGATATGCAAAACAAAAAATACTTCCAAGACCAGCGTCGATCCTCTCCTCTTAAACCACTGCCGCTCCTCTCCTTTTCCAATCCAAATCCAGCGCCGCTCCTTTCCTCTTCCATTTCAAAACCAGCGCCCCTCCTCTCCTATTCCAATCCAAAACCAGCGCCGCTCCTCTCCCGTTCTAATCCAAAACCAGCGCCACTCCTCTCCTCTTCCATTCAAAAACCACCGTCGACGAGTGAAGGTGATGTAGAGAAGTAGATCGATGGAGGAGTACAACTGATATGTGAGGATCACAGACGACGACCCTATGAAGCTAGCTAGGATGTTCGAGATACAGTCTTGGTTTGACAACAAGGACCAATTAGCGGCGACGGCGACATCCATGGCCGTGATACTCCCAAAGGGAGTCGCGCAGGAGTACATAGAGCTGCTCCTCTGGACCATGGAGCAAACAGATTCACTGAATCCGATCGTGAGGCAACGGTGGTGGGAGTGTCGATCCAAGATGGAGCATCCACCAGAGATTGAAGGATCGAGCATCTACGGGGTGTCGTTTGTGAGGGTGTTGTGCGAGAGCGAGCCGGTGGAGTCTTTGTCAACCGAACCCAACTGCATGAGGAGGAAAGCAGTTGGCCCGATGATGCTTCCCCGCCATCCTCTCCCTCGCCGTTCACCTCATCTCACGGAGAGACTGTCTGCCGCCGAGGAATAGGAGGGGACTGCCCCCCCCCCAACCCAATAGTCGGGCAGGTTGTGAATTGTCAAGAGCTTAGGGTTGTCAGTATTTGCAGGTTGTGAATTGTGTTTTGTGTTGTGTATTTTGAGAGTACTTTCAGATATGAATGTCTTTTGAATTTCATATTTGTAGTATTGAGCATATGAAGTATTTTATGAATTCTAGAGATCTATTTTTAGCACTTAAAATGTAGTTTCATATAAAAGTGCAGACGATGTGATTCTCAGAGAAGAAACTGCAAGCTTAAGTTTTAGATAAGAAACTACAAGTTTCAGAGGCAGAGCATTTATATTAACACGCCCGTTTCAAATAGGGATAACATCATGTTGAAAGTTTTATTCATGGTCAAAAATGGAACTACCAGCCAGTTAACATCATGCTCATCAACATTCATGCATAGCACATCTTCATATGATGCACAGTCAAAAAGATATGATATTTTCAAAATGCCCACACAATGTCGAGTGTGCGAAAAACAGTGAAAACGAGGGACGAAGTTTTGGCAAGTGATGGTGTGGTGTGCGTAGATGACAATGGAGACCCACATGTCAATAATAGCAGAGGCAAAAAATTTGGAGATATTTTCACTGCATTAGGTGGAATTGAACCCGGGCGGAACAATGGTCGGGTAGTGTCACTTGGCCACTTGGCTAGTTCAGTAGTTTCGCTAGAAATTAGCCACAGCATCTACCATTATGGTAGCATGCCTTCCCTAGCTTCAGTTTGTTCTCGTCCGGGGCCTGGACGTCATCCTCTGCCTTTGTGCGCTTGCCACGGCACCGCAGTCTGCCGTTGTGAACATGCTGAACAAACGAAAGGAATCTGAAGAGGACTGTGCGTGGAGAGGCAGATAGTTGAGACCTACCAGGTCCATGGTCGTACGCAAGCACGTGCCTCATTGAAAAATATACTTTCTCCTAATGCTATACTGACGCTGGGGCCCACGGGTTTGTCAACATAGTTACAATTTTAGGTGCTCTAACGTACTTACTAATGCAGATAAATTTACAACGAAGCCGGGGAGCTGGCAAGTATCATTTATTATCAGTGAGCCAGCAAGTATCAGCTGGGTTGTGGGTTGCCCCGTCTAGGCTTTGTTTTTTAACATGTGCAGCCCATGACATGTCGGTTTGTATTTTCTTGAGGGACATCATGTATCGACTGGCCTATGGACCTCCCATCCTAGGTTTTATTTTTCCTGAAACATCCGCAGCCCAACTTATGTATTTTTTGAAGAAAACGCAGAGGTTTGTTCCATTTTTCTATATAAGAATAGGAACGCCAGGTCCAACTTATATTTCCCTTCTAACTATATTATATATATTTATATTATTTTATATGTTATTATATATTATTGTTACTGTCATCATATATTTAACAGATACTTACATATATAAGAAGAAAATATCCCACATCTTATTAACTTATAAAAATATTTTTTTAATAATAAAATCTTGGATCTTTTTATATTAAGGCAACGAAAATCCTGGTGATTGTGTACAAAAGCTTGGTAAGAGTTAAGGACCAATGTAATAATAAATCACTTATTATTTAAATATATTTATAACAAAATGCTTAGTCCCTGTTTATTTTTTGATAACATTGCTACACCCAACCCAACATTATAATTAGAAATAGCCCAGCAAAATCATGTATTTCGAGAAAGTGCAAATGGGCTGTAATTTTTTAGGGAAAAAATAAATGGGTCGCATGGATACTACATTATTTGTTCAGCCAGCCCAACAAATTCGTGTATTTCAAGAAAGTGAAAATGGGTTGTAGTTTTTTTATAAAAAATGAGCCGCATGGACGCTACATTATTTGTTCACCCAGCCCAGCAGATGGACTGTAATTTCCGGAAAAAAAAGATCAAATGGACCGTAAATTTTGAAAAAATGATTTGAATATGTGCCACATTTTTGGAGGCTGAAATGTGGGCCAATAGGTCGAAGCCAACGCAAGTCGTTGTCAACTTAGTCAACGAATGATCCTGACATCGATAGCCGTAGGATTTACATCCAACGACCGGCATCCATCTTCAATTTCTCGTCTTCTTCCTCCAGCGCCGTCGGGACAACCTGCCCTCGCCTCCTACTGCTAGCAACTCTGCTTAGCACGCTTTGCTGTGAAGTGTTACCCCACCGCTGCCAGGCCATCCCTCCACCCCTCCACACCTCTTGTTCTTCTCCACCGACTGCTGAACCATGCCGCACTAGAACCAGTTAACCCTCGTGCACCTCTTCGTCTGTGACTCCACTCCCGCGTCTTCCCATCTCCGGCTCGTTGCTGTCCGGGGCCTCACCGTCGTCCATCACTATGCACTCGGTGCGACGTGGTCAACGTGGTCAACAAACGAGAGTCATCGGAAGAGGATTGTACATGGAGGGCTGACAGTAGGGATGCACCAGGTCCATGGATGCACGCATGCAACCGCCTCCTTATTGCCTGAAAATAAAATTATTCCTCCCCCTGAAAGCTGGGACCCACCACATATATCTTTGCACGGAAGGGAGTGCCTCCTTATTCCTGCCACTGATAGATGGGACCCACCGGCTACATCTTCACACGCAAGGGAGTGTGTCAATATTACGAAAAAATTTGATTCTTCCCCCTGACAACTGGGCCCACCAGCTATATCTTCGCATGCAAGGAAATGCCTCCTTATCCTCCCTGATAGCCGGGACCCAGCTGGTCAAAGCATACGTAGCATTGTCATTCTAGTCGTGAATGTGTACGTACATACTGGTCGACCGGTCTCTCTGCGGCGATGAACCATGACCGAGTAAGGAGTGGCACTAATACGTCTCCAACGTATCTATAATTTATGAAGTATTCATGCCAATATATTATCATTCTTGGATGTTTTACAATCATTTTATAGCAACTTTAAATCATTTTTTGGGACTAACCTATTAACCCAGTGCCCAGCGCCAGTTGCTGTTTTTTGCTTGTTTTTTTACATGACAGAAAATCAATATCAAACAGAGTCCAAACACCGCGAAACTTTATGGAGATTTTTTTTGGACCAGAAGGAACCCAATGGGCTAGAGCTGCACCTGGGGGGTGCCCCGAGGGGGGCACAACCCGCCCCTGGAGGGCCCAGGTGGGTTGTGCCCACCTCGGTGGCCTCCCGCACCCCCTCTTTACACTATAAATTTCCAAATATTTCGAAACCCTTCGGGGTTAACCTAGATCAGAAGTTCTGCCACAGCAGGGCTCCGTAGCCACCGAAAACCAATCTAGACCCATTCCGGCATCCTGCCGGAGGGGGGAATCATCTTCGGTGGCCATCTTCATCATCCCGGCGGCCACCACGATGAGGAGGGAGTAGTCCACCCTCGGGGCTGAGGGTTTGTACTAGTAGCTATGTGTTTAATCTCTCTCTCTTGTGTTCTTGAGATGTCACGATCTTGATGTATCGCGGGCTTTGTTAATATAGTCGGATCATATGGTGTTTTCCCCTCTCTATCTTGTTGTGATGAATTGAGTTTTTCCCTTTGAGATCTCATTGTTATCGGATTGAATACTTTTATGGATTTGAGAACACTTGATATATGTCTTGCAATTGAATACTCGTGGTGACAATGGGGTATCGTATTGATTCACTTGATATATGTTTTGGCACTCAACTTGCGGATCCCCGCGGTGACATTGGGGTAATCTATGCATAGGGGTTGATGCATGTTCTTGTCCTTGTTTCTCCGGTAGAGATCTTGGGGCACTCTTGTAATTCTTTGTGTGGATTGAGTATTATGAATACGAATATGCTTTGGTGTTATTCTAGTACAAACTCTACGATAGATCGAACGGAAACAATAGCTTTTTGTTATTTTAGTACGAACTCTTGAATAGATCGAACGGAAAGAATATCTTGAGGTGGTTTAGTACGCTACAAATAATTCCTATCTTTTTTTCTCCACTAATAGGAACTCGGGAGTGATTCTTCATTACACTTTGAGGGAAAATCATATGATCCAACTATGTTAGCACTGTTGGGAGATTGCACTAGCGAAAGTACGGACCCTAGGCCTTATTTTTAAGCATTGAAACACCATTTTTGTGCCCGTTTACTATTTTCTACCTTATTGTTTTTATTTATTTAGATTATAAAAATATATTTCTACCATCCATATTACACTTTTATCACCATCTCTTCGCCGAACTAGTGCACCTATACAATTTGCCATTGTATTGGGTGTGTTGGGGACACAAGAGATTTCTTGTATTTGGTTGCAGGGTTGTTTGAGAGAGACCATCTTCATCCTACACCTCTCATGGATTGATAAACCTTAGGTCATCCACTTGAGGGAAAATTGCTACTTTCCTACAGAACTCTGCGCTTGGAGGCCCAACACGTGTCTACAAGAATAAAGTTGCGTAGTAGACATCAAGCTCTTTTCCGGCGCTGTTGCCGGGGAGGTGAGTGCTTGAAGGTATATCTTTAGATCTTGCAATTTAATCTTTTAGTTTCTTGTTTTATCACTAGTTTGGTTCATAAAAGAAAACTACAAAAAATGGAATTGAGGTTGCATCATATTATTGGTCATCTTTATAATATTTTTCTTGAAAATGATGGATCGGAAATTGTGCTCAATTGTTAGAAGAATAAGTCAATAAAATGTTTGGCACAAAATATTTGAATGATGAGCATGATTGCAGTTTTATTAGTACGAATTCTTTGAATATCCATGATGCTAATGATATGCAAAGCTACAAGCTTGGGGATGCTATGTTTGATGAAGATGATATTTTTTTGCCCCCCAAGTTTTGATGTGCAAATTTATTATGATGAAAGCATGCCTCCTATTTATGATGATTATATTGATGAAAGTGGATTTGGAGAGGTCATGACTTTATTTAGTGATGAATTCACTATTTCGGAAGAGGTTCCAATTGATTATGAGAACAAAGTTGCTATCTATGATGATTATGGTTATGACATGTGTGTTATAAAGAATCATGATAACCATGAAACTTGTCATCATGATTTTAATTTTCAATCCCATGATAGTTATTTTGTTGAGTTTGCTCCCACTACTATTCATGAGAATAAATTTGCTTATGTGGAGAGTAGTAAAATTTCTATGCTTTTGTGTCATGAAAAGAATGCTTTATGTGATGGTTATATTGTTGAATTTCTTCATGGTGCTACTGAAAATTATTATGAGGGAGGAACTTATGCTTATAGGAATTGCAATAATGTCAAGTTTCCTCTCTATGTGTTGAAAATCTTGAAGTTATGCTTGCTTTGCCTTCCTATGCTAGTTGATTCTTGTTCCCATAATATGTTTTCTCACAAAATCCCTATGCATAGGAAGTGGGTTAGACTTAAATGTGCTACTCATATGCTTCATGATGCTCTTTTCTGTGTTTCAATTACTATTCTTATGCGAGCATCATTGAAATCATCATGCTTAGCTAAAAGGCATTAAAGAAAAGCGCTTGTTGGGAGACAACCCAACACTTTTACCTACTGTTTTTGTGTGTTCACATGATTATGTTGCCGTAGTAATCATGTTGTATTGCTTTTGTTTCAATAAAGTGCCAAGTAAGACCTTTGGGGTGGCTTATGGTGATAGTTGATTTGATCTTGCTGAAAAACAAAAACTTTTGCGCTCAGGAAAACAATTCTCATTTTTAACAAAAGCGTGAGAAAATGCTGATTCTTTTTGCAGAAGATTAATAGAAAAATTTTTGGAGTAGCATGTCCTAATTTTTTAGAATTTTTGGAGTAGCATAAGTATGGTTGGAGTACAGATTACTACAGACTGTTCTGTTTTTGACAGATTCTATTTTCTATGCATAGTTTGCTTGTTTTCTAGTTTCCATGGCTTATATCGCTCAATATAAATTGTGTAAATGATATGCTATAGTAGGCATTGTGTGAAAACAATTATGAGTCTTGTCTTTGGCAGTACCAAAAGTGAAATGGTTAGCTCTTTATCATATTAACCTATCTTACAAAGTTCCGTTAAGCTTTGTGTGATTGAAGTTTTCAAGTTTTGGGTGAGATGTCGGTATGAGGAGAATAAAGAGTGACAAGACCCTAAGCTTGGGGTTGCCCAAGGCACCCCCCAAGGAAATATTAAAGGAATATCCAAGCAACTAAGCTTGGGGATGCCCCGGAAGGCATCCTCTCTTTCTTCTCCAACATTATCGGTAACCTCACTTGGAGCTATGTTTTCATTAGTCACATGATATGTGTTTTGCTTGGAGCATCATTTTATTTTGTTAGGATTTGCTTGATGTTTTTAGAATAATGTTTTGCATCTTTCATTTCAATAAAAATGGCAATGATAGCCTTTGCCATGCTTATTTTGCAAGTATACATGTTGCTGTTTGAAAACAAAAAGTTTACCATTGTTGCAAAAATTCCCTAGAAAAGTCAGAATGTGATAAGATGTTGAAACTATTTAAAAAATGAGCTCTGATAAATTCCCTGGAAAAGTCAGAATGTGATAAAATGTTGAAACTTTTTGCAAAATAAGCTTTGATAAATTTTCTACAGTGTGGTAAATTTTCATAACTTTTGGAGTTAAGGAAGTATTGATACTGTTTTGGCAGACTATATCAAGTTTCCTCTCTATGTGTTGAAAATCTTGAAGTTGCACTTGTTTTGGCTTCCTATGCTAGTTGATTCTTGTTCCCATAAATTGTTTGCTCACAAAATCCCTATGCATAGGAAGTGGGTTAGACTTAAATGTGCTTGCCATGTGATTCATGATGCTCTTGTTATGTTTCAATTCTTATCTTTTATGCGAGCATCATTGAAATCATCATGCCTAGCTAAAAGGCATTAAAGAAAAACGCTTGTTGGGAGACAACCCAATACTTTTACCTATTGTTTTTGTGTGTTCACATGATTAGGCTACTATAGTAATCATGTTTTATTGCTTTTGTTTCAATAAAGTGCCAAGTAAGACCTTTGGGATGGTCTATGGTGATAGTTGATTTGATCTTGCTGAAAAACAGAAAATTTTGTGCTCAGGAAAATAATTCTCATTTTTAACAGAAGCATGATAAAATGTTGATTCTTTTTGAGTAAGATTAATAGACAAATTACCCAAGTTTTCCTATTTTTCGAATTTTTGGAGTAGCAGAAGTATGGTTGGAGTGCAGATTACTACAGGCTGTTCTATTTTTGACAGATTTCGTTTTCAATTCATAGTTTGCTTGTTTTCTAGTTTCTATGGCTTATATTACTCAATATAAATTGTGGAAATGATATGATACAGTATGCATTGTGTGGAAACAATTATGAAACTTGTCTTTTACAGTACCAAAGTGAAATGATTTGCTCTTTATCATACTAACCTATCTCACAAAGTTCCGTTAAGTTTTGTGTGATTGAAGTTTTCAAGTTTTGGGTGAGATGTCGATATGAGGAGAATAAGGAGTGACAAGACCCTAATCTTGGGGATGCCTAAGGCACCCCCAAGGTAATATTCAAGGAAGATCCAAGCAACTAATCTTGGGGATGCCCTGGAAGGCATCCCCTCTTTCGTCTCCGACATTATCGGTAACCTCACTTGGAGCTACGGTTTCTTTCATCACATGATATGAGTTTTACTTGGAGCGTCATTTTGTTTTGTTAGGATTTGCTTGCTGTTATTTAGAATAATGGTTTGCATCTTTTATTTCAATAAAAGTGGCAATGATAGCCTTTACCATGCTTATTTTGCAAGTCTACATGTTGCTGTTTGAAAACAGAAAGTTCACGGCTGTTGCAAAAATTCCCTAGAAAAGTCAGAATGTGATAAAATGTTGAAACTATTTAAAAAATGAGCTCTGATAAATTTTCTACAATGTGGTAAATTTTCATAATCTTTGGAGTTTAAGAAGTATTGATACTCTTACATTCTTTACGGATTGTACTGTTTTGGCAGATTGTTGTTATGTTTGCATATATTGTTTGCATATGTTTGCTTGTTTAATGATTCTATTTGAGGATATGAGTATTAAATATGCAGAGGCATTTAGTGTGAAATGTTGAATAATAATTTTAGTGCTTTTCTACAGTAGAGAATGATAAGGTTTTTGCATTGGTTTATACTAACTTATCTCACAAGTTCTTGTTGAGTTTTGTGTGGATGAAGCTTCTGAGATTTAGGAAAACTGTGATATGAGAAGAATTAAGGAGACACAAAAGCTCAAGCTTGGGGATGCCCAAGGCAACCCAAGATAATATTTCAAGAAGTCTCAAACATCCAAGCTTGGGGATGCCCCGATAGGCATCCCACCTTTCCTCTTCAACAATTATCGGTTAGTATCGGTTGAGCCTAAGTTTTTGCTTGTTCACATGATGTGTGATATTCTTAGAATGTCATTTTATTTTGTTTTTCCTTAATGTTTTAATAAAGTACTTTGATCTAAAAGTTTTTTTAAATAAAATAGAGTCCTCAAATAGTTGACAGGGAGGCTAAGTAAGCGGCATTCACACCCCGTCAACGAAGCTCTTTTCTATGGAATTGCTCTAGTGCTTCACTTATATCTTTTTTAGAACGGTGTGCTTTAGTATTTTTGAAGAAATTATCTCTTGCTTCACTTAAATTAATTTGAGAGAAAGAAATATTATGCTCATGATCACTTATATTTGTTTGAGCTTTTCAAAAGCAACACGTGAAAATTAGTCCTGAAGTGATAGATTTCCAAGAAGGATATAATAAAAACTTTCATGAAGATCATTCGACAAAATAAACTTGATTCCTCATAATAGTTTTGGGATATGATGATGTGATATATATGTGAGTCATGTTGATGAGTAATTATGCTTTAGTAAGAATATTGGTGTTAAGGTTTGTGATTCCCTATGCAAGCATGAAAGTCAATAGTTATGCAATGAAATTACATCCTACTTGTGGTGCATTATTCGGTGTTAATTATGCTCAATGCTCGCTTATGATATTATTCGTTTCTTGGTTGGTCGCTTCTCAATCTTTTGCTAGCCTTCATTTTGCACTAAGTATGATCACTACTTATGCATCCAAAATCCTTTAAACCAGTTTTGCCACATGAGTCCACTATACCCACCTATATGTGGTATTCTTTTGCCGTTCTAAGCAAATTTGTATGTGCCATCTCTAATTTTCAAAATAAATTTCTCTTTTGTGTGCTCGTACCGCTCGCAAGGCGGTGAGGGGTGGCCAATATTTTCCATGCTAGATGTGTTATTCTCACGATGAGTGTTTATTTTCTTGTCATTGCACAAGAGTAAGGCAAAGGTATTAGGGATGCCCAGTCCTGAAATGAAAAATGAATTTACTTTATGTTGTCAAATATAATTTCCTTGGAAAGTGTTGGTATGGAGGGCACCCGTGGATACGGTTAGCCATGGAAAGTGAAAGTATGGTGGAAAAAGGAATAAACTTTATTTTCTGTTTGGGAACCGCATATGATATATCTAGCATGGAAAGTGTTGGGAGCTCTAAGTTGTTTTCGTTGGTGGGAAAAGTGTGCCTGTCAAAATGTTTTTATCTCTCAATTTTCGCTTTGATCTCTGGCACCTCTACAAATCCCTACTTCCCTCTATGAAGGGTCTTTCTTTTACTTTATGCAATTTTTATTTTTAATTTTGAGTCTCCATCTTCTATTATAAAGCACCAAGTAGGGGGCACTATGACCGTACTTGAGCATTGGGTGTAGCTAATATGCGAGTGAGTTTCATGAATGGATCAATGATTGAGCATGATGGTCTAGGGATAACTTATTTTAGCGTTGATATTTTGAAAGACATGGTTGCTTGTTGATATGCTTGAGTATTTAAGTCTCATGTCAAAACTAGAATATAGCTTTGAACCATATAAAAGTCCAAATGTCCATGCTACAAAGAAAACAATATGAGATGATGTTGGGTTTCGTAGTAATTTCAAAAAAATTCCTACGCACACGCAAGATCATGTGATGCATAGCAACGAGAGGGGAGAGTGTTGTCTACGTACCCACGCAGACCGACTACGGAAGCGTTGACGCAACGTAGAGGAAGTAGTCGTACATCTTCACGATCCAACCGATCAAGTACCGAAACTACGGCACCTCCGAGTTCGAGCACACGTTCAGCTCGATGACAATCCCCGGACTCTGATCCAGCAAAATGTCGGGGAAGAGTTCCGTCAGCACGACGGCGTGGTGACGATCTTGATGTACTACAGCAGCAGGGCTTCGCCTAAACTCTGCTACAGTATTATCGAGGAATATGGTGGCTGGGGGCACCACACACGGCTAAGGAATAGATCATGTGGATCAACTTGTTGTGTTTTTGGTGCTAGCCCTGCCCCTCTATTTATATGTTGAGCCCCGGGGTCGAAACTTGGAGCAAAAGCCTCCTCAAAGTCGGTTTTTCCCGAAAGGCAAGAGTCCCACTCGGACTCCAGGACCAAACGCCACAATCCTTGGCGTCTGGCCCAGACGCCATGGGCCTCGGCATCTAGCCCAGGGCCAGACGCCAGGGTCTCCGGCGTTTGGCCCCCTGGCCTCCGCAAAACTCCTTTTGCACCGACCTAAAGCCTCATGGGCTTGACCCCTTGGCCTAACCATATCATCCAATATATGAATCTTTACGTCTCGACCATTTCGAGACTCCTCGTCATGTCCCCGATCTCATCCGGGACTCCGAACTCCTTCGGTACATCAAAACATGTAAACTCATAATATAACTGTCATCGTAACCTTAAGCGTGCGGACCCTACGGGTTCGAGAACAATGTAGACATGACCGAGACACGTCTCCGGTCAATAACCAATAGCGGGACCTGGATGCCCATATTGGCTCCTACATATTCTACGAAGATCTTTATCGGTCAGACCGCATAACAACATACGTTGTTCCCTTTGTCATCGGTATGTTACTTGCCCGAGATTTGATCGTCGGTATCCAATACCTAGTTCAATCTCGTTACCGGCAAGTCTCTTTACTCGTTCTGTAATACATCATCCCGCAACTAACTCATTTAGTTGCGATGCTTGCAAGGCTTAAGTGATGTGCATTACCGAGAGGGCCCAGAGATACCTCTCCGACAATCGAAGTGACAAAACCTAATCCCGAAATACGCCAACCCAACATGTACCTTTGGAGACACCTGTAGTACTCCTTTATAATCACCCAGTTACGTTGTGACGTTTGGTAGTACCCAAAGTGTTCCTCCGGTAAACGGGAGTTGCATAATCTCATAGTTATAGGAACATGTATAAGTCATGAAGAAAGCAACAGCAACATACTAAACGATCGGGTGCTAAGCTAATGGAATGGGTCACGTCAATCAGATCATTCTCTTAATGATGTGACCTCGTTAATCAAATAACAACACTTTGTTCATGGTTAGGAAACATAACCATCTTTGATTAACGAGCTAGTCAAGTAGAGGCATACTAGTGACACTAAGTTTGTCTATGTATTCACACATGTATTATGTTTCCGGTTAATACAATTCTAGCATGAATAATAAACATTTATCATGATATAAGGAAATAAATAATAACTTTATTATTGCCTCTAGGGCATATTTCCTTCAGTCTCCCACTTGCACTAGAGTCAATAATCTAGATTACACAGTAATGATTCTAACACCCATGGAGCCTTGGTGCTGATCATGTTTTGCTCGTGGAAGAGGCTTAGTCAATGGGTCTGCAACATTCAGATCCGTATGTATCTTGCAAATCTCTATGTCTCCCACCTGGACTAGATCCCAGATGGAATTGAAGCGTCTCTTGATGTGCTTGGTTCTCTTGTGAAATCTGGATTCCTTTGCCAAGGCAATTGCACCAGTATTGTCACAAAAGATTTTCATTGGACCCGATGCACTAGGTATGACACCTAGATCGGATATGAACTCCTTCATCCAAACTCCTTCATTTGCTGCTTCCGAAGCAGCTATGTACTCCGCTTCACATGTAGATCCCGCTACAATGCTTTGTTTAGAACTGCACCAACTGACAGCTCCACCGTTTAATGTAAACACGTATCCGGTTTGCGATTTAGAATCGTCTGGATCAGTGTCAAAGCTTGCATCAACGTAACCATTTATGACGAGCTCTTTGTCACCTCCATATACGAGAAGCATATCCTTAGTCCTTTTCAGGTATTTCAGGATGTTCTTGACCGCTGTCCAGTGATCCACTCCTGGATTACTTTGGTACCTCCTTGCTAGGCTTATAGCAAGGCACACATCAGGTCTGGTACACAGCATTGCATACATGATAGATCCTATCGCTGATGCATAGGGAACATCTTTCATATTCTCTCTATCTTCTGCAGTGGTCGGGCATTGAGTCTTACTCAATTTCACACCTTGTAACACAGGCAAGAATCCTTTCTTTGCTTGATCCATTTTGAACTTCTTCAAAATTTTGTCAAGGTATGTTGTTTGTGAAAGTCCAATTAAGCGTCTTGATCTATCTCTATAGATCTTAATGCCTAATATGTAAGCAGCTTCACCGAGGTCTTTCATTGAAAAACTCTTATTCAAGTATCCCTTTATGCTATCCAGAAATTCTATATCATTTCCAATTAATAATATGTCATCCACATATAATATCAGAAATGCTACAGAGCTCCCACTCACTTTCTTGTAAATACAGACTTCTCCAAAAGTCTGTATAAAACCAAATGCTTTGATCACACTATCAAAACGTTTATTCCAACTCCGAGAGGCTTGCACCAGTCCATAAATGGATCACTGGAGCTTGCACACTTTGTTAGCTCCCTTTGGATCGACAAAACCTTCTGGTTGCATCATATACAACTCTTCTTCCAGAAATCCATTCAGGAATGCAGTTTTGACATCCATCTGCCAAATTTCATAATCATAAAATGCGGCAATTGCTAACATGATTCGGACAGACTTAAGCATCGCTACGAGTGAGAAGGTCTCATCGTAGTCAATCCCTTGAACTTGCCGAAAACCTTTTGCGACAAGTCGAGCTTTGTAGACAGTAATATTAACGTCAGCGTCAGTCTTCTTCTTGAAGATCCATTTATTCTCAATTGCTTGCCGATCATCGGGCAAGTCAACCAAAGTCCATACTTTGTTCTCATACATGGATCCCATCTCAGATTTCATGGCTTCAAGCCACTTTGCGGAATCTGGGCTCACCATTGCTTCTTCATAGTTCGTAGGTTCATCATGATCAAGCATCATGACTTCCAGAACGGGATTACCGTACCGCTCTGGCGCGGATCTTACTCTGGTTGATCTACGAGGTTCAGTAGTATCTTGTTCTGAAGTTTCATGATCATTATCATTAACTTCCTCACTAACTGGTGTAGGTGTCACAGGAACAGTTTTCTGTGATGTACTACTTTCCAATAAGGGAGTGGGGGAAATATGCCCTAGAGGCAATAATAAAGTTATTATTTATTTCCTTATATCATGATAAATGTTTATTATTCATGCTAGAATTGTATTAACCGGAAACATAATACATGTGTGAATACATAGACAAACAGAGTGTCACTAGTATGCCTCTACTTGACTAGCTCGTTAATCAAAGATGGTTATGTTTCCTAACCATGGACAAAGAGTTGTTATTTGATTAACGGGATCACATCATTAGGTGAATGATCTGATTGACTTGACCCATTCCATTAGCTGAGCACTCGATCGTTTAGTATGTTGCTATTGCTTTCTTCATGACTTATACATGTTCCTATGACTATGAGATTATGCAACTCCCGTTTGCCAGAGGAATACCAAACGTCACAACGTAACTGGGTGATTATAAAGGAGCTCTACAGGTGTCTCCAAAGGTACATGTCGGGTTGGCGTATTTCGAGATTAGGATTTGTCACTCCGATTGTCGGAGAGGTATCTCTGGGCCCTCTCGGTAATGCACATCACATAAGCCTTGCAAGCATTGCAACTAATGAGTTAGTTGTGAGATGATGTATTACGGAACGAGTAAAGAGACTTGCCGGTAACGAGATTGAACTAGGTATTGGATACCGACGATCGAATCTCGGGCAAGTAACATACCGATGACAAAGGGAACAACGTATGTTGTTATGCGGTCTGACCGATAAAGATCTTCGTAGAATTTGTAGGAGCCAATATGGGCATCCAGGTCCCGCTATTGGTTATTGACCAGAGACATGTCTCGGTCATGTCTACATTGTTCTCGAACCGTAGGGTCCGCACGCTTAAGGTTTCGATGACAGTTATATTATGAGTTTATGAGTTTTGATGTACTGAAGGAGTTCGGAGTCCCGGATGAGATCGGGGACATGACGAGGAGTCTCGAAATGGTCGAGACGTAAAGATCGATATATTGGACGACTATATTCGGACATCGGAAAGGTTCCGAGTGATTCGGGTATTTTTCGGAGTACCGGGTAGTTACGGGAGAAGCAATGAGCCTTGATGGGCTTTAGTGGGAAGAGGAGAAAGGGCCAAGGGGCTGCTGCGCCCCCCCCTCCCCTCTGGTCCGAATTGGACTAGGGAAAAGGGGGCCGGCCACCTCTCCTTCTCCTCCACTTCCTTCTCCCTTCCTCCCCTCTTGGTGGACTCCTACTAGGACTTGGAGTCCTAGTAGGACTCCACATCCTGGCCGCACCAAGCCTTGGCCGGCCTCCTCCTCCTCCATCCTTTATATACTGAGGCAAGGGGCACCCCATGGAGACACAAGTTGATCCACGTGATCTTTTCCTTAGCCGTGTGCGGCGCCCCCGGTCACCATAGTCCTCGATAATATTGTAGCGGTGCTTAGGCGAAGCCCTGCGACGGTAGTGCATCAAGATCGTCACCACGCCGTCGTGCTGACGGAACTCTTCCCCGACACTTTGCTGGATCGGAGTCCAGGGATCGTCATCGAGCTGAACGTGTGCTAGAACTCGGAGGTGCCGTAGTTTCGGTGCTTGATCGGTCGGGCCGTGGAGACGTACGACTACATCAACCAAACGCTTCCGTTGTCGATCTACAAGGTACGTAGATCATACTCTCCCCTCTCGTTGCTATGCATCACCATGATCTTGCGTGTGCGTAGGAAATTTTTTGAAATTACTATGTTCCCCAACAGGGAGCAGGTACAGTTACCTCGTCAAGTTCTACTTTCCTCCCACTCACTTCTTTCGAGAGAAACTCCTTCTCTAGAAAGGATTCATTCTTAGCAACGAATGTCTTGCCTTCGGATCTGTGATAGAAGGTGTACCCAACAGTCTCCTTTGGGTATCCTATGAAGACACATTTCTCCGATTTGGGTTCGAGCTTATCAGGTTGAAGCTTTTTCACATAAGCATCGCAGCCCCAAACTTTAAGAAACGACAACTTTGGTTTCTTGCCAAACCACAGTTCATAAGGCGTCGTCTCAACGGATTTTGATGGTGCCCTATTTAACGTGAATGCGGCCGTCTCTAGAGCGTATCCCCAAAATGATAGCAGTAAATCAGTAAGAGACATCATAGATCGCACCATATCTAGTAAAGTACGATTACGACGTTCGGACACACCATTGCCCTGTGGTGTTCCAGGTGGCGTGAGTTGCGAAACTATTCCACAATTTTTCAAATGTACACCAAACTCGTAACTCAAATATTCTCCTCCATGATCAGATCGTAGAAACTTTATTTTCTTGTTACGATGATTTTCAACTTCACTCTGAAATTCTTTGAACTTTTCAAATGTTTCAGACTTGTGTTTCATTAAGTAGATATACCCGTATCTGCTTAAGTCATCTGTGAAGGTGAGAAAATAACGATATCCGCCACGAGCCTCAATATTCATTGGACCACATACATCTGTATGTATGATCTCCAACAAATCTGTTGCTCTCTCCATAGTTCTGGAGAATGGTGTTTTGGTCATCTTGCCCATGAGGCACGGTTCGCAAGTACCAAGTGATTCATAATCAAGTGGTTCCAAAAGTCCATCAGTATGGAGTTTCTTCATGCGCTTTACACCGATATGACCTAAATGACAGTGCCACAAATAAGTTGCACTTTCATTATTAACTCTGCATCTTTTGGCTTCAACATTATGAATATGTGTGTCACTACTACCGAGATTCATCAAAAATAGACCACTTTTCAAAGGTGCATGACCATAAAAGATATTACTCATATAAATAGAACAACCATTATTCTCTGATTTAAATGAATAACCGTCTCGCATCAAACAAGATCCAGATATAATGTTCATGTTCAACGCTGGCACCAAATAACAATTATTTAGGTCTAATATTAATCCCGAAGGTAGATGTAGAGGTAGCGTGCCGACCGCGATCACATCGACTTTGGAACCGTTTCCCACGCGCATCGTCACCTCGTCCTTTGCCAGTGCCCGCTTATTCCGTAGTCCCTGTTTCGAGTTGCAAATATTAGCAACAGAACCAGTATCAAATACCCAGGTGCTACTGCGAGCTCTAGTAAGGTACACATCAATAACATGTATATCACATATACCTTTGTTCACCTTGCCATCCTTCTTATCCGCCAAATACTTGGGGCAGTTCCGCTTCCAGTGACCAGTCTGCTTGCAGTAGAAGCACTCAGTTTCAGGCTTAGGTCCAGACTTGGGTTTCTTCTCCTGAGCAGCAACTTGTTTGCTGTTCTTCTTGAAGTTCCCCTTCTTCTTCTTCCCTTTGCCCTTTTTCTTGAAACTAGTGGTCTTGTTGACCATCAACACTTGATGCTCCTTCTTGATTTCTACATCCGCAGCTTTCAGCATTGCGAAGAGCTCGGGAATAGTCTTGTTCATCCCTTGCATATTATAGTTCATCACGAAGCTCTTGTAGCTTGGTGGCAGTGATTGGAGAATTCCGTCAATGACGCAATCATCTGGAAGATTAACTCCCAATTGAATCAAGTGATTATTATACCCAGACATTTTGAGTATATGCTCACTGACAGAACTGTTCTCCTCCATCTTGCAGCTATACAACTTATTGGAGACTTCATATCTCTCAATCCGGGCATTTGCTTGAAATATTAACTTCAACTCCTGGAACATCTCATATGCTCCATGACGTTCAAAACGTCGTTGAAGTCCCGATTCTAGGCCGTAAAGCATGGCACACTGAACTATCGAGTAGTCATCAGCTTTGCTCTGCCAGACGTTCATAACATCTGGTGTTGCTCCAGCAGCAGGCCTGGCACCCAGCGGTGCTTCCAGGACGTAATTCTTTTGTGCAGCAATGAGGATAATCCTCAAGTTACGGACCCAGTCCGTGTAATTGCTACCATCATCTTTCAACTTTGCTTTCTCAAGGAACGCATTAAAATTCAACGGAACAACAGCACGAGCCATCTATCTACAATCAACATAAACAAGCAAGATACTATCAGGGACTAAGTTCATGATAAATTTAAGTTCAATTAATCATATTACTTAAGAACTCCCACTTAGATAGACATCCCTCTAATCTTCTAAGTGATCACGTGATCCAAATCAACTAAACCATAACCGATCATCACGTGAGATGGAGTAGTTTTCAATGGTGAACATCGTTATGTTGATCATATCTACTATATGATTCACGCTCGACCTTTCGGTCTCCGTGTTCCGAGGCCATATCTGCATATGCTAGGCTCGTCAAGTTTAACCTGAGTATTCTGCGTGTGCAAAAACTGGCTTGCACCCGTTGTAGATGGACGTAGAGCTTATCACACCCGATCATCACGTGGTGTCTGGGCACGACGAACTTTGGCAACGGTGCATACTCAGGGAGAACACTTCTTGATAATTTAGTGAGAGATCATCTTATAATGCTACCGTCAATCAAAGCAAGATAAGATGCATAAAAGATAAACATCACATGCAATCAATATAAGTGATATGATATGGCCATCATCATCTTGTGCTTGTGATCTCCATCTTCGAAGCACCGTCGTGATCACCATCGTCACCGGTGCGACACCTTGATCTCCATCGTAGCATCGTTGTCGTCTCGCCAATCTTATGCTTCCACGACTATCACTACCTCTTAGTAATAAAGTAAAGCATTACATCGCGATTGCATTGCATACAATAAAGCGACAACCATATGGCTCCTGCCAGTTGTCGATAACTTGGTTACAAAACATGATCATCTCATACAATAAAATTTAGCATCATGCCTTGACCATATCACATCACAACATGCCCTGCAAAAACAAGTTAGACGTCCTCTACTTTGTTGTTGCAAGTTTTACGTGGCTGCTACGGGCTTAAGCAAGAACCAATCTCACCTACGCATCAAAACCACAACGATAGTTTGTCAAATAGACTCCGTTTTAACCTTCGCAAGGACCGGGCGTAGCCACACTTGGTTCAACTAAAGTTGGAGAGACTGTCGCCCGCAAGCCACCTATGTGCAAAGCACGTCGGGGAAACCGGTCTCACGTAAGCGTACGCATAATGTTGGTCTGGGTCGTCTCGTCCAACAATGCCGCCGAACCAAAGTATGACATGCTGGTAGGCAGTATGACTTATATCGCCCACAACTCACTTGTGTTCTACTCGTGCATATAACATCAACATAAAAAACCTCGGATGCCACTGTTGGGTTTCGTAGTAATTTCAAAAAAATTCCTACGCACACGCAAGATCATGTGATGCATAGCAACGAGAGGGGAGAGTGTTGTCTACGTACCCACGCAGACCGACTGCGGAAGCGTTGACGCAACGTAGAGGAAGTAGTCGTACGTCTTCACGATCCAACCGATCAAGTACCGAAACTACGGCACCTCCGAGTTCGAGCACACGTTCAGCTCGATGACGATCCCCGGACTCCGATCCAGCAAAGTGTCGGGGAAGAGTTCCGTCAGCACGACGGCGTGGTGACGATCTTGATGTACTACAGCAGCAGGGCTTCGCCTAAACTCCGCTACAGTATTATCGAGGAATATGGTGGCTGGGGGCACCGCACACAGCTAAGGAATAGATCACGTGGATCAACTTGTTGTGTTTTTGGTGCTAGCCCTGCCCCTCTATTTATATGTTGAGCCCCGGGGTCGAAACTTGGAGCAAAAGCCTCCTCAAAGTCGGTTTTTCCCGAAAGGCAAGAGTCCCACTCGGACTCCAGGACCAAACGCCACAATCCTTGGCGTCTGGCCCAGACGCCATGGGCCTCGGCATCTGGCCCAGGGCCAGACGCCAGGGTCTCCGGCGTTTGGCCCCCTGGCCTCCGCAAAACTCCTTTTGCACCGACCTAAAGCCTCATGGGCTTGACCCCTTGGCCTAACCATATCATCCAATATATGAATCTTTACGTCTCGACCATTTCGAGACTCCTCGTCATGTCCCCGATCTCATCCGGGACTCCGAACTCCTTCGGTACATCAAAACATGTAAACTCATAATATAACTATCATCGTAACCTTAAGCGTGCGGACCCTACGGGTTCGAGAACAATGTAGACATGACCGAGACACGTCTCCGGTCAATAACCAATAGCGGGACCTGGATGCCCATATTGGCTCCTACATATTCTACGAAGATCTTTATCGGTCAGACCGCATAACAACATACGTTGTTCCCTTTGTCATCGGTATGTTACTTGCCCGAGATTTGATCGTCGGTATCCAATACCTAGTTCAATCTCGTTACCGGCAAGTCTCTTTACTCGTTCTGTAATACATCATCCCGCAACTAACTCATTTAGTTGCAATGCTTGCAAGGCTTAAGTGATGTGCATTACCGAGAGGGCCCAGAGATACCTCTCCGACAATCGAAGTGACAAAACCTAATCTCGAAATACGCCAACCCAACATGTACCTTTGGAGACACCTGTAGTACTCCTTTATAATCACCCAGTTACGTTGTGACGTTTGGTAGTACCCAAAGTGTTCCTCCGGTAAACGGGAGTTGCATAATCTCATAGTTATAGGAACATGTATAAGTCATGAAGAAAGCAACAGCAACATACTAAACGATCGGGTGCTAAGCTAATGGAATGGGTCACGTCAATCAGATCATTCTCTTAATGATGTGACCTCGTTAATCAAATAACAACACTTTGTTCATGGTTAGGAAACATAACCATCTTTGATTAACGAGCTAGTCAAGTAGAGGCATACTAGTGACACTAAGTTTGTCTATGTATTCACACATGTATTATGTTTCCGGTTAATACAATTCTAGCATGAATAATAAACATTTATCATGATATAAGGAAATAAATAATAACTTTATTATTGCCTCTAGGGCATATTTCCTTCAGATGACATGTTAGGCAGCATTCCACATCAAAAATTCTGTTTTTATCATTTACCTACTCGAGGACGAGCAGGAATTAAGCTTGGGGATGCTGATACGTCTCCAACGTATCTATAATTTTTGATTGTTCCATGATGTTATATTATCATTCTTGGATGTTTTATAATCATTTTATATCATTTTTGAGGACTAACCTATTGACATAGTGCCAAGTGACAGTTGTTGTTTTTTACTTGTTTTTTACATCGCAGGAAATCAATATCAAACGGAGTCCAAACACCGCGAAACTTTTTGGAGATTTTTTATGGACTAGAACACCCAAGATGGGCCAGAGCAGCACCTAAGGGGTGCCCCGAGGGGGGCACAACCTGGTGGGTTGTGCCCACCTCGGTGGCCTCCCGCACCTCCTCTTTACCCTATAAATTCACAAATATTCCAGAAACCATGGGTGTTAACCTAGATCAGAAGTTTCGCCGCCGCAAGGCTCTGTAGCCACCGAAAACCAATCTAGACCCCATTTCGGCACCCTGCCAGAGGGGGGAATCATCTTCGATGGCCATCTTCATCATCCCGGCGGCCACCACAATGAGGAGGGAGTAGTCCACCCTCGGGGTTGAGGGTTTGTACCAGTAGCTATGTGTTTAATCTCTCTCTCTCTCTCTCTCATGTTCTTGAGATGTCACGATCTTTATGTATCGCGGGCTTTGTTAATATAGTTGGATCATATGGTGTTTTCCCCTCTCTATCTTGTTGTGATGAATTGAGTTTTTCTCTTTGAGATTTTGCTGTTATCGGATTGAATACTTTTATGGATTTGAGAACACTTGATATATGTCTTGCAATTGAATACTCGTGGTGATAATGGGGTATCGTATTGATTCACTTGATATATGTTTTGGCACTCAACTCACGAATTCTCGAGGTGACATTGGGGTAATCTATGCATAGGGGTTGATGCACGTTCTTGTCTTTGTTTCTCCGGTAGAAATCTTGGGGCGCTCTTTGAAGATCTTTGTGTTGGATTGAATATTATGAATCTGAATTTGCTTTGGTGTTATTTCAGTACGACCTCTTGGTTAGATCAATCGAAAAGAATAGCTCTATGTTATTTTAGTACGAACTCTAGGATAGATTGATCGGAAAGAATAGCTTTGAGGTGGTTTCGTACCCTACAAACAATTTCGTCTTATGTTCTCCGCTAGATAGGAACTTTGGAGTGGTTCTTCGTTGCACGTTGAGGGATGATTATATGATCCAATTATATTAGCACTGTTGAGAGATTGCACTAGCAAAAGTACGGACCCTAGGCCTCATTTTTAAGCATTGCAATACCGTTTTTGTGCCCGTTTACTATTTGCTACCTTGCTGTTTTTATTTATTCAGAATATAAAAATATATTTCTACCATCAATATTACACTTTTATCACCATCTCTTCGCCGAACTAGTGCACCTATACAATTTGCCATTGTATTGGGTGTGTTGGGGAGACAAGAGATTTCTTGTATTTGGTTGCAGGGTCGTTTGAGAGAGACCATCTTCATCCTACACCTCTCACGTATTGATAAACCTTAGGTCATCCACTTGAGGAAAAATTGTTATTGTCCTACAAAACTCTGCGCTTGGAGGTCCAACACGTGTCTATAAGAATAAAGTTGCGTATTAGACATCAATGTGTCTCTTTTTGAAGTGTTCATCGCCAAAGGAAACTTGAGTATCCGGTATGGGCACTCCCCTTGGCTTGTGCCAAGCTTGGGGGAGGTGTCCCGGTATCGTATCACCTCCACTATCTTTTGCCTTTACTTATCTTAGTTCGATCTTCAGTTATCTTTTGCTTTAGTTGAATATAAGTTCAGTTCGATCCTTTCTTTTCGAGTGTTTGCTTAGTGATATATCGTTGTAATCGTGTGCGAGATATATAATAAAGTTTAGTTTGAAGTTTTGTTCTCTTTACTTTCACAATTAAAAGGAAAGGAAATAAATGAAAAATATCATATGCTAATCTTATGGTAAGTAATGACATCACATAAGGAAGAGTATAAGTAGAAAAAATTATTGGAGATTTACAAACATAGCATTGGTCAATTGTGCAATTCGTGAAAGAATTAATAAGGGAAGAGAAGATTCACATGCAAATACACTATCCTAGACATCTTTTGTGATTGTGAGCCCCCATCAAAATATTATATGCCAAAATTATTGGCGTTGGACAAGGAAGAAGCATAATGATTTATGTTTGTTCATATTCACATAGAAGTTATATTGTCATAGATCCTTTAACATGTGGTGCTTGCCCCCCATCTTTGCTAGCCAAAAATTCCGCACTAAGTAGAGATACTACTTGTGCATCCAAAACCCTTAAACCCAAATCTTGTTTTGAGAGTCCACCATACCTACCTATGGATTGAGTAAGATCCTTCAAGTAAGTTGTCATCGGTGCAATAAGGCAATAAAAATTGCTTCTAAAAGCGTTGGATCATTTAGTGTAAAAGAAAATTGAGTGTTGTACAAACTTGTGATGGCAAAGAATAAAAACGACAAACTGCATAATAAAGGTTGCTATCATAAGGGGCAATATAACGTGACATTCTTTTGCACTAAGAGGTTGAGCATACAAACAAAAAAGCACATGGCAACCTCTGCTTCCCTCTGTGAAGGGCCTATCTTTTACTTTTATGTATTTACTTTTATGCAAGAGTCAAATTTTGTCTCTCTATTCCTTTTTATTTCCTCTTTTGGCAAGCATCATGTGGTGAGGAAAGATCTAGGCACATATATCCAGTTGGATATGGGTAGCATGAGTTATTATTGTTGACATCACCGTTGAGGTGAGTGTGTTGGGTGGCGAAATATATAAGCCCCTATCTTTCTATGTGTCCGGTTGAAACTTTTTGCTCGCGTGTATGCGGTGAGTGTTAGCAATCATAGAAGACTATATGATGGTTGAGTATGTGGACTTGCCAAAAGGGCTCTGATACGTGACCCTTCTTGAAAAGTGATGAATTGTAGTTGCAAAGTTGAGTGAGAACATAGTTTGTTTGTTTCCAATAGAGTTTATGCTTTATACTTCGATGTTGTGATGAATTGTTAGTTATTCATGAGAAGTTCATGATAAAAGCTATGTGATAAAAGTTCTATGATAAAGTTTGTTAATGTTATAATAATATACATGATGCTTCTATGTCTGTATTTTATTTTTATCGACATCTCCCTCTCTAAGCATGTGGACATGTTTTCGATTTTGGTTTTCGACTGAGGACAAGCGAGGTCTAAACTTGGGGGAGTTGATACGTCCATTTTGCATCATGTTTACCTACTGTTATTTATAATGTTTTTATGCATAATAATGCTTTTTGTAGTAATTCTAATGCATTTTCTCTCATAATATGCAAGGTTCACACAAAGAGGGAGAATACCGGCAGCTGGAATTCTGGACCTGAAAAAGCTATGCCAGGCTACCTATTCTGCACAACTCCAAATGAGCTGAAACTTCACGAAGAATTGTTATGGAATATATAAGAATCATTGGAGCAAATAAGTACCAGAGGGGGCCCACCAGGTGGGCACAACCCACCTGGGCGCGCCAGGGAGCCCAGGCACGCCCTGGTGGGTTGTGCCCTCCTTGGCCCACCTCCGGTGCCCCTCTTCTGGTATATAAGTCATTTTGACCTAGAAAAAATAAAGAGATGACTTTCGGGATGAAGCGCCGTCGTCCCGAGGCGGAACTTGGGCAGAAGCACTTTTGCCCTCTGGCGGAGCGATTCCGCCGGGGGAACTTCCTTCCCAGAGGGGGAAATCATCATCATCGTCATCACCAACCACTCTCGCATCTTGGGGAGGGCAATCTCTGTCAACATCATAGCGCCATCTCCTCTCAAACCCTAATTCATCTCTCGTGTTCAATCTTTGTACCGGAACCTTAGATTGGTGCTTGTCGGTGACTAGTAGTGTTGATTACATCTTGTAGTTGGTTACTATATGGTTTATTTGGTAGAAGATTATATGTTTCCAAATCCATTATGCTATTTAATGCCCCTCTGATCTTGAGCATGATTATCATTTGTGAGTAGTTACTTTTGTTCTTGAGGTCACGGGAGAAATCTTTTTGCAAGTAATCATGTGAACTTGATATGTGTTCGATATTTTGATGGTATGTATGTTGTGATTCCCTTAGTAGTGTCATGTGAATGTCGACTACATGAAACTTCACCATATTTGGGCCTAAGGGAATGTATTGTGGAGTAGTTATTAGATGATGGGTTGCGAGAGTGACAGAAACTTAAACCCTAGTTTATGCGCTACTTTGTAAGGGACTGCTTTGGATCCAAAAGTTTAATATTATGGTTAGATTTTATCTTAATACTTTTCTCGTAGTTGCGGATACTTGCGAGGGGGTTAATCATAAGTAGGAGATTTGTTTAAGTAAGAACAACACCTAAGCACCGGTCCACCCACATATCGAATTATCAAAGTAACGAACACAAATCAAACCAACATGACGAAAGTGACTAGATGAAATTCCCGTGTACCCTCAAAAGCGCTTTTCTTATCATGAGAGACCGTTTTAGCCTGTCCTTTGTCTCAAAAGGATTGGGCTACGTTGCTGCACTTTTGTTACCGTTACCATTACTTGCTCGTTACAAATTATCTTACTATCAAACTACTCGTTACTTATAATTTCAGTGCTTGCAGAGAATACCTTGCTGAAAACTACTTGTCATTTCCTTCTGTTCCTCGTTGGGTTCGACACTCTTACTTATCGAAAGAACTATGATTGATCCCCTATACTTGTGGGTCATCAGTTGCGCGGACGAAATGCATCGTCACGTTGGGTGCACTGACTAGCAAACACACAAACGAGGCAAGACGTCCCCCCTACGGCCGACCCAAACAGACGAAAAGCAAACCAAATCCACATCCGTTTGCGTCAGCGCATTGGAGTTGCCCTAAGGACATGCTCAATTTATTAGTGTGGCCAACTTGGGTGGCAATCCAAACAACCATGAACTCTTTTGATTGTATGGTCTTGGCCTTTTATCGGGAAAATGAAGAGAGTTTGGGACAACTATCAACACGAGGTATTTGGTGCGCTTATTTATGTAAGTTATTCCTTGGCAACACATGAGTATTTAACTAGTGTAGAAGTAAACAAGGTGAAATATACAATAAGATAGATTAGAAAGCTCCCCGAGAGAAGAAGATCGACGTCCGATCGGGTCAATGAGCAAGCGCTCCTAATTGGCGCCTTAGGCGCTGGCTAAGATAACTGGCGCTCAAGCGCTGGAGTATATGGGCCGACCCAGCATTTCTTGTTTTAAGGTTACCCAGTGGACCTGCGACCGTTGACGGGACGACCAACACCGGTTGACCATTGACTTTTAAAAAAATGGAAAATCTCAGAAAAATGGAAAAAATTCATGAGATTTGGAAAAAGTTCAAAATTTTCACAATTTTTTTAAAAGTTTACTAAATTCCAAAAAAGATTGCATATTTGTTGTGAATTTGAAAAGAAGATTTCAAAGATTTGAAAAGTTCACTAATTTCCGAAAAAATCATGGGTTTGAAAAAAATATCATGAAAACTGGAAAAAAATTTCATATTTGGTAAAAGTTATAGATTTGTGAAAAGTTCATGAATTTGATAATAAAAATGCGAAAAAGCATAAAACAAAATGAAATGAACAAGAAAAATAAAAGTATTAAGAAAAACAGGCAAAAGTCGTGCTGGGGAATAACCAGAAAAAACCCACCCACACAGACCATCATAACAATCACGGAAAGGTTTCAAAAAACCGGTGAAAAAAGACATACATGGACCGGCCCATTTAGATTTACAGTGTTGTTGAGGGGTGTGCACCGGTTTGCAAAAAGCACTCTAACCGGGGCAATCCCTATTTGACGCTGCACTAACGGGCGCACACATACCCTCCAGGCTAGGCCGACCCATCTCCTGAATCAAACGAGTGACCTCACGTATCGAGGAGCACTTGAGTAACCGCGCCACCACATAGGCCAATCTGGTAAGTTACATCTTCTTTCGTCTATTCTTCATTTCTTTTTTATTTTTCCCTTTTTCATTCTCTTTTTTTCTTTTCTTCTTCTTCCTTACTTGATGGATTTTTTTTTCAAATTCTTGTACATTTTTATTCAAATCGATGAACCTTTATCTTTTTTTGATGAACTTTTTTCAAAATTGATGAAAAAACCAGTATGTTTTTTCAGCCGTTTTCTAGGCCGCCCCACTCTGTCTCTTGTTAGCGCCAGCAGCCCTAACCGGCGCTTAGAGCACCGAGTAGGAGGGTCCTATTTGACGCGTTTTGCGTCAAACAGAGACGCGATGCACAAGGATGAGCGCGACTGGGCCGGCCCAATAGAGGCTGCCGCGAGCGTTGTAAACCAGCTTCGGCACTGTATGTCTCAAAAAAAACATTGGCACTGTAGCCACTAAAATTCGCAAAAAAATATATGCGCTCGCATGGGTTCGATCTCACGATCTCATGTACCTATGCGTGCATTGCTAACCAACGGTGCTAATGACCAGGGATGGCACCCACCGGGTTTGGGTACGGGTGGAGTTACCCCATACCCTTACCCATCCCCTTTGAGCTTACCCATCACCCGTACCCATACCCGCCAACGGGTACAATTTTTTCCCATACCCATCACCCTGCAGGGTCAATGGGTACCCACGGGTAAAAATATCCATGTGTGCACATATCAACTTGTGCAAGAAATAAGCATAAACGACAACATATCAACATAATTTATAGACATCAACGCATCGTAACAACATCACATACTTATAAACAACAACACATCATAAACGACATCACATTCTTATAAAAAACAGCACTTACTCGTAACAGCAACATATCATAAACAAAAATACATTCCCGTAAAGAACATCACTTATTCATAGGCAGCAACACATAGTCATTTATTTTAAGTCACAAAATCACGACAAAGTATGCAGGTAATTTGATCGTACATAAGGCCACAAAATGAGCATCCCAATAAAGTTTCGACATTGTAACTAGTTCAACTAAAATAAACTCAACCAATCCGACAATAGCATAACGAAGACCTTGGCGCAATAAGTCTTCAATCTTGAGCATTGAGTCCATCTCTCTACATCTCAAAGGGCCAAGTCTTGGTTGGAAACATGAATATAGTCATTTTTCAGAAAAAATTTTGTAGCATATGCACTCAAATACTCAATTGGCAAAGGAAATGTGTTGGTGAATACTAACCTGCATCCCCTCTTGAATGTCTTGAAGGCATGTCCAAAAGCTAGCATCTCCTTTATGAACATCTAGAACAAACAATTTGTAGAGATGATGAAACAATGATTAGCAATAGTTAAATAATGAGTAAGTTTAAACAAATTACATTATTTGCTCACCTTTGCATTTGTTTCTAAGCCAATTTTGGGAGCACATCAAGACTTCCACCATATTAGGAGTTAGGCGGCTCCTATGCTCACTAAGTATTCTGCCACTTGTGCTAAATGCCGACTCTGAAGCAACTGTTGTCACGGGAATGGCAAATATATCTCTGGCAACCTTCCTTAATGTTGGATATCTTATTCCAGCTACTTTCCACCAATCCAACACACTAAATACTTCTGTGTACGGCACTAGGCCATCTGTCAAGTACATATCTATTTCACCTTGTAGCTGAGCTGCTGCAGGACTTTGCTTGGCAACAATGTCATTGAAAATATTCATGATGGCTGGAGCTTTCATTGATGAAAGCAATTCTTCACATGGTTTATATTCATCTACTTCCACTTCATACTCCTCTATCAGTGAATGTAGTCTAGCTACTAATGCATCAACCAACTCCACACACTCATAAGAAGATGGCTCAATGCCATGAAGCATCGCAAAGCAAGCAGTCAACATATGCCTCTTGTACCGAGGATCAAGAAGTGTAGCCATCCCCATTAGATCTTGAATGTCCGTCCAATACTTATCAAATTTAGTAGTCATTTCCTCAGAGAGTTTTTTGATAATTGGGTTGCTAGAAGTGGCCCACTGTCTCATTTTCATTTTAATCTCACAGATTCTAGGGAAGTAAACATTAGCAGTCACATAATTAGTTCCAGAGAACAACTTTGTTATCTCATAGAATAAGCCAAGTCTCTCCACCATCTCTGCAGCAAACTCCCATTCTTTATCACTAGGTAAATGCTCATATTGTTTGTCAACTTGTTTTGCACGTTCAAAAACAACTCTGTATGGTAAAGCTACTTCTAGCATCATGAAAGTGGAGTTCCACCTAGTTTTGCAATCAAGAATCAACTTTCTTGTTATTTTAATTTTTTTAAACTTAGCCATCTCCTCAAACTTCTCTATCCTTTTTTCCTGTTGCTATCCAATATGCCACACTTTCCCTAATGTTTTCTATAGCTGACTTCATAACATCCAATCCATCCTTAACTATAAGATTTAAGATGTGTGCACTACAACGCATATGCAGCAGAGTACCTTCCAAAGGGAGCTTCTCCTTTCCTATCTTCCACACAATCATCTCAATTGCCTTGTCATTGGTGGTGCAGTTATCCACAGTCACTGTCATCAGTTTTTCATCAATATTCCATTGAAGCAGGGAATCATAGAGCACTTCACATATCACTTCAGCTGTATGAGGAGCTGGAACATATACAAACCTGCAGTATTCAGCAACATATAGTCATAAACAGCAGCACTTCATAGAAAGCAACACATACTAAACAGCAACACTTCTTAATCAGCAACACATCATAAACAGCAGCACATCATAAACAACAGTATATGATCAGCAACACATACTATACAGCAGCACATAGTAGTACCTCATGATAACATTCCGAAGCTTCCAAGATTCATCAGTGAAATGAGCTGTAATAGCCATATATCCCTTCTTTTGGTGGTCCGCAGTCCACATATCTATAGTGATAGCAACCCAAGATTGTTTCATAGTCATGTAATCAATTGCCTTCTTTCTTTCTTGGTTATAATCTTCCTCAATATCTTGCCTAAAAGAAAAAAGAAGAGGATACCATATGTTACCTCTTCATTGCATAGAACAAGATAAACAGAAATAAATCAAATAAACCCATGGCAAAGTATACCTAATAGTATTTCTTGTATGTAGCTTGAATAGTGGCTGAAGTGCATGAACAAACTTCCTAAAACCAGCATGGTCCACTATAGACAGTGGATACTCATGCAACACCAACATGTTACCAAGCTCTCTTCTAGCAACCTCTTGATCAAACGTATAGCTCTCCAAAAAAATGTTACCGTCCTCCTTAGCATTCATCCTCAATGATGGCTGACTCAATGTTTTGCCTCCCTTCATCTTCAACATCTTGAGAGTACAAATCTTTAGATGAGAAGCAAGATGCTTTGTGCCTGCTCTAGGTCCTGAAGCAAGTTCCTTGTGACAATAGTTACACTTTGCTTTCCATTGTCCATTGATCCTCATCTTCTTCATTTCCAACCAAACTTTAGAAGTTAGCTTCCGTTTGCCTGCTTCATTGACCTCTTCCACCTCCTCCTCCTGTCCATCTTCATCATCTGAAAGAATGACATGATCTGCATCTTCATCCATTGGGGCAGATGCGTCACAAGGAGCATCTACCTGGCTGGTTGAACTTGTACCACTGCAAAAGGAGCATAAATGAAAAAATACATCAAATTCTTGTAGTATTCTTAATATAATACTTGATTCTATATGTGCACTGAAAGTACGATGCTCATATATGCATCGTAACATCTCTACATATCATCTATATATATATGCAAAAAAAGTGTATTCATCGCAGCAACTATAAATAGTTAATTTTTTGTTTTCAGCATTACTTTCTTTTCGGTGGAACGATTTTATTTTGCAGGCAGAGTTAATTTCGATTTGTATAGCACTTTGTGTTTTTATTAACTGCAACTCATCATTTTTCTGACCAAAACGTGCATCTGCAGTGTTGTCTTAAATGGGCCTGAATCTTACTGTATTTTGTTAACTGTAAATAGTCTGAAACAAGTTAGAATGTCTCTGCATTTTTACCCCTGGGAAGGTACATGCTTACAAAAGAAGAAACGATCAGTTACCACCTCACATTAAATAGATCTAAAATCTGCCACCACGATTCTATCTCTGCTATTACAATGCTAAAAAATCACACAGGGTCTGATGTACGTACTAGCACACAATTTGCTACGCTGAGCTCATCTCAGTAACAAATACATTTTTTCTCTTATATAAAAAGATCTCATTCATCACAGCAGCTATATACATCATGCATAGGCAGAAAACCAATACTTATCAACTTATATATGCAGGAAAAAACATCGTATCATCACATATCTATACATCTATGTATAGTCTACGAATGCATAAAATCATACACAAAATTCAAACTCACCATGCCAAAAGAGCCTTGCTTTTGTTCTTGTGCTTGGTGACAGTAGAGGATCGACTAAGCGGGCTAGGGCGAGGCGGCCGGCTTGAAGTGTTGCGACGGGGCTGCACCTTGAACGCCGAGGCAGGAGGTAGAAGTCCTTTACGTCGGCCCGGGGCTTGGCCCTTTCCTGGCGGACGGAGACGGACGGCACCACCCAACGATGGTGTTAGGCTTGGGACCAGGGTAGCCGCGCCATGCCCATGCTCCTGGCCCTGGTGGTTGCCGCCGTCTGACTCAGTCCACATGAGCGCGAGCTGCATCTCCTTCTCCTGGTCGCCGTCCTCGCCAAGCTATGGTCCTCATCCCCAAGATCCATGGCGTCCGAGCGGCTGAAGCGCTGGCGACGGCTAGGCAGCGAGTAGCTGGACGCAATGGCGGCGGCGATTAGGGATGCCCGAGGAGGCGAGGAGCCGAGATGAGATCAGGAGGAGACAGAAGGATATCAATCTCCGTCTTTCAGAATATGGGACGTGATCTCTATTCATTATTCACCAAAGCCAAATCACCCTAATCACGCAGATTCCTTCTATGTTCTATCATTCCATGTACGTGTGTATGTGGGCTACATGTATCTCGTGGACTAACTGATTTTGTGGGAAGTTAGATTAGATATATGAGTAGTGATTAGTGAAGGCCCACTTAAAAGATTTTACGCGGGTATATGGGTACACGGGTATGGGTTATGCTATCCCATACCCATACCCACTCTGCCCGATGGGTTTAATATTTTTTTATTTATATATCCATGGATAATTTTTTATCTCATACCCTTACCCTAATAGGGTTTTTACCCGGCGGGTACACGGGTAATGGGTACCCATTGTCATCTCTACTAATGACCTATCTTGTTTATGTACAAGCGCGAGACTCAAAGAACCTAAGACAACAGAAAATCAGAAACTTTTTAAATTTTGTACGTGAACATTTTTTAGAAGGGGAATATTTTTAGAAATGCGAAAACTTTTCAATCCGTGAACAAAAATTAGAAAACTCTACTTTGTGGGAAAAAAAGGAATTTTTTTATCTTGAACAAGATTTGAAAACGTGAATGGATTTTTAAAACGATAACATTTTTAGAAAAGAGGAACGTTTTTCAAAGTCATAAACAAAATTTGAAAATGCGAACAATTTTTTGACTTTACGAACAAATTTAGAAAACATGAACATTTTTCGTATTTGTGAATAAATTTTAACCGGAACAACTTTTGAAATTCAGAACATTATTTGAATATGTGAACAAGTTTCATTTTTTTATAATATTTTGGCAACAGTGAAAAGTTTTTAAATCTCGTGAACAAGTTTAAACATGTGAATAATTTTTGGAAAAACAAACATTTTTTGAATTTTCCAAACAACTATATAAAATTAGAAATGTTGTTTTCGTGTTTATAAAAGTAAAAAATAAAAAAATGAATATATTTTGAAAAGGCTCAAGCATTTGCAGAAAAGATGAACATTTTTATATTTTTTTAAAAATGGAACATTTTCTGAATCTAATAACAAAATTTGAAAATGTGAACAACTTTCGGAAAAGCACACATTTTTAAAAGACAATTTTTTGAACTCCCCGAATAAAATTGAAATTTGGGAACAATTTTTTGAAAATGGCAACATTTTCTGGGAACACAAACTTTTTTTGCACACGTGAAAATTGTTTGAAACTCTTGAACAAATTTTGAAAGGTGACCATTTTTGGAAACGTGAACATTTTCTAAATTTGCAAACAATTTTTGAAAAAGATGAACATCTAAAAAATATTGAAAAGGAAAAATAGTAAACAAAAAAGGAGATAAAAAGCAAAAAAAAAGAAACAGGAAAGAAGAAAATCAAAAAAGAAACAGCAACAGAAAAAAGTAAGGAAAAAAACGGTTCAGGAAACTTCTAAAAGTTTCCCAAAACCGAAAAAAACCGTCTAGTCATCTATACAAGGTTTGCAAAATTGGGATAGCTGAAATGATTAATGGGCCGGCGCAGATCGCGTCGCTCGCTCGAAACCTGTGCGAATCCACGACAACTCCGAGTAGGAGCTCGCCTTGGGCGCCAAATAGGGGAGCTCCTAGGCGCGAAACGGCGCACGCTACACATTGAACTGGGCCAGCCCACGAAGGGTAACCGCCACAAAAATGGTGCTGAAATGCGCAAAAAGAATTAAAAAAATACTACATTCCCGTGGCGTATCGAACTCGTGACAAACACTACCTTCCGGTCTTCGGCTAAGCACTAGAGCATCTGGTTCCAATTCAAAAAACTCAGCGCTAATTATTTAAATGCTCATAGCCGCTCAAACGTCACAGATTTCAGGAAAAGCATGTGAACATGAAGAAAACCGTTGCCCTATTAAACAAAAGTTCAATGATTTTGGAAAAAGTTCATCAATGTAAAAAATAGTTCACAAAAAAATTGAAAAAAGTTCATCAAAATATTGAAAATAAAATTACCATTTTGAAAAAATGTTCACAAAACTGAAAAAATTTCATCCAATTTTAAAACAAGTTCATCTAATTTCGAAAAAAGTTCATTGAATTTAAAAAAAGTTCATCAATTTTAAAAAGAATTCATCAAATTTGAATAATGTTCATCGAACTAGAAAAAGTTCATCGAGTTTGAAAACAAATCATCATTGTTAAAAAATCACTAAAAAATTTCATTTATTTTGAAAATAAAATTTCATGAAATTAAAAAAACATCATCAATTTGGAAATGTTCACGCAATTAAGAAAAGAATAAACGAAAAACGATGAGGAAGGAAACCTGGAAGAAAAAAATAAACAAGAAAAAACTAAAATGGAAAAAAGAAAAAAGGGGAAAAAATAGAGAAGGAAGGAATAAAAAACGCGAAGAGTCGAAGTTTAGCAGATCCTCCTTTATCGCGCGGTGGTTGCATGAACGAGTGTCAACGAGTGAGGTCGGCTGTTCGATTCGCAGCGCGCGCGTTTTAGTAAATTTGTCTATCACCGAAATTAATTGAAGAGTACTTTTTGCAAAGATAAATGAGTGACGCGCTATTTGTTGCAATTTGGGTATTTCCCTTTTTTGTAAATCCGTTTATTCAAAACATTTTATTTCGTAAATTGTGCGTTCAAATTTTGAACCGTTTCTATCGTTGAATTCCTCCCGTTGAAATCTTCAAAACTAAATCATATATTGATAGGTTTGACGAACTTTTTCTAACCAAACCAAAAGCACAGTTTATTCAAAACATTTTATTTCGTAAATTGTGCGTTCAAATTTTGAACCGTTTCTATCGTTGAATTCCTCCGGTTGAAATCTTCAAAACTAGATCATATATTGATAGGTTTGACGAACTTTTTCTAACCAAACCAAAAGCACGGTTTTTTCTTTTTCTGAAAGAGGCGCACTCATGCCTTTATGCGCTATTTGTTGCAATTTGGGTATTTCCCTTTTTTGTAAATCCGTTTATTCAAAACATTTTATTTCGTAAATTGTGCGTTCAAATTTTGAACCGTTTCTATCGTTGAATTCCTCCCGTTGAAATCTTCAAAACTAAATCATATATTGATAGGTTTGACGAACTTTTTCTAACCAAACCAAAAGCACAGTTTATTCAAAACATTTTATTTCGTAAATTGTGCGTTCAAATTTTGAACCGTTTCTATCGTTGAATTCCTCCGGTTGAAATCTTCAAAACTAGATCATATATTGATAGGTTTGACGAACTTTTTCTAACCAAACCAAAAGCACGGTTTTTTATTTTTCTGAAAGAGGCGCACTCATGCCTCTCGCAAAAGCACAACCATGTCTCTCGTGAAAGAAAAAAAAACATAACATACATTTTTTTTCATTTTGGAGAGGCACGGTCGTGCCTCCCGCAGGAACAAAACCGTGCCTCTCGCGAAAGGAAAAAAAACAGAAAACATTTTTCTTTGCGTTTCCGAAAGGCACGGGCGCACCTCTTGCGGAAGTACAACTCGTGTCTCTCGCCGAAGTAAAACTGTGCCTCTCGCGAAAGGAAAAAATGACTGAAAACATGTTTTCTTTTCGTTTTCGAAAGGCAACCGTGTCTCTCGCGGAAGCAAAACCGTACCTTTTGCGGAAGAAGAAGAAGAAGAAAAAAACAAGACGCATTTTTTCCAAGAGACGCTACCGTGCGTCTCGCGCAAGCAAAACCGTGCCTTTCGCAGAAGCAAAAATCACATTTTTTAACCAATTTTTTTTCTTTTTTCGGGTCCAAAAGCTAAGGAAGAGGGATGGAAAACCAAAAAGAAAAAAAACAGTTAGAAAATCGAAAATGCATGTAGAAATAAAAAAACAAAATTCAGAGGTAGCGTTCAGAACGGAACACGTGACGACACCTGTGAGCTGTCAGCCCACCGCAAGTGATCGTTACAAGGCTCCGAAAGGAGCGCTCATCAACCAGTTGCTCTGGTCTATAACAGGCGCCTACAGCGCCAAGTAGGATTCGCCTCAAATAGGAGTTGGGTCCATGAACGATGCGGGTAGTTTGTGTATGCAACGTTGCGACGAAATCACTAATTGAGTAATACTCATTGCAAAGATCACTCTCACCTTCTTAGGTTATCACAATTGGCACGCTACATGTGCGTCACTTATCGCAATCTGGAAGTTTTTCTTTTTTCTAGATTCGTTTATTCAAAATGTTTTATCTCTTAAACCGTGCGTCCAAATCTCGAATCATTTTCACTGTTGAATTCTCAGCGTCAAGATCTTCAAAACTAGATCCCCTGTTGATAGGTTTTGACATTTTTTCTACAAAAAAAACGGACGAAGAAACCGAACCGGGAGCACAGGTTTTTCCCATTTCCGAAAGAGGCACGTCCGTGCCTCTCGTGAAATCACAACCTTACCTCTCGTGAAAGGAAAGAAAAAAGAAAACACGTTTTATTCCTTTTCTGAGGAGACACGGCCATGCCTCTCACGAAAGCAAAACCGTAACTCTCAGAAAGAAAAAAAACAAAAAACACGTTTTTTTGTTTTCGAAAGGCACGACCATGCCTTTCGCGAAAACACAACCATTCGCAAAAGCAAAAACAGAAAAATTATTTTTTTCCGTTTCCGAGAGACACGGCCATGACTCTCGTAAAAGTACGACCGTGTCTCTCACGGAAGCAAAACCGCGCCTCTCGCAAAAGAAAAAAAAAGAACGCATTTTTTCCGTTTCCGAGAGGCACGACCGTGACTCTCACGAAAGCAAAACCATACCTCTCGCGGAAGCAAAGCCGTGACCCTCGCGGATGGAAAAAATAGAACACGTTTTTTGCTTTTTTTTTTGAATTTGTATTGTTCTAAAAGCTAAGGAAGACCGGTGAAAAATCGAAACGTCGAAAAAACCTAAAAATCCCGTTTAAAAAACCGAAAACGCATGCGAAAAACAAAAGAAAATCCGAAGGAACCGCCCAGACCGCGACACATGGCGGGCGGCTAAAAGCGCGCCAAATGGCGTTGATCATTGTGAGGCTCCCGAAGGAGCGCTCGTTAATTAGTTTTTTTTGAGATATCCTCGCCATGCTTTATTTAAATTGTTACAACATTTACAGGGATAAAATTCAAATCTCCTAGGAGGCCTAACCAGACACGGCGGCCTAGCCCCGAGCGAAAGTACATGCCTAGCGAGATTGTGAGTCTCAAAATTTGAGCTCTTCAATTTATGGACAAAATTACAAGCAATAAAAGCATTCGATCGCTCTATAATTTCATGTACGATTGCCGCATGATTCGACATTGTACCTTGCTTGATTTTATCCACGACGATCTTGCAATCAGACGCCACCTATATCTTATGCACATATAAATCCTCCGTGAGCGCCGGCGCCTCTCTTACCTCCAATGCTTCCAATGCAACATGATCAAATGTGTTGAAAAGTAAAAGAAGAGGCACCCAGGAAAGTGCCAGCCACGTCCCTGCATACTACTCCAACCGCACCAAATTTTCTACCTTGAAACAGCGGCATCAACATTAAACTTCACGTGATCCAGTGGCGGAGGTTGCCAAAGAGCTGACTTGGGCTCCCGGCTTACATTAGTCCGATGTACTGGCGTTTAGAGATGGCAATGGGTACCCATTACCCGTGTACCCGCCGGGTAAAAACCCTATTATGGTAAGGGTATGAGATAAAAAATTACCCATGGATATATAAATAGAAAAATATTAAACCCATCGGGCAGAGTGGGCAGTTTTGACTATTTTGACCTGTGGACGAAATCAATTCACAAAATGAACTGCCCGTGAAACTATTTCACAGCACTGACCCTTTTGTGTGGCGCCCGCCACGCAGGCGCCACACCCTACGGTGCAGCGCCTAGCTCGGGGGCGTTGCACGCCAGTCCACCGTGGCAGCCCTTGGGCCCGCACCCAGCAGTGCAGCGCCTCAGAGCTAGGCGCTGCACCGTAATGTGCAGCGCCCGGCCCGCAGGCGCTGCACTGTGACTTAGATGCCAGCCGCCCGCTGCCCCCCCCCCACCCCACCCATTCGTTCCAGAGGAGTTACAGAATAGGCGGCCGGCGGCTTCCTCCTCTCCCCCTCTCAATCCCCTCTTAAAAAATCATCAAATCTGACGATTTGGCCCATGGATTCCTTCACCAATCCATCCTAGAAGGTACTTTTCTCCGATCCCCTTCTTTCTATCCATAGAATGTATGCTATTTCGGAGATTTGAGGAACCCTTGTTTGAATCTTGTTGTATTAGATTTAGGGAATTTTTGTTTGAATCTTGCATGTATTCGATTTGGGGAACCCTTGTTAGACTAGAATGTGGTTTGGATACATAGGTTGACATGTTATTTATATAGTTTGGATACATAGGTTGACATTTTATTTATATGGAAAAGATATTTGTATTGAATCTTGCATGAGGTAGGCTTAGTTTAGTTTATTGAAATTACATTTGTATTGGCAAGAATGGTTTGGATACATATGCTTTGTATTTTGCATCTAGTAGGCGTACTTTAGTTTATTTGTATTGAAAAGATAATCGTGTTGACAAGAAAGCTTTCTTTCAAAATTGTTAGGATGGTTTGGCTTCTCGATGATCACTGGGACAAACAACACCGGTCGTACGCTATGGCGGTGGAGCAGCGGGTAATAATGAAAGTGGCCTGTTTTATGAATTTCGTATTTATTTCAAACACAAATGCCCCATATGTAATGTTATGAATTGTTTGTTTGTAGGCGCTTGCACCTTTGAAGCTTCGTTCTCACGGGGTCACCCTTGGGTGGATGCGCTATGATGAGCGATACACATCGTATGTAAGGGAGACAGGACTTCTCCCTTTCATTCATATGGTCAGACGGTCGACGCCACCCAACAATGCTCCAGCACTCACCGCGCTTATTGATCATTGGCGGCCGGAGACACATAGTTTCCATCTACGGACCGGGGAGATGACAGTGACGCTCCAGGATATTGCTATGATCACCGGTCTTCCTATCGATGGGAATCCTCTATGTATGAGCACCGACTCCGATGGGTGGCGCGCGCAGATGCATGCCCTTATCGGTATGGTTCCTCCGGAGCCTCCGGAACCAGCAGCAGAAAACAAGAAGAAGGAAAGAGTCGCAGCCGGTGCTACTTTCACGTGGATTACTGAGCACTTTGGTACTTGCCCACCGGAAGCTGATGAGGACACGGTCAAGATATATGCTCGTGTCTACATGTGGTATGTGATATCCAGGACTATGTTTGCTGATGGCACAGGCAAGAATGCTCCATGGATGTGGCTGAAGGCGTTGACCGTCTTCGATAGCAAATGGAGTTGGGGTTCGGCGACACTGGCTTACTTGTATAGACAGGTATGAAGTTGTTTCTTTTTCACTTCATTGCTACATTATGAATGCGATCTTGCTCTTAATTGAACCATGTTCTCTTTTATGTGCAGTTGGACGAAGCCTGTTGTAGGTCATCTGGAGGTATTGGTGGTTGTTTGCTCGCACTTTCCATATGGAGCTGGGAGCGTTTGCCGGTTGGACGTCCGAAGAAGGTGAAGTACGATGATTGGGACGACAAAGGCGACCTACTACGGCTACCCACTTGGGCTTACAAGTGGGATGTGATAAATGAGACGACAGATGATCCCTCAGTCATGTACAAGTTGTACCAGAGTGAGCTTAACGCGATCACGCCTGAGCAGGTGAATTGACATGGCATAAGTTATTATGATGCTTCTATTGCAACTCGATATCAATTTTGCATTCTATCCCATTTTGCAGGTGATATGGGAGCCGTATGGAACAGGAGATAGTTTTGGTGACCCTTTAGAGTTCAGGCTGAATCCGATGTGCACTAGGGATAGGGATCTCTGGCGTATGCGGTGCCCACTCATATGCAACTGGGCGGTTGAGCTTCACCTCCCACATCGAGTGCGCCGTCAGTTTGGTTTGTTCCAGGCACATCCGCCGGAGTGGGAGGACACGGACAAGTTGCTACACGCGTAAGATATAATTAACCTTGAGTACTTAGCAGCTTCTCGGCGGTTTCGATGCTACTAATATTATGTTTCTAACTTGCAGGTTGGATAGGAAAAGGCAGCGGAAGATTAAGGATTGGGCCAAGCATCACAGAAAGTATGTCGTACAGTTTGCGCTTAGTGTGGAGCAAGCTAGGGCTGGAAAAGGAGTCCAGCTTCGTGAGCACTGCCCTGTAGCGTTCAACAACTATCTCACATGGTTTCTTGCAAGTACCCGTATGGAGGTATGCAAGCCGGCGTATGCTGAGGAGATTTTGGAAGAACCCACTGTTTTTGATGAGCTAGCCCAACACCAGTACAACGCATTAGTCAGGAAAGGCAACTCAGTGATCCCTTTAGCTGCAATGATGAACTTTGTGGTATTTGCCCTCTTTGCTTTTCATTCACACTATTCACATCTTCGCTTGCCTAACACGTTAATACCATTTCTGTTCATAGCGTGCCCAGATCAAGAAAGCAGCTGATGAGACCGAGACTATTCTTGAAACAACCCCGGCTGGCAAAAGCGATGGAGAAGGTGCACTTCGAGCATTCATCAAGGTTCACATCTCCTTCAAACTAGCACTTAACATGTGTTGCTACGTTCGATGTCTCATTCACTTGTACATGTTGCAGCGCCAGGGCCAAAAGTTAAGGCGGCTATCAAACCTTTTTGGTTGTCGTGACCCCGAGTATGTATCACCAGAACGGTCTAGGTCGGCGACACCATCAGATCCCGCTTCGGTCCAGAGCCATGGTGATCATTTGGAGGATGAGGATGTGGGTGTGGTCACTCAAGAGGTATGGCATGAGCATATATATCCAATTGTTGATGCATTGCTAACTATATCCTCACACACGGTCTTTCCATATCTTTTGTTGATGCATAGGTTGCTGATGATGATATGACCTTGGGGGCGTACCAGGTTAGGTCTGCATACGTACTAAAGCCTAGAAAGGGAATCAACAAGTACACACCTGAAGACTTCACCGAAAGAGGCAAAAGGACGGTCGGCACCTCGCGGATGGCGGCTTTGGATGACTATTTGGATGACGATGTCGATGACGTGGAGGAACCGGAGCCGGAGCGGGAGCGTGTTCCTCTTCCTAGGAAGGTCAAGAAGTTAGCCAGCAAGAGGGGGGGAGCAGCCAAAAAGCGCTCAAGGAACTAGCTCTTCTTAGGAACCAGCCATAGTCCTTTATTTGTATGTCTTAGGAACTAGCTCTATGTTGAACTTGGAGTTGATGTCTTAGCAATGTTGAACCAGCCATGCCCGGGTTTGTGGCAGCCATGGCTAACAACAACCTAGGGATTCGGTTGTATGCTTCCTCCCAAGTACCATACAACATCTTAAATGCGGCTTGCTTCGCCTTCCATGCCTTGTCGTACTTCACCTTGTAATGAAATATGGCTTTCACAAGGTCAATGACATGTTGGACGCTCATTGTTGGAAGTGTGGATATTGAGTTGGAGAGCCTGTAAGCGATGAACTCAGACGTGAGTTGTCTGTGGTCTTGGGACACAATCTTGCCATCCACCCTTTTGCCTCGGCACATGTGAGTTGGCACACAACTCACTACGTGCCAAGCGGGACCTCCTTTCCATGGTCTTGCACGCACAATCCACGGACATATTTCATCTTCACATGCACATGCAACCGTGTAGCGCACATTGACGTCCGAATGCACCACCTTGTGTGGACGATAATGCGTAACCGAGTAGTTGTCGAGCCACATCTTCAATTCTAAGAAGGTTTCGAACTTACTCCCTTTACCAATCCGGTTCTTGTCGTCTCCCAAATCACGGTGAGAGCTTGGCCTAACCCCAAGAGATATAGATTTGCCACCATCCACAACGGCTTCATCCGCGAGACTAACATCCTTGAACAATGGTGTCTTGTGATCTCGACCGAATACCTTCTCGAAAGCTTCGGCCTCCTTCACCGTGAACCCCTCCTCATCAACTTGTTCATCGGGACCTTCGTCATCCGAATCCGATGCATATGCACGGGAAAAAGGGATGGAATGGTCCATTGTCTCTTGCAAATGATATTTGTCAAGATCACCCACATTGTTGTCATGGATATCAACTTCATTGTCATCGTCTGCATACTCATCATTGTCCTCTTGCAAAGCTTCATCTTGGTTGTTTGTAAACGGGCTCAATGTTGGCCTCACTTCTTGGGTCAAAAGAGGTTCAACAATTTCATCTCGCTTCAAGGGTGGGGGGCTACTAGCAACCAAAGGGGAGGGTTTCCGGTTCAAGTCCAAATGCAAATTTGAATCAACCTTCTTCGTTGCAAATAACTCAAGAGCCTTGTCAAGTGAATCAGCCACTGTTTCCTTGTATGCAACCCAACGTTGCTCCGAGTTGATACGCATTGTCTTCCAACGGATGTGCATTCCAAAACCTACATTATGCCTTCCCTCCAACTCAACGATATCACTAGGGGCCATCCAATTCAAATCTTTCCTCACTTGTTGCAAGAGCTCCGCATAGCTAGGACTACTATCAAACAACATATCTACCTCATCCGGATCCGGTTCAATATTGCCTTTCAAGAAGGCGTCTTTGTCCCCATGATGAACAAACACACATGTTCTTCCCATCCCTATAAGCATTCAAACAACACATCGTAACATTGCTTCCACGAGTACTAATTTAAGGATTAACACGGAATACAAACCCTAATACATATATATCAAACAACAACCCTAACCATAACCCTAACCCTAACCATAACCCTAACAATAACCCTAACCATAACTCTAGCACCAACATAAGAACACCCATAAGAATAACCCTAACATACTAACAAAGCCTAATCATAGGAAATTGGCAAACAAAGATCTCACATCTCCATGCAAATCTCTAGATCCAAACAAAACTAGGGTTTCCCAAACTAGCATTACTTGGATCAAAACAAGGGATCAGAGAAGATTACCTTGAGGGAGGGTATGACTTCGAAATCCACGGACAAATTCTTCAAATTTGCAAGTTTTGGGAGAGGATTTGAGAGGGGGAGAGAGTGGGAGAGGGGGCAAAGCTCGGGTTGGGGTGTGTGGGGTGGGGGGAGTGGGGGAGGGAGGCCCAGCCGCTGGATAAGTCACAGTGCAGCGCCCGAACGCTAGGCGCTGCACATTACATGTGTGGCGCCTAGCTAGGAGGCGCTGCACTGCTGGGTGCGGGCCCAAGGACCGCCTCGGTGGACTGGCGTGCAACGCCCGCGAGCTAGGCGCTGCACCGTAGGGTGTGGCGCCTGCGTGGCGGGCGCTACACAAAAGGGTCAGTGCTGTGAAATAGTTTCACGGGCAGTTCATTTTGTGAATTGATTTCGTCCACAGGTCAAAATAGTCAAAATTGCCGGCAGAGTGGGTATGGGTATGGGATAGCATAACCCATACCCGTGTACCCATATACCCGCGTAAAATCTGTTAAGTGGGCCTTCACTAATCACTACTCATATATCTAATCTAACTTCCCACAAAATCAGTTAGTCCACGAGATACATGTAGCCCACATACACACGTACATGGAATGATAGAACATAGAAGGAATCTGCGTGATTAGGGTGATTTGGCTTTGGTGAATAATGAATAGAGATCACGTCCCATATTCTGAGAGACGGAGATTGATATCCTTCTGTCTCCTCCTGATCTCATCTCGGCTCCTCGCCTCCTCGGGCATCCCTAGTCGCCGCCGCCATTGCGTCCAGCTACTCGCTGCCTCGCCGTCGCCAGCGCTTCAGCCGCTCGGACGCCATGGATCTTGGGGATGAGGACCATAGCTTGCGCGAGGACGGCGACCAGGAGAAGGAGATGCAGCTCGCGCTCATGCGGACTGAGTCAGACGGCGGCAACCACCAGGGCCAGGAGCATGGGCATGGCGCGGCTACCCTGGTCCCAAGCCTAACACCATCGTTGGGTGGTGCCGTCCGTCTCCGTCCGCCAGGAAAGGGCCAAGCCCCGGGCCGACGTAAAGGACTTCTACCTCCTGCCTCGGCGTCCAAGGTGCAGCCCCGTCACAACACTTCAAGCCGGCCGCCTCGCCCTAGCCCGCTTAGTCGATCCTCTACTGTCACCAAGCACAAGAACAAAAGCAAGGCTCTTTTGGCATGGTGAGTTTGAATTTTGTGTATGATTTTATGCATTCGTAGACTATACATAGATGTATAGATATGTGATGATACGATGTTTTTCTCCTGCATATATAAGTTGATAAGTATTGGTTTTCTGCCTATGCATGATGTATATAGCTGCTGTGATGAATGAGATCTTTTTATATAAGAGAAAAAATGTATTTGTTACTGAGATGAGCTCAGCGTAGCAAATTGTGTGCTAGTACGTACATCAGACCCTGTGTGATTTTTTAGCATTGTAATAGCAGAGATAGAATCGGTGGTGGCAGATTTTAGATCTATTTAATGTGAGGTGGTAACTGATCGTTTCTTCTTTTGTAAGCATGTACCTTCTCAGGGGTAAAAATGCAGAGACATTCTAACTTGTTTCAGACTATTTACAGTTAACAAAATACAGTAAGATTCAGGCCCATTTAAGACAACACTGCAGATGCACGTTTTGGTCAGAAAAATGATGAGTTGCAGTTAATAAAAACACAAAGTGCTATACAAATCGAAATTAACTCTGCCTGCAAAATAAAATCGTTCGACCAAAAAGAAAGTAATGCTGAAAACAAAAAATTAACTATTTATAGTTGCTGCGATGAATACACTTTTTTTGCATATATATATATATATATATGATATGTAGAGATGTTACGATGCATATATGAGCATCGTACTTTCAGTGCACATATAGAATCAAGTATTATATTAAGAAGACTACAAGAATTTGATGTATTTTTTCATTTATGCTCTTTTTGCAGTGGTACAAGTTCAACCAGCCAGGTAGATGCTCCTTGTGACGCATCTGCCCCAATGGATGAAGATGCAGATCATGTCATTCTTTCGGATGATGAAGATGGACAGGAGGAGGAGGTGGAAGAGGTCAATGAAGCAGGCAAACGGAAGCTAACTTCTAAAGTTTGGTTGGAAATGAAGAAGATGAGGATCAATGGACAATGGAAAGCAAAGTGTAACTATTGTCACAAGGAACTTGCTTCAGGACCTAGAGCAGGCACAAAGCATCTTGCTTCTCATCTAAAGATTTGTACTCTCAAGATGTTGAAGATGAAGGGAGGCAAAACATTGAGTCAGCCATCAGTGAGGATGAATGCTAAGGAGGACGGTAACGTTTTTTTGGAGAGCTATACGTTTGATCAAGAGGTTGCTAGAAGAGAGCTTGGTAACATGTTGGTGTTGCATGAGTATCCACTGTCTATAGTGGACCATGCTGGTTTTAGGAAGTTTGTTCATGCACTTCAGCCACTATTCAAGCTACATACAAGAAATACTATTAGGTATACTTTGCCATGGGTTTATTTGATTTATTTTTGTTTATCTTGTTCTATGCAATGAAGAGGTAACATATGGTATCCTCTTCTTTTTTCTTTTAGGCAAGATATTGAGGAAGATTATAACCAAGAAAGAAAGAAGGCAATTGATTACATGGCTATGAACCAATCTAGGGTTGCTATCACTACAGATATGTGGACTGCGGACCACCAAAAGAAGGGATATATGGCTATTACAGCTCATTTCACTGATGAATCTTGGAAGCTTCGGAATGTTATCATGAGGTACTACTATGTGCTGCTGTATAGTATGTGTTGTTGATCATATACTGTTGTTTATGATGTGCTGCTGTTTATGATGTGCTGTTGTTTATGATGTGTTGCTGATTAAGAAGTGTTGCTGTTTAGTATGTGTTGCTTTCTATGAAGTGCTGCTGTTTATGACTATATGTTGCTGAATACTGCAGGTTTGTATATGTTCCAGCTCCTCATACAGCTGAAGTGATATGTGAAGTGCTCTATGATTCCCTGCTTCAATGGAATATTGATGAAAAACTGATGACAGTGACTGTGGATAACTGCACCACCAATGACAAGGCAATCAAGAGATATGAACCGGAGGGATGCCGGACGCTCCTCAGCGATTTGAGCTTCTCGGCCGTCCGATCGTTTTCTTGATTGTGTTCTGGCCGTTGGATCTCGGGCTCGGTCGTCGTGGGCCGTCGGATATTTACCGGATCGTTGTGAGCCGTTAGATAAAATTCAGTGCGCCCCGGTCGTGCCACCGCGCGTAATTCCAGCGCCCCCACGAGGGCATTTTCGTCATTTCACCTGGTGGGAGAACTGCCCAATAGCGCTGAGGTGAGTCCGTGGACAGCGAGCACCGGATCGTTCCCCTCCCCCTCCCGCTCGCTCGCTCTCCTCTCCTCCCCGCCCCCTCCCTTGAAACCCTAGCCGCCGCTACCCATCGCGCCCTACAGCGCCGCCGCTCTCGCCACGCTGTCGCTGCTCTCCTCTCCCTCTCTCCGACCCGAGCCGCCGCCCTCCTCTGCGTCTCCGACCTCCTCCCCATGGGATTGCAACAGAGCCCCCCAGCAATGACGACGAGCAGCAGCGGAGGGAGGACGAGGAGCACGACGGCGGCGGCGGGGAGCAGCAGCAGCAGGCCAAGGCGGCGCTGCCCTTCTCCGCCATGTGCGTGCGGATCTCCCGCAACACCTACCCCAACCTCCGCGCCCTCATCAACGCCTCCCACGTCGGTCTCACCGACGCCCCACATGTCAAGATCTCCGAGGGCGACTTCGGACACATCCTTGACGACGTGCCCCACCTTGCTGACTACTACGTTCCGGTGAGCAGCCCCCCTCCCCCTAACCTGCTCCTCCTCACTCGACCGCGAGTCATGGTTCGCTGTGACCTGCGGGTGCCATCGTTTCAGCTCGTGGTGATTGGTTTTGTGCGGTGCAGCTTTAGCTAAGCGACTGTCAGTACGAGCGAAATGATCCGACGCTGATTTGGCTGGAAACGTGACCGCGATTTGTGCGGGGTTTGGTCGATTTGGGATTTCTGTTGTTGAGCCACGAATACAGAGTGCTTAATGTCATCTCAATTTTTCTTACGTTCCAGCTCCACTATTAGTGTTGTTAAGCTGCTGAGAATAGAAAGCAATGTAGCAGGAATACAGAAGTTGAGGTTTTCATTGCTTTGGTCATACAGTTTTTTAAACTATATACTAGAAGAACAGGGTACTCATTCCTGCCTTCTAAGAAACTATGTAATTGACTGCTCATGTTGGTTGTAATACATTGCTAGACACAGAGTTGTACATTTTTCAGTTAGGTTTTTGCAAATCAAACTATATTCAACAAGGCATCTCTCCTTTTGAAACACGAACACTCAACCAGGGTACGCTACGCCCCTCTCATGTTCCTTTCATTTTTTCCTTAGTTGGGTTCAGAGATCATTGCACAATAAAACTGATCGATAACATTTTCATTGTGGTTCTCTAATTTTTTGAACTTGTTAGAAGTTTTCTAAAATCCAATTGTTTGTTATTTTTGGTGCTTTTCAGGTGACCCATTGCAGTTCAGAGATGGTTTATATGAATTGTTTATGATCTAGGCCGCTACCAAACGCCTCTGGAGAGCAGTATACTATTTCTGCATTTACCAACACGTGAGTCCTTGCTCACATGGATTACATATTCCTATAGAAAATAGATTACTTTGCTAATAGAGTATTGATGAGTCTGGCTAGATTCTTTGCTCACACGGACTAGATATTCCTATAGAGAATAAATTTCTTTGCTAAAAAGTATTGATGAGTATGGCTACAGGAGATAGTGATTCTTTTGTAGCTCTTGATTTTGCTACTTATGCAAGGTTTTTGGCTTTAACCTTTTTTTTGGGGGAAAGATCATCCTTTCTGCACTTTATTCCCTCAAGATAAACTGCGTGATGGGATGAGTATGCATACAACACAACTATGGAACCAATGACCATGCTTGAATATATATTAAATTAGACATATTTTTTTAGTTATGACCTTTTTATCATTCTGAGGGTTCTTTATTCTAAGGTGAAAAGGGATTTTTGATTTTCCTTCTGCAATCAAAGTATCGTATCATGATAGTACCTACACGTCATGTTGAATGCTATAAAGAACATGATCAATTGGTTTCACAAGGAGATGAATATGGACTGGTTTAGGAAAAGAAAATATTTTGTACGTATGCATTGGTAATTGTTCCTCAAAAAGATGCTGGTTAAACTGAGTCATGTTTTGTATCTTGGTCTGTACCCTGCCTAATATCCTAATATTGAACGTGAACTTCAGATATGGAGTATTGGTTCTCCTGATCCTAACTTCACATTAGATGGCCACTCAAAAGGCGTGAACCGTGTTGATTACTTCACCGGTGGTGATCGACCATTTTTTATTACTGGATCTGATGATCAGACTGCAAAGGTGTGTCATCTGCAATGAATTGTGCTATTGTGAGGGTATATTGGGATTGATCTGACTTATTACTCAATTTGTTGGATCAGGTTTGAGATTACCAAACCAAGAGATGTGTTCAAACACTTGAAGGACATGCACACAATGTGTCTGCTGTCTGTTTCCATCTAGAACTACCTATTATAATTACTGGCTCAGAGGATGGCACAGTTCGCTTGTGGCACTCTACAACCTACAGGTACTCTCTCTCTCTCATACTATGATATTGCTTGGAGATGATACTAACAGTGCACTCTCCGAAAACCAGCTTTGTTTTACTAAAATCTATTTAGTTACACGCAAATACAGTTACTGGCCGAAGTTTTTTTCTTCTACATGTTTTTTGTTTGCAATAATAGTAATATCTTCTGCACTGGACTATACACATTCGTTATTTCCCAACTCATGCCAGTTTATTTCTTTAAATTGGCAGTGTAGATAGTGCCTTGTTCATGAATCATGAGCAAGAATGTGGTCTATTCTTAATTCTTCCATTTCTCCCAAGCATTTAATTATTTCTTTTCTTGTAGAACAAGTGAATAACACTTTGCTTGATGCACTTACAGGCTTGAGAACACTCTTCATTATGGTCTTGAGCGAGTTTGGGCTTTAGGATACATGAAGGGGTCAAGAAGGTAATGAATATTTTGCTCTTCCTCTATTTCAGTTCTATGGTAATATGGTCAATGTGAAGGGCCAATACACGAATATGTCTTCTCATCTGCTACTGAAGCTCCACACGCACTAACAATCCATTTTCTTTTTCTGCGACACAATTTCCTATATTGTGACAACATTGTGTATCTGCTAAACTGTTTCTCCCAAAAAAATCTTCACTAAAAATGCATAGTTCATGCTTTTATTTATTGTTCTTTCCTTTCAAGTTAAGGTAGTGATATATGATATTTTAATTTTTATAGGATTGTGATTGGATATGATTTAGGGAAAATTATGATAAAAATTGGCCGTGAAGTTCCAGTTGCTAGCATGGACAACAGTGAAAAAATCCTATGGGCAAAACATAACGAAATCCAAACTGTTAGTATCAAGACTGTTGGTGCAGGCAATGAGGTTCTTCTTCTTTGCCATGTTAAATGTGCAGGATTGTGAGTTACTTTTGGTGTAACCACATTTTTACATTTAGATATCCTATTATTTCCGGCATTTACAGTTGCTGCGGTATAATAAAGCTCTTCTACTGAAGTGAAATGCATAAGTTCATGATTAGTATTAGCACAATATGGAATTGAGTGTTGGTTTTGAATTAAATTTCGATGGTTTAAAGAAGTGCGCATGAGGTTGTTATGACTTATGGATAAACACGTCATACATGCCTTGATATTTTTGCACGCTGCCTTTACATGAAACTTTAGGAGATAGGCTCCTCTAGGATTTATATAGTTTCATTCTCTCAGTAGGTTAAGCTGATTTGCCTTGTCGCCTGTTCTTTCTTCCTGTACGTTTGTCTGTTCTTCCTTGATTTGGATCTGGTTTGTTTGCAGGTCTGTCGTTAGTTTAGCTGCTATGTCGGATCTGATGCTGTTTTCGCCGATATATAGGTATGCATCCATTCTGCTCCCTTTCTAGGCCGCCGTCTACCGCATATATTTGATTTTACCTTTGATTTGCTGCAGATTTGTTTGTTGCCTCTTGTTTCACGTTCTTCCGGTCGATCGCTTGCTCGATCTGTGCCTGGACATCATCTCCATGTCGCGGCTTCGTGAACGGATCTTCAGGTCGACCACTCTTCTCCTCCTCCTTACTCCTCTTTTTCCCTAGGTTGGTGTTTGTACATCGTGGCGCTTTTCTCCCCACTTGATACAAGAACGATTGTATAATTTCTTTCTATGCACTTCATCAAGCACATAATTTAACTAAAACTTGTGGTTTGTTATGGGGCCTGCATTTGTAATGGTTCATTAAGGTATCCTCAGTATTTTTTGTTTCTTTCCCTGTTTTGTCTTTCCCTGTTTTGTCATCTTTAGTATTTTTTGTTTCTTCATACGTGCATTTTTATCGTCCCAACAATCCACTGGCCTGACGGGCACGCCAAGGCACGCATTTAATTATCAGAAGATGGTTCTGTTTTTATGGGGCCTGCATTTGTAATGGTTCATTAAGGTCACCATTGAGCCGCCTTCTGTACTTTAGAGGCGTATTGTGCGGCTACACGTTTGTGTTTTTTTATCCATTCACCCATTGCAATGTAAATTCAAGTTCTTGGATTTTTATTTCTTGTTCTTCTTTTTGGTGAGCGAATTGGCTAATTGAGCTATTTTCCTCTTGGTTTGTTGCAGCAATTGGGAAGGATCGTCCTGTACTATCTATCATGGTTATTAGCTAGCAAGAGTGATGCCACAAGTGGATCTGCCCAGTAAATTTGTTAATTACTTCCTTGCAAGAATGAGTTGAGTTTGGTTTCTAATCCCTCAAGTCTATTCAAGATTGCCCATTTTTTAGTTACATACAAATATGCACCTTGATTGCTATGCATAATCACGTAGGTAATTCCATCTCTTTTTGTTGATGCTTTATCCTGCTTGGATCATATATGCTTCTGTATAACACTGATTGAGGTGGACAATTATAAATTTACTACACGCATATAAGCTTTCTATACATAGATAACTAGAGCATTATAAAGTAGTGTGTCATGTTCTAATTATAAATGAAGAGAAAGTTAAGAACTTTGTAATTACATAGTAATCATGGCTAGATCGTAGAGGTTAGAGATGTACAAATGATTGATTAAAAATATATATTTATATTTGCAACAACACAATGGATCATGCCAGGTAAATATTTTTGTAGAATATAAGTCAGGTTTAGAACTTTTGACCACGACAGCTGAAAAACCAAAGTAAATCCATCGTATATATTCAGTATAATGTATATTTAGATATTCATGGCGCTGCATAAGCTTAATTAAGTTCCCTGGGAGCACTAGCTGCTCGTGTATACATGTATTTCTTGATTCTAATAAGATGCAGTCAATCTTTGAAAATACAGTAAGCACCTGTCATGAAATTTAGAACTGGCGTGATGTGTCTCTATGTTAATAACTATCATGCTTGCGTAGCTGGTTGATTTATTTGATTATAATCAAATTGGACCGTCATAATTTTAAGATCGTGATTATTCAGATGAAAAATGATCAAAGAAATACATGTACCAAAGTCACATCTGTTTAGATCATGATTAGGCATACAATTGCTCCTTCAAATTATTGTGATATTGTAGTGCTCTTTAGTATTATGTATTGTGGTGCTGCACCTCCTTTTCTCTTCTTTCCTGGACATATACTCTGCACCGGAAGTTACCTATTGCCCGCTACACCTTTCTATGAACTTTTGTTAATAATCTGCCTATAATTATAAGAAAAAAAATGCATGAATGTATATAGCTTTGCACCAGGACACTTTACTTTTGCTATGACCTGTCATTTTTGTGAGCTGCAGACAATTTTGGCATTGATGTTCTCATGCAAGTCATCTTATCTTTGCAAGCCTACTGATAGAATACACTCAAGATAGGACACCACATGCGTCATCCTGAGATAGATAGACGCTCATGCTTGGTTCATCCTGTTGGCTGAGGATGCTAAGTTTCATCTGTTTTGTAAAAATGAAATTGTGTATAGATATTTGTGGCTGCTATAGCAACTCTCGAGAATTGTTGTAGGGTATGCATTTTCCTTTTGTGAAAAAATTGTCCTGTTGCATTCAAAATTTCGACTTGAAATGGAGCTCAATATGAGTTATGTAGGCCAATCTTCTAAGTGTTTAATGTTCTTTTATGTTACATCCTGGCAGGAAAGTGGAGCAGCTATCTGAGGAGGTTGATTCATTGAAGGAAACCCTCGACAAGCACTTATTGCGCCAATGAGAGCGAATTTGGGAAGCTAAGGAAAGGGCGGAGCTGTTTGAGAGAGCTGTGAGTAGTCTGAAGCAAACAAAGCATGAACAGTTGTTTTCCCTGCAGGATGATTTGGTTTCAGCATTAATGAATTGGAGATTATTGTTACAGAATGGTGGGCCACCGGATGTCCTTCAGATATTTGACGACGAAGCCTAGGCAATGCAATCAGGGATGTGGTTAGGGTTTGTTAATTTTAGCTAGGTTCTTTGTTGCTGATTGATGGCCAGTGGCGCTCTTCTGCTTGGAACAAACACTATATGTAGTTGCTGCTCCTCTAGGTTGGGTCGTTGCTACTGCTTTGGCTGTAGCTCTGTGCAGGTATTTATATTTTCCAGCTTCTACTATTTGGCATTACATGTTCATGCTTTTACATCAAGGATATACCCCCATCAGACATGGATTTGTAGCAAGAAAATTAGTCAACGGAGCCCGGGACAATGAGTTTGGAAAATCTATAGTCAAGCCTTGCTGCCCCTTTGTCTCTTATTTATCTGGTTTGATTTGGGAGTAGAATCATCAATGACATGCCTATTAGAATTATTTATTTGTTTCATAGTTGTGTCGTAGCCCTGTAGCAAATATTTGAGTGATAGGATTGTTGTGCAGACTATAATGTGAAAGTCGGGTGTCCCCTTAAGCAAATATGTATTATGTGCAGTGGATTAGGGTCAATATTTTGGTTCTGAAAGAAAGAGAGAAACAGAGGGTCATGTTCTTTCTTGGGTCCAAGACTAAAAGTTGGTAATGTTGATGAGAAATAAAAAATGTGTGTTCATTTACCGGTTTTGTCTGCATCACCAATCATATTTGCGTTGGTAATGTATGATATTTTGTCTTCCAGGTTTCTAGGTATCTGCTGCAAGGCTTGGATTGACGTATGTTGGGATGATCTCATATGGATAAATGGTAGATCAAGGGCTTTTAATCACTGAAGTAGTATCACTGGTGATGCAAATAATGGATGTGGAAACTATATGAATGTCAAGTGGAGAGTTAAATGATTTATCAATGTTGATTTTACTAGAATTATTCTTGAATATCAGGTATTCATTTCAAGTAATAATAACCTTACTCTACAAATTTAGCATTATTTTGATACTCTGCGAGTGTTGTGTTGTTTACTAAATTCTTTATTTGTTGCCAAGTGATAGGATCTTGAGACGGCCCTCATGGGAGTGGTCGCCGCCCCCGGTCAACTATGGTCACCTCCGTTAGCACCCACCGGCAGGATCCCCCTCCCCCTCGCCTCCCCCTTATCCACCATTTCATGTCCACCACTGGGAGGAGCGGCGGTTGCCGCTGGCGCATATGCAAAGCCTGGAGACATCGCCATCGACGGGAGGAGAAGGACTGTCTTCGTCGCGTTTGTGCACTTCCGTGAAGAGGACAACTCGAGGTGAGGAGAACCGCTTGGCAGGAGGAGCTCGAGCCGAGGCGAGTCGCCTCTGATTCTGCAACGCGCTCGATGTCTGCCTCTTCCCCCACAAGCACACACGAGAGGCCAGGCCTTGGACTAGGTAGAGCAGGAGCAGTTCCATCTCCCTCACCAATGCATCCCCGCCCTCATCTTGATCAATAATGAACTGGAGGTACCAACTCTTTTCTTTACTCTTTCATGGTGAATCCATTTTTATTATCCCTGTTTGATAGTTTTTCTCCTCTTGACCCAAATAAAGAGATTTGATGTGATGATTGAGGTAGAAGGCTAGCTGAACATATTGATCAAATGTCTGCTGGTGTACTTTATTCTTCTTTATTTCATTGTTTTTTGTTTGGTGACCGTGAACTCTATAGGTAGAGGAGCAGAGGACATAAAGGTGCATACCTATTTTGTCACTACTAATATATATGACTAATTAATGCCCACAAAGTTTTAATGGGATAATAATGAGAGATTATCAAGGAACAGAGCTCTCTGGTACTTCATATATGCGATCCTTTTAGTACCCCACAAGATGTCTCAGGACATGCTCATAAGAGGATAGGATGTGATACATGTTTGCTCAAACGTTCCAAGACTTGGATGAACAGTTGGAATAAAGGATCTCTTTCTGTCTCCACCATGGAAAAAATAGAATCAACCCTTCCTCTTATTAATCATGTGCAGCCTCTTTAATTTGCCTTCCTAGCCTGTGTCATTTGGTTCTGAAATTTTTTCTGCTATGCAATTTAACAATTTAATTTCGTGCATCATGTGCAGAGAGGTCCAGCACGGTCTGAGACACATGGGTTTTCTGTTCTCAACTTCTCATGTCTGATTTTAATTCTTTTGCTTTTTGGTTAACCAGAGCTCAGAATCAAGTTTAAGGTGTGCGCTCATATAACCTATGCGGTGTCATGGTTGTTAAATCCTGCTCCCCATGGCTCACTATTGCATTTGGAAGTTGGAACTGTATCTTAGATTGATTTGCTATGATGGGATATAAATAGCAGCCTTGCTGATGTGTCACTTTACTTGGCTGCTTGCTGCTGAAACTTCTATATTTCTATTTCAGAATGTAGTTGAGCACAAAGCAAAAAGGGTGATGTTTGCCCATAGATGCCTGATGATGATCATTTCCTGGTGAGTTTGTGTTGCTCATAGAGAACTTGAAATAGTCATGGATGGACCTGTGAATGAAACAATAACAGGCATGCATTCGTTATGCTCTTGGTAGATATTTTCTAATTATGCTTGTGCCTGTCAATTTTTTATTAATGTTTATTTTGTATTGCTCTACCTACATTTTTTTGTTAAATGCCGCGTCTGTCGATATTGTTTCATTTGCACACAACTAGCTATCGTCGGGTACAACACTAATGTCGCTATTTAGATCCTAAACTATGCCCTTTATTATTAACATACCCTTCTGAATTTTCTTGCAGTTGTAGGTTTGCTAACAGTTCTTGGGTCGTCTTGCATGATTTTGCTTTTATACATATATATTTATTTGAACTGTGGCTTTTCTGATGCACCTGTGCTATTGTTTCCTCTATTGAGATGCTGAATGTTTTTCCTTTTACTATACATCTGTATCTACTTAATGGCTGGATGTTTTCTTACCCATTTTGTTTTCTTCTTTGAGAAGGCTATACGTGCTCTTGGAATTATGCAAGCTATGAAAAAGTGTTATATTATTTCATCTCTCTGCCGCCTCTCGACATTTCCATTATGAGATATATTGAGTAATACAGATATATTGTCTATTGCCGGGGTTAGTTAAAACGGGGCCATGTGGAGTCCGCCATGGGTTAATAATGTTGAGGTCTTTTGCATATCTCATTTGAGAAAAGACCATTATTTGAATGCTGATTTAATGTGCCTTTTATGCTTTGTTCTTCTAGAAGAGTACAACGCTGGGTGGATATTCTTCTACCTTAGCAGATGAGATCGATTGTATTTCAAGGTATGTACTTTCGCTTGCCCCATAAGTTTATAACAATGTCTATCTTTGTCGTGTCTGCTTATTTCATTGCTTTTCTCTTAAAATGGACAAGATGGGACACTGACGGGAAAAGAAGCTTTGCCCTCCGAACATGAAGCCTAGGCTCTAGACTGGGTATCTCTTAAAGTAATCATACTTTTGGTGCGTTTCGTGTGATCCTCATATTCGTTAGTTAGTTAACCCATATGCTATACATTCCTCTTACATGCATTTGAGGATTGGCTATGCATGACCTTATCATTTTGGTCATGACCGTGCAAAGAAATGATGGCTCGGCTGTAGGGGCATATCAACAGATGCTAGCTTGAGTTGGTCCTTTGTTCTCAATGGATTTGTTATTATTATGCCCTGTCACCCAACATACATTGTTCTGGATTTGTACCTCCTATTTTATTCTGTTGTACTGTCCAAGGACAAGCAAATATTGTGGTTAGCATATAAGACTAAGTTGTATTGAATGTTTAATAGTTGTCGTAACGTGAGCTGCCATAAAACACAAGATCTTTGATTGTGGTGCAGATTTGTCAAAGACGGGAAGAAGTATCCCTAGGAGGAAGACAGGATCCTGGGTGGAAAATTGGTGAAAGTGTGTACGACCATGGGAAATGGATGCCTCCTGCTACCAGCTGCGCCCTGAGGTGTGTTTCTTTGCAGGTATCTGATTAGGTCAAAAGCGACAGGAACTTTATGTACGCTGAGTACTCTCTTTCGCCTGGCATAGTGAATGAGAACAAATCAAAATTAGTGGACCAAGTTATATGTGCTATCCTTTTACTGGTGTACAGAGAACATATTCCAGCATGTATTTGGGTGTATGAACTGTTGTATCGATGATGTCGAGTCGCTGTGCGTACATGTCATGGCTTCATATGCATATATAAATTGTTGTATCCACTTTGTACCTTTGTATCATCTGTAACATATATTCTGATTTACCTGGCTGAATATGATTCAACCAAGTTCAGATTTTGCGAAGTATATGTTTTCCTTTGCATCGTCATACTGTCTTTAATTTTTCTGCCGGGTTAGCTAAAATGAAACCAGGTGGGTGCGGCAGGCCGCACTTCCTATCTAGTTGAGATGATTGTGGGGAAGATAGGGAAGGAGAAGCTCCCTTTGGAAGGTTCTCTGTTGCATATGCGTTGTAGTGCACACATCTTACATCTTATAGTTAAGGATGGATTGGATGTTATGAAGTCAGCTATAGAAAACATTAGGGAAAGTGTGGCATATTGGATAGCAACAGGAAAAAGGATAGAGAAGTTTGAGGAGATGGCTAAGTTTAAAAAAAAAAATAACAAGAAAGTTGATTCTTGATTGCAAAACTAGGTGGAACTCCACTTTCATGATGCTGGAAGTAGCTTTACCATACAGAGTTGTTTTTGAATGTGCAAAACAAGTTGACAAACAATATGAGCATTTACCTAGTGATAAAGAATGGGAGTTTGCTGCAGAGATGGTGGAGAGACTTGGCTTATTCTATGAGATAACAAAGTTGTTCTCCGGAACTAATTATGTGACTGCTAATGTTTACTTCCCTAGAATCTGTAAGATTAAAATGAAAATGAGACAGTGGGCCACTTCTAGCAACCCAATTATCAAAAAACTCTCTATGGAAATGACTACTAAATTTGATAAGTATTGGACGGACATTCAAGATCTAATGGGGATGGCTACACTTCTTGATCCTCGGTACAAGAGGCATATGTTGACTGCTTGCTTTGCGATGCTTCATGGCATTGAGCCATCTTCTTATGAGTGTGTGGAGTTGGTTGATGCATTAGTAGCTAGACTACATTCACTGATAGAGGAGTATGAAGTGGAAGTAGATGAATATAAACCATGTGAAGAATTGCTTTCTTCAATGAAAGCTCCAGCCATCATGAATATTTTCAATGACATTGTTGCCAAGCAAAGTCCTGCACAGCTCGGCTACAAGGTGAAATAGATATGTACTTGACAGATGGCCTAGTGCCGTACACAGAAGTATTTAGTGTGTTGGATTGGTGGAAAGTAGCTGGAACAAGATATCCAACATTAAGGAAGGTTGCCAGAGATATATTTGCCATTCCCGTGACAACAGTTGCTTTAGAGTCGGCATTTAGCACAAGTGGCAGAATACTTAGTGAGCATAGGAGCCGCCTAACTCCTAATATGGTGGAAGTCTTGATGTGCTCCCAAAATTGGCTTAGAAACAAATGCAAATGTGAGCAAATAATGTAATTTGTTTAAACTTACTCGTTATTTAACTATTGCTAATCATTGTTTCATCATCTCTACAAATTGTTTGTTCTAGATGTTCATAAAGGAGATGCTAGCTTTTGGACATGCCTTCAAGACATTCAAGAGGGGATGCAGGTTAGTATTCACCAACACATTTCCTTTGCCAATTGAGTATTTGAGTGCATATGCTACAAGAAAAATTCTGAAAAATGACTATATTCATGTTTCCAACCAAGACTTGGCCCTTTGAGATGTAGAGAGATGGACTCCGTGAGTTATGCTCAAGATTGAAGACTTATTGCGCCAAGGTCTTCGTTATGCTATTATCGGATTGGTTGAGTTTATTTTAATTGAACTAGTTACAATGTCGAAACTTTATTGAGATGCTCATTTTGTGGCCTTATGTACGATCAAATTACCTGCATACTTTGTCGTGATTTTGTGACTTAAAATAAATGACTATGTGTTGCTGCCTATGAATAAGTGATGTTCTTTACGGGAATGTATTTTTGTTTATGATATGTTGCTGTTACGAGTAAGTGCTGTTTTATAAGAATGTGATGTCGTTTATGATGTGTTGTTGTTTATAAGTATGTGATGTTGTTACGATGCGTTGATGTCTATAAATTATGTTGATATGTTGTCGTTTATGCTTATTTCTTGCACAAGTTGATATGTGCACACGTGGGTATTTTTATCCGTGGGTATCCATTGACCCTGCAGGGTGATGGGTATGGAAAAAAATTGTACCCGTTGACGGGTATAGGTACGGGTGATGGGTAAGCTCAAAGGGGATGGGTAAGGATATGGGGTAACTTCACCCGTACCCAAACCTGGTGGGTGCCATCCCTGCTGGCGTTGATAGTTTCTGTATATCCCTCGTTCCTGGGCCCTTGATTAGTTGCTTCCGCATCGCGTGGAGAGTCCAACGTGCGGCCCATTCACCACAAACCCAACACGGGCCCAAGAACGAGGTACCTGGTCGCCACACCGACTCCCCTGCACGGTGCACCCGGGGCACGGAGTATCCGCTCGCCCATGTTCTCCTCAAGTGGTGTGGCCCACATGTCAGGGAGCAAACGGTGCACGGACCAGGTCCATAGAAACCCCAACCCTTCCTCCAGACGCCAGCCAGTTTTTGGCGGGAAGAATTGGCGCCAAGCCGCCGCCACTTTCCCGCCAACAGTACCCCCCTCCCCCTTTTCATCCCCAACCCGAAAACCCTTGCCTCTCTCACCGCGCACTCAGACGCCAGAACCGCCCCCCCCCTCCCCCCAAATCACCAAACACTCGTCTAGATCCAGAAGGTTCGCCGGCCATGGAGGCGTTCGGCGGCTTCTTCGTGGACGAGAAGGCGGCGCGGGTGGAGAACATCTTCCTCGAGTTCCTTAAGCGGTGAGACCAGCGCCCGCCGGCGCCCCCCCCCCCCCCCCCCCCCTCCATTTCTAGGGTTTCCTCATGGTCCTCTGTGTTTCATACCTTCGGCTTCTCGGGTCCCTAGGTTCAAGGAGCCGGATGCGGCGGAGCCGTTCTACGATGTAGAGATGGAGGCGATGCGGTCGCGTGAGTCCACCACCATGTACGTCGATTTCGCGCACGTCATGCGCTTCAACGACGTCCTCCAGAAGGCCATCTCCGAGGAGTACCTTAGGTGAGATGGGGATGTTTCGTTTTTCTTTTCTTGCGAGTTACTAGTACCCATTGATTTGTTTCTTCGTTTGTTACAAGAAGGAAATGGTTGCTCATGGCGTTTTTGATTGCATCAGGTTTGAGCCGTACCTTCGCAATGCGTGCAAGAGGTTTGTGATGGAGCACAGAGCTGGCGAGAACCGTGCGCCAATAATCTCCGATGACAGCCCCAACAAGGATATTAATATTGCCTTCTACAACATTCCGATGCTGAAAAGGTCTGCACTTGCTTCTGAAGTATGTTTTGTGTGGTTAATGAACCAATTAATCGTACAAATGTGGCAAAACCTTTATAACTGTTCAAATTTCTGTCTTTAACTGCTGCATACTAATACTACTACAGACATTAAATGAATTCAAGGAGCAGTGTCTGTAGAATTTGATTTTAGATCCAGTTGACACTGCAGTCTAAATTCTATACACTTTGCTCTGTTAGATCATAGGTGTAATCTAATATCTTGGTGGCTGCCATTTTTTTTGACTGAATTTTCTACTATATTAGGTTGAGAGAGCTGGGGACAGCAGAGATTGGTAAGCTCACAGCTGTAACGGGGGTTGTAACAAGGACGAGTGAGGTCCGACCTGAGTTATTGCAAGGCACCTTCAAGTGCCTTGATTGTGGAAACGTTGTTAAAAATGTAGACCAGCAGTTCAAGTATACTGAGGTCGCTACTCTCAACCTTATCTTCTGTTAGTTATTATTTCTCAAGCAATGTATCTAATGATGGACTCATGTACTTCAGCCAATAATATGCGTTAATGCAACATGCCAAAACCGATCAAGATGGGCCCTTCTCCGTCAGGATAGCAAATTTACGGATTGGCAGCGGGTCAGGATGCAGGAAACATCAAAAGAGATACCCGCTGGGTCACTACCTCGTTCCCTGGATGTCATTCTGCGGCATGAGATTGTTGAGAAAGCTAGAGCTGGGGATACGTGAGTGGAGGAACTCCATTTACTGTTACTTTGTTGTGGTTTGGTTGAGTTCATGTTATTAAAATGTTCTGTCTTGCCAATTTCAGGGTCATATTTACCGGAACGGTTGTTGCTGTTCCAGATGTTATGGCATTAACTTCACCTGGTGAGAGAGCAGAGTGTCGCCGGGAAGGTCCTCAGCGGAAGAATGGGTCAGGTGTCCAAGAAGGTGTAAAGGGCTTGAAGTCCCTTGGAGTACGAGATCTCTCATATCGCCTTGCTTTTGTGGCCAACTCAGTGCAGGTGCGCACCATTTTCAGCAATAGGCTTTCCTCAGTTTTTCTCCTGACTGAAATCTAATTTGGTAAATGGTAATTTCTCATGCAAGTTTCTCATCTCTCTTTAACATTGCTAGGTGGCGGATGGCAGGAGGGACGTGGACATCAGGGACCGTGACATAGATGGTGATGGCAGCGAGAGACAGAAGTTCACTGTAAGTTCTTCTTATGCCACAAGAACTACTAGTGTTTCCATAAAGTAAATTAGAGGAGAGGCACTGTTTCAAAAATATGACTAATCACTTGCCCATTCCAAGAAAACCATTGCAAGTACTTATCTTTGCATAGCAATATTGTTCTGTCATGTTGGTTTGATCAATGCCTGTCTTATTATTTTTCATTTGAGCATGCATACAAAGTAAGCTCATCTTACTATTTTTATTTTCTGAAGTGTTATGTGAACCTATTACATTATGAACATGGAGTTTTGCATGTGAATCTATTATATACTCCCTCTGTCCCACAATATAACATTGTTTTTCAAGCCAGCTTGACAAATGATCTTATATTGTGGGATGGAGTATTAGATTACATATTGGTTGAGCAGCCATGAGCATTCCTTTCTGTTTTTTGTGGGTTTATAACATAAACTATTTCTCTTGACTGTCTCTTTAACAGGAAGAGGAGGAGGATGAGGTTGTTAGGATGAGAAACACTCCTGATTTTTTTAATAAGATAGTTGATAGCATATGTCCTACTGTCTTTGGTCATCAAGAAATAAAGAGGGCACTTCTCCTTATGCTCTTGGGTGGCGTTCACAAGATAACACATGAAGGCATAAACCTTAGAGGAGACATAAATGTCTGTATTGTTGGAGATCCAAGTTGCGCAAAGTCTCAGTTTTTAAAGTAAGTTTTTTTCTTATGTATTCTTATGCCCATGGTTCTTTCTTGTCCTGTGATGCTATTCAATGCAATGATCTCTGGCTATATAAACTTGTTACTGCTGCTTCTCAAGATAAATTGCCAGTGCTTGCATAAATGATATCATGACCATGAGATAAGGATGGCTCAGTGTAGTGATGATATTATGACCCATAGTATCATCCAGAGAATGCTTCCATGCATTCAATAGAAGAACCATTGGTGAATTATGGATTCATTTTAAGAACTAATGAATTTATGAATGACTTTTGTTGAATTTGGCCAATCTATGTCTGTTTGTTGTATATTACTCCCTCTGTCCCAAAATATAAGATGTTTTTGCAAGCTAAAATAGCTTGCAAAAACATGTTACATTGTGGGACGAAGGGAGTATCTTTTAAAAGATCATGAATATGGCCAACTTTATAGAAATGTAATCGTCTAGATTAGAAATTACTAACGGTCCACACATATTTGCTTGTCAAAATACCATATAAGGTGTCATGATTTCTGTTGGTTAAAATGCTGATGCTCAGATTTGTAGCAGCTGTGGAATTTGTTTCCTGCAATTCAAATTTGTCCTGTGACTTGATGCTTCGCCAGTCAATGAAATTTAAAACGTGTAATCCAATTTTCAGATACACTGCTGGTATTGTTCCGCGATCTGTTTACACATCAGGGAAGTCCTCGTCTGCTGCTGGATTGACAGCAACTGTTGCGAAAGAACCTGAGACCGGTGAATTTTGTATTGAGGTAATCTGAATTTTAAGCAACCCAATCCATTTCTATCATTACCACAAAGTCTGCTTTGGTGAAGGTGAAGCCATTATATTTCATCATTTGCTTGATAGAAGTCTGCTTAGGTAAAATATTTTTTCTTCAAAATCTCTCTTGATAGAGATCATACCGTATATGTACAGTATTGCATTTTAACATGGTTTCTCACTGTGAATGCTGAACTGAGTTGGACAGAGCTAGAATCTGTTGTAAACTGCTGGCTAGGTGTCACTTGGTTTATGTACAATCTTGCTAGTTCTTATGTCTTTCCTTGTCGCTGCCAATTTTGTTTCTTGCAGGCAGGTGCACTCATGTTAGCTGATAATGGCATCTGTTGTATTGATGAATTTGATAAGATGGATATAAAGGATCAGGTAGGCCTATATTTTTTTGGCTATTACTGCCCATGCCTTATTTTTCTCACTGATGTGAAACCTTGAGTGACAATTTTATTTGTCCATTGTAGGTTGCTATACATGAAGCAATGGAGCAGCAAACCATCAGCATAACAAAAGCTGGAATACAAGCAACTTTGAATGCACGAACTTCAATACTGGCAGCAGCAAATCCCACAGGAGGACGGTATGACAAGTCAAAACCACTTAAGGTAAGTCAAGAAATTTAAATTAAATCTATCTTGTGAATCCAGAAGGTTCAAATCCCTTTCTGTTTGAATCATGAGATCTTCGTTGAATCTGATACTGCTGCAATCCCTGCCAGTACAATGTGGCACTACCTCCAGCCATTCTTTCAAGATTTGATCTGGTATACATCATGATTGATGAACCTGATGAAAACACTGACTACCACATTGCTCATCACATTGTGAGAGTCCATCAAAAACGTGAAGAAGCACTTTCCCCTGCATTTAGCACTGCAGAATTGAAGCGCTACTTTGCTTTTGCAAAGTCTTTGAAACCTCAGGTTTGCCCCTTAACTCAGTTAAGAAAAGGGAGTTTGGCTATTAATCAACTTATTGTTATTATTTATGTCATTGCAGTTGAGTTCTGAAGCAAAGAAAGTTCTGGTCGAATCATATGTTGTCCTCCGTAGAGGCGACAGTACTCCTGGTACTAGGGTTGCTTACAGGATGACAGTTAGGCAACTGGAGGCGCTAATCAGGCTGTCAGAAGCTATTGCCAGAAGCCATTTGGAAAGAATTGTAAGTTAAATTGCATGCATATGTCAATATTAGGATTGGTTGTCTGCAGTTTTATTCTTGAAGCATCACCATTTATGTTTGTAAAGTAAATGTACTTGTTGTGATTGATAGTATCAACTTACAATCTCCCTGTATTTACCTTGCATTGATTGATTTGCCTCCATAATTTGCTGCTAACTTCTTTTGGTATTAAAATCTTTTAGGTTCTCCCCGCTCATGTCCGCATGGCAGTTAAATTACTCAAAACATCCATAATAAGGTGAGTTTGCTTACTATTTGACCTTTTGAAGCATTTATATTTTGATGATGATATCAGTAACAAAGAAGCTTATTAATTTTTGCAGCGTGGAATCAAGTGAAGTTGACCTATCTGATTTTCAAGATGCACCTCTTGATCATGATGGTGAACAGCCAGTACAAGGAGATGCTACTCAACAAGATGGTCCAGGTGGGTTTCTCACTATTTCTAAAATGGATATTGGTTTTGCTCAGTTTGTTTTGTTCTAATAATTGTTGCCGCTTGTTTTCAATGTCAAAACTCTAAAAGATGAACCAGCAGAGGTGATTAAGAAGAAATTGGTTATTACTGAAGAACATTTCCAGAGAGTTACACAAGCTTTGGTCATGAGACTGCGGCAACACGAAGAATCAGTCAAGAAAGACGGTACTGATGCTGATACATACTTATATTCTTGATTTTGTATGGCTTGCTTCCTCTTGTTTTACCCTAGCAGCAATCATGGCCACCTCACCATTACCAACTTCCCATGAAGAATGGAAGTATCTTGTAATTTTAGATTAGAAGCCATTCCAAACGCCATGAGCCATCTATACTCGTTCACTTACACTCTAGCTACAGTAGCATGGTCCCTTTCCTGGACAAGTGAAAAGGCACTCTGTGGTAGGCTCTAGGTTCAAGCACAAAGTGTTTTAAAATGCTTGGTAATACCGTGAAACACAGACGTTACCCTTATTTGGTAATGCACCTATTTGGTAATTTATAGCTTATGTATGTGCTAATTATGCTTCTTCCTTAAGTCTCCATGGCTCAAATCTTTTAGGGATGCTTGGAACTGGGAAATTTCGTAGATATTTTGCAAGAATTTTACAGGAAAATAGATTAGTTATGTGCCTGTGATTTTATACCCTAGCCCCCACTTGTAATATATTGTGGGATGCTTAAGAATTTTGTAACAACTGCAAACTTTCACACTCCCAGCTAGCCCAGGAATTGAAACTGATGTTCTTTCACTTTGGTGATGCAGGGGATGTTCTGGCTGGCATGAAGCAAGGGGATCTAATCATTTGGTATGTTGAGCAGCAGAATGCCCAAGGTGCATATAGTTCTACAGAAGAGGTGAAGGAGGAAGTAAAGTGCATCAAGGCCATTATAGAGGTATAAACCTATCATTTATCTATGTTCATAATACGTGAAAGGCATATAGTCACAAGTCCTTTGCATGTTTACTGAAATTTTGTGGATGGGTGTGCATCTGCAGAGGCTGATACAGAGGGAAGGCCATCTTGTAGTCATAGACGAAGGAACAGCGGCAGCAGAAGGTGCTGCAGCAAGGGCATCGGAGCACAGAATCCTGGCTGTTAACCCGAACTACGTCATTGATTGATTAACCAGCTGAGGACACAGCTAACTAGATCCATCATATGTGGTTGACCAATAGAGCAGACATTCAAACGGAAGACATCCTGTTGTCATATGCTCTAGAAATGATATGTTGTACCTGCCATCCCCTTCCCAAGGAAGCATAAGATCTCTGGAATTGTATCTTCCATCCAAGGTTGAAATGTGGTAATTAATTTGCCACCAGTATTGGTTGCGTATTCTCCACCGTTTCATGGTTATGTAAACTGCAACTCTGTAAGACAAAGTATAGCTTAATTTATGTGTTTCTGAATTTCTAAGCTTTGTACTCAGCTATTGGTTGCTCATATGACGGCCTACAGATGTCACAAGCAAAAATGTGCATATTGCCTTACGTATGGATTACTTCCACGCCATTAGCAATGATGCATGCAAGGCCATCGTTGACTCGTTGACTCGTTGTACATTCGGGTGGTGGCACCAAATCCGCTTCAGTAAGAATGAGCCATTTTTTTTTTCAATCTCTACTAATAAAATAAATTTTATATGATAGTGTGACTAAACCAAAAGAGTTGGTATCAAATGTTAAAAAGACTTGGCATGAAGCAGCGATGTAGTGTCACTCTTCTCCAAATCAATAATTTTCAAACCCCACATGATTTAGGGCATCTCCAACGCTGTCCCTTAAATGGACATCACGTAGGCTTATGGCGCTGACTTATAAAATTTTGTGTCGTCCGCGGACATAGTCTGGATGTAAAAAAAAGCTAAATTTGCAAGTTAAAATTAGTTGTACTCAAAATGAGATTGCAGATTTGTAGTTAAATTTGCAAGGAGGGAACATCTAACCAATGTTTGGTTTGGTTTCAGGATGTCCCAAGTGATGTAGCACTTCTACTAGCTGCAGATTGTATTCTAAATTAATAGAGCTCCCAGTTTTCAAGGTCAAAAAAAAAAACTAAGTCAGCCATGGGCGTGGGCAGCCAAGGGTGCGGCCAATGCGGCCACGGGCGCTGGAGCCGAGCTCGAGCTGCCCATCCCTGGCGGGGCGTGGGAAGACGAGAGGTGGAGGGTGAAGGGAGGGATGAGGAGTGGAGAGATATGAGGAGGCGGCGACAAGGATGAAGCGCTCGCCGGCTTTCGGACTTAGCTCACCCTCTTGTCGCCTCTCCTCTATTCCAACAAATATTCTACATAGCAGATGAAACAATCAATTAATATCATGCCTTTGTATATGCTAGATGTTACGATCCTTATCTATTCTTTCTCTCAATTACGCATGATTAGAGGTAATTGTCACTACACTTGTCTCTAAGGAGGGAGACGCAAAAAATAGCGGGCCTCACACAACCGTCTCCTCCCCTAAAAATTAGGGTTCCTTCGCCTCCCGCCGGCGTCGGTCCGCCTCATTTCTGGTGGCCTATAGGGTCATGGGGGCGCGGTGGATCCCGGACCTTGTTGGTGGGAGGGCTCCATTTTTAGATGTGTTTTCGAGTTTTGTTAAGGTTTGTTACGATCGACAAAACCTTCTAGCTACATCATATACAACTCTTAAGGAAACTGTTAAGGAACGTTGTTTTGACGTCCATCTACCATATTTCATAATCAAAAATTTGCAGCAATTGCTAACATAATACTAACAGACTTCAACATCGCTAAGGGGAGAAAGTCTCGTCGTAGTCAACCCCTTGAACTTGTCGAAAACCCTTTGCGACAAGTCGAGCTTTATAGACGGTGACATTACCATCAACGTATGTCTTCTTCTTAAAGATCCATTTGTTCTCAGTGGCCCGCCGATCATCGGGTGTGACGCCCCGAGTCCGATGCGCCAGGTGTCTTCCAGTTATTCGTTGTTGTTGCCTTGTCATTTGTTTGCTGTTGCATCTTGTCATGTCATCATGTGCATTGCATCATCTTGTTTTCAAAACTTGCATCCGTTCGGGTTTCCCCAGTTCCGTCCGTTGTCCGTTTCGATCCCAGACACACTCGCACGCGCCCGCGGCACCTCCGAAATAGTATTTTATAAGTGGCCGGAAAATGTTCTCGGAATGGGTTGAAAGTTGTCGTGCGGTCTTATTATAGTGTAGATAGACTGCCTGTCAAGTTTCATCGCATTTGGAGTCTGTTTGATAGCCCAGCCGTTAAACTATAGTGGCAGTATAGCCGGTCTTTTCGTCGGACGTTTTCGGTCTCCGGAAACTGTGCCGGGCTGCATCTCTTGTTGGAAATATGCCCTAGAGGCAATAATAAATTGGTTATATTATATTTCCTTGTTCATTATAATCGTTTATTATCCATGCTAGAATTGTATTGATAGGAAACTCAGATACATGTGTGGATACATAGACGACACCATGTCCCTAGTAATCCTCTAGTTGACTAGCTCGTTGATCAATAGATGGTTACGGTTTCATGACCATGAACATTGGATGTCGTTGATAACGGGATCACATCATTAGGAGAATGATGTGATGGACAAGACCCAATCCTAAGCCTAGCACAAGATCGTGTAGTTCGTATGCTAAAGCTTTTCTAATGTCAAGTATCATTCCCTTAGACCATAAGATTGTGCAACTCCCGGATACCGTAGGAGTGCTTTGGGTGTGCCAAACGTCACAACGTAACTGGGTGGCTATAAAGGTGCACTACGGGTATCTCCGAAAGTGTCTGTTGGGTTGGCACGAATCGAGACTGGGATTTGTCACTCCGTGTAACGGAGAGGTATCTCTGGGCCCACTCGGTAGGATATCATCATAATGTGCACAATGTGACCAAGGAGTTGATCACGGGATGATGTGTTACGGAACGAGTAAAGAGACTTGCCGGTAACGAGATTGAACAAGGTATTGGGATACCGACAATCGAATCTCGGGCAAGTATCGTACCGATACAAAAGGGAATTGTATACGGGATTGATTACCCCTATTGCGACATGCCTACAATACGGAATTGTATACGGGATTTGTCACTCCATTCTTTTATTACAATGATCTAACTTCTATTCTTTTCTTCCAGAGACATTGTGATGTTGCTCTCTTCGACCCATCATCTTGTTTTGTCAAGATTAGGTTTCTTTCTTTTGCCTATCCATTTAACCGAAGTGTTGTGTCCTCTGCTCAAGTTCTTTTCATCTTATCAAGTCTGGCATCACTTTTCAACCGGAGTGCTGCCCGAATTTGTTCTTCCTTATTCCTTTTTCCTAACGGAGTGCTTTCAACTTCGTTCTTCTCCGTTGCTTTCTTTCTTTCAATTTGCTCAACCTCGCAAGGTTCTTTGGTTTCACTCATTTGTCCAAGAAGCAACTTAGTTTTACCTCTTCCCTTCCTCTTCCGTTTATCTCCGGTGCCATCCTAGATCTCGGGACGAGATCCTCTCGTAGTGGTGAAGTGTTGTGACGCCGCGAGTCCGATGTGCCAGGTGTCTTCCAGTTATTCGTTGTTGTTGCCTTGTCATTTGTTTGCACGTTGCATCTTGTCATGTCATCATGTGCATTGCATCATCTTGCTTTCAAAACTTGCATCCGTTCGGGTTTCCCCAATTCCGTCCGTTGTCCGTTTCGATCCCAGACACACTCGCACGCGCCCGCGGCACCTCCGAAATAGTATTTTATAAGTGGCCGGAAAATGTTCTCGGAATGGGTTGAAAGTTGGCGTGCGGTCTTATTATAGTGTAGATAGACCGCCTGTCAAGTTTCATCGCATTTGGAGTCCGTTTGTTAGCCCAACCGTTAAACTATAGTGGCAGTATAGCCGGTCTTTTCGTCGGACGTTTTCGGTCTTCGGAAACTGTCCCGGGCTCCATCTCTCCCCTCTTCTCTCTGACCAACCCGCTCTCCACAGTCCACCTAGGCCCGTGCCTACCCCTCTTCGTGTCCGGAGCCGTTCGATGCGATCGCACGGTCCGGAGACCCCTCTTTGCTCAGTGTACAAACCCCCTCGCGTGCGTGTCCGAAACTTCCCGTACCCGACCCGGGCCGTCGGCACCGTTGGATCCGGATCATCCCCGAACGTCTGCAAAACATCTCTGTTTTGTTTATTGGGCTACCTAACATATTCATCTCGGACCGTCTGATTATGATCGAAGGGCCCGAGTAGCCCCTAAACTAATCTACCTGCTATATAACTAGACCCTAACCCTAAAATTTAGGAGCAATGTCCCATCCATCCCCTGCCCGCCGCCACCTACCTACCTTCTTCCTCGGGATCTGTTCGATCCATCCACCAACCAACCCAATCCTTCCCTCAATCCCTTCGCTCTGCCGAGCCGGAGCGCCCTGCCTCGCGCGCACGATCCAAGGGAGGAGATCCTCCTTGCTCTCCCGTAGCCCCAAGCCTCCTCTCGATTCCGTTCCTCTGCCATCCATCGCCCAAAGGAGCAAGGCCCTCGCGCCAGATCTCCCTCGCCTTCACCATCCCGCGAGCGGCAGCAACAGGACCATGGCCGTCGTCCCGCTTCTTCGAGACCAGCCACCGCTGATTTTGCATCCATGCAGCCTCCAGCCGTCGACAGCAAGCTCCGCCGCCCCCGCAGCAAAAGCTCGACCCCGCCGCTCCTCCCCTTCTTATTCCGTTCCTCTCTCACTCCCTTTTCTCTTTCTCTCTGTCCCTGACCCGCCATGGGTGGTTTGCAGGAGCTCCCTTCCGTCGTCGCCAGGACCTCGTCACCGCCTCCCGTTGCAGCTGCTTCCCCGAGCTCCCTCACATGGCGTCCATGGCACCCGGGCTCCTCCTCAACCCCACCATCTTCAGCCTCCGCGCCAAGTCTGCCGCCGCCGTTCTGCTTCGCGAGGTCGGGCACGAGTGCCTGCCTCCTCGCGCGCTTCGTCCAGCCGCCCACGGCGCGCCCCTGCTTCCATCCCCGCCGCTGGCGCCCCCAAGTCCCGTGCCACCGCGCCGTCCCGGCCCTGCACCGCCCTTGTCCGTTCCTGCGTCGCCCTGAACCCGCCGCTGCCGTTTTCCTTCAGAACGGCTACCAGCGCCAGCTCCCGCTCGACCACGTTGACTCGATCGAGTCAACCGCTAGATCCGCGCGCGCCTGGGTCGGCCTCGCCTCGGCCCAGCTGGCTCTGCCTGCCTTACACCTCCACCGACTGGGCCTCAGCCCGTGGTGAGCAGCCCAGCTCCGTCAGATTCGGCCTGATAGTTTTTTTCCTTTGCCCTGCAATTTGCTAATTTTCCAGGGAAAACCAGTTTTGCAGTTTAGTCCCTAGAATCATGCATCTAATAACTTCTCACCCGTGCATCGGATTAAAACAAACTTTATATGTAAAATGTCTAGAATTTTGTCTAGTTTAATAATATCCAACTTTAATCTATGTTTAAAATGTTTAAAATGCTGTTTGTGTAATTTTGCTCCTATGCCATGCTAAAATACTTTGATTCATAACTTTATAACCGTAGCTCCAAACCTAACAAACTTTATATGTAAATGGGGCAGAAAAATTCCTAGTTTAACATGGTGGATTTACTTTGCATGTTTAAAAACTCTAAAATTGTATTTAGGGCAGAACAGTACCAAACATTAAAATATGCACATGAGGAGTTTCCGGAATTGTTGTTTGTTATTTCCGGCCTCATTTAAACTTGACTAGATAGTTAGTTTACTTATGCTTCACCCCTTGCCATGGTTAACAACATTTAATATTGTTGAGTATCTAACGAGAGTGAACTAAATAATTGATGTGGTGTTCCGTCAATATGCAACGGAGTTGCATATTGAGCTCCACTTAGTTTGTAGGATTGCTTGTGCACTTTGCCATGCCATGCTTCATTAAACCGAACATGCATCATACTTGATTGTGCATCATGCCATGTTTATGTCATGGTTGTTTACTATGTTTCTTTCTTCTTTCCGAGTTGCTTCTCTCATTAGCTTCGGTTTCGTTCCGGAGTTGTGAGGATTCGTTTGACTACGTCCGTTTGTCTTCTTCGTGGACTCGTTCTTCTCCCTTGCGGAATCTTAGGCAAGATGACCATACCCTTGAAATCACTTCTATCTTTCCTTGCTAGTTGCTCGCTCTTTTGCTATGCCTATGCCGCGATACCTACCACATGGTTTATCATGCCTCCCATATTGAACCTCTAACCCACCTTGTCCTAGCAAACCGTTGTTTGGCTATGTTATCGCTTTGCTCAGCCCCTCTTATAGCATTGCTAGTTGCAGGTGAAGATGGAGTTTGTTCCTTGTTGGAACATGGATATATGTTGGGATATCACAATATCTCTTACTCGTATTTAATTAACGCATCTATATACTTGGTAAAGGGTGGAAGGCTCGGCCTTATGCCTGGTGTTTTGTTCCACTCTTGTGTCACACCCTAGTTAGTTCAAGCATTAGAGTGTGCATCATGTTTAAATTCCTCTTAAATTTGAAATGGGGAAGACAGAACCCCCACCCCCTGGAAACAACTAGGGTTTACTAAAATTATTTTTCGTTGAATTAAACCATAAGTATTTGATTTTGGGCATTTAAATGCTATAAAATAATTTAAATGCTCAAATAATTCTGGAAATAAATGTTTGCTGTTGGAAATATTCTAAACAGAGCCCACAATTATTTTCAGGATTTTTGGAAACATTTTAGTATTTTTAATAAAGCCCAACAATTGTAGTTAAATAGAAAAACAGAAACAAATCAAAAAAAGAGAGAGAGGGAAGCCCACCTGGGCCTTACCTGTGCTGGCCCAGCCCACCTGGCTCGGCCCAGCCGACTGGCCTTGCCATTCGTCGTCCTCCTCCCGCCAGGAGGACGAGGAGCGCGTGGCCGGCGCCCGCGGCCACACGCCGGCCACCTCCTGCTTCTGCCGACGCCCTGGAGACGTCCAGGGATGCCACGCCGACCCCCACGTCCCCCTCTCATCCTCCCTCACTCTCCCCCTCGTCTCCCTCACCCTCTCCCGCGATGGCCGAGCGCGATCCTCGCCGCCGTTCGCCGTAGACGTCACAAGAGCCACCCCCTCGCCCCTCCGACAAGCCCAATAGCTCTGCCTCGTCGCCCTGGACCTCTCCGCTGACCCACGCGACTCCAAACGCCGCCGAACGCAGTCTTCGCCCTCGTCTTCAACCTCGGGCACCCGAGCCGTCTCCGGTCGATTCGTCGCCGCCAGGACCTCCCCGAGCTCGCTGACCCCCTCTCCGACCCCGCTGTGAGCTCCTCTTCCTCTTCCCCTAGCTCCCGTGCTCGTTTGGCCTCTGTAGTCGCCACTTCCACCGCACCCGAAAGCTCCCCGCCGCCGGCCATGGCGCCGTCGTGGCTCGAAGCCAAGCTCACCGTTGTGCTCAGCGTAGCACCAGGAGCCCGTAGCCACCACCAGCTCCTTCTCCCGTGCACCGTAGCGTCGAACCCAACCCCGTCCGAACTCCGGCCGCCGCTGTCGAGCTCGCCGGCGTCGTTTCTGGCGTCCCCGTGTCCAACCACTTGCACCACTGGATGCGGCAGCTCCCCAGCTACGCGTAGCACATCTCCACCGGCGTTTTGGTCACCGGAGGACCAAATCCGAAGCTCTCCGCCGTCTCGGCCTCGCCGGCGACTCAACGCCGGCGGGATTAGCCCCGCTGACCATGGGTTTGACCCCAGTTTGACTCCATCTGAGACACTGATGTGTGGGGCCGGCTTCTAACTAATTTAGATTAGTTTAAATTAGAGCTAATCACTCTGTTAGAGGTTAATGACGCCGTTAACGACCCCTCTCTCACTGACATGTGGGCCCAGAGCCAAACTAACCCAGTTTAGTGCTAACTAAACACTAACCAACTCCGTTAGTTAGCCGAGAGACTGACAGAAGGGGCCCACCAGTCAGGTTTGACCAGGGCTGGCGCCTTTGACCCGCTGACGTCACAGTGACGCAGTGTTGACGCATTAATTCATTACTGGATTTATTCTTTAATAGAAAATTCCAGAAAATAGTCAAAACTTCTAAAAATCATAGAAAATCAACCATAGCTCCAAATGCAAAGATTTATATATGAAAAATGATCAGAAAAATTCAATCTATCCATCTGTAATGGTTTCATGCATGACAAAACAAGTTAACCTTGCTGTTTAAGCAGAATAAGGTAATGCACTAATAAAGCCATGTTTAACAAGCTAATAATTGAATCTTTGACTCAAATGAGTTCATCCCTTTCTGTTTTAGCTTGCATTAGGCCAAGACACCTTCATCTTGCCATGTCATAGCATGCATCATATTGTTGCATATTGCCATGTGTTCATTATGTTTCGGTGTGTCTTTCGTGGTAGGTTCTGCCTCCGAGGATAACCCCGAGTATCCGTCTGAAGGGCAGTACCCTATTACCACTACAACAGGCAAGCAACCCATTGATCATTCCGATACAAAACCATGTTCTCGCTTCTGCTCTTGTTTACTGCATTAAGACAACGCGATTCAAACTGCTGTGTGTTACGGTAGTTGAACCCTTATCCTCTGCATGACCTATCATTGCCACAGTAACTAGATGAAACCCACTAGCATGTGTAGGAGTTGATTGAGCCATGTATGTGATTCCTACCTTGCTATGCCTGCTATGCTTAGAGTTGTGTCAGGTCTGGTTCATCTGGGTGATGGGCTAGAGTGATATGATATGTCGGTAATGTGAGGAATGTGTTCAACATGTTTTGGTAAAGGTATCGATGAGAGGCCATGTAGGAGTACATGGTGGGTTGTTTCATTGAGACCGTCCATAAGAACTGAGATCTGTATGCGTGATTTAAGATTCAGCTACTACCACACATTGGGCCCTGAAATATGACCCCGCTCGACTTACTGACCCCTCTCGCCCTCTGTCCAGGAGTTGCAACTAGTTTCTGGTGTTTGTAGGATATGTGTTGGCGGCCGTGCGTAGCGCTGACCCTAGGGGTGGGCTATGACGCGGTAGATACACTGTGGCCGGGTATGCCGGGCTCCCGTTTGGCGTCTCGGGACCCTGTACACATCGTTTGGGGCCGTTGAGGACACCCCGGCCGGATTTCCTTGCGGATGGAGCCTGAATAGGCGATAAACCTGGACTAGAGACTTGTGAGGTTAGTCAGGTCGTGGTCTACACCCACGTCGGTTTTCGCTTGAAGTCTACCGAGCACATGTCATGTGCAGACGCTAAGTGGTGGAAACATGTGTGACGAAGTACACCCTGCAGGGTATAAAACTATTCGAATAGTCGCGTCCGCGGTAAAGGACTACTTGGTTGCCTATTTGTTGTGAATTTGAAAAGAAGATTTCAAAGATTTGAAAAGTTCACTAATTTCCGAAAAAATCATGGGTTTGAAAAAAATATCATGAAAACTGGAAAAAAATTTCATATTTGGTAAAAGTTATAGATTTGTGAAAAGTTCATGAATTTGATAATAAAAATGCGAAAAAGCATAAAACAAAATGAAATGAACAAGAAAAATAAAAGTATTAAGAAAAACAGGCAAAAGTCGTGCTGGGGAATAACCAGAAAAAACCCACCCACACAGACCATCATAACAATCACGGAAAGGTTTCAAAAAACCGGTGAAAAAAGACATACATGGACCGGCCCATTTAGATTTACAGTGTTGTTGAGGGGTGTGCACCGGTTTGCAAAAAGCACTCTAACCGGGGCAATCCCTATTTGACGCTGCACTAACGGGCGCACACATACCCTCCAGGCTAGGCCGACCCATCTCCTGAATCAAACGAGTGACCTCACGTATCGAGGAGCACTTGAGTAACCGCGCCACCACATAGGCCAATCTGGTAAGTTACATCTTCTTTCGTCTATTCTTCATTTCTTTTTTATTTTTCCCTTTTTCATTCTCTTTTTTTCTTTTCTTCTTCTTCCTTACTTGATGGATTTTTTTTTCAAATTCTTGTACATTTTTATTCAAATCGATGAACCTTTATCTTTTTTTGATGAACTTTTTTCAAAATTGATGAAAAAACCAGTATGTTTTTTCAGCCGTTTTCTAGGCCGCCCCACTCTGTCTCTTGTTAGCGCCAGCAGCCCTAACCGGCGCTTAGAGCACCGAGTAGGAGGGTCCTATTTGACGCGTTTTGCGTCAAACAGAGACGCGATGCACAAGGATGAGCGCGACTGGGCCGGCCCAATAGAGGCTGCCGCGAGCGTTGTAAACCAGCTTCGGCACTGTATGTCTCAAAAAAAACATTGGCACTGTAGCCACTAAAATTCGCAAAAAAATATATGCGCTCGCATGGGTTCGATCTCACGATCTCATGTACCTATGCGTGCATTGCTAACCAACGGTGCTAATGACCAGGGATGGCACCCACCGGGTTTGGGTACGGGTGGAGTTACCCCATACCCTTACCCATCCCCTTTGAGCTTACCCATCACCCGTACCCATACCCGCCAACGGGTACAATTTTTTCCCATACCCATCACCCTGCAGGGTCAATGGGTACCCACGGGTAAAAATATCCATGTGTGCACATATCAACTTGTGCAAGAAATAAGCATAAACGACAACATATCAACATAATTTATAGACATCAACGCATCGTAACAACATCACATACTTATAAACAACAACACATCATAAACGACATCACATTCTTATAAAAAACAGCACTTACTCGTAACAGCAACATATCATAAACAAAAATACATTCCCGTAAAGAACATCACTTATTCATAGGCAGCAACACATAGTCATTTATTTTAAGTCACAAAATCACGACAAAGTATGCAGGTAATTTGATCGTACATAAGGCCACAAAATGAGCATCCCAATAAAGTTTCGACATTGTAACTAGTTCAACTAAAATAAACTCAACCAATCCGACAATAGCATAACGAAGACCTTGGCGCAATAAGTCTTCAATCTTGAGCATTGAGTCCATCTCTCTACATCTCAAAGGGCCAAGTCTTGGTTGGAAACATGAATATAGTCATTTTTCAGAAAAAATTTTGTAGCATATGCACTCAAATACTCAATTGGCAAAGGAAATGTGTTGGTGAATACTAACCTGCATCCCCTCTTGAATGTCTTGAAGGCATGTCCAAAAGCTAGCATCTCCTTTATGAACATCTAGAACAAACAATTTGTAGAGATGATGAAACAATGATTAGCAATAGTTAAATAATGAGTAAGTTTAAACAAATTACATTATTTGCTCACCTTTGCATTTGTTTCTAAGCCAATTTTGGGAGCACATCAAGACTTCCACCATATTAGGAGTTAGGCGGCTCCTATGCTCACTAAGTATTCTGCCACTTGTGCTAAATGCCGACTCTGAAGCAACTGTTGTCACGGGAATGGCAAATATATCTCTGGCAACCTTCCTTAATGTTGGATATCTTATTCCAGCTACTTTCCACCAATCCAACACACTAAATACTTCTGTGTACGGCACTAGGCCATCTGTCAAGTACATATCTATTTCACCTTGTAGCTGAGCTGCTGCAGGACTTTGCTTGGCAACAATGTCATTGAAAATATTCATGATGGCTGGAGCTTTCATTGATGAAAGCAATTCTTCACATGGTTTATATTCATCTACTTCCACTTCATACTCCTCTATCAGTGAATGTAGTCTAGCTACTAATGCATCAACCAACTCCACACACTCATAAGAAGATGGCTCAATGCCATGAAGCATCGCAAAGCAAGCAGTCAACATATGCCTCTTGTACCGAGGATCAAGAAGTGTAGCCATCCCCATTAGATCTTGAATGTCCGTCCAATACTTATCAAATTTAGTAGTCATTTCCTCAGAGAGTTTTTTGATAATTGGGTTGCTAGAAGTGGCCCACTGTCTCATTTTCATTTTAATCTCACAGATTCTAGGGAAGTAAACATTAGCAGTCACATAATTAGTTCCAGAGAACAACTTTGTTATCTCATAGAATAAGCCAAGTCTCTCCACCATCTCTGCAGCAAACTCCCATTCTTTATCACTAGGTAAATGCTCATATTGTTTGTCAACTTGTTTTGCACGTTCAAAAACAACTCTGTATGGTAAAGCTACTTCTAGCATCATGAAAGTGGAGTTCCACCTAGTTTTGCAATCAAGAATCAACTTTCTTGTTATTTTAATTTTTTTAAACTTAGCCATCTCCTCAAACTTCTCTATCCTTTTTTCCTGTTGCTATCCAATATGCCACACTTTCCCTAATGTTTTCTATAGCTGACTTCATAACATCCAATCCATCCTTAACTATAAGATTTAAGATGTGTGCACTACAACGCATATGCAGCAGAGTACCTTCCAAAGGGAGCTTCTCCTTTCCTATCTTCCACACAATCATCTCAATTGCCTTGTCATTGGTGGTGCAGTTATCCACAGTCACTGTCATCAGTTTTTCATCAATATTCCATTGAAGCAGGGAATCATAGAGCACTTCACATATCACTTCAGCTGTATGAGGAGCTGGAACATATACAAACCTGCAGTATTCAGCAACATATAGTCATAAACAGCAGCACTTCATAGAAAGCAACACATACTAAACAGCAACACTTCTTAATCAGCAACACATCATAAACAGCAGCACATCATAAACAACAGTATATGATCAGCAACACATACTATACAGCAGCACATAGTAGTACCTCATGATAACATTCCGAAGCTTCCAAGATTCATCAGTGAAATGAGCTGTAATAGCCATATATCCCTTCTTTTGGTGGTCCGCAGTCCACATATCTATAGTGATAGCAACCCAAGATTGTTTCATAGTCATGTAATCAATTGCCTTCTTTCTTTCTTGGTTATAATCTTCCTCAATATCTTGCCTAAAAGAAAAAAGAAGAGGATACCATATGTTACCTCTTCATTGCATAGAACAAGATAAACAGAAATAAATCAAATAAACCCATGGCAAAGTATACCTAATAGTATTTCTTGTATGTAGCTTGAATAGTGGCTGAAGTGCATGAACAAACTTCCTAAAACCAGCATGGTCCACTATAGACAGTGGATACTCATGCAACACCAACATGTTACCAAGCTCTCTTCTAGCAACCTCTTGATCAAACGTATAGCTCTCCAAAAAAATGTTACCGTCCTCCTTAGCATTCATCCTCAATGATGGCTGACTCAATGTTTTGCCTCCCTTCATCTTCAACATCTTGAGAGTACAAATCTTTAGATGAGAAGCAAGATGCTTTGTGCCTGCTCTAGGTCCTGAAGCAAGTTCCTTGTGACAATAGTTACACTTTGCTTTCCATTGTCCATTGATCCTCATCTTCTTCATTTCCAACCAAACTTTAGAAGTTAGCTTCCGTTTGCCTGCTTCATTGACCTCTTCCACCTCCTCCTCCTGTCCATCTTCATCATCTGAAAGAATGACATGATCTGCATCTTCATCCATTGGGGCAGATGCGTCACAAGGAGCATCTACCTGGCTGGTTGAACTTGTACCACTGCAAAAGGAGCATAAATGAAAAAATACATCAAATTCTTGTAGTATTCTTAATATAATACTTGATTCTATATGTGCACTGAAAGTACGATGCTCATATATGCATCGTAACATCTCTACATATCATCTATATATATATGCAAAAAAAGTGTATTCATCGCAGCAACTATAAATAGTTAATTTTTTGTTTTCAGCATTACTTTCTTTTCGGTGGAACGATTTTATTTTGCAGGCAGAGTTAATTTCGATTTGTATAGCACTTTGTGTTTTTATTAACTGCAACTCATCATTTTTCTGACCAAAACGTGCATCTGCAGTGTTGTCTTAAATGGGCCTGAATCTTACTGTATTTTGTTAACTGTAAATAGTCTGAAACAAGTTAGAATGTCTCTGCATTTTTACCCCTGGGAAGGTACATGCTTACAAAAGAAGAAACGATCAGTTACCACCTCACATTAAATAGATCTAAAATCTGCCACCACGATTCTATCTCTGCTATTACAATGCTAAAAAATCACACAGGGTCTGATGTACGTACTAGCACACAATTTGCTACGCTGAGCTCATCTCAGTAACAAATACATTTTTTCTCTTATATAAAAAGATCTCATTCATCACAGCAGCTATATACATCATGCATAGGCAGAAAACCAATACTTATCAACTTATATATGCAGGAAAAAACATCGTATCATCACATATCTATACATCTATGTATAGTCTACGAATGCATAAAATCATACACAAAATTCAAACTCACCATGCCAAAAGAGCCTTGCTTTTGTTCTTGTGCTTGGTGACAGTAGAGGATCGACTAAGCGGGCTAGGGCGAGGCGGCCGGCTTGAAGTGTTGCGACGGGGCTGCACCTTGAACGCCGAGGCAGGAGGTAGAAGTCCTTTACGTCGGCCCGGGGCTTGGCCCTTTCCTGGCGGACGGAGACGGACGGCACCACCCAACGATGGTGTTAGGCTTGGGACCAGGGTAGCCGCGCCATGCCCATGCTCCTGGCCCTGGTGGTTGCCGCCGTCTGACTCAGTCCACATGAGCGCGAGCTGCATCTCCTTCTCCTGGTCGCCGTCCTCGCCAAGCTATGGTCCTCATCCCCAAGATCCATGGCGTCCGAGCGGCTGAAGCGCTGGCGACGGCTAGGCAGCGAGTAGCTGGACGCAATGGCGGCGGCGATTAGGGATGCCCGAGGAGGCGAGGAGCCGAGATGAGATCAGGAGGAGACAGAAGGATATCAATCTCCGTCTTTCAGAATATGGGACGTGATCTCTATTCATTATTCACCAAAGCCAAATCACCCTAATCACGCAGATTCCTTCTATGTTCTATCATTCCATGTACGTGTGTATGTGGGCTACATGTATCTCGTGGACTAACTGATTTTGTGGGAAGTTAGATTAGATATATGAGTAGTGATTAGTGAAGGCCCACTTAAAAGATTTTACGCGGGTATATGGGTACACGGGTATGGGTTATGCTATCCCATACCCATACCCACTCTGCCCGATGGGTTTAATATTTTTTTATTTATATATCCATGGATAATTTTTTATCTCATACCCTTACCCTAATAGGGTTTTTACCCGGCGGGTACACGGGTAATGGGTACCCATTGTCATCTCTACTAATGACCTATCTTGTTTATGTACAAGCGCGAGACTCAAAGAACCTAAGACAACAGAAAATCAGAAACTTTTTAAATTTTGTACGTGAACATTTTTTAGAAGGGGAATATTTTTAGAAATGCGAAAACTTTTCAATCCGTGAACAAAAATTAGAAAACTCTACTTTGTGGGAAAAAAAGGAATTTTTTTATCTTGAACAAGATTTGAAAACGTGAATGGATTTTTAAAACGATAACATTTTTAGAAAAGAGGAACGTTTTTCAAAGTCATAAACAAAATTTGAAAATGCGAACAATTTTTTGACTTTACGAACAAATTTAGAAAACATGAACATTTTTCGTATTTGTGAATAAATTTTAACCGGAACAACTTTTGAAATTCAGAACATTATTTGAATATGTGAACAAGTTTCATTTTTTTATAATATTTTGGCAACAGTGAAAAGTTTTTAAATCTCGTGAACAAGTTTAAACATGTGAATAATTTTTGGAAAAACAAACATTTTTTGAATTTTCCAAACAACTATATAAAATTAGAAATGTTGTTTTCGTGTTTATAAAAGTAAAAAATAAAAAAATGAATATATTTTGAAAAGGCTCAAGCATTTGCAGAAAAGATGAACATTTTTATATTTTTTTAAAAATGGAACATTTTCTGAATCTAATAACAAAATTTGAAAATGTGAACAACTTTCGGAAAAGCACACATTTTTAAAAGACAATTTTTTGAACTCCCCGAATAAAATTGAAATTTGGGAACAATTTTTTGAAAATGGCAACATTTTCTGGGAACACAAACTTTTTTTGCACACGTGAAAATTGTTTGAAACTCTTGAACAAATTTTGAAAGGTGACCATTTTTGGAAACGTGAACATTTTCTAAATTTGCAAACAATTTTTGAAAAAGATGAACATCTAAAAAATATTGAAAAGGAAAAATAGTAAACAAAAAAGGAGATAAAAAGCAAAAAAAAAGAAACAGGAAAGAAGAAAATCAAAAAAGAAACAGCAACAGAAAAAAGTAAGGAAAAAAACGGTTCAGGAAACTTCTAAAAGTTTCCCAAAACCGAAAAAAACCGTCTAGTCATCTATACAAGGTTTGCAAAATTGGGATAGCTGAAATGATTAATGGGCCGGCGCAGATCGCGTCGCTCGCTCGAAACCTGTGCGAATCCACGACAACTCCGAGTAGGAGCTCGCCTTGGGCGCCAAATAGGGGAGCTCCTAGGCGCGAAACGGCGCACGCTACACATTGAACTGGGCCAGCCCACGAAGGGTAACCGCCACAAAAATGGTGCTGAAATGCGCAAAAAGAATTAAAAAAATACTACATTCCCGTGGCGTATCGAACTCGTGACAAACACTACCTTCCGGTCTTCGGCTAAGCACTAGAGCATCTGGTTCCAATTCAAAAAACTCAGCGCTAATTATTTAAATGCTCATAGCCGCTCAAACGTCACAGATTTCAGGAAAAGCATGTGAACATGAAGAAAACCGTTGCCCTATTAAACAAAAGTTCAATGATTTTGGAAAAAGTTCATCAATGTAAAAAATAGTTCACAAAAAAATTGAAAAAAGTTCATCAAAATATTGAAAATAAAATTACCATTTTGAAAAAATGTTCACAAAACTGAAAAAATTTCATCCAATTTTAAAACAAGTTCATCTAATTTCGAAAAAAGTTCATTGAATTTAAAAAAAGTTCATCAATTTTAAAAAGAATTCATCAAATTTGAATAATGTTCATCGAACTAGAAAAAGTTCATCGAGTTTGAAAACAAATCATCATTGTTAAAAAATCACTAAAAAATTTCATTTATTTTGAAAATAAAATTTCATGAAATTAAAAAAACATCATCAATTTGGAAATGTTCACGCAATTAAGAAAAGAATAAACGAAAAACGATGAGGAAGGAAACCTGGAAGAAAAAAATAAACAAGAAAAAACTAAAATGGAAAAAAGAAAAAAGGGGAAAAAATAGAGAAGGAAGGAATAAAAAACGCGAAGAGTCGAAGTTTAGCAGATCCTCCTTTATCGCGCGGTGGTTGCATGAACGAGTGTCAACGAGTGAGGTCGGCTGTTCGATTCGCAGCGCGCGCGTTTTAGTAAATTTGTCTATCACCGAAATTAATTGAAGAGTACTTTTTGCAAAGATAAATGAGTGACGCGCTATTTGTTGCAATTTGGGTATTTCCCTTTTTTGTAAATCCGTTTATTCAAAACATTTTATTTCGTAAATTGTGCGTTCAAATTTTGAACCGTTTCTATCGTTGAATTCCTCCCGTTGAAATCTTCAAAACTAAATCATATATTGATAGGTTTGACGAACTTTTTCTAACCAAACCAAAAGCACAGTTTATTCAAAACATTTTATTTCGTAAATTGTGCGTTCAAATTTTGAACCGTTTCTATCGTTGAATTCCTCCGGTTGAAATCTTCAAAACTAGATCATATATTGATAGGTTTGACGAACTTTTTCTAACCAAACCAAAAGCACGGTTTTTTCTTTTTCTGAAAGAGGCGCACTCATGCCTTTATGCGCTATTTGTTGCAATTTGGGTATTTCCCTTTTTTGTAAATCCGTTTATTCAAAACATTTTATTTCGTAAATTGTGCGTTCAAATTTTGAACCGTTTCTATCGTTGAATTCCTCCCGTTGAAATCTTCAAAACTAAATCATATATTGATAGGTTTGACGAACTTTTTCTAACCAAACCAAAAGCACAGTTTATTCAAAACATTTTATTTCGTAAATTGTGCGTTCAAATTTTGAACCGTTTCTATCGTTGAATTCCTCCGGTTGAAATCTTCAAAACTAGATCATATATTGATAGGTTTGACGAACTTTTTCTAACCAAACCAAAAGCACGGTTTTTTATTTTTCTGAAAGAGGCGCACTCATGCCTCTCGCAAAAGCACAACCATGTCTCTCGTGAAAGAAAAAAAAACATAACATACATTTTTTTTCATTTTGGAGAGGCACGGTCGTGCCTCCCGCAGGAACAAAACCGTGCCTCTCGCGAAAGGAAAAAAAACAGAAAACATTTTTCTTTGCGTTTCCGAAAGGCACGGGCGCACCTCTTGCGGAAGTACAACTCGTGTCTCTCGCCGAAGTAAAACTGTGCCTCTCGCGAAAGGAAAAAATGACTGAAAACATGTTTTCTTTTCGTTTTCGAAAGGCAACCGTGTCTCTCGCGGAAGCAAAACCGTACCTTTTGCGGAAGAAGAAGAAGAAGAAAAAAACAAGACGCATTTTTTCCAAGAGACGCTACCGTGCGTCTCGCGCAAGCAAAACCGTGCCTTTCGCAGAAGCAAAAATCACATTTTTTAACCAATTTTTTTTCTTTTTTCGGGTCCAAAAGCTAAGGAAGAGGGATGGAAAACCAAAAAGAAAAAAAACAGTTAGAAAATCGAAAATGCATGTAGAAATAAAAAAACAAAATTCAGAGGTAGCGTTCAGAACGGAACACGTGACGACACCTGTGAGCTGTCAGCCCACCGCAAGTGATCGTTACAAGGCTCCGAAAGGAGCGCTCATCAACCAGTTGCTCTGGTCTATAACAGGCGCCTACAGCGCCAAGTAGGATTCGCCTCAAATAGGAGTTGGGTCCATGAACGATGCGGGTAGTTTGTGTATGCAACGTTGCGACGAAATCACTAATTGAGTAATACTCATTGCAAAGATCACTCTCACCTTCTTAGGTTATCACAATTGGCACGCTACATGTGCGTCACTTATCGCAATCTGGAAGTTTTTCTTTTTTCTAGATTCGTTTATTCAAAATGTTTTATCTCTTAAACCGTGCGTCCAAATCTCGAATCATTTTCACTGTTGAATTCTCAGCGTCAAGATCTTCAAAACTAGATCCCCTGTTGATAGGTTTTGACATTTTTTCTACAAAAAAAACGGACGAAGAAACCGAACCGGGAGCACAGGTTTTTCCCATTTCCGAAAGAGGCACGTCCGTGCCTCTCGTGAAATCACAACCTTACCTCTCGTGAAAGGAAAGAAAAAAGAAAACACGTTTTATTCCTTTTCTGAGGAGACACGGCCATGCCTCTCACGAAAGCAAAACCGTAACTCTCAGAAAGAAAAAAAACAAAAAACACGTTTTTTTGTTTTCGAAAGGCACGACCATGCCTTTCGCGAAAACACAACCATTCGCAAAAGCAAAAACAGAAAAATTATTTTTTTCCGTTTCCGAGAGACACGGCCATGACTCTCGTAAAAGTACGACCGTGTCTCTCACGGAAGCAAAACCGCGCCTCTCGCAAAAGAAAAAAAAAGAACGCATTTTTTCCGTTTCCGAGAGGCACGACCGTGACTCTCACGAAAGCAAAACCATACCTCTCGCGGAAGCAAAGCCGTGACCCTCGCGGATGGAAAAAATAGAACACGTTTTTTGCTTTTTTTTTTGAATTTGTATTGTTCTAAAAGCTAAGGAAGACCGGTGAAAAATCGAAACGTCGAAAAAACCTAAAAATCCCGTTTAAAAAACCGAAAACGCATGCGAAAAACAAAAGAAAATCCGAAGGAACCGCCCAGACCGCGACACATGGCGGGCGGCTAAAAGCGCGCCAAATGGCGTTGATCATTGTGAGGCTCCCGAAGGAGCGCTCGTTAATTAGTTTTTTTTGAGATATCCTCGCCATGCTTTATTTAAATTGTTACAACATTTACAGGGATAAAATTCAAATCTCCTAGGAGGCCTAACCAGACACGGCGGCCTAGCCCCGAGCGAAAGTACATGCCTAGCGAGATTGTGAGTCTCAAAATTTGAGCTCTTCAATTTATGGACAAAATTACAAGCAATAAAAGCATTCGATCGCTCTATAATTTCATGTACGATTGCCGCATGATTCGACATTGTACCTTGCTTGATTTTATCCACGACGATCTTGCAATCAGACGCCACCTATATCTTATGCACATATAAATCCTCCGTGAGCGCCGGCGCCTCTCTTACCTCCAATGCTTCCAATGCAACATGATCAAATGTGTTGAAAAGTAAAAGAAGAGGCACCCAGGAAAGTGCCAGCCACGTCCCTGCATACTACTCCAACCGCACCAAATTTTCTACCTTGAAACAGCGGCATCAACATTAAACTTCACGTGATCCAGTGGCGGAGGTTGCCAAAGAGCTGACTTGGGCTCCCGGCTTACATTAGTCCGATGTACTGGCGTTTAGAGATGGCAATGGGTACCCATTACCCGTGTACCCGCCGGGTAAAAACCCTATTATGGTAAGGGTATGAGATAAAAAATTACCCATGGATATATAAATAGAAAAATATTAAACCCATCGGGCAGAGTGGGCAGTTTTGACTATTTTGACCTGTGGACGAAATCAATTCACAAAATGAACTGCCCGTGAAACTATTTCACAGCACTGACCCTTTTGTGTGGCGCCCGCCACGCAGGCGCCACACCCTACGGTGCAGCGCCTAGCTCGGGGGCGTTGCACGCCAGTCCACCGTGGCAGCCCTTGGGCCCGCACCCAGCAGTGCAGCGCCTCAGAGCTAGGCGCTGCACCGTAATGTGCAGCGCCCGGCCCGCAGGCGCTGCACTGTGACTTAGATGCCAGCCGCCCGCTGCCCCCCCCCCACCCCACCCATTCGTTCCAGAGGAGTTACAGAATAGGCGGCCGGCGGCTTCCTCCTCTCCCCCTCTCAATCCCCTCTTAAAAAATCATCAAATCTGACGATTTGGCCCATGGATTCCTTCACCAATCCATCCTAGAAGGTACTTTTCTCCGATCCCCTTCTTTCTATCCATAGAATGTATGCTATTTCGGAGATTTGAGGAACCCTTGTTTGAATCTTGTTGTATTAGATTTAGGGAATTTTTGTTTGAATCTTGCATGTATTCGATTTGGGGAACCCTTGTTAGACTAGAATGTGGTTTGGATACATAGGTTGACATGTTATTTATATAGTTTGGATACATAGGTTGACATTTTATTTATATGGAAAAGATATTTGTATTGAATCTTGCATGAGGTAGGCTTAGTTTAGTTTATTGAAATTACATTTGTATTGGCAAGAATGGTTTGGATACATATGCTTTGTATTTTGCATCTAGTAGGCGTACTTTAGTTTATTTGTATTGAAAAGATAATCGTGTTGACAAGAAAGCTTTCTTTCAAAATTGTTAGGATGGTTTGGCTTCTCGATGATCACTGGGACAAACAACACCGGTCGTACGCTATGGCGGTGGAGCAGCGGGTAATAATGAAAGTGGCCTGTTTTATGAATTTCGTATTTATTTCAAACACAAATGCCCCATATGTAATGTTATGAATTGTTTGTTTGTAGGCGCTTGCACCTTTGAAGCTTCGTTCTCACGGGGTCACCCTTGGGTGGATGCGCTATGATGAGCGATACACATCGTATGTAAGGGAGACAGGACTTCTCCCTTTCATTCATATGGTCAGACGGTCGACGCCACCCAACAATGCTCCAGCACTCACCGCGCTTATTGATCATTGGCGGCCGGAGACACATAGTTTCCATCTACGGACCGGGGAGATGACAGTGACGCTCCAGGATATTGCTATGATCACCGGTCTTCCTATCGATGGGAATCCTCTATGTATGAGCACCGACTCCGATGGGTGGCGCGCGCAGATGCATGCCCTTATCGGTATGGTTCCTCCGGAGCCTCCGGAACCAGCAGCAGAAAACAAGAAGAAGGAAAGAGTCGCAGCCGGTGCTACTTTCACGTGGATTACTGAGCACTTTGGTACTTGCCCACCGGAAGCTGATGAGGACACGGTCAAGATATATGCTCGTGTCTACATGTGGTATGTGATATCCAGGACTATGTTTGCTGATGGCACAGGCAAGAATGCTCCATGGATGTGGCTGAAGGCGTTGACCGTCTTCGATAGCAAATGGAGTTGGGGTTCGGCGACACTGGCTTACTTGTATAGACAGGTATGAAGTTGTTTCTTTTTCACTTCATTGCTACATTATGAATGCGATCTTGCTCTTAATTGAACCATGTTCTCTTTTATGTGCAGTTGGACGAAGCCTGTTGTAGGTCATCTGGAGGTATTGGTGGTTGTTTGCTCGCACTTTCCATATGGAGCTGGGAGCGTTTGCCGGTTGGACGTCCGAAGAAGGTGAAGTACGATGATTGGGACGACAAAGGCGACCTACTACGGCTACCCACTTGGGCTTACAAGTGGGATGTGATAAATGAGACGACAGATGATCCCTCAGTCATGTACAAGTTGTACCAGAGTGAGCTTAACGCGATCACGCCTGAGCAGGTGAATTGACATGGCATAAGTTATTATGATGCTTCTATTGCAACTCGATATCAATTTTGCATTCTATCCCATTTTGCAGGTGATATGGGAGCCGTATGGAACAGGAGATAGTTTTGGTGACCCTTTAGAGTTCAGGCTGAATCCGATGTGCACTAGGGATAGGGATCTCTGGCGTATGCGGTGCCCACTCATATGCAACTGGGCGGTTGAGCTTCACCTCCCACATCGAGTGCGCCGTCAGTTTGGTTTGTTCCAGGCACATCCGCCGGAGTGGGAGGACACGGACAAGTTGCTACACGCGTAAGATATAATTAACCTTGAGTACTTAGCAGCTTCTCGGCGGTTTCGATGCTACTAATATTATGTTTCTAACTTGCAGGTTGGATAGGAAAAGGCAGCGGAAGATTAAGGATTGGGCCAAGCATCACAGAAAGTATGTCGTACAGTTTGCGCTTAGTGTGGAGCAAGCTAGGGCTGGAAAAGGAGTCCAGCTTCGTGAGCACTGCCCTGTAGCGTTCAACAACTATCTCACATGGTTTCTTGCAAGTACCCGTATGGAGGTATGCAAGCCGGCGTATGCTGAGGAGATTTTGGAAGAACCCACTGTTTTTGATGAGCTAGCCCAACACCAGTACAACGCATTAGTCAGGAAAGGCAACTCAGTGATCCCTTTAGCTGCAATGATGAACTTTGTGGTATTTGCCCTCTTTGCTTTTCATTCACACTATTCACATCTTCGCTTGCCTAACACGTTAATACCATTTCTGTTCATAGCGTGCCCAGATCAAGAAAGCAGCTGATGAGACCGAGACTATTCTTGAAACAACCCCGGCTGGCAAAAGCGATGGAGAAGGTGCACTTCGAGCATTCATCAAGGTTCACATCTCCTTCAAACTAGCACTTAACATGTGTTGCTACGTTCGATGTCTCATTCACTTGTACATGTTGCAGCGCCAGGGCCAAAAGTTAAGGCGGCTATCAAACCTTTTTGGTTGTCGTGACCCCGAGTATGTATCACCAGAACGGTCTAGGTCGGCGACACCATCAGATCCCGCTTCGGTCCAGAGCCATGGTGATCATTTGGAGGATGAGGATGTGGGTGTGGTCACTCAAGAGGTATGGCATGAGCATATATATCCAATTGTTGATGCATTGCTAACTATATCCTCACACACGGTCTTTCCATATCTTTTGTTGATGCATAGGTTGCTGATGATGATATGACCTTGGGGGCGTACCAGGTTAGGTCTGCATACGTACTAAAGCCTAGAAAGGGAATCAACAAGTACACACCTGAAGACTTCACCGAAAGAGGCAAAAGGACGGTCGGCACCTCGCGGATGGCGGCTTTGGATGACTATTTGGATGACGATGTCGATGACGTGGAGGAACCGGAGCCGGAGCGGGAGCGTGTTCCTCTTCCTAGGAAGGTCAAGAAGTTAGCCAGCAAGAGGGGGGGAGCAGCCAAAAAGCGCTCAAGGAACTAGCTCTTCTTAGGAACCAGCCATAGTCCTTTATTTGTATGTCTTAGGAACTAGCTCTATGTTGAACTTGGAGTTGATGTCTTAGCAATGTTGAACCAGCCATGCCCGGGTTTGTGGCAGCCATGGCTAACAACAACCTAGGGATTCGGTTGTATGCTTCCTCCCAAGTACCATACAACATCTTAAATGCGGCTTGCTTCGCCTTCCATGCCTTGTCGTACTTCACCTTGTAATGAAATATGGCTTTCACAAGGTCAATGACATGTTGGACGCTCATTGTTGGAAGTGTGGATATTGAGTTGGAGAGCCTGTAAGCGATGAACTCAGACGTGAGTTGTCTGTGGTCTTGGGACACAATCTTGCCATCCACCCTTTTGCCTCGGCACATGTGAGTTGGCACACAACTCACTACGTGCCAAGCGGGACCTCCTTTCCATGGTCTTGCACGCACAATCCACGGACATATTTCATCTTCACATGCACATGCAACCGTGTAGCGCACATTGACGTCCGAATGCACCACCTTGTGTGGACGATAATGCGTAACCGAGTAGTTGTCGAGCCACATCTTCAATTCTAAGAAGGTTTCGAACTTACTCCCTTTACCAATCCGGTTCTTGTCGTCTCCCAAATCACGGTGAGAGCTTGGCCTAACCCCAAGAGATATAGATTTGCCACCATCCACAACGGCTTCATCCGCGAGACTAACATCCTTGAACAATGGTGTCTTGTGATCTCGACCGAATACCTTCTCGAAAGCTTCGGCCTCCTTCACCGTGAACCCCTCCTCATCAACTTGTTCATCGGGACCTTCGTCATCCGAATCCGATGCATATGCACGGGAAAAAGGGATGGAATGGTCCATTGTCTCTTGCAAATGATATTTGTCAAGATCACCCACATTGTTGTCATGGATATCAACTTCATTGTCATCGTCTGCATACTCATCATTGTCCTCTTGCAAAGCTTCATCTTGGTTGTTTGTAAACGGGCTCAATGTTGGCCTCACTTCTTGGGTCAAAAGAGGTTCAACAATTTCATCTCGCTTCAAGGGTGGGGGGCTACTAGCAACCAAAGGGGAGGGTTTCCGGTTCAAGTCCAAATGCAAATTTGAATCAACCTTCTTCGTTGCAAATAACTCAAGAGCCTTGTCAAGTGAATCAGCCACTGTTTCCTTGTATGCAACCCAACGTTGCTCCGAGTTGATACGCATTGTCTTCCAACGGATGTGCATTCCAAAACCTACATTATGCCTTCCCTCCAACTCAACGATATCACTAGGGGCCATCCAATTCAAATCTTTCCTCACTTGTTGCAAGAGCTCCGCATAGCTAGGACTACTATCAAACAACATATCTACCTCATCCGGATCCGGTTCAATATTGCCTTTCAAGAAGGCGTCTTTGTCCCCATGATGAACAAACACACATGTTCTTCCCATCCCTATAAGCATTCAAACAACACATCGTAACATTGCTTCCACGAGTACTAATTTAAGGATTAACACGGAATACAAACCCTAATACATATATATCAAACAACAACCCTAACCATAACCCTAACCCTAACCATAACCCTAACAATAACCCTAACCATAACTCTAGCACCAACATAAGAACACCCATAAGAATAACCCTAACATACTAACAAAGCCTAATCATAGGAAATTGGCAAACAAAGATCTCACATCTCCATGCAAATCTCTAGATCCAAACAAAACTAGGGTTTCCCAAACTAGCATTACTTGGATCAAAACAAGGGATCAGAGAAGATTACCTTGAGGGAGGGTATGACTTCGAAATCCACGGACAAATTCTTCAAATTTGCAAGTTTTGGGAGAGGATTTGAGAGGGGGAGAGAGTGGGAGAGGGGGCAAAGCTCGGGTTGGGGTGTGTGGGGTGGGGGGAGTGGGGGAGGGAGGCCCAGCCGCTGGATAAGTCACAGTGCAGCGCCCGAACGCTAGGCGCTGCACATTACATGTGTGGCGCCTAGCTAGGAGGCGCTGCACTGCTGGGTGCGGGCCCAAGGACCGCCTCGGTGGACTGGCGTGCAACGCCCGCGAGCTAGGCGCTGCACCGTAGGGTGTGGCGCCTGCGTGGCGGGCGCTACACAAAAGGGTCAGTGCTGTGAAATAGTTTCACGGGCAGTTCATTTTGTGAATTGATTTCGTCCACAGGTCAAAATAGTCAAAATTGCCGGCAGAGTGGGTATGGGTATGGGATAGCATAACCCATACCCGTGTACCCATATACCCGCGTAAAATCTGTTAAGTGGGCCTTCACTAATCACTACTCATATATCTAATCTAACTTCCCACAAAATCAGTTAGTCCACGAGATACATGTAGCCCACATACACACGTACATGGAATGATAGAACATAGAAGGAATCTGCGTGATTAGGGTGATTTGGCTTTGGTGAATAATGAATAGAGATCACGTCCCATATTCTGAGAGACGGAGATTGATATCCTTCTGTCTCCTCCTGATCTCATCTCGGCTCCTCGCCTCCTCGGGCATCCCTAGTCGCCGCCGCCATTGCGTCCAGCTACTCGCTGCCTCGCCGTCGCCAGCGCTTCAGCCGCTCGGACGCCATGGATCTTGGGGATGAGGACCATAGCTTGCGCGAGGACGGCGACCAGGAGAAGGAGATGCAGCTCGCGCTCATGCGGACTGAGTCAGACGGCGGCAACCACCAGGGCCAGGAGCATGGGCATGGCGCGGCTACCCTGGTCCCAAGCCTAACACCATCGTTGGGTGGTGCCGTCCGTCTCCGTCCGCCAGGAAAGGGCCAAGCCCCGGGCCGACGTAAAGGACTTCTACCTCCTGCCTCGGCGTCCAAGGTGCAGCCCCGTCACAACACTTCAAGCCGGCCGCCTCGCCCTAGCCCGCTTAGTCGATCCTCTACTGTCACCAAGCACAAGAACAAAAGCAAGGCTCTTTTGGCATGGTGAGTTTGAATTTTGTGTATGATTTTATGCATTCGTAGACTATACATAGATGTATAGATATGTGATGATACGATGTTTTTCTCCTGCATATATAAGTTGATAAGTATTGGTTTTCTGCCTATGCATGATGTATATAGCTGCTGTGATGAATGAGATCTTTTTATATAAGAGAAAAAATGTATTTGTTACTGAGATGAGCTCAGCGTAGCAAATTGTGTGCTAGTACGTACATCAGACCCTGTGTGATTTTTTAGCATTGTAATAGCAGAGATAGAATCGGTGGTGGCAGATTTTAGATCTATTTAATGTGAGGTGGTAACTGATCGTTTCTTCTTTTGTAAGCATGTACCTTCTCAGGGGTAAAAATGCAGAGACATTCTAACTTGTTTCAGACTATTTACAGTTAACAAAATACAGTAAGATTCAGGCCCATTTAAGACAACACTGCAGATGCACGTTTTGGTCAGAAAAATGATGAGTTGCAGTTAATAAAAACACAAAGTGCTATACAAATCGAAATTAACTCTGCCTGCAAAATAAAATCGTTCGACCAAAAAGAAAGTAATGCTGAAAACAAAAAATTAACTATTTATAGTTGCTGCGATGAATACACTTTTTTTGCATATATATATATATATATATGATATGTAGAGATGTTACGATGCATATATGAGCATCGTACTTTCAGTGCACATATAGAATCAAGTATTATATTAAGAAGACTACAAGAATTTGATGTATTTTTTCATTTATGCTCTTTTTGCAGTGGTACAAGTTCAACCAGCCAGGTAGATGCTCCTTGTGACGCATCTGCCCCAATGGATGAAGATGCAGATCATGTCATTCTTTCGGATGATGAAGATGGACAGGAGGAGGAGGTGGAAGAGGTCAATGAAGCAGGCAAACGGAAGCTAACTTCTAAAGTTTGGTTGGAAATGAAGAAGATGAGGATCAATGGACAATGGAAAGCAAAGTGTAACTATTGTCACAAGGAACTTGCTTCAGGACCTAGAGCAGGCACAAAGCATCTTGCTTCTCATCTAAAGATTTGTACTCTCAAGATGTTGAAGATGAAGGGAGGCAAAACATTGAGTCAGCCATCAGTGAGGATGAATGCTAAGGAGGACGGTAACGTTTTTTTGGAGAGCTATACGTTTGATCAAGAGGTTGCTAGAAGAGAGCTTGGTAACATGTTGGTGTTGCATGAGTATCCACTGTCTATAGTGGACCATGCTGGTTTTAGGAAGTTTGTTCATGCACTTCAGCCACTATTCAAGCTACATACAAGAAATACTATTAGGTATACTTTGCCATGGGTTTATTTGATTTATTTTTGTTTATCTTGTTCTATGCAATGAAGAGGTAACATATGGTATCCTCTTCTTTTTTCTTTTAGGCAAGATATTGAGGAAGATTATAACCAAGAAAGAAAGAAGGCAATTGATTACATGGCTATGAACCAATCTAGGGTTGCTATCACTACAGATATGTGGACTGCGGACCACCAAAAGAAGGGATATATGGCTATTACAGCTCATTTCACTGATGAATCTTGGAAGCTTCGGAATGTTATCATGAGGTACTACTATGTGCTGCTGTATAGTATGTGTTGTTGATCATATACTGTTGTTTATGATGTGCTGCTGTTTATGATGTGCTGTTGTTTATGATGTGTTGCTGATTAAGAAGTGTTGCTGTTTAGTATGTGTTGCTTTCTATGAAGTGCTGCTGTTTATGACTATATGTTGCTGAATACTGCAGGTTTGTATATGTTCCAGCTCCTCATACAGCTGAAGTGATATGTGAAGTGCTCTATGATTCCCTGCTTCAATGGAATATTGATGAAAAACTGATGACAGTGACTGTGGATAACTGCACCACCAATGACAAGGCAATCAAGAGATATGAACCGGAGGGATGCCGGACGCTCCTCAGCGATTTGAGCTTCTCGGCCGTCCGATCGTTTTCTTGATTGTGTTCTGGCCGTTGGATCTCGGGCTCGGTCGTCGTGGGCCGTCGGATATTTACCGGATCGTTGTGAGCCGTTAGATAAAATTCAGTGCGCCCCGGTCGTGCCACCGCGCGTAATTCCAGCGCCCCCACGAGGGCATTTTCGTCATTTCACCTGGTGGGAGAACTGCCCAATAGCGCTGAGGTGAGTCCGTGGACAGCGAGCACCGGATCGTTCCCCTCCCCCTCCCGCTCGCTCGCTCTCCTCTCCTCCCCGCCCCCTCCCTTGAAACCCTAGCCGCCGCTACCCATCGCGCCCTACAGCGCCGCCGCTCTCGCCACGCTGTCGCTGCTCTCCTCTCCCTCTCTCCGACCCGAGCCGCCGCCCTCCTCTGCGTCTCCGACCTCCTCCCCATGGGATTGCAACAGAGCCCCCCAGCAATGACGACGAGCAGCAGCGGAGGGAGGACGAGGAGCACGACGGCGGCGGCGGGGAGCAGCAGCAGCAGGCCAAGGCGGCGCTGCCCTTCTCCGCCATGTGCGTGCGGATCTCCCGCAACACCTACCCCAACCTCCGCGCCCTCATCAACGCCTCCCACGTCGGTCTCACCGACGCCCCACATGTCAAGATCTCCGAGGGCGACTTCGGACACATCCTTGACGACGTGCCCCACCTTGCTGACTACTACGTTCCGGTGAGCAGCCCCCCTCCCCCTAACCTGCTCCTCCTCACTCGACCGCGAGTCATGGTTCGCTGTGACCTGCGGGTGCCATCGTTTCAGCTCGTGGTGATTGGTTTTGTGCGGTGCAGCTTTAGCTAAGCGACTGTCAGTACGAGCGAAATGATCCGACGCTGATTTGGCTGGAAACGTGACCGCGATTTGTGCGGGGTTTGGTCGATTTGGGATTTCTGTTGTTGAGCCACGAATACAGAGTGCTTAATGTCATCTCAATTTTTCTTACGTTCCAGCTCCACTATTAGTGTTGTTAAGCTGCTGAGAATAGAAAGCAATGTAGCAGGAATACAGAAGTTGAGGTTTTCATTGCTTTGGTCATACAGTTTTTTAAACTATATACTAGAAGAACAGGGTACTCATTCCTGCCTTCTAAGAAACTATGTAATTGACTGCTCATGTTGGTTGTAATACATTGCTAGACACAGAGTTGTACATTTTTCAGTTAGGTTTTTGCAAATCAAACTATATTCAACAAGGCATCTCTCCTTTTGAAACACGAACACTCAACCAGGGTACGCTACGCCCCTCTCATGTTCCTTTCATTTTTTCCTTAGTTGGGTTCAGAGATCATTGCACAATAAAACTGATCGATAACATTTTCATTGTGGTTCTCTAATTTTTTGAACTTGTTAGAAGTTTTCTAAAATCCAATTGTTTGTTATTTTTGGTGCTTTTCAGGTGACCCATTGCAGTTCAGAGATGGTTTATATGAATTGTTTATGATCTAGGCCGCTACCAAACGCCTCTGGAGAGCAGTATACTATTTCTGCATTTACCAACACGTGAGTCCTTGCTCACATGGATTACATATTCCTATAGAAAATAGATTACTTTGCTAATAGAGTATTGATGAGTCTGGCTAGATTCTTTGCTCACACGGACTAGATATTCCTATAGAGAATAAATTTCTTTGCTAAAAAGTATTGATGAGTATGGCTACAGGAGATAGTGATTCTTTTGTAGCTCTTGATTTTGCTACTTATGCAAGGTTTTTGGCTTTAACCTTTTTTTTGGGGGAAAGATCATCCTTTCTGCACTTTATTCCCTCAAGATAAACTGCGTGATGGGATGAGTATGCATACAACACAACTATGGAACCAATGACCATGCTTGAATATATATTAAATTAGACATATTTTTTTAGTTATGACCTTTTTATCATTCTGAGGGTTCTTTATTCTAAGGTGAAAAGGGATTTTTGATTTTCCTTCTGCAATCAAAGTATCGTATCATGATAGTACCTACACGTCATGTTGAATGCTATAAAGAACATGATCAATTGGTTTCACAAGGAGATGAATATGGACTGGTTTAGGAAAAGAAAATATTTTGTACGTATGCATTGGTAATTGTTCCTCAAAAAGATGCTGGTTAAACTGAGTCATGTTTTGTATCTTGGTCTGTACCCTGCCTAATATCCTAATATTGAACGTGAACTTCAGATATGGAGTATTGGTTCTCCTGATCCTAACTTCACATTAGATGGCCACTCAAAAGGCGTGAACCGTGTTGATTACTTCACCGGTGGTGATCGACCATTTTTTATTACTGGATCTGATGATCAGACTGCAAAGGTGTGTCATCTGCAATGAATTGTGCTATTGTGAGGGTATATTGGGATTGATCTGACTTATTACTCAATTTGTTGGATCAGGTTTGAGATTACCAAACCAAGAGATGTGTTCAAACACTTGAAGGACATGCACACAATGTGTCTGCTGTCTGTTTCCATCTAGAACTACCTATTATAATTACTGGCTCAGAGGATGGCACAGTTCGCTTGTGGCACTCTACAACCTACAGGTACTCTCTCTCTCTCATACTATGATATTGCTTGGAGATGATACTAACAGTGCACTCTCCGAAAACCAGCTTTGTTTTACTAAAATCTATTTAGTTACACGCAAATACAGTTACTGGCCGAAGTTTTTTTCTTCTACATGTTTTTTGTTTGCAATAATAGTAATATCTTCTGCACTGGACTATACACATTCGTTATTTCCCAACTCATGCCAGTTTATTTCTTTAAATTGGCAGTGTAGATAGTGCCTTGTTCATGAATCATGAGCAAGAATGTGGTCTATTCTTAATTCTTCCATTTCTCCCAAGCATTTAATTATTTCTTTTCTTGTAGAACAAGTGAATAACACTTTGCTTGATGCACTTACAGGCTTGAGAACACTCTTCATTATGGTCTTGAGCGAGTTTGGGCTTTAGGATACATGAAGGGGTCAAGAAGGTAATGAATATTTTGCTCTTCCTCTATTTCAGTTCTATGGTAATATGGTCAATGTGAAGGGCCAATACACGAATATGTCTTCTCATCTGCTACTGAAGCTCCACACGCACTAACAATCCATTTTCTTTTTCTGCGACACAATTTCCTATATTGTGACAACATTGTGTATCTGCTAAACTGTTTCTCCCAAAAAAATCTTCACTAAAAATGCATAGTTCATGCTTTTATTTATTGTTCTTTCCTTTCAAGTTAAGGTAGTGATATATGATATTTTAATTTTTATAGGATTGTGATTGGATATGATTTAGGGAAAATTATGATAAAAATTGGCCGTGAAGTTCCAGTTGCTAGCATGGACAACAGTGAAAAAATCCTATGGGCAAAACATAACGAAATCCAAACTGTTAGTATCAAGACTGTTGGTGCAGGCAATGAGGTTCTTCTTCTTTGCCATGTTAAATGTGCAGGATTGTGAGTTACTTTTGGTGTAACCACATTTTTACATTTAGATATCCTATTATTTCCGGCATTTACAGTTGCTGCGGTATAATAAAGCTCTTCTACTGAAGTGAAATGCATAAGTTCATGATTAGTATTAGCACAATATGGAATTGAGTGTTGGTTTTGAATTAAATTTCGATGGTTTAAAGAAGTGCGCATGAGGTTGTTATGACTTATGGATAAACACGTCATACATGCCTTGATATTTTTGCACGCTGCCTTTACATGAAACTTTAGGAGATAGGCTCCTCTAGGATTTATATAGTTTCATTCTCTCAGTAGGTTAAGCTGATTTGCCTTGTCGCCTGTTCTTTCTTCCTGTACGTTTGTCTGTTCTTCCTTGATTTGGATCTGGTTTGTTTGCAGGTCTGTCGTTAGTTTAGCTGCTATGTCGGATCTGATGCTGTTTTCGCCGATATATAGGTATGCATCCATTCTGCTCCCTTTCTAGGCCGCCGTCTACCGCATATATTTGATTTTACCTTTGATTTGCTGCAGATTTGTTTGTTGCCTCTTGTTTCACGTTCTTCCGGTCGATCGCTTGCTCGATCTGTGCCTGGACATCATCTCCATGTCGCGGCTTCGTGAACGGATCTTCAGGTCGACCACTCTTCTCCTCCTCCTTACTCCTCTTTTTCCCTAGGTTGGTGTTTGTACATCGTGGCGCTTTTCTCCCCACTTGATACAAGAACGATTGTATAATTTCTTTCTATGCACTTCATCAAGCACATAATTTAACTAAAACTTGTGGTTTGTTATGGGGCCTGCATTTGTAATGGTTCATTAAGGTATCCTCAGTATTTTTTGTTTCTTTCCCTGTTTTGTCTTTCCCTGTTTTGTCATCTTTAGTATTTTTTGTTTCTTCATACGTGCATTTTTATCGTCCCAACAATCCACTGGCCTGACGGGCACGCCAAGGCACGCATTTAATTATCAGAAGATGGTTCTGTTTTTATGGGGCCTGCATTTGTAATGGTTCATTAAGGTCACCATTGAGCCGCCTTCTGTACTTTAGAGGCGTATTGTGCGGCTACACGTTTGTGTTTTTTTATCCATTCACCCATTGCAATGTAAATTCAAGTTCTTGGATTTTTATTTCTTGTTCTTCTTTTTGGTGAGCGAATTGGCTAATTGAGCTATTTTCCTCTTGGTTTGTTGCAGCAATTGGGAAGGATCGTCCTGTACTATCTATCATGGTTATTAGCTAGCAAGAGTGATGCCACAAGTGGATCTGCCCAGTAAATTTGTTAATTACTTCCTTGCAAGAATGAGTTGAGTTTGGTTTCTAATCCCTCAAGTCTATTCAAGATTGCCCATTTTTTAGTTACATACAAATATGCACCTTGATTGCTATGCATAATCACGTAGGTAATTCCATCTCTTTTTGTTGATGCTTTATCCTGCTTGGATCATATATGCTTCTGTATAACACTGATTGAGGTGGACAATTATAAATTTACTACACGCATATAAGCTTTCTATACATAGATAACTAGAGCATTATAAAGTAGTGTGTCATGTTCTAATTATAAATGAAGAGAAAGTTAAGAACTTTGTAATTACATAGTAATCATGGCTAGATCGTAGAGGTTAGAGATGTACAAATGATTGATTAAAAATATATATTTATATTTGCAACAACACAATGGATCATGCCAGGTAAATATTTTTGTAGAATATAAGTCAGGTTTAGAACTTTTGACCACGACAGCTGAAAAACCAAAGTAAATCCATCGTATATATTCAGTATAATGTATATTTAGATATTCATGGCGCTGCATAAGCTTAATTAAGTTCCCTGGGAGCACTAGCTGCTCGTGTATACATGTATTTCTTGATTCTAATAAGATGCAGTCAATCTTTGAAAATACAGTAAGCACCTGTCATGAAATTTAGAACTGGCGTGATGTGTCTCTATGTTAATAACTATCATGCTTGCGTAGCTGGTTGATTTATTTGATTATAATCAAATTGGACCGTCATAATTTTAAGATCGTGATTATTCAGATGAAAAATGATCAAAGAAATACATGTACCAAAGTCACATCTGTTTAGATCATGATTAGGCATACAATTGCTCCTTCAAATTATTGTGATATTGTAGTGCTCTTTAGTATTATGTATTGTGGTGCTGCACCTCCTTTTCTCTTCTTTCCTGGACATATACTCTGCACCGGAAGTTACCTATTGCCCGCTACACCTTTCTATGAACTTTTGTTAATAATCTGCCTATAATTATAAGAAAAAAAATGCATGAATGTATATAGCTTTGCACCAGGACACTTTACTTTTGCTATGACCTGTCATTTTTGTGAGCTGCAGACAATTTTGGCATTGATGTTCTCATGCAAGTCATCTTATCTTTGCAAGCCTACTGATAGAATACACTCAAGATAGGACACCACATGCGTCATCCTGAGATAGATAGACGCTCATGCTTGGTTCATCCTGTTGGCTGAGGATGCTAAGTTTCATCTGTTTTGTAAAAATGAAATTGTGTATAGATATTTGTGGCTGCTATAGCAACTCTCGAGAATTGTTGTAGGGTATGCATTTTCCTTTTGTGAAAAAATTGTCCTGTTGCATTCAAAATTTCGACTTGAAATGGAGCTCAATATGAGTTATGTAGGCCAATCTTCTAAGTGTTTAATGTTCTTTTATGTTACATCCTGGCAGGAAAGTGGAGCAGCTATCTGAGGAGGTTGATTCATTGAAGGAAACCCTCGACAAGCACTTATTGCGCCAATGAGAGCGAATTTGGGAAGCTAAGGAAAGGGCGGAGCTGTTTGAGAGAGCTGTGAGTAGTCTGAAGCAAACAAAGCATGAACAGTTGTTTTCCCTGCAGGATGATTTGGTTTCAGCATTAATGAATTGGAGATTATTGTTACAGAATGGTGGGCCACCGGATGTCCTTCAGATATTTGACGACGAAGCCTAGGCAATGCAATCAGGGATGTGGTTAGGGTTTGTTAATTTTAGCTAGGTTCTTTGTTGCTGATTGATGGCCAGTGGCGCTCTTCTGCTTGGAACAAACACTATATGTAGTTGCTGCTCCTCTAGGTTGGGTCGTTGCTACTGCTTTGGCTGTAGCTCTGTGCAGGTATTTATATTTTCCAGCTTCTACTATTTGGCATTACATGTTCATGCTTTTACATCAAGGATATACCCCCATCAGACATGGATTTGTAGCAAGAAAATTAGTCAACGGAGCCCGGGACAATGAGTTTGGAAAATCTATAGTCAAGCCTTGCTGCCCCTTTGTCTCTTATTTATCTGGTTTGATTTGGGAGTAGAATCATCAATGACATGCCTATTAGAATTATTTATTTGTTTCATAGTTGTGTCGTAGCCCTGTAGCAAATATTTGAGTGATAGGATTGTTGTGCAGACTATAATGTGAAAGTCGGGTGTCCCCTTAAGCAAATATGTATTATGTGCAGTGGATTAGGGTCAATATTTTGGTTCTGAAAGAAAGAGAGAAACAGAGGGTCATGTTCTTTCTTGGGTCCAAGACTAAAAGTTGGTAATGTTGATGAGAAATAAAAAATGTGTGTTCATTTACCGGTTTTGTCTGCATCACCAATCATATTTGCGTTGGTAATGTATGATATTTTGTCTTCCAGGTTTCTAGGTATCTGCTGCAAGGCTTGGATTGACGTATGTTGGGATGATCTCATATGGATAAATGGTAGATCAAGGGCTTTTAATCACTGAAGTAGTATCACTGGTGATGCAAATAATGGATGTGGAAACTATATGAATGTCAAGTGGAGAGTTAAATGATTTATCAATGTTGATTTTACTAGAATTATTCTTGAATATCAGGTATTCATTTCAAGTAATAATAACCTTACTCTACAAATTTAGCATTATTTTGATACTCTGCGAGTGTTGTGTTGTTTACTAAATTCTTTATTTGTTGCCAAGTGATAGGATCTTGAGACGGCCCTCATGGGAGTGGTCGCCGCCCCCGGTCAACTATGGTCACCTCCGTTAGCACCCACCGGCAGGATCCCCCTCCCCCTCGCCTCCCCCTTATCCACCATTTCATGTCCACCACTGGGAGGAGCGGCGGTTGCCGCTGGCGCATATGCAAAGCCTGGAGACATCGCCATCGACGGGAGGAGAAGGACTGTCTTCGTCGCGTTTGTGCACTTCCGTGAAGAGGACAACTCGAGGTGAGGAGAACCGCTTGGCAGGAGGAGCTCGAGCCGAGGCGAGTCGCCTCTGATTCTGCAACGCGCTCGATGTCTGCCTCTTCCCCCACAAGCACACACGAGAGGCCAGGCCTTGGACTAGGTAGAGCAGGAGCAGTTCCATCTCCCTCACCAATGCATCCCCGCCCTCATCTTGATCAATAATGAACTGGAGGTACCAACTCTTTTCTTTACTCTTTCATGGTGAATCCATTTTTATTATCCCTGTTTGATAGTTTTTCTCCTCTTGACCCAAATAAAGAGATTTGATGTGATGATTGAGGTAGAAGGCTAGCTGAACATATTGATCAAATGTCTGCTGGTGTACTTTATTCTTCTTTATTTCATTGTTTTTTGTTTGGTGACCGTGAACTCTATAGGTAGAGGAGCAGAGGACATAAAGGTGCATACCTATTTTGTCACTACTAATATATATGACTAATTAATGCCCACAAAGTTTTAATGGGATAATAATGAGAGATTATCAAGGAACAGAGCTCTCTGGTACTTCATATATGCGATCCTTTTAGTACCCCACAAGATGTCTCAGGACATGCTCATAAGAGGATAGGATGTGATACATGTTTGCTCAAACGTTCCAAGACTTGGATGAACAGTTGGAATAAAGGATCTCTTTCTGTCTCCACCATGGAAAAAATAGAATCAACCCTTCCTCTTATTAATCATGTGCAGCCTCTTTAATTTGCCTTCCTAGCCTGTGTCATTTGGTTCTGAAATTTTTTCTGCTATGCAATTTAACAATTTAATTTCGTGCATCATGTGCAGAGAGGTCCAGCACGGTCTGAGACACATGGGTTTTCTGTTCTCAACTTCTCATGTCTGATTTTAATTCTTTTGCTTTTTGGTTAACCAGAGCTCAGAATCAAGTTTAAGGTGTGCGCTCATATAACCTATGCGGTGTCATGGTTGTTAAATCCTGCTCCCCATGGCTCACTATTGCATTTGGAAGTTGGAACTGTATCTTAGATTGATTTGCTATGATGGGATATAAATAGCAGCCTTGCTGATGTGTCACTTTACTTGGCTGCTTGCTGCTGAAACTTCTATATTTCTATTTCAGAATGTAGTTGAGCACAAAGCAAAAAGGGTGATGTTTGCCCATAGATGCCTGATGATGATCATTTCCTGGTGAGTTTGTGTTGCTCATAGAGAACTTGAAATAGTCATGGATGGACCTGTGAATGAAACAATAACAGGCATGCATTCGTTATGCTCTTGGTAGATATTTTCTAATTATGCTTGTGCCTGTCAATTTTTTATTAATGTTTATTTTGTATTGCTCTACCTACATTTTTTTGTTAAATGCCGCGTCTGTCGATATTGTTTCATTTGCACACAACTAGCTATCGTCGGGTACAACACTAATGTCGCTATTTAGATCCTAAACTATGCCCTTTATTATTAACATACCCTTCTGAATTTTCTTGCAGTTGTAGGTTTGCTAACAGTTCTTGGGTCGTCTTGCATGATTTTGCTTTTATACATATATATTTATTTGAACTGTGGCTTTTCTGATGCACCTGTGCTATTGTTTCCTCTATTGAGATGCTGAATGTTTTTCCTTTTACTATACATCTGTATCTACTTAATGGCTGGATGTTTTCTTACCCATTTTGTTTTCTTCTTTGAGAAGGCTATACGTGCTCTTGGAATTATGCAAGCTATGAAAAAGTGTTATATTATTTCATCTCTCTGCCGCCTCTCGACATTTCCATTATGAGATATATTGAGTAATACAGATATATTGTCTATTGCCGGGGTTAGTTAAAACGGGGCCATGTGGAGTCCGCCATGGGTTAATAATGTTGAGGTCTTTTGCATATCTCATTTGAGAAAAGACCATTATTTGAATGCTGATTTAATGTGCCTTTTATGCTTTGTTCTTCTAGAAGAGTACAACGCTGGGTGGATATTCTTCTACCTTAGCAGATGAGATCGATTGTATTTCAAGGTATGTACTTTCGCTTGCCCCATAAGTTTATAACAATGTCTATCTTTGTCGTGTCTGCTTATTTCATTGCTTTTCTCTTAAAATGGACAAGATGGGACACTGACGGGAAAAGAAGCTTTGCCCTCCGAACATGAAGCCTAGGCTCTAGACTGGGTATCTCTTAAAGTAATCATACTTTTGGTGCGTTTCGTGTGATCCTCATATTCGTTAGTTAGTTAACCCATATGCTATACATTCCTCTTACATGCATTTGAGGATTGGCTATGCATGACCTTATCATTTTGGTCATGACCGTGCAAAGAAATGATGGCTCGGCTGTAGGGGCATATCAACAGATGCTAGCTTGAGTTGGTCCTTTGTTCTCAATGGATTTGTTATTATTATGCCCTGTCACCCAACATACATTGTTCTGGATTTGTACCTCCTATTTTATTCTGTTGTACTGTCCAAGGACAAGCAAATATTGTGGTTAGCATATAAGACTAAGTTGTATTGAATGTTTAATAGTTGTCGTAACGTGAGCTGCCATAAAACACAAGATCTTTGATTGTGGTGCAGATTTGTCAAAGACGGGAAGAAGTATCCCTAGGAGGAAGACAGGATCCTGGGTGGAAAATTGGTGAAAGTGTGTACGACCATGGGAAATGGATGCCTCCTGCTACCAGCTGCGCCCTGAGGTGTGTTTCTTTGCAGGTATCTGATTAGGTCAAAAGCGACAGGAACTTTATGTACGCTGAGTACTCTCTTTCGCCTGGCATAGTGAATGAGAACAAATCAAAATTAGTGGACCAAGTTATATGTGCTATCCTTTTACTGGTGTACAGAGAACATATTCCAGCATGTATTTGGGTGTATGAACTGTTGTATCGATGATGTCGAGTCGCTGTGCGTACATGTCATGGCTTCATATGCATATATAAATTGTTGTATCCACTTTGTACCTTTGTATCATCTGTAACATATATTCTGATTTACCTGGCTGAATATGATTCAACCAAGTTCAGATTTTGCGAAGTATATGTTTTCCTTTGCATCGTCATACTGTCTTTAATTTTTCTGCCGGGTTAGCTAAAATGAAACCAGGTGGGTGCGGCAGGCCGCACTTCCTATCTAGTTGAGATGATTGTGGGGAAGATAGGGAAGGAGAAGCTCCCTTTGGAAGGTTCTCTGTTGCATATGCGTTGTAGTGCACACATCTTACATCTTATAGTTAAGGATGGATTGGATGTTATGAAGTCAGCTATAGAAAACATTAGGGAAAGTGTGGCATATTGGATAGCAACAGGAAAAAGGATAGAGAAGTTTGAGGAGATGGCTAAGTTTAAAAAAAAAAATAACAAGAAAGTTGATTCTTGATTGCAAAACTAGGTGGAACTCCACTTTCATGATGCTGGAAGTAGCTTTACCATACAGAGTTGTTTTTGAATGTGCAAAACAAGTTGACAAACAATATGAGCATTTACCTAGTGATAAAGAATGGGAGTTTGCTGCAGAGATGGTGGAGAGACTTGGCTTATTCTATGAGATAACAAAGTTGTTCTCCGGAACTAATTATGTGACTGCTAATGTTTACTTCCCTAGAATCTGTAAGATTAAAATGAAAATGAGACAGTGGGCCACTTCTAGCAACCCAATTATCAAAAAACTCTCTATGGAAATGACTACTAAATTTGATAAGTATTGGACGGACATTCAAGATCTAATGGGGATGGCTACACTTCTTGATCCTCGGTACAAGAGGCATATGTTGACTGCTTGCTTTGCGATGCTTCATGGCATTGAGCCATCTTCTTATGAGTGTGTGGAGTTGGTTGATGCATTAGTAGCTAGACTACATTCACTGATAGAGGAGTATGAAGTGGAAGTAGATGAATATAAACCATGTGAAGAATTGCTTTCTTCAATGAAAGCTCCAGCCATCATGAATATTTTCAATGACATTGTTGCCAAGCAAAGTCCTGCACAGCTCGGCTACAAGGTGAAATAGATATGTACTTGACAGATGGCCTAGTGCCGTACACAGAAGTATTTAGTGTGTTGGATTGGTGGAAAGTAGCTGGAACAAGATATCCAACATTAAGGAAGGTTGCCAGAGATATATTTGCCATTCCCGTGACAACAGTTGCTTTAGAGTCGGCATTTAGCACAAGTGGCAGAATACTTAGTGAGCATAGGAGCCGCCTAACTCCTAATATGGTGGAAGTCTTGATGTGCTCCCAAAATTGGCTTAGAAACAAATGCAAATGTGAGCAAATAATGTAATTTGTTTAAACTTACTCGTTATTTAACTATTGCTAATCATTGTTTCATCATCTCTACAAATTGTTTGTTCTAGATGTTCATAAAGGAGATGCTAGCTTTTGGACATGCCTTCAAGACATTCAAGAGGGGATGCAGGTTAGTATTCACCAACACATTTCCTTTGCCAATTGAGTATTTGAGTGCATATGCTACAAGAAAAATTCTGAAAAATGACTATATTCATGTTTCCAACCAAGACTTGGCCCTTTGAGATGTAGAGAGATGGACTCCGTGAGTTATGCTCAAGATTGAAGACTTATTGCGCCAAGGTCTTCGTTATGCTATTATCGGATTGGTTGAGTTTATTTTAATTGAACTAGTTACAATGTCGAAACTTTATTGAGATGCTCATTTTGTGGCCTTATGTACGATCAAATTACCTGCATACTTTGTCGTGATTTTGTGACTTAAAATAAATGACTATGTGTTGCTGCCTATGAATAAGTGATGTTCTTTACGGGAATGTATTTTTGTTTATGATATGTTGCTGTTACGAGTAAGTGCTGTTTTATAAGAATGTGATGTCGTTTATGATGTGTTGTTGTTTATAAGTATGTGATGTTGTTACGATGCGTTGATGTCTATAAATTATGTTGATATGTTGTCGTTTATGCTTATTTCTTGCACAAGTTGATATGTGCACACGTGGGTATTTTTATCCGTGGGTATCCATTGACCCTGCAGGGTGATGGGTATGGAAAAAAATTGTACCCGTTGACGGGTATAGGTACGGGTGATGGGTAAGCTCAAAGGGGATGGGTAAGGATATGGGGTAACTTCACCCGTACCCAAACCTGGTGGGTGCCATCCCTGCTGGCGTTGATAGTTTCTGTATATCCCTCGTTCCTGGGCCCTTGATTAGTTGCTTCCGCATCGCGTGGAGAGTCCAACGTGCGGCCCATTCACCACAAACCCAACACGGGCCCAAGAACGAGGTACCTGGTCGCCACACCGACTCCCCTGCACGGTGCACCCGGGGCACGGAGTATCCGCTCGCCCATGTTCTCCTCAAGTGGTGTGGCCCACATGTCAGGGAGCAAACGGTGCACGGACCAGGTCCATAGAAACCCCAACCCTTCCTCCAGACGCCAGCCAGTTTTTGGCGGGAAGAATTGGCGCCAAGCCGCCGCCACTTTCCCGCCAACAGTACCCCCCTCCCCCTTTTCATCCCCAACCCGAAAACCCTTGCCTCTCTCACCGCGCACTCAGACGCCAGAACCGCCCCCCCCCTCCCCCCAAATCACCAAACACTCGTCTAGATCCAGAAGGTTCGCCGGCCATGGAGGCGTTCGGCGGCTTCTTCGTGGACGAGAAGGCGGCGCGGGTGGAGAACATCTTCCTCGAGTTCCTTAAGCGGTGAGACCAGCGCCCGCCGGCGCCCCCCCCCCCCCCCCCCCCCTCCATTTCTAGGGTTTCCTCATGGTCCTCTGTGTTTCATACCTTCGGCTTCTCGGGTCCCTAGGTTCAAGGAGCCGGATGCGGCGGAGCCGTTCTACGATGTAGAGATGGAGGCGATGCGGTCGCGTGAGTCCACCACCATGTACGTCGATTTCGCGCACGTCATGCGCTTCAACGACGTCCTCCAGAAGGCCATCTCCGAGGAGTACCTTAGGTGAGATGGGGATGTTTCGTTTTTCTTTTCTTGCGAGTTACTAGTACCCATTGATTTGTTTCTTCGTTTGTTACAAGAAGGAAATGGTTGCTCATGGCGTTTTTGATTGCATCAGGTTTGAGCCGTACCTTCGCAATGCGTGCAAGAGGTTTGTGATGGAGCACAGAGCTGGCGAGAACCGTGCGCCAATAATCTCCGATGACAGCCCCAACAAGGATATTAATATTGCCTTCTACAACATTCCGATGCTGAAAAGGTCTGCACTTGCTTCTGAAGTATGTTTTGTGTGGTTAATGAACCAATTAATCGTACAAATGTGGCAAAACCTTTATAACTGTTCAAATTTCTGTCTTTAACTGCTGCATACTAATACTACTACAGACATTAAATGAATTCAAGGAGCAGTGTCTGTAGAATTTGATTTTAGATCCAGTTGACACTGCAGTCTAAATTCTATACACTTTGCTCTGTTAGATCATAGGTGTAATCTAATATCTTGGTGGCTGCCATTTTTTTTGACTGAATTTTCTACTATATTAGGTTGAGAGAGCTGGGGACAGCAGAGATTGGTAAGCTCACAGCTGTAACGGGGGTTGTAACAAGGACGAGTGAGGTCCGACCTGAGTTATTGCAAGGCACCTTCAAGTGCCTTGATTGTGGAAACGTTGTTAAAAATGTAGACCAGCAGTTCAAGTATACTGAGGTCGCTACTCTCAACCTTATCTTCTGTTAGTTATTATTTCTCAAGCAATGTATCTAATGATGGACTCATGTACTTCAGCCAATAATATGCGTTAATGCAACATGCCAAAACCGATCAAGATGGGCCCTTCTCCGTCAGGATAGCAAATTTACGGATTGGCAGCGGGTCAGGATGCAGGAAACATCAAAAGAGATACCCGCTGGGTCACTACCTCGTTCCCTGGATGTCATTCTGCGGCATGAGATTGTTGAGAAAGCTAGAGCTGGGGATACGTGAGTGGAGGAACTCCATTTACTGTTACTTTGTTGTGGTTTGGTTGAGTTCATGTTATTAAAATGTTCTGTCTTGCCAATTTCAGGGTCATATTTACCGGAACGGTTGTTGCTGTTCCAGATGTTATGGCATTAACTTCACCTGGTGAGAGAGCAGAGTGTCGCCGGGAAGGTCCTCAGCGGAAGAATGGGTCAGGTGTCCAAGAAGGTGTAAAGGGCTTGAAGTCCCTTGGAGTACGAGATCTCTCATATCGCCTTGCTTTTGTGGCCAACTCAGTGCAGGTGCGCACCATTTTCAGCAATAGGCTTTCCTCAGTTTTTCTCCTGACTGAAATCTAATTTGGTAAATGGTAATTTCTCATGCAAGTTTCTCATCTCTCTTTAACATTGCTAGGTGGCGGATGGCAGGAGGGACGTGGACATCAGGGACCGTGACATAGATGGTGATGGCAGCGAGAGACAGAAGTTCACTGTAAGTTCTTCTTATGCCACAAGAACTACTAGTGTTTCCATAAAGTAAATTAGAGGAGAGGCACTGTTTCAAAAATATGACTAATCACTTGCCCATTCCAAGAAAACCATTGCAAGTACTTATCTTTGCATAGCAATATTGTTCTGTCATGTTGGTTTGATCAATGCCTGTCTTATTATTTTTCATTTGAGCATGCATACAAAGTAAGCTCATCTTACTATTTTTATTTTCTGAAGTGTTATGTGAACCTATTACATTATGAACATGGAGTTTTGCATGTGAATCTATTATATACTCCCTCTGTCCCACAATATAACATTGTTTTTCAAGCCAGCTTGACAAATGATCTTATATTGTGGGATGGAGTATTAGATTACATATTGGTTGAGCAGCCATGAGCATTCCTTTCTGTTTTTTGTGGGTTTATAACATAAACTATTTCTCTTGACTGTCTCTTTAACAGGAAGAGGAGGAGGATGAGGTTGTTAGGATGAGAAACACTCCTGATTTTTTTAATAAGATAGTTGATAGCATATGTCCTACTGTCTTTGGTCATCAAGAAATAAAGAGGGCACTTCTCCTTATGCTCTTGGGTGGCGTTCACAAGATAACACATGAAGGCATAAACCTTAGAGGAGACATAAATGTCTGTATTGTTGGAGATCCAAGTTGCGCAAAGTCTCAGTTTTTAAAGTAAGTTTTTTTCTTATGTATTCTTATGCCCATGGTTCTTTCTTGTCCTGTGATGCTATTCAATGCAATGATCTCTGGCTATATAAACTTGTTACTGCTGCTTCTCAAGATAAATTGCCAGTGCTTGCATAAATGATATCATGACCATGAGATAAGGATGGCTCAGTGTAGTGATGATATTATGACCCATAGTATCATCCAGAGAATGCTTCCATGCATTCAATAGAAGAACCATTGGTGAATTATGGATTCATTTTAAGAACTAATGAATTTATGAATGACTTTTGTTGAATTTGGCCAATCTATGTCTGTTTGTTGTATATTACTCCCTCTGTCCCAAAATATAAGATGTTTTTGCAAGCTAAAATAGCTTGCAAAAACATGTTACATTGTGGGACGAAGGGAGTATCTTTTAAAAGATCATGAATATGGCCAACTTTATAGAAATGTAATCGTCTAGATTAGAAATTACTAACGGTCCACACATATTTGCTTGTCAAAATACCATATAAGGTGTCATGATTTCTGTTGGTTAAAATGCTGATGCTCAGATTTGTAGCAGCTGTGGAATTTGTTTCCTGCAATTCAAATTTGTCCTGTGACTTGATGCTTCGCCAGTCAATGAAATTTAAAACGTGTAATCCAATTTTCAGATACACTGCTGGTATTGTTCCGCGATCTGTTTACACATCAGGGAAGTCCTCGTCTGCTGCTGGATTGACAGCAACTGTTGCGAAAGAACCTGAGACCGGTGAATTTTGTATTGAGGTAATCTGAATTTTAAGCAACCCAATCCATTTCTATCATTACCACAAAGTCTGCTTTGGTGAAGGTGAAGCCATTATATTTCATCATTTGCTTGATAGAAGTCTGCTTAGGTAAAATATTTTTTCTTCAAAATCTCTCTTGATAGAGATCATACCGTATATGTACAGTATTGCATTTTAACATGGTTTCTCACTGTGAATGCTGAACTGAGTTGGACAGAGCTAGAATCTGTTGTAAACTGCTGGCTAGGTGTCACTTGGTTTATGTACAATCTTGCTAGTTCTTATGTCTTTCCTTGTCGCTGCCAATTTTGTTTCTTGCAGGCAGGTGCACTCATGTTAGCTGATAATGGCATCTGTTGTATTGATGAATTTGATAAGATGGATATAAAGGATCAGGTAGGCCTATATTTTTTTGGCTATTACTGCCCATGCCTTATTTTTCTCACTGATGTGAAACCTTGAGTGACAATTTTATTTGTCCATTGTAGGTTGCTATACATGAAGCAATGGAGCAGCAAACCATCAGCATAACAAAAGCTGGAATACAAGCAACTTTGAATGCACGAACTTCAATACTGGCAGCAGCAAATCCCACAGGAGGACGGTATGACAAGTCAAAACCACTTAAGGTAAGTCAAGAAATTTAAATTAAATCTATCTTGTGAATCCAGAAGGTTCAAATCCCTTTCTGTTTGAATCATGAGATCTTCGTTGAATCTGATACTGCTGCAATCCCTGCCAGTACAATGTGGCACTACCTCCAGCCATTCTTTCAAGATTTGATCTGGTATACATCATGATTGATGAACCTGATGAAAACACTGACTACCACATTGCTCATCACATTGTGAGAGTCCATCAAAAACGTGAAGAAGCACTTTCCCCTGCATTTAGCACTGCAGAATTGAAGCGCTACTTTGCTTTTGCAAAGTCTTTGAAACCTCAGGTTTGCCCCTTAACTCAGTTAAGAAAAGGGAGTTTGGCTATTAATCAACTTATTGTTATTATTTATGTCATTGCAGTTGAGTTCTGAAGCAAAGAAAGTTCTGGTCGAATCATATGTTGTCCTCCGTAGAGGCGACAGTACTCCTGGTACTAGGGTTGCTTACAGGATGACAGTTAGGCAACTGGAGGCGCTAATCAGGCTGTCAGAAGCTATTGCCAGAAGCCATTTGGAAAGAATTGTAAGTTAAATTGCATGCATATGTCAATATTAGGATTGGTTGTCTGCAGTTTTATTCTTGAAGCATCACCATTTATGTTTGTAAAGTAAATGTACTTGTTGTGATTGATAGTATCAACTTACAATCTCCCTGTATTTACCTTGCATTGATTGATTTGCCTCCATAATTTGCTGCTAACTTCTTTTGGTATTAAAATCTTTTAGGTTCTCCCCGCTCATGTCCGCATGGCAGTTAAATTACTCAAAACATCCATAATAAGGTGAGTTTGCTTACTATTTGACCTTTTGAAGCATTTATATTTTGATGATGATATCAGTAACAAAGAAGCTTATTAATTTTTGCAGCGTGGAATCAAGTGAAGTTGACCTATCTGATTTTCAAGATGCACCTCTTGATCATGATGGTGAACAGCCAGTACAAGGAGATGCTACTCAACAAGATGGTCCAGGTGGGTTTCTCACTATTTCTAAAATGGATATTGGTTTTGCTCAGTTTGTTTTGTTCTAATAATTGTTGCCGCTTGTTTTCAATGTCAAAACTCTAAAAGATGAACCAGCAGAGGTGATTAAGAAGAAATTGGTTATTACTGAAGAACATTTCCAGAGAGTTACACAAGCTTTGGTCATGAGACTGCGGCAACACGAAGAATCAGTCAAGAAAGACGGTACTGATGCTGATACATACTTATATTCTTGATTTTGTATGGCTTGCTTCCTCTTGTTTTACCCTAGCAGCAATCATGGCCACCTCACCATTACCAACTTCCCATGAAGAATGGAAGTATCTTGTAATTTTAGATTAGAAGCCATTCCAAACGCCATGAGCCATCTATACTCGTTCACTTACACTCTAGCTACAGTAGCATGGTCCCTTTCCTGGACAAGTGAAAAGGCACTCTGTGGTAGGCTCTAGGTTCAAGCACAAAGTGTTTTAAAATGCTTGGTAATACCGTGAAACACAGACGTTACCCTTATTTGGTAATGCACCTATTTGGTAATTTATAGCTTATGTATGTGCTAATTATGCTTCTTCCTTAAGTCTCCATGGCTCAAATCTTTTAGGGATGCTTGGAACTGGGAAATTTCGTAGATATTTTGCAAGAATTTTACAGGAAAATAGATTAGTTATGTGCCTGTGATTTTATACCCTAGCCCCCACTTGTAATATATTGTGGGATGCTTAAGAATTTTGTAACAACTGCAAACTTTCACACTCCCAGCTAGCCCAGGAATTGAAACTGATGTTCTTTCACTTTGGTGATGCAGGGGATGTTCTGGCTGGCATGAAGCAAGGGGATCTAATCATTTGGTATGTTGAGCAGCAGAATGCCCAAGGTGCATATAGTTCTACAGAAGAGGTGAAGGAGGAAGTAAAGTGCATCAAGGCCATTATAGAGGTATAAACCTATCATTTATCTATGTTCATAATACGTGAAAGGCATATAGTCACAAGTCCTTTGCATGTTTACTGAAATTTTGTGGATGGGTGTGCATCTGCAGAGGCTGATACAGAGGGAAGGCCATCTTGTAGTCATAGACGAAGGAACAGCGGCAGCAGAAGGTGCTGCAGCAAGGGCATCGGAGCACAGAATCCTGGCTGTTAACCCGAACTACGTCATTGATTGATTAACCAGCTGAGGACACAGCTAACTAGATCCATCATATGTGGTTGACCAATAGAGCAGACATTCAAACGGAAGACATCCTGTTGTCATATGCTCTAGAAATGATATGTTGTACCTGCCATCCCCTTCCCAAGGAAGCATAAGATCTCTGGAATTGTATCTTCCATCCAAGGTTGAAATGTGGTAATTAATTTGCCACCAGTATTGGTTGCGTATTCTCCACCGTTTCATGGTTATGTAAACTGCAACTCTGTAAGACAAAGTATAGCTTAATTTATGTGTTTCTGAATTTCTAAGCTTTGTACTCAGCTATTGGTTGCTCATATGACGGCCTACAGATGTCACAAGCAAAAATGTGCATATTGCCTTACGTATGGATTACTTCCACGCCATTAGCAATGATGCATGCAAGGCCATCGTTGACTCGTTGACTCGTTGTACATTCGGGTGGTGGCACCAAATCCGCTTCAGTAAGAATGAGCCATTTTTTTTTTCAATCTCTACTAATAAAATAAATTTTATATGATAGTGTGACTAAACCAAAAGAGTTGGTATCAAATGTTAAAAAGACTTGGCATGAAGCAGCGATGTAGTGTCACTCTTCTCCAAATCAATAATTTTCAAACCCCACATGATTTAGGGCATCTCCAACGCTGTCCCTTAAATGGACATCACGTAGGCTTATGGCGCTGACTTATAAAATTTTGTGTCGTCCGCGGACATAGTCTGGATGTAAAAAAAAGCTAAATTTGCAAGTTAAAATTAGTTGTACTCAAAATGAGATTGCAGATTTGTAGTTAAATTTGCAAGGAGGGAACATCTAACCAATGTTTGGTTTGGTTTCAGGATGTCCCAAGTGATGTAGCACTTCTACTAGCTGCAGATTGTATTCTAAATTAATAGAGCTCCCAGTTTTCAAGGTCAAAAAAAAAAACTAAGTCAGCCATGGGCGTGGGCAGCCAAGGGTGCGGCCAATGCGGCCACGGGCGCTGGAGCCGAGCTCGAGCTGCCCATCCCTGGCGGGGCGTGGGAAGACGAGAGGTGGAGGGTGAAGGGAGGGATGAGGAGTGGAGAGATATGAGGAGGCGGCGACAAGGATGAAGCGCTCGCCGGCTTTCGGACTTAGCTCACCCTCTTGTCGCCTCTCCTCTATTCCAACAAATATTCTACATAGCAGATGAAACAATCAATTAATATCATGCCTTTGTATATGCTAGATGTTACGATCCTTATCTATTCTTTCTCTCAATTACGCATGATTAGAGGTAATTGTCACTACACTTGTCTCTAAGGAGGGAGACGCAAAAAATAGCGGGCCTCACACAACCGTCTCCTCCCCTAAAAATTAGGGTTCCTTCGCCTCCCGCCGGCGTCGGTCCGCCTCATTTCTGGTGGCCTATAGGGTCATGGGGGCGCGGTGGATCCCGGACCTTGTTGGTGGGAGGGCTCCATTTTTAGATGTGTTTTCGAGTTTTGTTAAGGTTTGTTACGATCGACAAAACCTTCTAGCTACATCATATACAACTCTTAAGGAAACTGTTAAGGAACGTTGTTTTGACGTCCATCTACCATATTTCATAATCAAAAATTTGCAGCAATTGCTAACATAATACTAACAGACTTCAACATCGCTAAGGGGAGAAAGTCTCGTCGTAGTCAACCCCTTGAACTTGTCGAAAACCCTTTGCGACAAGTCGAGCTTTATAGACGGTGACATTACCATCAACGTATGTCTTCTTCTTAAAGATCCATTTGTTCTCAGTGGCCCGCCGATCATCGGGTGTGACGCCCCGAGTCCGATGCGCCAGGTGTCTTCCAGTTATTCGTTGTTGTTGCCTTGTCATTTGTTTGCTGTTGCATCTTGTCATGTCATCATGTGCATTGCATCATCTTGTTTTCAAAACTTGCATCCGTTCGGGTTTCCCCAGTTCCGTCCGTTGTCCGTTTCGATCCCAGACACACTCGCACGCGCCCGCGGCACCTCCGAAATAGTATTTTATAAGTGGCCGGAAAATGTTCTCGGAATGGGTTGAAAGTTGTCGTGCGGTCTTATTATAGTGTAGATAGACTGCCTGTCAAGTTTCATCGCATTTGGAGTCTGTTTGATAGCCCAGCCGTTAAACTATAGTGGCAGTATAGCCGGTCTTTTCGTCGGACGTTTTCGGTCTCCGGAAACTGTGCCGGGCTGCATCTCTTGTTGGAAATATGCCCTAGAGGCAATAATAAATTGGTTATATTATATTTCCTTGTTCATTATAATCGTTTATTATCCATGCTAGAATTGTATTGATAGGAAACTCAGATACATGTGTGGATACATAGACGACACCATGTCCCTAGTAATCCTCTAGTTGACTAGCTCGTTGATCAATAGATGGTTACGGTTTCATGACCATGAACATTGGATGTCGTTGATAACGGGATCACATCATTAGGAGAATGATGTGATGGACAAGACCCAATCCTAAGCCTAGCACAAGATCGTGTAGTTCGTATGCTAAAGCTTTTCTAATGTCAAGTATCATTCCCTTAGACCATAAGATTGTGCAACTCCCGGATACCGTAGGAGTGCTTTGGGTGTGCCAAACGTCACAACGTAACTGGGTGGCTATAAAGGTGCACTACGGGTATCTCCGAAAGTGTCTGTTGGGTTGGCACGAATCGAGACTGGGATTTGTCACTCCGTGTAACGGAGAGGTATCTCTGGGCCCACTCGGTAGGATATCATCATAATGTGCACAATGTGACCAAGGAGTTGATCACGGGATGATGTGTTACGGAACGAGTAAAGAGACTTGCCGGTAACGAGATTGAACAAGGTATTGGGATACCGACAATCGAATCTCGGGCAAGTATCGTACCGATACAAAAGGGAATTGTATACGGGATTGATTACCCCTATTGCGACATGCCTACAATACGGAATTGTATACGGGATTTGTCACTCCATTCTTTTATTACAATGATCTAACTTCTATTCTTTTCTTCCAGAGACATTGTGATGTTGCTCTCTTCGACCCATCATCTTGTTTTGTCAAGATTAGGTTTCTTTCTTTTGCCTATCCATTTAACCGAAGTGTTGTGTCCTCTGCTCAAGTTCTTTTCATCTTATCAAGTCTGGCATCACTTTTCAACCGGAGTGCTGCCCGAATTTGTTCTTCCTTATTCCTTTTTCCTAACGGAGTGCTTTCAACTTCGTTCTTCTCCGTTGCTTTCTTTCTTTCAATTTGCTCAACCTCGCAAGGTTCTTTGGTTTCACTCATTTGTCCAAGAAGCAACTTAGTTTTACCTCTTCCCTTCCTCTTCCGTTTATCTCCGGTGCCATCCTAGATCTCGGGACGAGATCCTCTCGTAGTGGTGAAGTGTTGTGACGCCGCGAGTCCGATGTGCCAGGTGTCTTCCAGTTATTCGTTGTTGTTGCCTTGTCATTTGTTTGCACGTTGCATCTTGTCATGTCATCATGTGCATTGCATCATCTTGCTTTCAAAACTTGCATCCGTTCGGGTTTCCCCAATTCCGTCCGTTGTCCGTTTCGATCCCAGACACACTCGCACGCGCCCGCGGCACCTCCGAAATAGTATTTTATAAGTGGCCGGAAAATGTTCTCGGAATGGGTTGAAAGTTGGCGTGCGGTCTTATTATAGTGTAGATAGACCGCCTGTCAAGTTTCATCGCATTTGGAGTCCGTTTGTTAGCCCAACCGTTAAACTATAGTGGCAGTATAGCCGGTCTTTTCGTCGGACGTTTTCGGTCTTCGGAAACTGTCCCGGGCTCCATCTCTCCCCTCTTCTCTCTGACCAACCCGCTCTCCACAGTCCACCTAGGCCCGTGCCTACCCCTCTTCGTGTCCGGAGCCGTTCGATGCGATCGCACGGTCCGGAGACCCCTCTTTGCTCAGTGTACAAACCCCCTCGCGTGCGTGTCCGAAACTTCCCGTACCCGACCCGGGCCGTCGGCACCGTTGGATCCGGATCATCCCCGAACGTCTGCAAAACATCTCTGTTTTGTTTATTGGGCTACCTAACATATTCATCTCGGACCGTCTGATTATGATCGAAGGGCCCGAGTAGCCCCTAAACTAATCTACCTGCTATATAACTAGACCCTAACCCTAAAATTTAGGAGCAATGTCCCATCCATCCCCTGCCCGCCGCCACCTACCTACCTTCTTCCTCGGGATCTGTTCGATCCATCCACCAACCAACCCAATCCTTCCCTCAATCCCTTCGCTCTGCCGAGCCGGAGCGCCCTGCCTCGCGCGCACGATCCAAGGGAGGAGATCCTCCTTGCTCTCCCGTAGCCCCAAGCCTCCTCTCGATTCCGTTCCTCTGCCATCCATCGCCCAAAGGAGCAAGGCCCTCGCGCCAGATCTCCCTCGCCTTCACCATCCCGCGAGCGGCAGCAACAGGACCATGGCCGTCGTCCCGCTTCTTCGAGACCAGCCACCGCTGATTTTGCATCCATGCAGCCTCCAGCCGTCGACAGCAAGCTCCGCCGCCCCCGCAGCAAAAGCTCGACCCCGCCGCTCCTCCCCTTCTTATTCCGTTCCTCTCTCACTCCCTTTTCTCTTTCTCTCTGTCCCTGACCCGCCATGGGTGGTTTGCAGGAGCTCCCTTCCGTCGTCGCCAGGACCTCGTCACCGCCTCCCGTTGCAGCTGCTTCCCCGAGCTCCCTCACATGGCGTCCATGGCACCCGGGCTCCTCCTCAACCCCACCATCTTCAGCCTCCGCGCCAAGTCTGCCGCCGCCGTTCTGCTTCGCGAGGTCGGGCACGAGTGCCTGCCTCCTCGCGCGCTTCGTCCAGCCGCCCACGGCGCGCCCCTGCTTCCATCCCCGCCGCTGGCGCCCCCAAGTCCCGTGCCACCGCGCCGTCCCGGCCCTGCACCGCCCTTGTCCGTTCCTGCGTCGCCCTGAACCCGCCGCTGCCGTTTTCCTTCAGAACGGCTACCAGCGCCAGCTCCCGCTCGACCACGTTGACTCGATCGAGTCAACCGCTAGATCCGCGCGCGCCTGGGTCGGCCTCGCCTCGGCCCAGCTGGCTCTGCCTGCCTTACACCTCCACCGACTGGGCCTCAGCCCGTGGTGAGCAGCCCAGCTCCGTCAGATTCGGCCTGATAGTTTTTTTCCTTTGCCCTGCAATTTGCTAATTTTCCAGGGAAAACCAGTTTTGCAGTTTAGTCCCTAGAATCATGCATCTAATAACTTCTCACCCGTGCATCGGATTAAAACAAACTTTATATGTAAAATGTCTAGAATTTTGTCTAGTTTAATAATATCCAACTTTAATCTATGTTTAAAATGTTTAAAATGCTGTTTGTGTAATTTTGCTCCTATGCCATGCTAAAATACTTTGATTCATAACTTTATAACCGTAGCTCCAAACCTAACAAACTTTATATGTAAATGGGGCAGAAAAATTCCTAGTTTAACATGGTGGATTTACTTTGCATGTTTAAAAACTCTAAAATTGTATTTAGGGCAGAACAGTACCAAACATTAAAATATGCACATGAGGAGTTTCCGGAATTGTTGTTTGTTATTTCCGGCCTCATTTAAACTTGACTAGATAGTTAGTTTACTTATGCTTCACCCCTTGCCATGGTTAACAACATTTAATATTGTTGAGTATCTAACGAGAGTGAACTAAATAATTGATGTGGTGTTCCGTCAATATGCAACGGAGTTGCATATTGAGCTCCACTTAGTTTGTAGGATTGCTTGTGCACTTTGCCATGCCATGCTTCATTAAACCGAACATGCATCATACTTGATTGTGCATCATGCCATGTTTATGTCATGGTTGTTTACTATGTTTCTTTCTTCTTTCCGAGTTGCTTCTCTCATTAGCTTCGGTTTCGTTCCGGAGTTGTGAGGATTCGTTTGACTACGTCCGTTTGTCTTCTTCGTGGACTCGTTCTTCTCCCTTGCGGAATCTTAGGCAAGATGACCATACCCTTGAAATCACTTCTATCTTTCCTTGCTAGTTGCTCGCTCTTTTGCTATGCCTATGCCGCGATACCTACCACATGGTTTATCATGCCTCCCATATTGAACCTCTAACCCACCTTGTCCTAGCAAACCGTTGTTTGGCTATGTTATCGCTTTGCTCAGCCCCTCTTATAGCATTGCTAGTTGCAGGTGAAGATGGAGTTTGTTCCTTGTTGGAACATGGATATATGTTGGGATATCACAATATCTCTTACTCGTATTTAATTAACGCATCTATATACTTGGTAAAGGGTGGAAGGCTCGGCCTTATGCCTGGTGTTTTGTTCCACTCTTGTGTCACACCCTAGTTAGTTCAAGCATTAGAGTGTGCATCATGTTTAAATTCCTCTTAAATTTGAAATGGGGAAGACAGAACCCCCACCCCCTGGAAACAACTAGGGTTTACTAAAATTATTTTTCGTTGAATTAAACCATAAGTATTTGATTTTGGGCATTTAAATGCTATAAAATAATTTAAATGCTCAAATAATTCTGGAAATAAATGTTTGCTGTTGGAAATATTCTAAACAGAGCCCACAATTATTTTCAGGATTTTTGGAAACATTTTAGTATTTTTAATAAAGCCCAACAATTGTAGTTAAATAGAAAAACAGAAACAAATCAAAAAAAGAGAGAGAGGGAAGCCCACCTGGGCCTTACCTGTGCTGGCCCAGCCCACCTGGCTCGGCCCAGCCGACTGGCCTTGCCATTCGTCGTCCTCCTCCCGCCAGGAGGACGAGGAGCGCGTGGCCGGCGCCCGCGGCCACACGCCGGCCACCTCCTGCTTCTGCCGACGCCCTGGAGACGTCCAGGGATGCCACGCCGACCCCCACGTCCCCCTCTCATCCTCCCTCACTCTCCCCCTCGTCTCCCTCACCCTCTCCCGCGATGGCCGAGCGCGATCCTCGCCGCCGTTCGCCGTAGACGTCACAAGAGCCACCCCCTCGCCCCTCCGACAAGCCCAATAGCTCTGCCTCGTCGCCCTGGACCTCTCCGCTGACCCACGCGACTCCAAACGCCGCCGAACGCAGTCTTCGCCCTCGTCTTCAACCTCGGGCACCCGAGCCGTCTCCGGTCGATTCGTCGCCGCCAGGACCTCCCCGAGCTCGCTGACCCCCTCTCCGACCCCGCTGTGAGCTCCTCTTCCTCTTCCCCTAGCTCCCGTGCTCGTTTGGCCTCTGTAGTCGCCACTTCCACCGCACCCGAAAGCTCCCCGCCGCCGGCCATGGCGCCGTCGTGGCTCGAAGCCAAGCTCACCGTTGTGCTCAGCGTAGCACCAGGAGCCCGTAGCCACCACCAGCTCCTTCTCCCGTGCACCGTAGCGTCGAACCCAACCCCGTCCGAACTCCGGCCGCCGCTGTCGAGCTCGCCGGCGTCGTTTCTGGCGTCCCCGTGTCCAACCACTTGCACCACTGGATGCGGCAGCTCCCCAGCTACGCGTAGCACATCTCCACCGGCGTTTTGGTCACCGGAGGACCAAATCCGAAGCTCTCCGCCGTCTCGGCCTCGCCGGCGACTCAACGCCGGCGGGATTAGCCCCGCTGACCATGGGTTTGACCCCAGTTTGACTCCATCTGAGACACTGATGTGTGGGGCCGGCTTCTAACTAATTTAGATTAGTTTAAATTAGAGCTAATCACTCTGTTAGAGGTTAATGACGCCGTTAACGACCCCTCTCTCACTGACATGTGGGCCCAGAGCCAAACTAACCCAGTTTAGTGCTAACTAAACACTAACCAACTCCGTTAGTTAGCCGAGAGACTGACAGAAGGGGCCCACCAGTCAGGTTTGACCAGGGCTGGCGCCTTTGACCCGCTGACGTCACAGTGACGCAGTGTTGACGCATTAATTCATTACTGGATTTATTCTTTAATAGAAAATTCCAGAAAATAGTCAAAACTTCTAAAAATCATAGAAAATCAACCATAGCTCCAAATGCAAAGATTTATATATGAAAAATGATCAGAAAAATTCAATCTATCCATCTGTAATGGTTTCATGCATGACAAAACAAGTTAACCTTGCTGTTTAAGCAGAATAAGGTAATGCACTAATAAAGCCATGTTTAACAAGCTAATAATTGAATCTTTGACTCAAATGAGTTCATCCCTTTCTGTTTTAGCTTGCATTAGGCCAAGACACCTTCATCTTGCCATGTCATAGCATGCATCATATTGTTGCATATTGCCATGTGTTCATTATGTTTCGGTGTGTCTTTCGTGGTAGGTTCTGCCTCCGAGGATAACCCCGAGTATCCGTCTGAAGGGCAGTACCCTATTACCACTACAACAGGCAAGCAACCCATTGATCATTCCGATACAAAACCATGTTCTCGCTTCTGCTCTTGTTTACTGCATTAAGACAACGCGATTCAAACTGCTGTGTGTTACGGTAGTTGAACCCTTATCCTCTGCATGACCTATCATTGCCACAGTAACTAGATGAAACCCACTAGCATGTGTAGGAGTTGATTGAGCCATGTATGTGATTCCTACCTTGCTATGCCTGCTATGCTTAGAGTTGTGTCAGGTCTGGTTCATCTGGGTGATGGGCTAGAGTGATATGATATGTCGGTAATGTGAGGAATGTGTTCAACATGTTTTGGTAAAGGTATCGATGAGAGGCCATGTAGGAGTACATGGTGGGTTGTTTCATTGAGACCGTCCATAAGAACTGAGATCTGTATGCGTGATTTAAGATTCAGCTACTACCACACATTGGGCCCTGAAATATGACCCCGCTCGACTTACTGACCCCTCTCGCCCTCTGTCCAGGAGTTGCAACTAGTTTCTGGTGTTTGTAGGATATGTGTTGGCGGCCGTGCGTAGCGCTGACCCTAGGGGTGGGCTATGACGCGGTAGATACACTGTGGCCGGGTATGCCGGGCTCCCGTTTGGCGTCTCGGGACCCTGTACACATCGTTTGGGGCCGTTGAGGACACCCCGGCCGGATTTCCTTGCGGATGGAGCCTGAATAGGCGATAAACCTGGACTAGAGACTTGTGAGGTTAGTCAGGTCGTGGTCTACACCCACGTCGGTTTTCGCTTGAAGTCTACCGAGCACATGTCATGTGCAGACGCTAAGTGGTGGAAACATGTGTGACGAAGTACACCCTGCAGGGTATAAAACTATTCGAATAGTCGCGTCCGCGGTAAAGGACTACTTGGTTGCCTATGCAGTTCATAGACAAGTTAATGGATACCACTAAAAGACTCAAGATAAGTGTGAGTACCGAGGATGGCCCTCTCGTAGGATGACGAGGGAGGATCCCCGGTGGAGTATTGTGTTGGTGATTAGTGGACTCGTGTGCGAAAACTATTTTACTGGTGGAGTTCCGTAGGATAGCTTAGCCAAGAGTCAAAGCTGGCTTGCTGCAATAACCCCACCACCTTCTTGAGAATAAGCATGTATAGTAGGTTCTGTTGTAAGACTTGCTGGGTACCCTTGTACTCATGTTTGCTTAATTACTGTTTTCAGACGACAACACCGCCTCTTCCGATGGGTTCTACGTAGACCTTGACGTCGACGAGTGACTAGCCACCCAGGTGGTGATCCTGGCCATGGAGGGCCCTATGTAGATAGACAGGCTTCGAGAAGCCTTCTTTCTTTCTAGTGTCTGTACTCAGACTAGTTGCTTCCGCATGTGCTTGTATGATTGTATGACTTGAGTGTCGGGTCATGTGACCCCTATCTGTATGAACATGTTATGTATGGCTCTCTGGAGCTTTTAAATAAAGTACTTGAGTTGTAGAGTTTTGTTGTGATGCCATGTTGTATGTACTCATATCGGGCATATTGTGTGTATGATTGAAATGCTTGGTATGAGTGGGATTCGACAATCTAGTTGTTTATCCTTGGCAGCCTTTCTTACGGGGAAATGTAGTCTAGTGTTCCTCGAGCCATAGTAGTCCGCTATAGCCCGGTTCACCGGAGTCCTGCTAGCCCAGCACTACTGTTCAGGACACTTGGCTGGCCGGCATGTGTTTCACTTCGTTCCTATGTCTGTCCCTTCGGGGAAATGTCACGCGGTGACTTCCGGAGTCCTGCCTAGCCTGCTACAGCTCGGGTTCCCCGGAGTCCTGTTAGCCCAGTGCTACAGCCCGGAATCACTCGCTGGTGACCGACATGCTCGGTGTGATTCATGTATGCCTGTCTCCATAGGTCTCTGCCGCTTTGGGTTCACGACTAGCCATGTCGGCCCGGGTTCTCTGTCATATGGATGCTAGCGACACTATCATATACGTGAGCCAAAAGGCGCAAACGGTCCCAGGACATGGTAAGGCGACACCCGTGGGATACTGTGCGTGAGGCCGCAAAGTGATATGAGGTGTTACCGGCTAGGTCGATGTGGCTTGGAATCGGGGTCCTGACAGCGTTGGTATCAGAGCCGGACTGCCTGTAGGTTCGTTGAGCCAAGCTGGTCGATGTCGAGTCTAGAAATGCTTTAATTATATGTAGGGGAATTGATTGTGGGAGGGAACGTAAGGCTCTTTTACTCCTTTACCCTATGCCTCTGATCTGAGTCATTCTCTTCTCATTCAACGTGGGTTAAGGACTAGGCTCTCTTCTTCTATCAGGTTCACGTGTTACTAATCCGTAGTAGCTTATAGGATTGTTGTTACAAGCCCCAGTTTAGTTTCTACTATTTTAGTATGTTGCTAATTGGATCAGAACCTTGATATGATGTTGTTGAGTGGTATTGCGAACTGTTGTGGATGTCTCAAATCTTTTTCTGAGCATTTGTAGCTGTTATGCTGTCCAATTTTCCCTAGAAATTCTGATGTCTTTGCATTGTGGTTGTGCTTTCAGATGGCCAACCGTGTTCAAAACCAAGTGGTTCGCCTGACCCGGTGCCTCGACGTGCCCGGTCATACTGCTATGTTAGTCCGGGTAATGATCGAGACGGGTTACCGTTGGTATCCCGAATACACCGTCGAAGAGCAATTCCGAGACTTTAATCAAAGCCAATATTTCTGCACCGTCAGGATATTTCCTTCTTATCCTGGATCTACCGAGCCCCTTCACTGTTCCTATGGACTCGGGGTTACTGTTGAGATGGCTGTGCAGGATGCTGCCTATTCCATGATGACCATCATGCGAGTCCGGACTGGCCTGCTTCGGAACACCGACTTCCGTTACATGCCAGCTTCACTTCCGGGAGCGCAAGGGTATCTTCAGGCTATCTATGCTGACTCCACTCAGGAGGACTCATTAACTCGTACCACTGCCGAGATGCCCGAAGATAAGGACAGAGAGAATCGGGCCTTGAGGCTGGAGCTTTTCAATACCCGTGCTGATCATTGGGCTACATTGACTCGGTTTGCACCTGCGGTGCAAGCTGGATGTATGGATACAAGGGATCTATATCCTGTGAGATCTGCTTTGCCAGACATGGTGGATTGGCGTGATGTGGGAGGCATCACCCCACCCCGTGGTCCCCGCAGGCCACCGTTTGTTGGTCCAAGACCTCATCCTAGCCCCTATGGTCCATAGGCTCCTCAGGACCGTCTGTTCCCGGATGGTCACGTTGAACTTCCAGGCTATGGAGGTGACTTCTATGAGGACTACTACGGAGCTGTCTGAGTTAGTAGTAGTACCACTAGTATTGTAGTAGTTGTATCTCCACTGTCCTGCGTGACTTGTGGAATATGACTTTGTGTGTAATCAATTCCGGAGGTGTAGACAAATAATGTATAGGAGCTTGGGATGCCTCCGATTAGATGTAACGTCTTTCATCATAGTTGTACTGTAGCCTGGGCTTGTACTAAACTATGTATGATGTGTATGACCGTTGGTATATATATGGCAGTTTTATATTACCATGACATACGGATGAACATCTCTGCATTCCGTGTTATCCATTACATTCTGCACTTCCTTGCTAAGCTTGAGCCATCCTTATCTAAACCGTTGTCTTGTTTTCTCCTAGGATGGTCAACACCCGCAGCAACTCTGCTGCCTCGGAGCAGGGGGAAGCTAGTGCAGCTAGGGGTGAAAATCTGCCTCACCCGCCGTCTCTGGCCGAAGTAATGCTGGAGGCGGAAAGAAACAAGCGTGAGACTAACCGCCTGCTAGAGCGGATTGAGTAGAACACTGCACGCCACCCGCGAAATGACTTGGTGTCAATCAATGACTTTATCAAGTTGTACCCACCAAACTTTAACCATTCCGTCGAGCCCTCGACGCGGATGACTGGCTTCGCAGCATCACCCACAAGCTACGTTCTGCCAACGTAGCCGAAGCCGACAAGGTTACTTACGCTGCCTACCATCTCAAAGGCCCTGCTAGCCTCTGGTGGGAAAATTTTGAAGCTATGCACCCGGTCGGCCAAATTACTACTTGGGCTGAATTCAGTGAGGCTTTCCGTGAGCATCACATTCCAGAAGGTCTCATGGATCGCAAGAGGGAGGACTTCTGCAATTTCACCCAAGGAAGACTGACTGTGGATGCATATAGTCGTGAATTTGGGAATCTGGCATGCTATGCCCCTGAAGAGGTATCTACTGACGCTAAGAAGCAGGCAAGGTTCCGCAAGGGACTTAGCCCTGAGCTTCGCCGCGATCTTCGTCTGCACGAGTGCACCTCCTTTCAGAAGTTGGTCAATAAAGCCATCAGTGCTGAGACAGGCCAGACTGATTATGACGCTTCACGCAAGCACTCCCGTGATTTTGGCTTTTCATCCGGCTCTGGAGCTTAGAAGCGCCGGGTGTGGATCCCAAGCACGGCACTGCCACCTAGGTTCATCCCGAGGCCATCCTTTGAGGTGCCTCGTCCCAACCAGCAATTTGCACCGCCCAAGACCTATGGTGGCTGTTGGGTTTCGTAGTAATTTCAAAAAATTTCCTACGCACACGCAAGATCATGTGATGCATAGCAACAAGGGGGAGAGTGTTGTCTACGTACCCAACGCAGACCGACTGCGGAAGCGATGACACGATGTAGAGGAAGTAGTCGTACGTCTTCATGATCCAACCGATCAAGCACCGAAACTACGGCACCTCCGAGTTCGAGCACACGTTCAGCTCGATGACGATCCCCGGACTCCGATCCCAGCAAAGTGTCGAGGAAGAGTTCCGTCAGCACGACGGCGTGGTGACGATCTTGATGAACTACAACAGCAGGGCTTCGCCTAAACTCCGCTACAGTATTATCGAGGTATATGGTGGCAGGGGGCACCGCACACGGCTAAGGAATAGATCTCAAGGATCAACTTGTGTGTCTTTGGGGTGCCTCTACCTCAGTATATAAAGGAGCCAAGGGGGGAGGGGGCGCCGGCCAAGAGAGAGAGGCGCAGGAGGAGTCCTACTCCTTCCGGGAGTAGGACTCCCCTCCAATCCTATTCCAACTAGGATTCCCCAAGTGGGGAAAGAGGGAGAGGGGGGCCGGCCACCTCTCCTAGTCCTAATAGGACTAGGGGAAGGGGGGGAGGCGCGCAGCCCTTGTGGGCAGCCCTTTCACCTTTCCACTAAGGCCCATGAAGGCCCATATGGCTCCCGGGGGGTTCCGGTAACCTCCCGGTAACCCGGTAAAATCCCGATTTCACCCAGAACACTTCCGATGTCCAAACATAGGCTTCCAATATATCAATCTTTACGTCTCGACCATTTCGAGACTCCTCGTCATGTCCGTGATCACATCCGGGACTCCGAACAACCTTCGGTACATCAAAATGCATAAACTCATAATGAAACTGTCATCGTAACCTTAAGCGTGCGGACCCTACGGGTTCGAGAACAATGTAGACATGACCGAGACATGTCTCCGGTCAATAACCAATAGCAGGACCTGGATGCCCATATTGGCTCCTACATATTCTACGAAGATCTTTATCGGTCAGACCGCATAACAACATACGTTGTTCCCTTTGTCATCGGTATGTTACTTGCCCGAGATTCGATCGTCGGTATCCAATACCTAGTTCAATCTCGTTACTGGCAAGTCTCTTTACTCGTTCCGTAATACATCATCTCACAACTAACATATTAGTTGTAATTCTTGCAAGGCTTATGTGATGTGTATTACCGAGAGGGCCCAGAGATACCTCTCCGACAATCGGAGTGACAAATCCTAATCTCGAAATACGCCAACCCAACATCTACCTTTGGAGACACCTGTAATGCTCCTTTATAATCACCCAGTTACGTTGTGACGTTTGGTAGCACCCAAAGTGTTCCTCCGGCAAATGGGAGTTGCATAATCTCATAGTCATAGGAACATGTATAAGTCATGAAGAAAAGCAATAGCAACATACTAAACGATCGGGTGCTAAGCTAATGGAATGGGTCATGTCAATCAGATCATTCAACTAATGATGTGACCTCGCTAATCAAATAACAACTCTTTGTCTATGGTTAGGAAACATAACCATCTTTGATTAACGAGCTAGTCAAGTAGAGGCATACTAGTGACACTTTGTTTGTCTATGTATCACACATGTATTATGTTTCCGGTTAATACAATTCTAGCATGAATAATAAACATTTATCATGATTATAAGGAAATAAATAATAACTTTATTATTGCCTCTAGGGCATATTTCCTTCAGTCTCCCACTTGCACTAGAGTCAATAATCTAGATTACACTGTAATGATTCTAACACCCATGGAGCCTTGGTGCTGATCATGTTTTGCTCGTGGAAGAGGCTTAGTCAACGGGTCTGCAACATTCAGATCCGTATGTATCTTGCAAATCTCTATGTCTCCCACCTGGACTAGATCCCGGATGGAATTGAAGCGTCTCTTGATGTGTTTGGTCCTTTTGTGAAATCTGGATTCCTTTGCCAAGGCAATTGCACCAGTATTGTCACAAAAGATTTTCATTGGACCCGATGCACTAGGTATGACACCTAGATCGGATATGAACTCCTTCATCCAGACTCCTTCGTTCGCTGCTTCCGAAGCAGCTATGTACTCCGCTTCACATGTAGATCCCGCTACGACGCTTTGTTTAGAACTGCACCAACTGACAGCTCCACCGTTTAATGTAAACGCGTATCCGGTTTGCGATTTAGAATCGTCCGGATCAGTGTCAAAGCTTGCATCAACGTAACCTTTTACGGTGAGCTCTTTGTCACCTCCATATACGAGAAACATATCCTTAGTCCTTTTCAGGTATTTCAGGATGTTCTTGACCGCTGTCCAGTGATCCACTCCTGGATTACTTTGGTACCTCCCTGCTAAACTTATAGCAAGGCACACATCAGGTCTGGTACACAACATTGCATACATGATAGATCCTATGGCTGATGCATAGGGAACATCTTTCATATTCTCTCTTTCTTCTGCAGTGGTCGGGCATTGAGTCTTACTCAACTTCACACCTTGTAACACAGGCAAGAATCCTTTATTTGCTTGATCCATTTTGAATTTCTTCAAAATCTTGTCAAGGTATGTGCTTTGTGAAAGTCCAATTAAGCATCTTGATCTATCTCTATAGATCTTAATGCCTAATATGTAAGCAGCTTCACCGAGGTCTTTCATTGAAAAACTTTTATTCAAGTATCCTTTTATGCTATCCAGAAATTCTATATCATTTCCAATCAGGAATATGTCATCCACATATAATATTAGAAATGCTACAGAGCTCCCACTCACTTTCTTGTAAATACAGGCTTCTCCGAAAGTCTGTATAAAACCAAATGCTTTGATCACACTATCAAAGCGTTTATTCCAACTCCGAGAGGCTTGCACCAGTCCATAAATGGATCGCTGGAGCTTGCACACTTTGTTAGCTCCCTTTGGATCGACAAAACCTTCCGGTTGCATCATATACAACTCTTCTTCCAGAAATCCATTCAGGAATGCAGTTTTGACATCCATCTGCCAAATTTCATAATCATAAAATGCGGCAATCGCTAACATGATTCAGACGGACTTAAGCATCGCTACGGGTGAGAAGGTCTCATCGTAGTCAATCCCTTGAACTTGTCGAAAACCTTTTGCGACAAGTCGAGCTTTGTAGACAGTAACATTACCATCAGCGTCAGTCTTCTTCTTAAAGATCCATTTATTCTCAATTGCTTGCCGATCATCGGGCAAGTCAACCAAAGTCCATACTTTGTTCTCATACATGGATCCCATCTCAGATTTCATGGCTTCAAGCCACTTTGTGGAATCTGGGCTCACCATCGCTTCTTCATAGTTCGTAGGTTCATCATGATCTAGTAGCATGACTTCCAGAACTGGATTACCGTACCACTCTGGTGCGGATCTTACTCTGGTTGATCTACGAGGTTCAGTAGTATCTTGTTCTGAAGTTTCATGATCATTATCATTAGCTTCCTCACTTGTTGGTGTAGGTGTCGCAGAAACAATTTTCTGTGATGTACTACTTTCCAACAAGGGAGCAGGTACAGTTACCTCGTCAAGTTCTACTTTTCTCCCACTCACTTCTTTCGAGAGAAACTCCTTCTCAAGAAAGTTTCCGAATTTAGCAACAAAAGTCTTGCCTTCGGATCTGTGATAGAAGGTGTATCCAATAGTTTCTTTTGGATATCCTATGAAGACACATTTCTCCGATTTGGGTTCGAGCTTATCAGGTTGAAGCTTTTTCACATAAGCATCGCAGCCCCAAACTTTCAGAAACGACAACTTTGGTTTCTTGCCAAACCATAGTTCATAAGGCGTCGTCTCAACGGATTTTGAGGGTGCCCTGTTTAACGTGAATGCGGCCGTCTCTAGAGCGTATCCCCAAAATGATAGCGGTAAATCAGTAAGAGACATCATAGATCGCACCATATCTAGTAAAGTACGATTACGACGTTCGGACACACCATTACGCTGTGGTGTTCCGGGTGGCGTGAGTTGCGAAACTATTCCATAGTTTTTCAAATGTACACCAAACTCATAACTCAAATATTCTCCTCCACGATCAGATCGTAGAAACTTTATTTTCTTGTTACGATGATTTTCAACTTCACTCTGAAATTCTTTGAACTTTTCAAATGTTTCAGACTTATGTTTCATTAAGTAGATATATCCATATCTGCTTAAATCATCTGTGAAGGTGAGAAAATAACGATATCCGCCACGAGCCTCAATATTCATCGGACCACATACATCGGTATGTATGATTTCCAACAAATCTGTTGCTCTCTCCATAGTACCGGAGAACGGTGTTTTATTCATCTTGCCCATGAGGCACGGTTCGCAAGTACCAAGTGATTCATAATCAAGTGGTTCCAAAAGTCCATCAGTATGGAGTTTCTTCATGCGCTTTACACCGATATGACCTAAACGACAGTGCCACAAATAAGTTGCACTTTCATTATCAACTCTGCATCTTTTGGCTTCAACATTATGAATATGTGTATTACTACTATCGAGATTCAATAAAAATAGACCACTCTTCAAGGGTGCATGACCATAAAAGATATTACTCATATAAATAGAACAACCATTATTCTCTGATTTAAATGAATAACCGTCTCGCATTAAACAAGATCCAGATATAATGTTCATGCTCAACGCTGGCACCAAAGAACAATTATTTAGGTCTAATATTAATCCCGAAGGTAGATGTAGAGGTAGCGTGCCGACCGCGATCACATCGACTTTGGAACCGTTTCCCACGCGCATCGTCACCTCGTCCTTAGCCAATCTTCGCTTAATCCGTAGCCCCTGTTTCGAGTTGCAAATATTAGCAATAGAACCAGTATCAAATACCCAGGTGCTACTGCGATCATTAGTAAGGTACACATCAATAACATGTATATCACATATACCTTTGTTCACCTTGCCATCCTTCTTATCCGCCAAATACTTGGGGCAGTTCCGCTTCCAGTGACTAGTCTGCTTGCAGTAGAAGCACTCAGTTTCAGGCTTAGGTCCAGACTTGGGTTTCTTCTCTTGAGCAGCAACTTGCTTGCCGTTCTTCTTGAAGTTCCCCTTCTTCTTCCCTTTGCCCTTTTTCTTGAAACTAGTGGTTTTGTTAACCATCAACACTTGATGCTCCTTTTTGATTTCTACCTCCGCAGCTTTTAGCATTGCGAAGAGCTCGGGAATAGTCTTGTTCATCCCTTGCATATTATAGTTCATCACGAAGCTCTTGTAGCTTGGTGGCAGTGATTGGAGAATTCTGTCAATGACGCAATCATCTGGAAGATTAACTCCCAATTGAATCAAGTGATTATTATACCCAGACATTTTGAGTATATGCTCACTGACAAAACTGTTCTCCTCCATCTTGCAGCTATAGAACTTATTGGAGACTTCATATCTCTCAATCCGGGCATTTGCTTGAAATATCAACTTCAACTCCTGGAACATCTCATATGCTCCATGACGTTCAAAACGTCGTTGAAGTCCCGATTCTAAGCCGTAAAGCATGGCACACTGAAATATCGAGTAGTCATCAGCTTTGCTCTGCCAGACGTTCATAACATCTGGTGTTGCTCCAGCAGCAGGCCTGACACCCAGCGGTGTTTCCAGGACGTAATTCTTCTGTGCAGCAATGAGGATAATCCTCAATTTACGGACCCAGTCCGTGTAATTGCTACCATCATCTTTCAACTTTGCTTTCTCAAGGAACGCATTAAAATTCAACGGAACAACAGCACGAGCCATCTATCTACAATCAACATAAACAAGCAAGATACTATCAGGGACTAAGTTCATGATAAATTTAAGTTCAATTAATCATATTACTGAAGAACTCCCACTTAGATAGACATCCCTCTAATCCTCTAAGTGATAACGTGATCCGAATCAACTAAACCATGTCCGATCATCACGTGAGATGGAGTAGTTTCATCGGTGAACATAATTATGTTGATCATATCTACTATATGATTCACGCTCGACCTTTCGGTCTCCGTGTTCCGAGGCCATATCTGTATATGCTTGGCTCGTCAAGTATAACCTGAGTATTCCGCGTGTGCAACTGTTTTGCACCCGTTGTATTTGAACATAGAGCCTATCACACCCGATCATCACGTGGTGTCTCAGCACGAAGAACTTTCGCAACGGTGCATACTCAGGGAGAACACTTCTTGATAATTTAGTGAGAGATCATCTTATAATGCTACCGTCAATCAAAGCAAGATAAGATGCATAAAAACATAAACATCACATGCAATCAATATAAGTGATATGATATGGCCATCATCATCTTGTGCTTGTGATCTCCATCTCCGAAGCACCGTCATGATCACCATCGTCACCGGCACGACACCTTGATCTCCATCGTAGCATCGTTGTCGTCTCGCCAAGCTTGTGCTTCCACGACTATTACTACCGTTTAGTAATAAAGTAAAGCATTACATCGCGATTTCATTGCATAAAATAAAACGACAACCATAAGGCTCCTGCCAGTTGCCGATAACTCGGTTACAAAACATGATCATCTCATACAATAAAATTCGGCATCATGTCTTGACCATATCACATCACAACATGCCCTGCAAAAACAAGTTAGACGTCCTCTACTTTATTGTTGCATGTTTTACGTGGCTGCTACGGGCTTAAGTAAGAACCAATCTCACCTACGCATCAAAACCACAACGATAGTTTGTCAAATAGACTCCGTTTTAACCTTCGCAAGGACCGGGCGTAGCCATACTTGGTTCAACTAAAGTTGGAGAGACAGTCGCCCGCAAGCCATCTCTATGCAACGCACGTCGAGGGAACCGGTCTCGCGTAAGCGTACGCGTAAGGTTGGTCCGGGTCGTCTCGTCCAACAATACCGCCGAACCAAAGTATGACATGCTGGTAGGCAGTATGACTTGTATCGTCCACAACTCACTTGTGTTCTACTCGTGCATATAACATCAACATAAATAACCTAGGCTCTGATACCACTGTTGGGTTTCGTAGTAATTTCAAAAATTTTCCTACGCACACGCAAGATCATGTGATGCATAGCAACGAGGGGGAGAGTGTTGTCTACGTACCCAACGCAGACCGACTGCGGAAGCGATGACATGATGTAGAGGAAGTAGTCGTACGTCTTCACGATCCAACCGATCAAGCACCAAAACTACGACACCTCCGAGTTCGAGCACACGTTCAGCTCGATGACGATCCCCGGACTCCGATCCAGCAAAGTGTCGAGGAAGAGTTCCGTCAGCACGACGGCGTGGTGATGATCTTGATGAACTACAGCAGCAGGGCTTCGCCTAAACTCCGCTACAGTATTATCGAGGTATATGGTGGCAGGGGGCACCGCACACGGCTAAGGAATAGATCTCAAGGATCAACTTGTGTGTCTTTGGGGTGACTCTACCTCAGTATATAAAGGAGCCAAGGGGGGAGGGGGCGCCGGCCAAGAGAGAGAGGCGCAGGAGGAGTCCTACTCCTTCCGGGAGTAGGACTCCCCTCCAATCCTATTCCAACTAGGATTCCCCAAGTGGGGAAAGAGGGAGAGGCGGGCCGGCCACCTCTCCTAGTCCTAATAGGACTAGGGGAAGGGGGGGAGGCGCGCAGCCCTTGTGGGCAGCCCTTTCACCTTTCCACTAAGGCCCATGAAGGCCCATATGGCTCCCGGGGGGTTCCGGTAACCTCCCGGTAACCCGGTAAAATCCCGATTTCACCCGGAACACTTCCGATGTCCAAACATAGGCTTCCAATATATCAATCTTTACGTCTCGACCATTTCGAGACTCCTCGTCATGTCCGTGATCACATCCGGGACTCCGAACAACCTTCGGTACATCAAAATGCATAAACTCATAATGAAACTGTCATCGTAACCTTAAGCGTGCGGACCCTACGGGTTCGAGAACAATGTAGACATGACCGAGACATGTCTCCGGTCAATAACCAATAGTGGGACCTGGATGCCCATATTGGCTCCTACATATTCTACGAAGATCTTTATCGGTTAGACCGCATAACAACATACGTTGTTCCCTTTGTCATCGGTATGTTACTTGCCCGAGATTCGATCGTCGGTATCCAATACCTAGTTCAATCTCGTTACCGGCAAGTCTCTTTACTCATTCCGTAATACATCATCTCACAACTAACATATTAGTTGTAATGCTTGCAAGGCTTATGTGATGTGTATTATCGAGAGGGCCCAGAGATACCTCTCCGACAATCGGAGTGACAAATCCTAATCTCGAAATACGCCAACCCAACATCTACCTTTGGAGACACCTGTAATGCTCCTTTATAATCACCCAGTTACGTTGTGACGTTTGGTAGCACCCAAAGTGTTCCTCCGGCAAACGGGAGTTGCATAATCTCATAGTCATAGGAACATGTATAAGTCATGAAGAAAAGCAATAGCAACATACTAAACGATCGGGTGCTAAGCTAATGGAATGGGTCATGTCAATCAGATCATTCAACTAATGATGTGACCTCGTTAATCAAATAACAACTCTTTGTCTATGGTTAGGAAACATAACCATCTTTGATTAACGAGCTAGTCAAGTAGAGGCATACTAGTGACACTTTGTTTGTCTATGTATTCACACATGTATTATGTTTCCGGTTAATACAATTCTAGCATGAATAATAAACATTTATCATGATTATAAGGAAATAAATAATAACTTTATTATTGCCTCTAGGGCATATTTCCTTCAGTGGCCCCGCTGCTAATGCTGCTCCACGCGCCAATGTGGTGACATGCTTTAAGTGTGGAGAGCCGGGTCACTATAGTCGAGAGTGTCCCCAGAACAACAACCCCACTCAAACTGGAAAGTTCGTTGGCCGTGGTAAGCCCGCGGGAAATACATTCTACGCCAAGCCGGTCACTACTGCCCATGGCCATGTCAACTATGTTTCAGCCGAGGAGGCTCATGAGGATCCCAACGTCGTCCTTGGTACGCTCCTTGTTAACTGCCATCCGACATCTGTTCTTTTCGATATTGGAGCATCTCATTCATTCATATCCGAGAATTATGCTCGATTGCATAACACGACATTCTGTGACATGCCCTCTACCATGGAAATTCAAACCCCTGGCTCTAGATGGCAAACTTCTAGAGTAAGCCATGGGAACGAAATTCTTGTCGATAGACTTGTCTTCCTTGCATCCTTAATAGCTCTCAAGTCCTCGGACATAAACATAATCTTGGGTATGGACTGGATGTCAGCTCATTATGCTAATATCGATTGTGCCACTAGAACCGTTCAACTTACTCACCCATCGGGCAAGACAGTCAATGTCTTAACTGAAGTGGCCAAGCGCCAACTTTACTCCCTAAATGCCAACCCCCTTCCAGACCTTGAGGATGTTCCGGTAGTCCGAGACTTTCCGGATGTCTTTCCAGAAGAACTGCCAGGTGTTCCACCTGACAGGGATGTTGAGTTTGTGATAGACCTTGTTCCAGGAACCGTTCCAATTTCTAGAAGACCCTACAAGATGGCACCCTTAGAACTAGCCGAGCTTAAGAACCAACTCGATGAGTCCTTGAAAAAGGGTTTCATCCGTCCTAGTTCCTCTCCTTGTGCTTGCCCCGTCCTCTTCGTTAAGAAGAAGGATGGAACAGATCGAATGGTTGTGGATTACCGACCTGTCAACTTGGTCACCATCAAGAACAAATACCCGCTTCCCAGGATCAATGATCTGTATGATCAACTCGCTGGATCCTCAGTCTTTTCCAAGATGGATTTGAGGTTGGGCTACCATCAAATCAAAATCAGAAACCGGGACATTCCCAAAACGGCCTTTGTTACTCGTTATGGCCAATACGAGTACACCGTCATGTCCTTCGGTTTAACAAATGCCCCAGCTACCTTCTCTCGGTTAATGAACTCGGTCTTCATGGAGTACTTGTATAAATTCGTCGTAGTATACCTCAATGACATACTCATCTACTCCAAGAATGAAGAGGAACATGCCGAACATCTAAGGCTGGTATTGATGAAACTTCGAGAGCATCGCCTTTATGCCAAATTCTCCAAGTGTGAATTTTGGTTGCCAGAAGTGACCTATCTAGGCCATGTAATCTCTGGTAAGGGTATTGCTGTCAATCCCGAGCGAGTTCAAGCCGTCCTTGATTGGACTCCACCTGAGACGGTTAAGCAAGTTCGGAGCTTCCTTGGCTTAGCGAGTTATTGCCGCCGCTTCGTCGAGAATTTCTCCAAGGTTGCTAAACCTCTAACTGAACTCCTCAAGAAAGATAAAAAGTTTGAGTGGACTCCACAGTGCGAGTTCAGCTTTCAGGAACTGAAAAGACGCCCGACATCTGCTCCCGTACTGGTACCACCAGACTTCTCCAAGGACTTTATTATCTATTGCGACGCCTCGCGACAAGGACTAGGTTGCATACTCATGCAAGATCGTCAGGTAATTGCCTATGCTTCACGGCAATTACACCCACATGAGGAAAATTATCCCACACATGATCTAGAGCTTGCAGCTGTAGTCCATGCACTTAAAACTTGGCGACATTACCTTCTCGGTAATCGTTGCGAGATCTTCACCGATCACCAAAGTTTGAAATATATCTTCACCCAACCAGATTTGAATCTCAGGCAAAGACGTTGGGTTGAGTTGATCTCGGATTACGATTTAGGAATAACTTACACCCCGGGCAAAGCCAATGTCATGGCTGATGCGCTAAGCCGTAAGTCCTATTGTAACAACCTGATGTTACAACAAAGTCAACCACTTCTCCATGAGGAATTTCGTAAGCTTAATCTTCACATTGTTCCTCGAGGATTCCTATCCACCCTGGTGGCGAAACCTACCCTTATGGATCAAATCATAGCTGCCCAGAAGCGTGATAAGGGCATATCCCGGATTAGGGAAAACATTGCTAGCGGAGTTGCTAAATGTTTTTCCATGGATAAGCGGGGTGCTGTCTTCTTCGAGAACCGTTTGGTGGTTCCCAAGAAACAACATCTACGCCAGTTGATCCTTAAGGAAGCTCATGAATCCCCTCTCACCATTCATCCCGGTAGTACTAAAATGTATCAAGACCTATGCCAGAGGTTTTGGTGGACTAGGATGAAGAGAGAAATCGCTCAATACATTGCTAATTGCGATGTTTGTCGTCGTGTTAAAGTAGAGCATCAACGGCCTGCTGGCACCCTTCAACCTTTGGCTATTCCTGAATGGAAATGGGATAAAATCAGTATGGATTTCATCACTGGGTTTCCCAGAACCAAGAGAGGGAATAATGCCATCTTCGTCGTGATCGACCGACTTTCCAAAGTAGCCCATTTCCTACCTGTTCATGAGAGTATCACCGCTAGCCAGCTAGCAGATTTATACATCTCCCGAATAGTGTCTTTTCATGGTGTCCCATTGGAAATTAACTCAGACTGTGGGAGTCTCTTTACCTCTCGATTTTGGGAAAGTTTCCAAAATGCTATGGGAACTCGTCTCTCTTTTAGTACCGCCTTCCATCCTCAATCAAGTGGTCAAGTAGAACGAGTTAATCAAATTCTGGAAGATATGCTCCGAGCTTCTGTTATCTCATTCGGAATGAGTTGGGAGAAATGCCTTCCATTCGTGGAGTTTGCTTATAACAATAGTTATCAAGCCAGCTTGGGCAAGGCTCCTTTCGAAGTTCTCTATGGACGAAAATGTCGAACGCCTCTTAACTGGTCAGAAACCGGGGAAAGACAACTCTTTGGCCCGGATATGATTCAGGAAGCAGAAGAGGAGGTTCGCGTTATTTGTGAGAAATTGAAAACAGCCCAATCTCGTCAAAAGAGTCAATATGATCGTAAACATAAGCCTATGACTTATGAAGTCGACGAGAAGGCTTACCTTCGGGTTACTCCGTTAAAGGGAACCCATCGTTTCGGTATCAAAGGCAAATTGGCTCCTCATTACATTGGACCCTTTCGCATTCTTGCCAAACGAGGAGAAGTTGCCTACCAATTGGAACTACCTTTGCATCTTTCCAGAGTTCACGATGTCTTCCACGTTTCTCAACTCAGGTGTTGCTTCACGGATCCCATCCGTGGAGTGGACCACGAAACGCTTGATCTACAAGATAACCTCTCCTATCAGCAATATCCCGTTCGTATCCTTGATCAAGTCGAGCGTACCACTCGATGTCATAATATCAAGTTTCTCAAGGTTCAATGGTCACACCATTCCGAGAAAGAAGCCACTTGGGAAAGGGAGGATCGTCTTCGACTCGAGTACCCCACCTTCTTCCCAGAGGATCCTAAATCTCGGGACGAGATTCTTTTGAGTGGGGGTGAGTTGTCACACCCTAGTTAGTTTAAGCATTAGAGTGTGCATCATGTTTAAATTCCTCTTAAATTTGAAATGGGGAAGACAGAACCCCCAACCCCCCTGGAAACAACTAGGGTTTACTAAAATTATTTTTCAACCTCTGGCAAAATTGGTGCACAATTTTCTAGGTCAACAGAAGGTCATTGAAAATACTGCGCCATGGAGAGCACCTGGAAGGAACAACAAATGCGCGTGGAACCAAACCATGCCGAATAGTCAAGCACAATCCCGGACAAGTGTGCATACGCACAGCGGTCACCCAAACACGAGCCCGCTGAAAAAAAGAAACAAATCCCTCGCTGGACCCAGATCGGTCCTGGATGAGCTCTGGACAAACCATGTCCCATACACTCGGCCCTGTTAAACACAAATCCAACTCACATGCTTCGAGCTTGTTGGGTTGTTAGAGAGGTCACCAAGAGTGGTGAAGCCGTACTTCGCCTTCAAACTCCTAGTAGAGGATCAGAAACACCCTCATTCAATGACAACAACATCCTAACCATCTACGAAACCTTCTCCCTGAATAATCAGAGGAAAAGAGCCCTTCGAGAGCTCACTCAAGTCCACCAGGTCACAGCAGCAAGCTCCTGGACGGACACCCCAATCACCTTTGATGCGAAGGATGAACAAGGGTGTGACCCATCCGAGCATCCGACGCATTAGTCCTCGACCCCATCGTGGACGACTTCAGATTAACTAAGGTGCTTATTGATGGAGGCAGCGGCCTAAACCTCATTTACGAGGCTACCCTCGACAAGATGCAATTCGACAGATCTTGAGTCGAACACAACTACACTACGTTTCGGGGAATCATCCCTGGCAAAGAGGCGCGCTGCTCTAGACGAGTCAATTTGGACGTAGTGTTCATCACTCCGACGAACTATAGGACCGAAGAACTACTCTTTCACATTGTACCCTTCCATAGCGGATACCACACCCTATTGGGGCGTGACACATTTTCAAAGTTTCAGGCTATACCACATTATGAGTACATGAAACTCAAAATGCCAGGGCCCAACGGTGTGTTCACAATAGCCAGTGACCCGGACAAAGCCCATCGAACCGAAAACAAAACATCATCCTTGGCCCTCGAGGCACTATATGAGGCACTCACAACCGAAGAGTTGACCACACTACGTATAGTAGTGGACAGGGATGATGTCATCCTCAGTAAAAGACCCAAGTCTACATCCTTCAAACTAGCTGACGAAACCGTCAAGTTCCAAGTGCATCCGACGGACCCCAATAAGACAGCGACCATCGGAGCCTAGCTGGGCCCGGAGGTCGAAGAGGTGCTGGGCGCATTCCTGTGTGAAATTGGAAATTGGGACATATTTGCCTGGCACCCTTCAGACATGCCAGGTATCCCACACAGGTTGGCAGAACATAGTCTGAACATAATTAAGGGCTTCAAGCCAGTTAAACAGATGCTGTGCTGATTCTTCAAACCCAAGCGTCAAGCCATGGGAGAAGAATTAGCCAAATTACTCGAAGCCAGATTCATCAGAGAAATCAAACACCCCGAGTGGCTGTCAAATCTAGTCATGGTACCCAAAAAAGACAAATCCTGGTGATTATGTGTCGATTTCAAAGACCTCAACAAGGCTTGCCCCAAGGATCCCTTTCATTTGCCCCGAATAGACCAGATTATTGATGCCACCGCTGGACACGACTCGTTATGCTTCCTCGACGCTTACTCGGAGTATCACCAAATCAAGATGAAGGAATCCAATCAACCAGCAACCGCGTTTATTACACCCTACAGACCATTCTGCTTTAACACACTGCCCTTCGGGTTAAAAAATGTAGGTGCAACATATCAGCACATGATTCAAACATGCTTGGAGACCCAAATTGGTAAAACAGTCGAAGCATATGTGGGCGATGTGATCATCAAGACCAAACATGTCAGCCAGTTGGTCGACGACCTACGTCAGACCTTTGAAAACTTGAGAACATATGATATATGGCTCAACCCAGAGAAGTGTGTCTTCGGAGTTCCCGCCGGAAAACTGCTCGGATTCATTGTCTCCCATAGAGGAATATAGTCCAATCCAGCTAAAATCTGAGCTCTGTCCTGGCTGGCAATATCCATAGAGCTCAAACACGCCCAGAAGCTGGCCGGTTGCGTTGCCGCCCTAAGCCATTTCATCTCTCATCTCGGTGAAAAGGCCCCGCTGCTCTACAAACTACTGAAAAGACCACAAATTTCGAATGGACAGACGAGGCAACTGCCGCTCTGGGGGAGATAAAAACTCTACTGGCAAGCAATCCCATCTTGACAGCACCTGGCTTGGGCTAGCCTATGTTTGCTATACATCTCAGCCATGAACCAGGTCATGAGCGTTGTCCTCGTGGTAGAACGGGAGGCAGAAGGACATAAGTTCAGGGTGCAGAAGCCTGTCTATTACATATCAGAAGTGCTCACCCCGTGCAAATCCCGATATTTGCACTATCAAAAGATCGCCTACATAGTTTTTATGGCATCCCACAAGCTCCGACACTACTTTCAAGAGTGTTCGACCACAGTGGCATCCGAAATACCCTTAAATGACATCATCAATAATAGGGATGCCACAGGTCGCATCGCCAAATGGGTCATAGAATTTTTGCCCTTCGAAATTGTGTACAAGCCACATCGAGCTATTAAGTCTCAGGTACTAGCCGATTTTCTGGCCGAATGGACGAAAGCTGAGCTTCCCCGGGAATACAGTATGTATTCACACCAGACATGTATCTTGACAGCTCCAAGATGTTGGCCGGACTGGGGGCTGGCGTGATCCTTACATCCCCCACTGGCGACACTATCCGGTACGTACTGCAGATCATGTACACAGACTCCAACAACGCAGCCGAATACGAAGCCCTATTACATGGTCTTCGGATGGCAACATCAATGGGTGTTCAACAGCTTGAAGTGCCCACAATTCCAACCTCGCCATCTCCCAGGTCAATGGTGAGTTCGACGCCAAGGACCCAAAAATGGCGGCATACCAAAATGTCGTCTTAAGAATTTCGGCCTGGTTCGAAGGATTGGAATTTCACCATGTCTCTAGAGACAATAACCAAGCTGCAGATATCCTCGCCCGTATGGGCGCTAAACACGACCCTGTCCCTAAAAACACCTTTCTAGAGCGGTTTTTCAAGCCATCCATGGTGTGGCAGGACGGGAACCAGGATGCAGCAATCAACGGGCCCAAAGAATCGTCCCTCCGGCTATCAAGCCAGATGACAACATCATCGACGGCTCAACAATTGAAGAAACCGCTTCAGCTCACGAGGTCATGGCCATAATTGTGCCATGGACTGAGCCCTTCCTTGCCTACCTCCCACAGCAAGAGCTTCCCGATGATCAGACCGATGCACGATGCATAATCCTATGCTCTAAAGCCTACAAGGTCCATGAGGGCGAGCTATACAAGAAAAGCACTACTGGAGTCTTACTATAGTGCGTATCGAAAGTAGAGGGGCAACAACTTTTGGCTGAGATTCATGCTGGCATGGGCGGCCACCATACGGCAGCTCGGGTCTTGGTAAGCAAGGCCTTCCGAGCAGGGTTTTTCTAGCCCACTGCCCGCACGGACGCCCGTACTCTAGTCCAACGTTGTGTTGGATGCCAGCTTTTCACAAATCAAATCCATATGCCCCTAACGACTCTCTGAACTATGCCAATTACCTGGCCTTTTGCAGTCTAGGGGCTAGACATGGTTGGACCACTTAAAGGGGGAACCAAGAAAAAGAAATACCTACTGGTTATGGTCGATAAATTCACTAAGTGGATTGAATCAAAGCCATTTACCTCAGCAAAATCCAGACCAGTTATCGACTTCACATCCGGCGTGGTACACCATAACGGTGTCCCATACAATATCATCATGGATAATGGATCCAATTTCACGGCCCAGGAGGTCAAGGACTGGTGTGCTACTATGGGTTAAGGTCGACTACGCCTCGGTGTACCACCCGCAGACCAACAGACAGGTTGAGCGGGCAAACGGACTAATCATGAGTGGCATAAAACCTCGCCTAGTTTGTTCCTTGAAACAATCTGATTTTCATTGGGTGGAGGAGCTTGACTCCGTACTATGGGGACTGCGCACTACCCCTAACCGATCAACGAGATACACACCCTTCTTCATGGTATACGGCATAGTGATAAATCTCCAACGTATCTATAATTTTTGATTGTTCCAAGCTATTATATTATCATTCTTGGATGTTTTAAAATCATTTTATAGTCATTTTATATCATTTTTGGAACTAACCTATTTACATAGTGCCCAGTTCCAGTTGTTGTTTTTTGCTTGTTTTTTACATCACAGGAAATCAATACCAAACGGAGTCCAAACGCAGTGAAACTTTTTGTGGATTTTTTCTGGACCAGAAGACACAAGATGGGACAAAGAAGTACCAGAGGGGTGCCCCAAGGGGGGGTACAACCCACCTGGGCGCGCCCTGGTGGGTTGTGCCCACCTCGGTTGTAACGCCCTCGATGCGGCTATATCTCCCACGTGTCGAAGCACGACTTAGAGGCATAACCGCATTGAAAGCAATGTCGCAAGTGAGGTAATCTTCACAGAACCCATGTAATACATAAGGGAAAGAGATACATAGTTGGCTTACAATCGCCACTTCACACAATACATGCATAAAGCATTACAACGACCAGATACATTCAGGGTCCGACTACGGAACCAAAATGAAAGAAGACTACCCCAAAAGCTACACAGATCCCCGATCGTCCCAACTAGGCTCCACTACTGATCAACTAGAACGGAACAACACAAGGGACAAGATCTTCAACGAGCTCCTCCTTGAGCTTGGATGTGTCATCTGCTCGGTTCAACGGCACCTGCAAGCTGGTTTTGGAAGTATCTGTGAGTCACGGGGACTCAGCAATCTCGCACCCTCACGATCAAGACTATTTAAGCTTATGGGTAAGGTAAAGGTATGAGGTGGAGCTGCAGCAAGCGACTAGCATATATGGTGGCTAACATATTCGCAAGAGAGAGCGAGAAGAGAAGGCAAAGCGCGGTCGAGAAACTATGATCAAGAAGTGATCCTAGAACAACCTACGTCAAGCATAACTCCAGCACCGTGTTCACTTCCCGGACTCCGCCGGAAAGAGACCATCACGGGTACACACGCGGTTGATGTATTTTTAATTAAGGTCAACTTCAGGTTTTCTACAACCGGACGTTAACAAATTCCCATCTTCCCATAACTGCGGGCACGGCTTTTGAAAGTTCAAATCCCTACAGGGGCGTCCCAACTTAGCCCATCACAAGCTCTCACGGTCAACGAAGGATATTCCTTCTAGCGGGAAGGCCCGATCAGACTCGGAATCCCGGTTACAAGACATTTCGACAATGGTAAAACAAGACCAGCAAAGCCACCCGAATGTGCCGACAAATCCCGATAGGAGCTGCACATATCTCATTCTCAGGGCACACCGGATTGTCCAAACTTCCGGTAGACCAGCCCAGAGTTGCCCCTGGTGGCCACCGGTGGCTGACAAGGTGGACCAACACTCAGAGGAGCACTGGCCCGGGGGTTTAAATAAAGATGACCCTTGAGCCGGCCGACTCAAGGGAAAGAAAAGGCTAGGTGGCGAATGGTAAAACCAATGTTGGGCCTTGCTGGAGGAGTTTTATTCAAGGTGAACTGTCAAGGGGTTCCCATTATTACCCAACCGCGTAAGGAACGCAAAATCCGGGAACATAACACCGATATGACGGAAACTAGGGCGGCAAGAGTGGAACAAAACACCAGGCATAAGGCCGAGCCTTCCACCCTTTACCAAGTATATAGATGCATTAATTAAATAAGATATATTGTGATATCCCAACAAGTATACATGTTCCAAACAAGGAACAACATCTCCATGTTCCAATAAGGAACAAACTTCAATCTTCACCTGCAACTAACAACGCTATAAGAGGGGCTGAGCAAAGCGGTAACATAGCCAAACAACGGTTTGCTAGGACAAGGTGGGTTAGATTGGTTCAACAATATAGGAGGCATGATAAGCAAGTGGTAGGTATCGCAGCATAGGCATAGCAAAAGAGCGAGCATCTAGCAAGCAAAGATAGAAGTGATTTCGAGGGTATGGTCATCTTGCCTGAGATCCCGCAAGGAAGAAGAACGAGTCCATGAAGAAGACAAACAGATGTAGTCGAACGGGTCCTCACAAACGTGACGTTACCGGAACCAACCCGAAGAAGCAACACCGGAAAGAAGCACACAACATAGTAAACAACCAACACAGGAACATGGTATGATATGCGAGATGCGATATGCGATGCATATGCATGATTTGACAAGGAATGAATGAACCTGGCCTCAACTTGGAAATCCAAGTGTGCCACTGGAAAGGTGAGATGAAATTGCTTGGAAACGATATAAAGAACGCCGGAATCGGAGTTACGGTTTGGAAATGGCAAGCAATTCAAATATGACACCGGTCTGCGATATACAGCAAGTGACCGTCTAAATGCAACAAGACGAACATGCTACAGCACTCAAACATGGCAACAAAATACATGGCAGGGACCCATACATGATGCTTAACAAAAGAGGAACACCGAGCTACGGCCAATTCATCCATTAACATGTTCAAACAAGCATGGCAAAAATGCTTGGTATGAGTGGGATTCGACAATCTAGTTGTTTATCCTTGGCAGCCTTTCTTACGGGGAAATGTAGTCTAGTGTTCCTCGAGCCATAGTAGTCCGCTATAGCCCGGTTCACCGGAGTCCTGCTAGCCCAGCACTACTGTTCAGGACACTTGGCTGGCCGGCATGTGTTTCACTTCGTTCCTATGTCTGTCCCTTCGGGGAAATGTCACGCGGTGACTTCCGGAGTCCTGCCTAGCCTGCTACAGCTCGGGTTCCCCGGAGTCCTGTTAGCCCAGTGCTACAGCCCGGAATCACTCGCTGGTGACCGACATGCTCGGTGTGATTCATGTATGCCTGTCTCCATAGGTCTCTGCCGCTTTGGGTTCACGACTAGCCATGTCGGCCCGGGTTCTCTGTCATATGGATGCTAGCGACACTATCATATACGTGAGCCAAAAGGCGCAAACGGTCCCGGGACATGGTAAGGCGACACCCGTGGGATACTGTGCGTGAGGCCGCAAAGTGATATGAGGTGTTACCGGCTAGGTCGATGTGGCTTGGAATCGGGGTCCTGACAGCGTTGGTATCAGAGCCGGACTGCCTGTAGGTTCGTTGAGCCAAGCTGGTCGATGTCGAGTCTAGAAATGCTTTAATTATATGTAGGGGAATTGATTGTGGGAGGGAACGTAAGGCTCTTTTACTCCTTTACCCTATGCCTCTGATCTGAGTCATTCTCTTCTCATTCAACGTGGGTTAAGGACTAGGCTCTCTTCTTCTATCAGGTTCACGTGTTACTAATCCGTAGTAGCTTATAGGATTGTTGTTACAAGCCCCAGTTCAGTTTCTACTATTTTAGTATGTTGCTAATTGGATCAGAACCTTGATATGATGTTGTTGAGTGGTATTGCAAACTGTTGTGGATGTCTCAAATCTTTTTCTGAGCATTTGTAGCTGTTATGCTGTCCAATTTTCCCTAGAAATTCTGATGTCTTTGCATTGTGGTTGTGCTTTCAGATGGCCAAACGTGTTCAAAACCAAGTGGTTCGCCTGACCCGGTGCCTCGACGTGCCCGGTCATACTGCTATGTTAGTCCGGGTAATGATCGAGACGGGTTACCGTTGGTATCCCGAATACACCGTCGAAGAGCAATTCCGAGACTTTAATCAAAGCCAATATTTCTGCACCGTCAGGATATTTCCTTCTTATCCTGGATCTACCGAGCCCCTTCACTGTTCCTATGGACTCGGGGTTACTGTTGAGATGGCTGTGCAGGATGCTGCCTATTCCATGATGACCATCATGCGAGTCCGGACTGGCCTGCTTCGGAACACCGACTTCCGTTACATGCCAGCTTCACTTCCGGGAGCGCAAGGGTATCTTCAGGCTATCTATGCTGACTCCACTCAGGAGGACTCATTAACTCGTACCACTGCCGAGATGCCCGAAGATAAGGACAGAGAGAATCGGGCCTTGAGGCTGGAGCTTTTCAATACCCGTGCTGATCATTGGGCTACATTGACTCGGTTTGCACCTGCGGTGCAAGCTGGATGTATGGATACAAGGGATCTATATCCTGTGAGATCTGCTTTGCCAGACATGGTGGATTGGCGTGATGTGGGAGGCATCACCCCACCCCGTGGTCCCCGCAGGCCACCGTTTGTTGGTCCAAGACCTCATCCTAGCCCCTATGGTCCATAGGCTCCTCAGGACCGTCTGTTCCCGGATGGTCACGTTGAACTTCCAGGCTATGGAGGTGACTTCTATGAGGACTACTACGGAGCTGTCTGAGTTAGTAGTAGTACCACTAGTATTGTAGTAGTTGTATCTCCACTGTCCTGCGTGACTTGTGGAATATGACTTTGTGTGTAATCAATTCCGGAGGTGTAGACAAATAATGTATAGGAGCTTGGGATGCCTCCGATTAGATGTAACGTCTTTCATCATAGTTGTACTGTAGCCTGGGCTTGTACTAAACTATGTATGATGTGTATGACCGTTGGTATATATATGGCAGTTTTATATTACCATGACATACGGATGAACATCTCTGCATTCCGTGTTATCCATTACATTCTGCACTTCCTTGCTAAGCTTGAGCCATCCTTATCTAAACCGTTGTCTTGTTTTCTCCTAGGATGGTCAACACCCGCAGCAACTCTGCTGCCTCGGAGCAGGGGGAAGCTAGTGCAGCTAGGGGTGAAAATCTGCCTCACCCGCCGTCTCTGGCCGAAGTAATGCTGGAGGCGGAAAGAAACAAGCGTGAGACTAACCGCCTGCTAGAGCGGATTGAGTAGAACACTGCACGCCACCCGCGAAATGACTTGGTGTCAATCAATGACTTTATCAAGTTGTACCCACCAAACTTTAACCATTCCGTCGAGCCCTCGACGCGGATGACTGGCTTCGCAGCATCACCCACAAGCTACGTTCTGCCAACGTAGCCGAAGCCGACAAGGTTACTTACGCTGCCTACCATCTCAAAGGCCCTGCTAGCCTCTGGTGGGAAAATTTTGAAGCTATGCACCCGGTCGGCCAAATTACTACTTGGGCTGAATTCAGTGAGGCTTTCCGTGAGCATCACATTCCAGAAGGTCTCATGGATCGCAAGAGGGAGGACTTCTGCAATTTCACCCAAGGAAGACTGACTGTGGATGCATATAGTCGTGAATTTGGGAATCTGGCATGCTATGCCCCTGAAGAGGTATCTACTGACGCTAAGAAGCAGGCAAGGTTCCGCAAGGGACTTAGCCCTGAGCTTCGCCGCGATCTTCGTCTGCACGAGTGCACCTCCTTTCAGAAGTTGGTCAATAAAGCCATCAGTGCTGAGACAGGCCAGACTGATTATGACGCTTCACGCAAGCACTCCCGTGATTTTGGCTTTTCATCCGGCTCTGGAGCTTAGAAGCGCCGGGTGTGGATCCCAAGCACGGCACTGCCACCTAGGTTCATCCCGAGGCCATCCTTTGAGGTGCCTCGTCCCAACCAGCAATTTGCACCGCCCAAGACCTATGGTGGCTGTTGGGTTTCGTAGTAATTTCAAAAAATTTCCTACGCACACGCAAGATCATGTGATGCATAGCAACGAGGGGGAGAGTGTTGTCTACGTACCCAACGCAGACCGACTGCGGAAGCGATGACACGATGTAGAGGAAGTAGTCGTACGTCTTCATGATCCAACCGATCAAGCACCGAAACTACGGCACCTCCGAGTTCGAGCACACGTTCAGCTCGATGACGATCCCCGGACTCCGATCCAGCAAAGTGTCGAGGAAGAGTTCCGTCAGCACGATGGCGTGGTGACGATCTTGATGAACTACAACAGCAGGGCTTCGCCTAAACTCCGCTACAGTATTATCGAGGTATATGGTGGCAGGGGGCACCGCACACGGCTAAGGAATAGATCTCAAGGATCAACTTGTGTGTCTTTGGGGTGCCTCTACCTCAGTATATAAAGGAGCCAAGGGGGGAGGGGGCGCCGGCCAAGAGAGAGAGGCGCAGGAGGAGTCCTACTCCTTCCGGGAGTAGGACTCCCCTCCAATCCTATTCCAACTAGGATTCCCCAAGTGGGGAAAGAGGGAGAGGGGGGCCGGCCACCTCTCCTAGTCCTAATAGGACTAGGGGAAGGGGGGGAGGCGCGCAGCCCTTGTGGGCAGCCCTTTCACCTTTCCACTAAGGCCCATGAAGGCCCATATGGCTCCCGGGGGGTTCCGGTAACCTCCCGGTAACCCGGTAAAATCCCGATTTCACCCGGAACACTTCCGATGTCCAAACATAGGCTTCCAATATATCAATCTTTACGTCTCGACCATTTCGAGACTCCTCGTCATGTCCGTGATCACATCCGGGACTCCGAACAACCTTCGGTACATCAAAATGCATAAACTCATAATGAAACTGTCATCGTAACCTTAAGCGTGCGGACCCTACGGGTTCGAGAACAATGTAGACATGACCGAGACATGTCTCCGGTCAATAACCAATAGCAGGACCTGGATGCCCATATTGGCTCCTACATATTCTACGAAGATCTTTATCGGTCAGACCGCATAACAACATACGTTGTTCCCTTTGTCATCGGTATGTTACTTGCCCGAGATTCGATCGTCGGTATCCAATACCTAGTTCAATCTCGTTACTGGCAAGTCTCTTTACTCGTTCCGTAATACATCATCTCACAACTAACATATTAGTTGTAATGCTTGCAAGGCTTATGTGATGTGTATTACCGAGAGGGCCCAGAGATACCTCTCCGACAATCGGAGTGACAAATCCTAATCTCGAAATACGCCAACCCAACATCTACCTTTGGAGACACCTGTAATGCTCCTTTATAATCACCCAGTTACGTTGTGACGTTTGGTAGCACCCAAAGTGTTCCTCCGGCAAACGGGAGTTGCATAATCTCATAGTCATAGGAACATGTATAAGTCATGAAGAAAAGCAATAGCAACATACTAAACGATCGGGTGCTAAGCTAATGGAATGGGTCATGTCAATCAGATCATTCAACTAATGATGTGACCTCGTTAATCAAATAACAACTCTTTGTCTATGGTTAGGAAACATAACCATCTTTGATTAACGAGCTAGTCAAGTAGAGGCATACTAGTGACACTTTGTTTGTCTATGTATCACACATGTATTATGTTTCCGGTTAATACAATTCTAGCATGAATAATAAACATTTATCATGATTATAAGGAAATAAATAATAACTTTATTATTGCCTCTAGGGCATATTTCCTTCAGTCTCCCACTTGCACTAGAGTCAATAATCTAGATTACACTGTAATGATTCTAACACCCATGGAGCCTTGGTGCTGATCATGTTTTGCTCGTGGAAGAGGCTTAGTCAACGGGTCTGCAACATTCAGATCCGTATGTATCTTGCAAATCTCTATGTCTCCCACCTGGACTAGATCCCGGATGGAATTGAAGCGTCTCTTGATGTGTTTGGTCCTTTTGTGAAATCTGGATTCCTTTGCCAAGGCAATTGCACCAGTATTGTCACAAAAGATTTTCATTGGACCCGATGCACTAGGTATGACACCTAGATCGGATATGAACTCCTTCATCCAGACTCCTTCGTTCGCTGCTTCCGAAGCAGCTATGTACTCCGCTTCACATGTAGATCCCGCTACGACGCTTTGTTTAGAACTGCACCAACTGACAGCTCCACCGTTTAATGTAAACGCGTATCCGGTTTGCGATTTAGAATCGTCCGGATCAGTGTCAAAGCTTGCATCAACGTAACCTTTTACGGTGAGCTCTTTGTCACCTCCATATACGAGAAACATATCCTTAGTCCTTTTCAGGTATTTCAGGATGTTCTTGACCGCTGTCCAGTGATCCACTCCTGGATTACTTTGGTACCTCCCTGCTAAACTTATAGCAAGGCACACATCAGGTCTGGTACACAACATTGCATACATGATAGATCCTATGGCTGATGCATAGGGAACATCTTTCATATTCTCTCTTTCTTCTGCAGTGGTCGGGCATTGAGTCTTACTCAACTTCACACCTTGTAACACAGGCAAGAATCCTTTATTTGCTTGATCCATTTTGAATTTCTTCAAAATCTTGTCAAGGTATGTGCTTTGTGAAAGTCCAATTAAGCATCTTGATCTATCTCTATAGATCTTAATGCCTAATATGTAAGCAGCTTCACCGAGGTCTTTCATTGAAAAACTTTTATTCAAGTATCCTTTTATGCTATCCAGAAATTCTATATCATTTCCAATCAGGAATATGTCATCCACATATAATATTAGAAATGCTACAGAGCTCCCACTCACTTTCTTGTAAATACAGGCTTCTCCGAAAGTCTGTATAAAACCAAATGCTTTGATCACACTATCAAAGCGTTTATTCCAACTCCGAGAGGCTTGCACCAGTCCATAAATGGATCGCTGGAGCTTGCACACTTTGTTAGCTCCCTTTGGATCGACAAAACCTTCCGGTTGCATCATATACAACTCTTCTTCCAGAAATCCATTCAGGAATGCAGTTTTGACATCCATCTGCCAAATTTCATAATCATAAAATGCGGCAATCGCTAACATGATTCAGACGGACTTAAGCATCGCTACGGGTGAGAAGGTCTCATCGTAGTCAATCCCTTGAACTTGTCGAAAACCTTTTGCGACAAGTCGAGCTTTGTAGACAGTAACATTACCAACAGCGTCAGTCTTCTTCTTAAAGATCCATTTATTCTCAATTGCTTGCCGATCATCGGGCAAGTCAACCAAAGTCCATACTTTGTTCTCATACATGGATCCCATCTCAGATTTCATGGCTTCAAGCCACTTTGTGGAATCTGGGCTCACCATCGCTTCTTCATAGTTCGTAGGTTCATCATGATCTAGTAGCATGACTTCCAGAACTGGATTACCGTACCACTCTGGTGCGGATCTTACTCTGGTTGATCTACGAGGTTCAGTAGTATCTTGTTCTGAAGTTTCATGATCATTATCATTAGCTTCCTCACTTGTTGGTGTAGGTGTCGCAGAAACAATTTTCTGTGATGTACTACTTTCCAACAAGGGAGCAGGTACAGTTACCTCGTCAAGTTCTACTTTTCTCCCACTCACTTCTTTCGAGAGAAACTCCTTCTCAAGAAAGTTTCCGAATTTAGCAACAAAAGTCTTGACTTCGGATCTGTGATAGAAGGTGTATCCAATAGTTTCTTTTGGATATCCTATGAAGACACATTTCTCCGATTTGGGTTCGAGCTTATCAGGTTGAAGCTTTTTCACATAAGCATCGCAGCCCCAAACTTTCAGAAACGACAACTTTGGTTTCTTGCCAAACCATAGTTCATAAGGCGTCGTCTCAACGGATTTTGAGGGTGCCCTGTTTAACGTGAATGCGGCCGTCTCTAGAGCGTATCCCCAAAATGATAGCGGTAAATCAGTAAGAGACATCATAGATCGCACCATATCTAGTAAAGTACGATTACGACGTTCGGACACACCATTACGCTGTGGTGTTCCGGGTGGCGTGAGTTGCGAAACTATTCCATAGTTTTTCAAATGTACACCAAACTCATAACTCAAATATTCTCCTCCACGATCAGATCGTAGAAACTTTATTTTCTTGTTACGATGATTTTCAACTTCACTCTGAAATTCTTTGAACTTTTCAAATGTTTCAGACTTATGTTTCATTAAGTAGATATATCCATATCTGCTTAAATCATCTGTGAAGGTGAGAAAATAACGATATCCGCCACGAGCCTCAATATTCATCGGACCACATACATCGGTATGTATGATTTCCAACAAATCTGTTGCTCTCTCCATAGTACCGGAGAACGGTGTTTTATTCATCTTGCCCATGAGGCACGGTTCGCAAGTACCAAGTGATTCATAATCAAGTGGTTCCAAAAGTCCATCAGTATGGAGTTTCTTCATGCGCTTTACACCGATATGACCTAAACGACAGTGCCACAAATAAGTTGCACTTTCATTATCAACTCTGCATCTTTTGGCTTCAACATTATGAATATGTGTATTACTACTATCGAGATTCAATAAAAATAGACCACTCTTCAAGGGTGCATGACCATAAAAGATATTACTCATATAAATAGAACAACCATTATTCTCTGATTTAAATGAATAACCGTCTCGCATTAAACAAGATCCAGATATAATGTTCATGCTCAACGCTGGCACCAAAGAACAATTATTTAGGTCTAATATTAATCCCGAAGGTAGATGTAGAGGTAGCGTGCCGACCGCGATCACATCGACTTTGGAACCGTTTCCCACGCGCATCGTCACCTCGTCCTTAGCCAATCTTCGCTTAATCCGTAGCCCCTGTTTCGAGTTGCAAATATTAGCAATAGAACCAGTATCAAATACCCAGGTGCTACTGCGATCATTAGTAAGGTACACATCAATAACATGTATATCACATATACCTTTGTTCACCTTGCCATCCTTCTTATCCGCCAAATACTTGGGGCAGTTCCGCTTCCAGTGACTAGTCTGCTTGCAGTAGAAGCACTCAGTTTCAGGCTTAGGTCCAGACTTGGGTTTCTTCTCTTGAGCAGCAACTTGCTTGCCGTTCTTCTTGAAGTTCCCCTTCTTCTTCCCTTTGCCCTTTTTCTTGAAACTAGTGGTTTTGTTAACCATCAACACTTGATGCTCCTTTTTGATTTCTACCTCCGCAGCTTTCAGCATTGCGAAGAGCTCGGGAATAGTCTTGTTCATCCCTTGCATATTATAGTTCATCACGAAGCTCTTGTAGCTTGGTGGCAGTGATTGGAGAATTCTGTCAATGACGCAATCATCTGGAAGATTAACTCCCAATTGAATCAAGTGATTATTATACCCAGACATTTTGAGTATATGCTCACTGACAAAACTGTTCTCCTCCATCTTGCAGCTATAGAACTTATTGGAGACTTCATATCTCTCAATCCGGGCATTTGCTTGAAATATCAACTTCAACTCCTGGAACATCTCATATGCTCCATGACGTTCAAACGTCGTTGAAGTCCCGATTCTAAGCCGTAAAGCATGGCACACTGAACTATCGAGTAGTCATCAGCTTTGCTCTGCCAGACGTTCATAACATCTGGTGTTGCTCCAGCAGCAGGCCTGGCACCCAGCGGTGTTTCCAGGACGTAATTCTTCTGTGCAGCAATGAGGATAATCCTCAAGTTACGGACCCAGTCCGTGTAATTGCTACCATCATCTTTCAACTTTGCTTTCTCAAGGAACGCATTAAAATTCAACGGAACAACAGCACGAGCCATCTATCTACAATCAACATAAACAAGCAAGATACTATCAGGGACTAAGTTCATGATAAATTTAAGTTCAATTAATCATATTACTGAAGAACTCCCACTTAGATAGACATCCCTCTAATCCTCTAAGTGATAACGTGATCCGAATCAACTAAACCATGTCCGATCATCACGTGAGATGGAGTAGTTTCATCGGTGAACATAATTATGTTGATCATATCTACTATATGATTCACGCTCGACCTTTCGGTCTCCGTGTTCCGAGGCCATATCTGTATATGCTTGGCTCGTCAAGTATAACCTGAGTATTCCGCGTGTGCAACTGTTTTGCACCCGTTGTATTTGAACGTAGAGCCTATCACACCCGATCATCACGTGGTGTCTCAGCACGAAGAACTTTCGCAACGGTGCATACTCAGGGAGAACACTTCTTGATAATTTAGTGAGATATCATCTTATAATGCTACCGTCAATCAAAGCAAGATAAGATGCATAAAAACATAAACATCACATGCAATCAATATAAGTGATATGATATGGACATCATCATCTTGTGCTTGTGATCTCCATCTCCGAAGCACCGTCATGATCACCATCGTCACCGGCGCGACACCTTGATCTCCATCGTAGCATCGTTGTCGTCTCGCCAAGCTTGTGCTTCCACGACTATTACTACCGTTTAGTAATAAAGTAAAGCATTACATCGCGATTTCATTGCATAAAATAAAACGACAACCATAAGGCTCCTGCCAGTTGCCGATAACTCGGTTACAAAACATGATCATCTCATACAATAAAATTCGGCATCATGTCTTGACCATATCACATCACAACATGCCCTGCAAAAACAAGTTAGACGTCCTCTACTTTGTTGTTGCATGTTTTACGTGGCTGCTACGGGCTTAAGTAAGAACCAATCTCACCTACGCATCAAAACCACAACGATAGTTTGTCAAATAGACTCCGTTTTAACCTTCGCAAGGACCGGGCGTAGCCATACTTGGTTCAACTAAAGTTGGAGAGACAGTCGCCCGCAAGCCATCTCTGTGCAACGCACGTCGAGGGAACCGGTCTCGCGTAAGCGTACGCGTAAGGTTGGTCCGGGTCGTCTCGTCCAATAATACCGCCGAACCAAAGTATGACATGCTGGTAGGCAGTATGACTTGTATCGTCCACAACTCACTTGTGTTCTACTCGTGCATATAACATCAACATAAATAACCTAGGCTCTGATACCACTGTTGGGTTTCGTAGTAATTTCAAAAATTTTCCTACGCACACGCAAGATCATGTGATGCATAGCAACGAGGGGGAGAGTGTTGTCTACGTACCCAACGCAGACCGACTGCGGAAGCGATGACATGACGTAGAGGAAGTAGTCGTACGTCTTCACGATCCAACCGATCAAGCACCGAAACTACGACACCTCCGAGTTCGAGCACACGTTCAGCTCGATGACGATCCCCGGACTCCGATCCAGCAAAGTGTCGAGGAAGAGTTCCGTCAGCACGACGGCGTGGTGATGATCTTGATGAACTACAGCAGCAGGGCTTCGCCTAAACTCCGCTACAGTATTATCGAGGTATATGGTGGCAGGGGGCACCGCACACGGCTAAGGAATAGATCTCAAGGATCAACTTGTGTGTCTTTGGGGTGACTCTACCTCAGTATATAAAGGAGCCAAGGGGGGAGGGGGCGCCGGCCAAGAGAGAGAGGCGCAGGAGGAGTCCTACTCCTTCCGGGAGTAGGACTCCCCTCCAATCCTATTCCAACTAGGATTCCCCAAGTGGGGAAAGAGGGAGAGGCGGGCCGGCCACCTCTCCTAGTCCTAATAGGACTAGGGGAATGGGGGGAGGCACGCAGCCCTTGTGGGCAGCCCTTTCACCTTTCCACTAAGGCCCATGAAGGCCCATATGGCTCCCGGGGGGTTCCGGTAACCTCCCGGTTACCCGGTAAAATCCCGATTTCACCCGGAACACTTCCGATGTCCAAACATAGGCTTCCAATATATCAATCTTTACGTCTCGACCATTTCGAGACTCCTTGTCATGTCCGTGATCACATCTGGGACTCCGAACAACCTTCGGTACATCAAAATGCATAAACTCATAATGAAACTGTCATCGTAACCTTAAGCGTGCGGACCCTACGGGTTCGAGAACAATGTAGACATGACCGAGACATGTCTCCGGTCAATAACCAATAGTGGGACCTGGATGCCCATATTGGCTCCTACATATTCTACGAAGATCTTTATCGGTTAGACCGCATAACAACATACGTTGTTCCCTTTGTCATCGGTATGTTACTTGCCCGAGATTCGATCGTCGGTATCCAATACCTAGTTCAATCTCGTTACCGGCAAGTCTCTTTACTCATTCCGTAATACATCATCTCACAACTAACATATTAGTTGTAATGCTTGCAAGGCTTATGTGATGTGTATTATCGAGAGGGCCCAGAGATACCTCTCCGACAATCGGAGTGACAAATCCTAATCTCGAAATACGCCAACCCAACATCTACCTTTGGAGACACCTGTAATGCTCCTTTATAATCACCCAGTTACGTCGTGACGTTTGGTAGCACCCAAAGTGTTCCTCCGGCAAACGGGAGTTGCATAATCTCATAGTCATAGGAACATGTATAAGTCATGAAGAAAAGCAATAGCAACATACTAAACGATCGGGTGCTAAGCTAATGGAATGGGTCATGTCAATCAGATCATTCAACTAATGATGTGACCTCGTTAATCAAATAACAACTCTTTGTCTATCGTTAGGAAACATAACCATCTTTGATTAACGAGCTAGTCAAGTAGAGGCATACTAGTGACACTTTGTTTGTCTATGTATTCACACATGTATTATGTTTCCGGTTAATACAATTCTAGCATGAATAATAAACATTTATCATGATTATAAGGAAATAAATAATAACTTTATTATTGCCTCTAGGGCATATTTCCTTCAGTGGCCCCGCTGCTAATGCTGCTCCACGCGCCAATGTGGTGACATGCTTTAAGTGTGGAGAGCCGGGTCACTATAGTCGAGAGTGTCCCCAGAACAACAACCCCACTCAAACTGGAAAGTTCGTTGGCCGTGGTAAGCCCGCGGGAAATACATTCTACGCCAAGCCGGTCACTACTGCCCGTGGCCATGTCAACTATGTTTCAGCCGAGGAGGCTCATGAGGATCCCAACGTCGTCCTTGGTACGCTCCTTGTTAACTGCCATCCGACATCTGTTCTTTTCGATACTGGAGCATCTCATTCATTCATATCCGAGAATTATGCTCGATTGCATAACACGACATTCTGTGACATGCCCTCTACCATGGAAATTCAAACCCCTGGCTCTAGATGGCAAACTTCTAGAGTAAGCCATGGGAACGAAATTCTTGTCGATAGACTTGTCTTCCTTGCATCCTTAATAGCTCTCAAGTCCTCGGACATAAACATAATCTTGGGTATGGACTGGATGTCAGCTCATTATGCTAATATCGATTGTGCCACTAGAACCGTTCAACTTACTCACCCATCGGGCAAGACAGTCAATGTCTTAACTGAAGTGGCCAAGCGCCAACTTTACTCCCTAAATGCCAACCCCCTTCCAGACCTTGAGGATGTTCCGGTAGTCCGAGACTTTCCGGATGTCTTTCCAGAAGAACTGCCAGGTGTTCCACCTGACAGGGATGTTGAGTTTGTGATAGACCTTGTTCCAGGAACCGTTCCAATTTCTAGAAGACCCTACAAGATGGCACCCTTAGAACTAGCCGAGCTTAAGAACCAACTCGATGAGTCCTTGAAAAAGGGTTTCATCCGTCCTAGTTCCTCTCCTTGTGCTTGCCCCGTCCTCTTCGTTAAGAAGAAGGATGGAACAGATCGAATGGTTGTGGATTACCGACCTGTCAACTTGGTCACCATCAAGAACAAATACCCGCTTCCCAGGATCAATGATCTGTATGATCAACTCGCTGGATCCTCAGTCTTTTCCAAGATGGATTTGAGGTTGGGCTACCATCAAATCAAAATCAGAAACCGGGACATTCCCAAAACGGCCTTTGTTACTCGTTATGGCCAATACGAGTACACCGTCATGTCCTTCGGTTTAACAAATGCCCCAGCTACCTTCTCTCGGTTAATGAACTCGGTCTTCATGGAGTACTTGTATAAATTCGTCGTAGTATACCTCAATGACATACTCATCTACTCCAAGAATGAAGAGGAACATGCCGAACATCTAAGGCTGGTATTGATGAAACTTCGAGAGCATCGCCTTTATGCCAAATTCTCCAAGTGTGAATTTTGGTTGCCAGAAGTGACCTATCTAGGCCATGTAATCTCTGGTAAGGGTATTGCTGTCAATCCCGAGCGAGTTCAAGCCGTCCTTGATTGGACTCCACCTGAGACGGTTAAGCAAGTTCGGAGCTTCCTTGGCTTAGCGAGTTATTGCCGCCGCTTCGTCGAGAATTTCTCCAAGGTTGCTAAACCTCTAACTGAACTCCTCAAGAAAGATAAAAAGTTTGAGTGGACTCCACAGTGCGAGTTCAGCTTTCAGGAACTGAAAAGACGCCCGACATCTGCTCCCGTACTGGTACCACCAGACTTCTCCAAGGACTTTATTATCTATTGCGACGCCTCGCGACAAGGACTAGGTTGCATACTCATGCAAGATCGTCAGGTAATTGCCTATGCTTCACGGCAATTACACCCACATGAGGAAAATTATCCCACACATGATCTAGAGCTTGCAGCTGTAGTCCATGCACTTAAAACTTGGCGACATTACCTTCTCGGTAATCGTTGCGAGATCTTCACCGATCACCAAAGTTTGAAATATATCTTCACCCAACCAGATTTGAATCTCAGGCAAAGACGTTGGGTTGAGTTGATCTCGGATTACGATTTAGGAATAACTTACACCCCGGGCAAAGCCAATGTCATGGCTGATGCGCTAAGCCGTAAGTCCTATTGTAACAACCTGATGTTACAACAAAGTCAACCACTTCTCCATGAGGAATTTCGTAAGCTTAATCTTCACATTGTTCCTCGAGGATTCCTATCCACCCTGGTGGCGAAACCTACCCTTATGGATCAAATCATAGCTGCCCAGAAGCGTGATAAGGGCATATCCCGGATTAGGGAAAACATTGCTAGCGGAGTTGCTAAATGTTTTTCCATGGATAAGCGGGGTGCTGTCTTCTTCGAGAACCGTTTGGTGGTTCCCAAGAAACAACATCTACGCCAGTTGATCCTTAAGGAAGCTCATGAATCCCCTCTCACCATTCATCCCGGTAGTACTAAAATGTATCAAGACCTATGCCAGAGGTTTTGGTGGACTAGGATGAAGAGAGAAATCGCTCAATACATTGCTAATTGCGATGTTTGTCGTCGTGTTAAAGTAGAGCATCAACGGCCTGCTGGCACCCTTCAACCTTTGGCTATTCCTGAATGGAAATGGGATAAAATCAGTATGGATTTCATCACTGGGTTTCCCAGAACCAAGAGAGGGAATAATGCCATCTTCGTCGTGATCGACCGACTTTCCAAAGTAGCCCATTTCCTACCTGTTCATGAGAGTATCACCGCTAGCCAGCTAGCAGATTTATACATCTCCCGAATAGTGTCTTTTCATGGTGTCCCATTGGAAATTAACTCAGACTGTGGGAGTCTCTTTACCTCTCGATTTTGGGAAAGTTTCCAAAATGCTATGGGAACTCGTCTCTCTTTTAGTACCGCCTTCCATCCTCAATCAAGTGGTCAAGTAGAACGAGTTAATCAAATTCTGGAAGATATGCTCCGAGCTTCTGTTATCTCATTCGGAATGAGTTGGGAGAAATGCCTTCCATTCGTGGAGTTTGCTTATAACAATAGTTATCAAGCCAGCTTGGGCAAGGCTCCTTTCGAAGTTCTCTATGGACGAAAATGTCGAACGCCTCTTAACTGGTCAGAAACCGGGGAAAGACAACTCTTTGGCCCGGATATGATTCAGGAAGCAGAAGAGGAGGTTCGCGTTATTTGTGAGAAATTGAAAACAGCCCAATCTCGTCAAAAGAGTCAATATGATCGTAAACATAAGCCTATGACTTATGAAGTCGACGAGAAGGCTTACCTTCGGGTTACTCCGTTAAAGGGAACCCATCGTTTCGGTATCAAAGGCAAATTGGCTCCTCATTACATTGGACCCTTTCGCATTCTTGCCAAACGAGGAGAAGTTGCCTACCAATTGGAACTACCTTTGCATCTTTCCAGAGTTCACGATGTCTTCCACGTTTCTCAACTCAGGTGTTGCTTCACGGATCCCATCCGTGGAGTGGACCACGAAACGCTTGATCTACAAGATAACCTCTCCTATCAGCAATATCCCGTTCGTATCCTTGATCAAGTCGAGCGTACCACTCGATGTCATAATATCAAGTTTCTCAAGGTTCAATGGTCACACCATTCCGAGAAAGAAGCCACTTGGGAAAGGGAGGATCGTCTTCGACTCGAGTACCCCACCTTCTTCCCAGAGGATCCTAAATCTCGGGACGAGATTCTTTTGAGTGGGGGTGAGTTGTCACACCCTAGTTAGTTTAAGCATTAGAGTGTGCATCATGTTTAAATTCCTCTTAAATTTGAAATGGGGAAGACAGAACCCCCAACCCCCCTGGAAACAACTAGGGTTTACTAAAATTATTTTTCAACCTCTGGCAAAATTGGTGCACAATTTTCTAGGTCAACAGAAGGTCATTGAAAATACTGCGCCATGGAGAGCACCTGGAAGGAACAACAAATGCGCGTGGAACCAAACCATGCCGAATAGTCAAGCACAATCCCGGACAAGTGTGCATACGCACAGCGGTCACCCAAACACGAGCCCGCTGAAAAAAAGAAACAAATCCCTCGCTGGACCCAGACCGGTCCTGGATGAGCTCTGGACAAACCATGTCCCATACACTCGGCCCTGTTAAACACAAATCCAACTCACATGCTTCGAGCTTGTTGGGTTGTTAGAGAGGTCACCAAGAGTGGTGAAGCCGTACTTCGCCTTCAAACTCCTAGTAGAGGATCAGAAACACCCTCATTCAATGACAACAACATCCTAACCATCTACGAAACCTTCTCCCTGAATAATCAGAGGAAAAGAGCCCTTCGAGAGCTCACTCAAGTCCACCAGGTCACAGCAGCAAGCTCCTGGACGGACACCCCAATCACCTTTGATGCGAAGGATGAACAAGGGTGTGACCCATCCGAGCATCCGACGCATTAGTCCTCGACCCCATCGTGGACGACTTCAGATTAACTAAGGTGCTTATTGATGGAGGCAGCGGCCTAAACCTCATTTACGAGGCTACCCTCGACAAGATGCAATTCGACAGATCTTGAGTCGAACACAACTACACTACGTTTCGGGGAATCATCCCTGGCAAAGAGGCGCGCTGCTCTAGACGAGTCAATTTGGACGTAGTGTTCATCACTCCGACGAACTATAGGACCGAAGAACTACTCTTTCACATTGTACCCTTCCATAGCGGATACCACACCCTATTGGGGCGTGACACATTTTCAAAGTTTCAGGCTATACCACATTATGAGTACATGAAACTCAAAATGCCAGGGCCCAACGGTGTGTTCACAATAGCCAGTGACCCGGACAAAGCCCATCGAACCGAAAACAAAACATCATCCTTGGCCCTCGAGGCACTATATGAGGCACTCACAACCGAAGAGTTGACCACACTACGTATAGTAGTGGACAGGGATGATGTCATCCTCAGTAAAAGACCCAAGTCTACATCCTTCAAACCAGCTGACGAAACCGTCAAGTTCCAAGTGCATCCGACGGACCCCAATAAGACAGCGACCATCGGAGCCTAGCTGGGCCCGGAGGTCGAAGAGGTGCTGGGCGCATTCCTGTGTGAAATTGGAAATTGGGACATATTTGCCTGGCACCCTTCAGACATGCCAGGTATCCCACACAGGTTGGCAGAACATAGTCTGAACATAATTAAGGGCTTCAAGCCAGTTAAACAGATGCTGTGCTGATTCTTCAAACCCAAGCGTCAAGCCATGGGAGAAGAATTAGCCAAATTACTCGAAGCCAGATTCATCAGAGAAATCAAGCACCCCGAGTGGCTGTCAAATCTAGTCATGGTACCCAAAAAAGACAAATCCTGGTGATTATGTGTCGATTTCAAAGACCTCAACAAGGCTTGCCCCAAGGATCCCTTTCATTTGCCCCGAATAGACCAGATTATTGATGCCACCGCTGGACACGACTCGTTATGCTTCCTCGACGCTTACTCGGAGTATCACCAAATCAAGATGAAGGAATCCAATCAACCAGCAACCGCGTTTATTACACCCTACAGACCATTCTGCTTTAACACACTGCCCTTCGGGTTAAAAAATGTAGGTGCAACATATCAGCACATGATTCAAACATGCTTGGAGACCCAAATTGGTAAAACAGTCGAAGCATATGTGGGCGATGTGATCATCAAGACCAAACATGTCAGCCAGTTGGTCGACGACCTACGTCAGACCTTTGAAAACTTGAGAACATATGATATATGGCTCAACCCAGAGAAGTGTGTCTTCGGAGTTCCCGCCGGAAAACTGCTCGGATTCATTGTCTCCCATAGAGGAATATAGTCCAATCCAGCTAAAATCTGAGCTCTGTCCTGGCTGGCAATATCCATAGAGCTCAAACACGCCCAGAAGCTGGCCGGTTGCGTTGCCGCCCTAAGCCATTTCATCTCTCATCTCGGTGAAAAGGCCCCGCTGCTCTACAAACTACTGAAAAGACCACAAATTTCGAATGGACAGACGAGGCAACTGCCGCTCTGGGGGAGATAAAAACTCTACTGGCAAGCAATCCCATCTTGACAGCACCTGGCTTGGGCTAGCCTATGTTTGCTATACATCTCAGCCATGAACCAGGTCATGAGCGTTGTCCTCGTGGTAGAACGGGAGGCAGAAGGACATAAGTTCAGGGTGCAGAAGCCTGTCTATTACATATCAGAAGTGCTCACCCCGTGCAAATCCCGATATTTGCACTATCAAAAGATCGCCTACATAGTTTTTATGGCATCCCACAAGCTCCGACACTACTTTCAAGAGTGTTCGACCACAGTGGCATCCGAAATACCCTTAAATGACATCATCAATAATAGGGATGCCACAGGTCGCATCGCCAAATGGGTCATAGAATTTTTGCCCTTCGAAATTGTGTACAAGCCACATCGAGCTATTAAGTCTCAGGTACTAGCCGATTTTCTGGCCGAATGGACGAAAGCTGAGCTTCCCCGGGAATACAGTATGTATTCACACCAGACATGTATCTTGACAGCTCCAAGATGTTGGCCGGACTGGGGGCTGGCGTGATCCTTACATCCCCCACTGGCGACACTATCCGGTACGTACTGCAGATCATGTACACAGACTCCAACAACGCAGCCGAATACGAAGCCCTATTACATGGTCTTCGGATGGCAACATCAATGGGTGTTCAATAGCTTGAAGTGCCCACAATTCCAACCTCGCCATCTCCCAGGTCAATGGTGAGTTCGACGCCAAGGACCCAAAAATGGCGGCATACCAAAATGTCGTCTTAAGAATTTCGGCCTGGTTCGAAGGATTGGAATTTCACCATGTCTCTAGAGACAATAACCAAGCTGCAGATATCCTCGCCCGTATGGGCGCTAAACACGACCCTGTCCCTAAAAACACCTTTCTAGAGCGGTTTTTCAAGCCATCCATGGTGTGGCAGGACGGGAACCAGGATGCAGCAATCAACGGGCCCAAAGAATCGTCCCTCCGGCTATCAAGCCAGATGACAACATCATCGACGGCTCAACAATTGAAGAAACCGCTTCAGCTCACGAGGTCATGGCCATAATTGTGCCATGGACTGAGCCCTTCCTTGCCTACCTCCCACAGCAAGAGCTTCCCGATGATCAGACCGATGCACGATGCATAATCCTATGCTCTAAAGCCTACAAGGTCCATGAGGGCGAGCTATACAAGAAAAGCACTACTGGAGTCTTACTATAGTGCGTATCGAAAGTAGAGGGGCAACAACTTTTGGCTGAGATTCATGCTGGCATGGGCGGCCACCATACGGCAGCTCGGGTCTTGGTAAGCAAGGCCTTCCGAGCAGGGTTTTTCTAGCCCACTGCCCGCACGGACGCCCGTACTCTAGTCCAACGTTGTGTTGGATGCCAGCTTTTCGCAAATCAAATCCATATGCCCCTAACGACTCTCTGAACTATGCCAATTACCTGGCCTTTTGCAGTCTAGGGGCTAGACATGGTTGGACCACTTAAAGGGGGAACCAAGAAAAAGAAATACCTACTGGTTATGGTCGATAAATTCACTAAGTGGATTGAATCAAAGCCATTTACCTCAGCAAAATCCAGACCAGTTATCGACTTCACATCCGGCGTGGTACACCATAACGGTGTCCCATACAATATCATCATGGATAATGGATCCAATTTCACGGCCCAGGAGGTCAAGGACTGGTGTGCTACTATGGGTTAAGGTCGACTACTTCTCGGTGTACCACCCGCAGACCAACAGACAGGTTGAGCGGGCAAACGGACTAATCATGAGTGGCATAAAACCTCGCCTAGTTTGTTCCTTGAAACAATCTGATTTTCATTGGGTGGAGGAGCTTGACTCCGTACTATGGGGACTGCGCACTACCCCTAACCGATCAACGAGATACACACCCTTCTTCATGGTATACGGCATAGTGATAAATCTCCAACGTATCTATAATTTTTGATTGTTCCAAGCTATTATATTATCATTCTTGGATGTTTTAAAATCATTTTATAGTCATTTTATATCATTTTTGGAACTAACCTATTTACATAGTGCCCAGTTCCAGTTGTTGTTTTTTGCTTGTTTTTTACATCACAGGAAATCAATACCAAACAGAGTCCAAACGCAGTGAAACTTTTTGTGGATTTTTTCTGGACCAGAAGACACAAGATGGGACAAAGAAGTACCAGAGGGGTGCCCCAAGGGGGGGTACAACCCACCTGGGCGCGCCCTGGTGGGTTGTGCCCACCTCGGTTGTAACGCCCTCGATGCGGCTATATCTCCCACGTGTCGAAGCACGACTTAGAGGCATAACCGCATTGAAAGCAATGTCGCAAGTGAGGTAATCTTCACAGAACCCATGTAATACATAAGGGAAAGAGATACATAGTTGGCTTACAATCGCCACTTCACACAATACATGCATAAAGCATTACAACGACCAGATACATTCAGGGTCCGACTACGGAACCAAAATGAAAGAAGACTACCCCAAAAGCTACACAGATCCCCGATCGTCCCAACTAGGCTCCACTACTGATCAACTAGAACGGAACAACACAAGGGACAAGATCTTCAACGAGCTCCTCCTTGAGCTTGGATGTGTCATCTGCTCGGTTCAACGGCACCTGCAAGCTGGTTTTGGAAGTATCTGTGAGTCACGGGGACTCAGCAATCTCGCACCCTCACGATCAAGACTATTTAAGCTTATGGGTAAGGTAAAGGTATGAGGTGGAGCTGCAGCAAGCGACTAGCATATATGGTGGCTAACATATTCGCAAGAGAGAGCGAGAAGAGAAGGCAAAGCGCGGTCGAGAAACTATGATCAAGAAGTGATCCTAGAACAACCTACGTCAAGCATAACTCCAGCACCGTGTTCACTTCCCGGACTCCGCCGGAAAGAGACCATCACGGGTACACACGCGGTTGATGTATTTTTAATTAAGGTCAACTTCAGGTTTTCTACAACCGGACGTTAACAAATTCCCATCTTCCCATAACTGCGGGCACGGCTTTCGAAAGTTCAAATCCCTACAGGGGCGTCCCAACTTAGCCCATCACAAGCTCTCACGGTCAACGAAGGATATTCCTTCTAGCGGGAAGGCCCGATCAGACTCGGAATCCCGGTTACAAGACATTTCGACAATGGTAAAACAAGACCAGCAAAGCCACCCGAATGTGCCGACAAATCCCGATAGGAGCTGCACATATCTCGTTCTTAGGGCACACCAGATTGTCCAAACTTCCGGTAGACCAGCCCAGAGTTGCCCCTGGTGGCCACCGGTGGCTGACAAGGTGGACCAACACTCAGAGGAGCACTGGCCCGGGGGTTTAAATAAAGATGACCCTTGAGCCGGCCGACTCAAGGGAAAGAAAAGGCTAGGTGGCGAATGGTAAAACCAATGTTGGGCCTTGCTGGAGGAGTTTTATTCAAGGTGAACTGTCAAGGGGTTCCCATTATTACCCAACCGCGTAAGGAATGCAAAATCCGGGAACATAACACCGATATGACGGAAACTAGGGCGGCAAGAGTGGAACAAAACACCAGGCATAAGGCCGAGCCTTCCACCCTTTACCAAGTATATAGATGCATTAATTAAATAAGATATATTGTGATATCCCAACAAGTATACATGTTCCAAACAAGGAACAACATCTCCATGTTCCAATAAGGAACAAACTTCAATCTTCACCTGCAACTAACAACGCTATAAGAGGGGCTGAGCAAAGCGGTAACATAGCCAAACAACGGTTTGCTAGGACAAGGTGGGTTAGAGGCTTGGTTCAACAATATAGGAGGCATGATAAGCAAGTGGTAGGTATCGTAGCATAGGCATAGCAAAAGAGCGAGCATCTAGCAAGCAAAGATAGAAGTGATTTCGAGGGTATGGTCATCTTGCCTGAGATCCCGCAAGGAAGAAGAACGAGTCCATGAAGAAGACAAACAGATGTAGTCGAACGGGTCCTCACAAACGTGACGTTACCGGAACCAACCCGAAGAAGCAACACCGGAAAGAAGCACACAACATAGTAAACAACCAACACAGGAACATGGTATGATATGCGAGATGCGATATGCGATGCATATGCATGATTTGACAAGGAATGAATGAACCTGGCCTCAACTTGGAAATCCAAGTGTGCCACTGGAAAGGTGAGATGAAATTGCTTGGAAACGATATAAAGAACGCCGGAATCGGAGTTATGGTTTGGAAATGGCAAGCAATTCAAATATGACACCGGTCTGCGATATACAGCAAGTGACCGTCTAAATGCAACAAGACGAACATGCTACAACACTCAAACATGGCAACAAAATACATGGCAGGGACCCATACATGATGCTTAACAAAAGAGGAACACCGAGCTACGGCCAATTCATCCATTAACATGTTCAAACAAGCATGGCAAAAGTGCATTTGGTAAACAGATTTCAGACTTAGTGAAATTAACACTTGTCTGGAATTTCAGATCAGGTAGCACACTTTGGAGCATGAAAACTATATGCTACAGGACCTGAACATGGCAAAGTAAAGCATGGCATGAAGCTACTCAAAGAGATTAACAAAAGTCCCTTAGTGACCTTGAGCCAAAAGGGATCAGAAAATACATTTGCAAGCATGTGAACATGGCAAAAACATAGTCAAATCACAGACTTAGTGAAAAACTGGAGCATGCAAATCAGATATCAAGTAGGCATGTTTACGAGCTCGATGCACTCACTACAGAGCAATGCATGACAATCTAAGCATACAGCCATTAAGAATACACATTATACAAGCTAGAAATGGCAAGAACAATAACATAGCATGCACGGATCAACTACAACATCCTCGGCAAAATCGCTAACAAGTAGACAATCTGCCCAGATTCACAAAATAGCAAAAGTAGAGCTCGATTGACTCAAGCTAGGGTGCTCCATAATTGCAAAAAAAGACATGGATGGATAGAGCACTACAAGATTAACAAATCATCCTTACTGATCATCCTCAGAAGAGGCACGTATTACTAGGAAACAACATGAACATATGGCATATCGAGATAAACAGATCAAGGACTTAGTGGAATTGCTAAGTCCCTGAAATCAGCATTAACGAATGCTCCACTTTGCAAGCTAGTGCTAGTCAGCACACACATCACAAAAATACATGGATGGCACCTCTGGAAAGATGACAAAGTATATAACAAAATACATGTAGAGCTCAGGGGCATATCATGCACACATTAATCATGGCAAAAATGACAAATATCTAATTGGAGCAGCAGATCTGACAATTAACTCAAATAGCTCTCTTCCAACAGCATTTCGGGAATCAAGATGAACTCAAATGAAAATGATGCAATGAGATGAAATGATGTACTCTCTGAGACGAACATTTTGATATGCTATACGCGCAAAATGGAGTTACAGATGCGGAGTTACGACATGATGAATATGGACATATGAAACATGGAAATCTCGGGGACTTAGTGAAAATTTAGACCTCTCGGGAAAAGTCAACCCGGGACGAAGCGGTGCGGGACGGAGGGATCCGAATCTGGACGGAGGTGCGTTTGGATCGGGGGAGTGGTGGATCTCATCACACTCTCTTCGGATCCGGCCGGAGTAACTCCGGCGAGCTCGAGGACGAACTCCGGCGGGGTGGCTCGGGCTCCGGCGAGCGTGTGGTGGTGGCACCGGCGGACGATGCCGGCGAGGCGGCGGAGCTTCGGTGTGGCATGGCAGCAACCGGCGAAGGACGGCGACCGGACGGAGGGCGGCGAGGCGAGCTCGAGGCGGCGGGGCGCTCTCTGTGGCCGGTGGGCGACTCCGGCGGCGACCGGAGCTCACGGCGGCGCGGGGCTCCCGAGGCGGCGCGGGGCCGACCAGGCACGGGGCGGCGGCGCGCGCTCGAGGCGACCGAGCGGCGGCGGAGCGAATCGGGGCCCGGGCGGGCCTGCCCTGGGCTCGGCGGGCCGCGGGAGGTGGGAGGCGCGCGGTGGGACAGGTGGCGCTGTCCGGTAGGCTGAGGCGGCGGAGGCGATGACGTGGCACACTCCGATTGGCTGGAGTGATGCGGCCGGCGAGATGGACGCGTCCGCCGGCGGGCGGACATGTCCGGCGGCGCGGAGGGAGTTGGATCTAGGGTTGTACTGCGCGAAAAATTCGGGGAGAGCCACATATATATATAGGTAGAGGGAGCTAGGGGAGTCCAAATGAGGTGCGGTTTTCGGCCACGCGATCGTGATGGAACGCTCTAGATGATGGAGAGGGTTTTGGTGGGTTTTGGGCCACTTTGGAAGGTTGTTGGGCTGCAACACACACGAGGCCTTCTCGGTCCCTCGGTTAACCGTTGGAGCATCAAACGAAGTCCAAATGGTACGAAACTTGACAGGCGGTCTACCGGTAGTAAACCAAGGCCGCTTGGCAAGTCTCGGTCCAATCCGGAAATGTTTAATCCCCACACACGAGAAGAAGGTAGAAATGACCACCGGAGGAGAACGGAGCGCCGGAATGCAAAACGGACAACGGGGAAAATGTTCGGATGCATGAGACGAACACGTATGCAAATGAAATGCACATGATGACATGATATGCAATGCATGACATGCAAGCAATGACAAGGCAACAACAGCGAATAACTGGAGGACACTTGGCACATCGGTCTCGGGGCGTTACATCGGTGGCCTCCCGCACCACCTCTTTGCTCTATAAATACCCCAATATTCCAAAAACCCTAGGGGAGTCGACAAAAATCAATTCCAGCTGCCACAAGTTCTAGAGACTCCAGATCCAATCTAGACACCATCACGGAGGGGTTCATCATCCTCATTGGTGCCTCTCCGATGATGCGTGAGTAGTTCATTGTAGACCTACGGGTCCGTAGTTAGTAGCTAGATGGATTCCTCTCTCTCTTTTGATTCTCAATACAATGGTCTCTTGGAGATCTATTTGATGTAACTCTTTTCGCGGTGTGTTTGTTGGGATCCGATGAACTTTGAGTTTATGATCAGATCTATGTTTTTATCCATGAAAGTTATTTGAGACTTTTGATCTCTTATATGCATGATTACTTATAGCCTCATATTTCTTCTTCGAATCTTTGGTTTAGTTAGGCCAACTAGATCATTTTATCTTGCCATGGGAAGAGGTGTTGCGGTGCTTGATCCCAGTGACAGAAGGGGAACCGAGACGTATGTATCGTTGCTATTAAGGATAACAAGATGGGGTCTATTTCTACATAAATAGATCTTGTCTACACGATGTCATCATTATTATTGCATTACTCCGCTCCTTCATGAACTGAATACACTAGATGCATGTTGGATAGCGGTCGATGTGTGGAGTAATAGTAGTAGATGTAGGTAGGAGTCGGTCTACTAATCTTGAACGTGATGCCTATATAATGATCATTGCCTGGATATCGTCATGATTATTTGAAGTTCTATCAATTGCCCAACAGTAATTTGTTTACCCACTGTATGCTATTTTTCTCGAGAGAAGCCACTAGTGAAATCTACGGCCCCCGGGTCTTTTCTTTATTATATTTGCCTTCACGATCTATTTTTATTTGCTTTTATTTTTAGATATATTAATCCAAAAATCCAAAAAATACCTTGCTGCAATTTATCATTATTTATTTTATCTCGCGTTCCCGCGAGATCTATTTATCCAATCTACTACAATTTTACCTATCTTTTTACCCGTGAGGGATTGACAAACCCTCTCTTACGTCGGGTTGCAAGTATTTATTCTTTCTGTGCAGGAGCTGTTTACGTGGTGTTGCGTGGTTCTCCTACTGGATCGATAACCTTGGTCTCATCACTGAGGGAAATACCTACCGTAGCTGTGCTGCATCATCCCTTCCTCTTTGGGGAAATATAGTTCAAGCCGCATCACGTAGAAGCAGTCCTCCCTTGTGACATCATTCACGACGCACCCCGAGTACGCATGTACGAGGAAAAAGAAGCCGAGCTGGATTGGCAGGATGACCTAGACGCCCTGGAAGAAGAAAGGGACGTAGCTTGGGCTCGTTCTATGTTTTACCAGCAATAGGCTCGACGCTACCAGAGTAGGGAAGTTCGGGTGAAGGCATACAAAGTTGGAGAACTCGTCCTCCGCCTCCCAGAGAAGCAAAAGAACAAACTCTCGCCCAAGTGGGAGGGCCCTTTCATAATTGATGAAGTGTTAGTCGGAGGAGCCTAGGAGCCTATCGCATTCGCAATCCGGCCGACGACCGCCTCGAACCAAACCCCTGGAACGCAGCCCGACTCCGGCGCTTCTACGGCTAAGTGCATCCATGTGAGTCAACTATCCCTTTCCTCATTGTAAATTTCTTATTTTTCTTCCCAAGGAATTAGGATCTCCCGGGCCCTGTTCGGATAAACTAAATTCAGTTTAGGCCCTTTTCCATTGCACATTTTCAAATGCAATACCCAGATTTAACTTGGGGGCTCCTTTAAAGCAGCCAATTAATATATTTTCCGTGCACGTAATTGTCTCTGTCGAGTTTGCAGTCTCCCGAATACCTCTTCAGCCATCATATGCACCGATTTGACTTAAGTTTTTTTGCCAAGATGGGTTGCTTGGCTCCTGTGCTTAACCCCCTACGTTCCCGATTGTTCGGCTAGGGGGTAAAGGGAGCACCTCTGTGATTGTTACAACCGGGTCAGCCGCGTCCGTACCTCAGACAGGTGAAGCCGAAAGCTAGATTTCTTAAGAACATAATGGGTCAGCAATGAGGAAAACTATAGTAATCTTGGTGTTCGTCACCAACAATTGGGGATTCGGCCCTCGCACCAATGATTCACATACTCCGAGTATCCAAATACAAACATCTACACTTGGCATGACGAACCTGAAGAAAGGAACCCATGGAGGAACTATTTTCTTCAGAAGATGTTTCTTACGTAATATAACATAACTCTCCGCATGTGTTTTTGTCTGTTCATACCAAAAGGCCGGATTGCCTGGTTACTAGAAGTGATTTCTTGCTTACATTAGGTCACGTAGTACGGAACACTCCCTGATCCCTGGTCAGGGAGGCAGAAGCCGATGGCCGGTTAAGACAATGTTTTTCAGTATGGATCGAGGCCGTTTGATGTAAAGTACATAGATACATAGAATCAAATATATCACTCTTTGTCCACATTGTCTATTATGCTATCTAAAGCACAATCCCTCCGGGAGAGCAGAGCTGCAGGCATCACTTGGTCATAGACCAAGTGAAGGGGTATTTCCTGCCCATTCGGCCCTACTGGTCCAACACAAGCCATATGCTCTGGCTCAAGTTTCCTGAATCGGGTTTTCACCATGGCCCATGATTCTCGTGCCCCCTCCCGACAGGATGATATTTTCCATAATTCAAAGCGTCGTCGAGCTCCCTTAAAGTGATTCGCCAGTTCAACCATATCATCCGGCGCCACTTTGGTCGGCCATAATGCCTTGACCATGTTCTTCATAGCTTTTCGAGCCCTCTCAGGAATCACAGATAGTTCTTTTAAAGGATCCCCGCCAAAGGAATTGACCTCTTCTCCGGGCCGACCAGTCAGGAGACCAAGCATAAAGCATGGAAAATTTGTTATATTCAAGCATTGTAGAGCAGCTATGTACATCCAATTCTTAAAAAAACACTTACTGAACATGCCACTTTTTAATCTTTGGTTGTCTCCCAGCTTGCGCCAATTGAGCTTTCAAACTCTCCATTTCTTGGCTTGTTGCTGCTTCTCTGCCTTTAGTTTGTTGGTTTCCTCATGGCTTCATTTTAACACCCGTAGACCGGCTTGATGCTGTGACTCAGCATACTATTGGAACTCTTTGGCGACATCCTAGTCCTTTTGTAGTTGACCTATGAATTCAGCTGCTATAAGAAGGCCGGTGTTAAAGAGGGCACATTGGCATAAATAATGCATGTTAAAAGCTTCCCTCACCATGGGCCTCGCTGGTGAACTTTTTCACCGCCTCTAATTCGGCTTTCGCATCAGTCAATTGTGTTCACTCAAATCTAGGCCCTCAGACAGTTTCTTGTTCTGGTCCTTCATAGTCCACCGAAGACAATAATTTACATTTGCAGACCCTTAACTCGGCCGTGCCGTCCGAATAAAGGCTCAGGGACTACTGGGTTAGCATTTATATTTGGTTGTTAGAACCTATCCCTTACATGTATATTGACCGACAGAAGGTTAGCAATCCCCTCAAGGCCTGTTTGAGCCGCTCCGAGGTATGTGTCAACTGAATTAAAGGCGTTAAACTCTTGATCAGAAAAGGTAGCATGGCGCAAGGACTCCTTCCCTCATTGATGATTCATCATGCTTTCAACTTCAGAGTTGGTGACCGAGACATCATCAGGAGAGTCTTCGGCCGCATCCTGCATCGACCCCTATCTGTACTGAGGGTCCTCGGCTGTATCCTGACACTCCCTTGACGTCTTTGGTTGGTCGGGGTGATACCTTTTTCCTGCAAACACAGATTGAATGTAAATACAGCCCCACAGTGATGAAGCCACTAACGAGCTGATGGCAATTTCCAAACAGACTACCTATTTTCCACAGATATGTTTGGTGGAGCTCCCGCATCCGCCTTTCGTTTGAGGGTTCCTTTGTTTGATGGAATTGACGTCGCCCCCGTTGGTGTTCAGCGCGAGGTACGACGACCCTTGGGAGTAGAAGTTAGCATAACCGGAGCAGCGTGAGGCGAATGCCCTGTTCAAGAGAAGGCCTTCTTGCTACTTACGACGGAGGAGGGGAGAAGCCCGGGGTGATCGTCTATGATGGCCACCTTGGAACCATCAAGGGTTCCTGAAAGCAAACCCCCTCCTCAAAATCGATGGACACCTCCGGGTCCTCATGAAATCCCGGGTCATTGTCGCGGGAGTGGTCCACCGGCTGGGGGGAAGGGCAGCTGATGCTCTCTACTTGGTGTACCTAGCTCTGTTCGAAAAAATGGTTGAGACAATCAGTATCCGGATATAATGTCCGGGCAATGTCCGCGGATTTTCTTAAAAAAACTTACCCATTCGACGGGGTCATAGCCCGAGTAGCCTTTCCAGTTTCTTGGGTGGGCGAACTCTTCTTCCTCGCCTTTGAATAGATCTGCCAATATGCCGGACATCGCTTTTGAGCTATCCGGCCCCTGCCACTTGTAGCGGGACGCATCGCTCATCCCGTTGTAGCATCATAGAGGGTGCACCCTTTGTTGAAGGGGTTGCACACATTGATCGATGATTGCGGCCATTACGTCAATCATGGTCAGTCCACTGTGAGTCAGCAACCTTACCTTTGTGGCTAGGCACCGCACCTCGGTAGACTCTCCTCGAGAGGGGCTTTAGGGCTGCTAGTTAAGATGCTTCTTTACCAGATCATCCAAATACTCGGGCAGACCTCTCTGGGCGAGTTTCAACAGGGGGACATCTTCGATATAAAACCACTCCGAAGACCATTCTTCGGAGTCTTTCTTTGGAGTTCCAATAGGATATCCAGTGCCAGCTATACGACACACTTCGGCTCTGCCCACTTCAAAAATTGGCCGCCCGTGGGTACGAGGGACAAGGCAAAAGTACTTCCTACATAATTCAAAATGGTCCTTGCAACCCAGAAACATCTCATAGAGAGTGATGAAGCCAGAGATATGCATGATTGATCCAGGGGTGAGGTGGTGGAGTTGGATCCCGTAAAGCTCTAATAGGCCCCTCAAGAAGGGGTGAATAGGGAATCGCAAACCTCTTAGAAGGAAGGATACAAAACATACCCTCTCATCTTTGCTTGGAATGGGAAAGTTCTCTATAAAGGCCTTGCTGTTTGCCGAGGTTAATCCAGCACAAACGGGTATGAGATCTGCGGCTGGAAGGTATCCTTGCCGCTGGAGGTCGCATAGCTGGAGCTGTGAAACTGAGCAGCTGGACCAATCTCCTGGAATTTGGCCATGAGGGCGCAAGGATGAGCCTGGGGCGCCAGCCCTGAGCCTTGAGTCTTCTTTGAGCAGGATGGATTTCTATCCAGGGGATGAATGGGTCACTCGATGTGTGTGTGACGCCCCTGATTCAATCGTACACTAATCATACACGCAAACGTGTACGATCAAGATCAAGGACTCACGGGAAGATATCACAACGCAACTCTAAACACAAATAAAAGTCATACAAGCTTCATATTACAAGCTAGGGGCCTCGAGGGCTCGAATACATAGCTCGATAGACAAGCGAGTCAGCGGAAGCAACAATATCTGAGTACAGACATAAGTTAAGCAAGGATGCCTTAAGAAGGCAAGCACAAACATCAACGATCGAAGAGGCAAGGCCTCCTGCCTGGGACCTCCTAATTACTCCTAGTCATTGGCGGTCTCCATGTAGTAGTAGGCATCCTCAGGATAGTAGTAGTAGTCGGTGGGGTGGCATCTGGCTCCTGGGATCCACCATCTAATCGCAACAACCAGGTATAGGGGAAAAGGAGGTAGCAAAGCAACCGTGAGTACTCATCCAAAGTACTCGCAAGACTTACACCAGATCTAAACTAAATATGCATCAGTATCAAAGGAATGAGCTATATGTGTGGACTGAACTACATAATGCCAGAGGAGAAGGGGAAAGCCTAGCCTATCGAAGACTAACATCTTCAAGCATCTTACAACATTCAGAAGAGTATAGAATAGCATATTATAATTAACAAGCATGTTGTAGTATTAACGCCCAGAGATCCTTCCTCGACTCCCTGTGAGAAAGCAATCCTGGAGCCAACATATCCATCACATATCTCAAGTATCCATTTCTAGTTATAATAGATCAGGATACCACACCGAGCATCCATTACCGTGGACACGGCTATTCTAATAGATAATCTTCCCTGTAGGGGTGCACCACATTTCCCAACACGCTTGATTACTCTGGCCGAAACATAGTTTACTGGGTCAATGCCCGTCCTCGGAAGATCAACATGTCGCAGCCCTACCTAGGATCAGCAGAGAGGTCCCCACCGGTCTACATCCTAAGCGCTCTGAGGTCTTGGGCCCATCACCCATTGCACTCCAGGTCGTTGCATCCAGGGAGGGTCCAGGATCCACCTCTGTCATGGATGGTGCCAGCCCAGTCGTGCCGCAATGCTGAACTAGACGTCTGACAAAGCTTCTGCTGATACTATGATGCCGAGTGCCCATAACTATTCCTACATGGTGGTTAGTGCATATAGGCCAGTGGCCAACTATGAACAAATACCCAAACCTGTTAGTACATTATTAAAAGAAATGATGGTTGTCGGGACAAGCCTGGAGCTACCACCCCTCCTGGGTGATACCGCTAAACAGCCAGCCGCCACCGTAACATCTCATGGGTGCTCTCTGGGCCCGCCCCACTTTCACAGGTATCTCTCGCGGGTGCTCACTAGGCCTGCCTGACTTTCACAAAGGTCTGTATTAAAGTCAAGGTAATCGTGTGTCCAAAACATCAAGGGGGAAAACCTGAGGAATCACCCTCGATGGATTCCACTCGATGTAATACTCATGGTGAGCATAGGAGGAATCATCCTCTAGGTTCACACTAGAGGTGTTGCACGAAGAGTCATATCAAGAGTGGTGAAGGAGGAATCACCCTCGAAGACCACGACCGATTAGCTATAGTACAAATATATCATTAGGAGTGCGTTAAGAGGTATTACCCTCGGCACTCGTAGTAGTTCTGCAGAGCTAAGCAACTAAGGGGGGGTGATGTGATGTGTCGGGCTCTGGTCATCGATCATGTTGATCGAGTCATCGGTCAACAAGCCAGGGCAACTGGGACAAGTAGAGGGGTCACTAATAACCAACCTATACTAAGCAGTTTAGGATAAGCAGGTAAGGTACAATGAGCAGGTTACAAAAGCAAGCTATGCATCAGAATAGGAGCAATCAAGTACAATAGCTAAATCTAATGCAAGCATGAGAGAGAATGAATGGGCGATATCAGAATGATCAAGGGGAGTTTGCTTGCCTGGAAGCTCTGCTCAAAAGGGAGAAGGGTCATCGGTGACGTCGTCGATCACAGTGGCATCAACACCAGTCTCGAGTTCTACCGGAGAGAAGAGGGGGAAGAAACAGTAAATATAAGGCACACAGATGCATGACATGACAAGAAGCAAAGCTAGGGGTGTTCTAACGTAGTGCTACACAGTACCGGTGAAGGGGAATAACATCCGGGAAAGTTTTCCCGAACTTTGACATTTTTCGAACAGATGAAAGAGAGGGGATGGTTCCATGTTCGCTATGCTAGGGGCATGTGTGAGATGAACGGAGGTCATATTCGGATTCGTCATATTTTTCTGAGCAACTTTCATATATAAATTATTTTCATCGGAGTTACATATATTTTTCTAGGATTTTTCAAAGTTTAAAACATTTTCTGAAATTATTATTAAACCTAAAATGAATTTAGCACGTCAGTCTGGCGTCAGCAGTCAACCTAGCTAGTTGACTAGTCAAATTGACGCTCGAGACCCACCTGTCCGTGGCACAGAACTAATTAGGGCTTAATTAAATTAAACCAGGGTTAATTAGCAAGTGGGGCCCCATTGTTAGTGACCAAACTAATTAACAATTAAGTTTTAGTTATAAAAATGTTAATTAAGGGGTTGGGCCCATCTGTTAATGACTGGACGTGCCTAGTTAGCAGGGTTGACCTGGTCAACTGGCCCACTGGGCCCGCGGGATTCAGTTGCCAGTGACCAGGAGGTGCCACGTGGGCACTGAGTCGGGAGGGGGGGGGTGCCAGAGTAACTCCGGCGAGCCGTTTCGCGGCGGCGTGCGTCGGGAGAAGCTCGGGATTTGGCTAGGGGGCGTCAAAAAGGGCGTGGCCGGTGGCGCTCGAATGCTGACGTCATCGCATGTCCAACCGTGGTAACGACAGTGGCTGGGACAACCGGAAACGGCGCCGGTGTTGAGGTCCACGGTCGTCGGAGTTGGGCGAGGACAGAGTCGCCGATAGGGGGCACGAATGGAGGCACGGGTGGGCTCTTTCGAACGCTGGGTCGACGCCGCATCGAGTGGTGATAATAGGCGACACTGGAGAGGCCGGAGCTGGCCGGAGCAGCGACGGGGAGCGACGGTGGCGCAAGGCAGCAGTAGCTACAGGTGGAAGTGAGGTGAGCGATGAGCGGCGAGGTCGAGGCAGCAAGCAGTGGCAAGGGGCGGCTAGGCGATGTGGCGAGCATGGCGGGAGGGGAGCATGACGTGGCCCTGGGAAGTAGTAGGCGCGGGCGCGCGCGCACTGGAGACAAAAGCGCGACCAAGTGTGGGCGAACACACGTGGGAGCAGAGCTCCGAGTCGTGGCGAGCAGCGGCAGCATACGACGAGCGCGGCTGACGTGGTGGGTGTAACCCCCTGGATTTTTCCCTTTTCTTTTTCTGATGATTTTCTTGGATTTCTTGATTTGATTTGCTTTTCTGTGGCTATGTGGTTCTGAAACTTGGGAAGATCATGTCTTCCTAGGTTTTATAGTGGCTTGTCATCCTCATCATCATCCCAAGATCATGTCATTTTCATCCTTGACCTAATCCGATATTCTTTTTATTGGGAATATTCCTTTTTCTATTAAAGGAATAACTCTTTAGCCTAGGTTGTGAAGCAACCTATATTTTTGTCACTCCCAAAATTCCCAAATAATTATCATAAATTGTTTGGGTCATATCTTCCATAAATATGTCAAAATCCTTCCTTGGCATCATCAAAGATAATTCACAAATATTCCTTTTCTCATTCTGCCCTAAGTGGTTGTTTGAGAAGGAAATGCCATTTATCTTTTCTTGATTGATGCCAAACTTTTTGGACATCTTTTCCTGTCCATATCATTGCCCCATGCCAAAATTCAACTCAATTTTTCTAGTAAATATTCATGAGCAATTTTTCAAAGTTCCTGTCTGAGGGAAGCATGTGTGAAGGAAGTATAAGCTAGGCATATCCAAATGAGTTGAAATTTTGCAAGGTCCTTCATATGAAAAAATCATGACTCTCCACAAAATTTGAGCTCATGTAACTCATCTATGTCCAGCTCCAAATCTTGGATTTTGGTCAGATTTTCATTTTGTGAAGCAACCATATTTTATATTGTTTCATGTAAGCTAAAAATTTACCAGGACATTCTCCTACCCATATCAACTCTCTCCACCAAGTTTTGGCCTATTTCATTAATCCATTTGCCCTGGGCAATTTTTCCAAAATTCTGTCCAGAGAGATGCTATATGAAGTAAGTGCTAGTTTGATACATCAAACTTCAGAGGATCATTACCACCTAACCACAGTGCCCTTGATCAATTCATCACCTCATTTGTAACCTAGCTTGGAGGGACTACATGCCATACATGGTCGGCCCGGCCAGAACGCACCTCTGGCACCCGTGCACGCGGTGATCACGCTTGCGTCACGCTAATGGCAAGCTATGGTTTGTTCCGGCCATTGTTCTTGTCCACTCCCTCGTCGTCTTGACGTCCAACCTTGTCCAGGAGCTCCCCCGTGCTCCACTGCCTCATCCCATGCACGGTCCCCTCCAGATTCGCCATGAATGCGCCGCAAAATCCGTGCCCGTGCCGCGTCCAGCCCCTATCCTCCATTAGAGCACTGCTCAAGCTCGCCCGTAATGCTCTAGAGGCTTCCTCCGCGCCTATTTAAGCACCTCCGAAGTGTTCCGCAGCTCACCACTCCCTCCCTCGCCTCTCCCGACCACCGGGGTTGCCTCTCCTCGCTGTTTTCTTCCCGGGCCACCTCGGCCATCACCAGAGTTTGCTCCTCCCCGGCCACCTTGAGCCCCCCCTCGCTGTTCCACCACCTCCACCGCATTCCCCTCTTCTCCGCGAGTCGTCCCACCCCCTCTCCCCTCACCGGAGTTGCCCGCATTGCCGAGAACCACCGCCGCCCGTAGCTCTCTGCCTCCTCCCTGCTTCCTCCCGTCACTACTTTCTCCTCTGAACGGATGCGCCTCGGCCCCCCGCACCCGCCGGTGGTCGCCGCTCGGCCGGAGACGGCCTGAGCTGGCCGGCCCCCCCAACGCCCCTCTCCTCTGTTCCCCTCCTCTATCTCGTGCAGGACAGGAGCGAGGAAGAAGACGACGAACGCTTGCCCCCTCCCCCTGCGCGTGGGACTCTCCCGTCAGTGGCCCAGCCGACCGCTGATGTGAATAAGTGGAGGCACGTTTTCTCTTATGCGCTTTCCTCTTCTGAAGGCGTATTCCAGTAAAAACGTTTTCCGTTTGAGGAAACGTACTGGTGTTGTTTTGCGACTTATAATACGCTTTCCTTTACAGAAAATGTATTCGGCCCGAAGGCGCTTTCAGTTTTTCCTCCAGGGGCCTATTTGCTGATCTTTTTCACCGATAGGTCCCTGATCTTCCACCGTCCGTATCTTCGCGACCGTAACTCCGATCGAGGTGAAACCAATGCTCACTTCTTCGTCTCTTCGAGATCTTTCTGTTGGTAGTATTTTCACTAGGTGGTCCCACAGTGAAAATGACCATTTTTCTCTTCTAATCAGCCCCCTCTGAGAGAGAACCGTCCGACATTTCGTTTTGCGCCTTCACCGCACTTCTTCCCGGAGTCTTCGTCATCCCCAGGCAAGCCACAACAGCCACTTACATGATAGCCATGCAGTAGCCATGGTTTCTACTTGAATATTTAATAAAAGTTTGCCCGTTATTTGTCTGCTTGTTTGCTACTACTGTCGTTGTCTCGGTTATGCTTGAAGATTCATGTTCACCTTCATGATATGTTCCGATGCATCTCGTTATCTTGTACTACTTGCTAGTACTATTTTCTCATGTTATGCTTGGTAGCAGTAGTACATGCTGATAGTAGTGATGTTCAGTCTGATGCATGTTTACCGTCTGTTATCCAGTACCGTTGGTATGCATTTTCCTTTGCATCCAGTTGATTACATGCTTACTTGGTAGTATTCTTGTTATGTTCTTGCATGGTATTTATTTATGATGCTAGTAGTCATGCTATGCTCATGTGTAATATTATGTTTATGCTCGTCAGTATGCCATGCTCATTTGGTTAAATGCTTCATTGTGGTTATACTCGATGATTATGTTGCACCTGCATGCTTATGTTGATACCATGCTCATGCATTGTAGTTGCATCATGTTATTTTAATATGGCTCAGCTCATTGCATTCAAGTTTAACCGGATAATAATGAACTCGAACAACTATTGGCTGAGTCATCGTGCCACCAAATCGAGCTGATCAGTGCAACCATATTTTCCTTTTATGGGAAGGCCCTAATGTAGTCTATTGTCATGACTCTTGCCGGTGCCTCCAATGAAGGACGGTTATGGGTGCGCGCTACCCTGATCAGGTAGGCGGACATAAACCTTGTGTGCCTGTTGTTGCTGTAAGGATCCTTGTCCCTGTTTGGGACCGTTTATGTTTTGCGACGATGGTGGCTGGCCACGTAGGTGGCGGATGCCACGAGTTGACATCGGGGCCACCCAAGACTTAGCCCAAAGGGGAGTTTGTCGGAGTGGTTGGGAGAGTGTGATGGCAATAGATCGGTTTCTCGGAATGCCATTGGTCCACCTGAATGGGAGCACGAGGCCATGGGTTCCGTGGTGTGGGTATAGTGTGCTAACCTCTGCAGAGTGTGTGTTTAAATCTATCGATAGCCGCGCCCGCGGATATGGGCCCAGTTCGTAGTCGGTCACACTATGAGCCAACTACAATAATAACCTGATTAATGATAACCCTGGTTAGATGATGAGAAAGAGATTGGTTGTGATCGAGAGAGGATCACGGTGGTATCATGGATACCAAAATTGGTTGATCTTTATGTGATCGCGAGATGATCATGGAGGTATCGTGGATAGCGATGTTGGTATCATGGAGGTATCGAGAGAGGATCGCGAGATGATCTGTATGCCATGTATCATGTTCATGATTGCTTTAACCTACTAATGCCATGTTGTTGTTTGTCGTGACTGCTTTTGGTTAATTGTGAGCTTGGAAGTACATTCAATGTACTGACCTGGCGTGTCATGCCAGTTTCAGGTCGTGCCTGGTTGCTTACTTGTTTGGTGTGGTACCCGTGCTCGCGAGCTAGGATAAACGTTCCAGCTAGAGTCCCTGTGGATTGGAGTCCATCATCATTGTTCGTTGTTCCGCTACCAGTAGAGGTTCCGCTTCCTCGAGTTGTTATGCTGCTTGCATAGAGCAACTGTGGTTGGCGTAGCATCGCTGTGCCGGTGTTATTCATTGTAATATCGGAGATCTTGTATTCGTATTCATGTTGTAATGGGGAGCTGGTTTGTTCTATGCTAAGCAGTGTTGTCGGAGTAAATAACCATGGGTAGCCTAGCCGGCTCCCCCTGGCCCTTCTGAAAAAATTACGAGCCGATTCGGCCCTCAAGAATCCAAGACACAGGGCCGCCTTCCCCTTGCCAGGTGTCTCCAGGCCGGCTATCGGAAGGCGGCCCAACTTCAGCCCTCATGAAGAAAAGCCGCGGGAGGGCCGGCTCCGAGAAGCCGGCCGCGAGAAGGCCGACTCCAAGAAGCCGGTTCCCATAAAGTGGTCAAGATCGTACCCTCGAAGTCCGCATCCACATAACGGTGATGTGACGGGGCGTGGCTACAGTGAAGCCTGCCACCCCCGAATCCCGGAGCACGCCTGGCACAGTGCGCCGTACGGGTGGCCATGACCCGTCTGACGCAGCATTGTTGCCACGTTGACCCTGATGTCATCCACGACAGGCTACATGTACGGCCCACGGGCGGTGGGCCTCTTCGGGCAGAGAGACACCCGAAGGCGGCCAGACCTCCCCCAGTCGGCCCAAGATAGAGCCAGCTCCCCACAGCCGGCTTGCCACCTCCCTCGAAGAAGACGCCCCATTAAGGAGACAAGACGCGGTGGGGCTACAGTGATCGCCCACTGGGCGGCGGCACTGTAGCCACGCCCACTTCGGTGAAGCCCTCGCCACCAAGATTGAGCAACAGTAACCAGCCGCCGACAAGGCCCTGACAGTGGGGCCTGCTTGTCGACCAAGGAGCCGGCAGCCGGCGGAACCCACTAGCTGGCGGGCCCCAGCAGCCGGCGCAGAAGCCGGAGAGCGTAGACACAGACGGCTGGGCCCTGCACCCAGCCGGATTACCATTGTACCCCCGGGGGGTAGGCCTATATAAACCCCCCGGGGCATCCATGCAAAGAGAGATCAATCCCTGCTAGTCTCAGACACCACATAGGGAGGAGAAGAGAGCAAGCCATGCCCTTCTTCCTCCTCTCGCCAAACAGCTCAAGGAGCACCGCGTAGCTACTTGTTCATCTAGTGACCATGCGGAGACCCCGCAGAGCAGCAGTAGGGGTGTTATCTCCACGGAGAGCCCCGAAGCTGGGTAAGATTCACCGATGTGCATGTCTTCGCCTCATCCCGCTTCTAGGCACCGGCGACGTCTTACTGGCTCCCACAATGATAAGCCACCCGTTGGCATATGTCGCACCTACCACCCAACATTTGGCGCCCACCGTGGGGCTAGGTGCACCGCCGTCCGGAGACCTGTTCTGGACGGGAACCCTCTTCCTCCCCCGCGAGCGTAGCCAGCCCGGCATGCTCGATGGCGCTTGCCATGACGCGCTACAATGCGTCACCAACATCTGTGCGGCGAGCAGCCTCGCCGATCTCCTTGACAAGACTCTCATCTCTGACGAGCTCGCCTCCGACGCGGGCACCGACCACCTCGTCAACCTCCTCGGCCAGCTCCACGTCTCTGGCGAGCCTGCCGTGGACTTGGAGTCGGTTGGCTCCACCGATCCGATGCCTGTCGACTCCGACACGGCCTCACTCGACACGTTCCCCACCAACGTCGCAATCTATAACGACCCGCTTCCCCGGGCCGATGGCTGCGACGCTGTCACCACCGAGGTGATGGTCATCGGCCACGGCGACGCTTCTGACGAGAGCGCCCACGACGCCCCGCACGCGGCGGTCCACGACTTGTCCATCCCCCTCCCGGCCGATGCCGACGCTGAAGCACTGGAAGCTCGCCGCCTTGCCCTCCTCGCGGAGGGCCGGAAGTTGGTTTCCATGAGACGCCTCGCTGAGGCCCACCGACGCGAGGCCGACCGCGCCGCCCTTGGTACGCCGCCCCCAGGCAGGCCTAGCCGGGCCGGCGTTGTTAGACCGCGCGGCGCTGTTGTCGCCGATACGCTAGGAGTCGACCGCCTAGTCTATGCTAGTCCACTCGAGAACCTGCGCGCCGCCCAGGCGGCCGTAGACGAGCTAGATGGACTGGGGGCCGAAGAACTCCCCCACATGACCCGACGCATCCAGCAGCTGATCGATGCAGCCGCGCAGCGGCACGAAGCCGACGCCCGGGCGGAAAGCCCACCCCCACGCCGAGATCACGGCGCGATGTCCCGGACGCCGACTACGGGTAAAACCCGCGCGCGACGCGAGAAAGAACCGGCTGCCAGCCGAAGCCGAACCCGAATCTCCATTGAGCGAGACGCAGAAGGCCACCCCGGGCCATGGAGTGGCGGGGCAACCCGCCTCCGCCCCGGCCCCGTGGAGAGAGATATCCCACCCTGCCGCCTGTTGCGCATCCGACTCTCAGCGGCCGGCTAGGTCGCCGCGAAGGAGTCTGGCGAGAACGACGCCCGCCATCGGATCGACCGCCTGGCGCGATCCCTAGCGCTAGAAGAAGAAGACGATGTCGGCCCGCCTTGCTTCGGCCCCCGCATCCGCGACGAGCCTTTCCCCAAAGGGTTCTCGCTCCCAAGGGACACGCCCAAGTACAACGGCTCCGTGAAGCCGGAAGATTGGTTGATCGACTACTCCACGGCGGTTAGCATAGCCAACGGCAACAGGCGCGTTGCTGTGAAGTACATGCCCCTCATGCTGCAGGGCACGACGCGGACCTGGCTCAACAGCCTCAAGCCATACAGCATCAACAGCTGGCTAGACTTCACAGAAGCCTTCGTCCGCAACTTCACCAGCACCTACAAGCGGGCTCCCAAGCCCAGACAGCTCTCCTTGTGCGTACAAGGCCCCGCCGAGTCCACTCGCGACTACCTCACGCGCTGGGCCGAGCTCCGCAACTCTTGCGAAGGGGTGCACGAGGTGCAAGCCATAGAATACTTCACTGCCGGGTGCCGAGAAGGCACCCTCCTCAAGCACAAGCTCCTCTGCGACGAGCCGACTACCCTCGACGAGCTTTTGATCATAGCGGACAAGTACGCCACCGCCGACTCCTCGATGAAGACCGAACTCCGGGTAGACGCGTCTGGAAAGGTACTCAACCCGGCGCCCAAGACGCCGGCTGGGGACTCCGGCCGACGCCCCCACCAGAACGACCATAAGCGCAAGGGCCCGGTGCCGCCCTCCACCAGTCGGCAGGTGGCCACAGTCGAAGACGAGCAGCCCGAAGCGCGGCCCGCACCCAAGAAGCAGAGGGGCGGCAAGCCGGCTTGGCAGCCGGCCTTCTCCTACGAGCAGACTCTCGACGCCCCGTGCAAGTTCCACAGCAGCGCGAAGCCGTCCAACCACACGACCCGGAAGTGCCACTGACTCACCTGAATCTCTAAAGGCGAAGGGCTCGCACCGCCTCCGCCTGCCGGTCCGCCGCCTCCGGCTCCGCAGCCACCGGCCGCTTGGCCCGCAGTCAGAGCCGTGCACGATGAGTTCCCCGACGAGCATGCCGCCTATATCATCTTTACAAGTCAGCCCGAAGACCAGTGCAGCAAACGCCGAGAGCACCAAGAAGTCAGCATGGTTGCTGCCAACCCCGCCGAGCACATGCATTGGTCAGAAAAACCTATCAGCTGGAGCCGGACCGACCACCCAGAGGTGATGCCGTCTCCCGGCTCTTATGCGTTGGTTTTGGATGCCACCCTTGCAACGGATAGACGCGCTGCCCGATTCTCCCGCGTGCTGATAGACGGCGGGAGCAGCATCAACATCTTGTACCGTGACACCATGGAGAAGCTGAATGTCAAGACGAAGCAACTCATGCCTACTCGGACTGTGTTCCATGGCATCGTACCCGGCCTGTCCTGCGCCCCCATTGGCAAGATCAAGATTGATGTACTTTTTGGGGACAAGGAGCATTTCCGCCGGGAAGCGATCTGGTTTGGAGTGGTGGACCTGGAGAGCCCTTACCATGCATTGCTTGGCCGACCTGCCTTGGCCAAGTTCATGGCAGTTCCCCACTATGCCTACCTCAAGATGAAGATACCGAGCACCAAAGGCGTCATCACCGTAGCCGGCGATTACAAGAAGTCCTCTGAGTGCGCAGCAGCCAGCAGCCGACTGGCCGAGTCCCTTGTGATTGCCGAAGAAAAGAAGATGTTGGACCGAGTCGTGGCCATGGCCGGCGAGCAGTCGGCCTTGTCCCCCAATCCCAAGGAGCATGATGCTGAAGGATCTTTCCAGCCAGCCAAGGAGACGAAGAAGATACCTCTTGACCCTGAGCACCCAGAGAGGTTTGCCGTCATCGGGGAAAACCTAAACAGCAAATAGGAAGGCGAGCTCGCCGATTTCCTCCATGAGAATTGGGACATCTTTGCATGGTCCCCCAAGGACATGCCGGGCGTTCCGAAGGAATTCGCCAAGCACAAACTACACGTCCGAGAAGACGCAAAGCCAGTCAAACAACCCCTCCGCCGACTGTCGGAGGAGAAACGCAGGATTGTGGGAGAGGAGATAGCCCGGCTTCTGGCAGCCGGCTTCATTATGGAAGCTTTCTTTCCAGAGTGGCTCGCCAACCCGGTCCTCGTGCTAAAGAAGAACAACAAGTGGCGCATGTGTATAGACTACACGAGCCTCAACAAGGCCTGCCCCAAAGATCCCTTTGCCCTGCCAAGGATTGACCAAGTGATAGACTCCACGGCCAGATGCGAGCTGTTGAGTTTCTTGGATGCTTACTCAGGGTATCACCAGATAAAGTTAGATCCGGCAGACCGCCTGAAGACCGCCTTCATCACGCCATTCGGAGCCTTCTGCTACCTGACTATGACATTCGGCTTGAGAAATGCCGGTGCCACTTTTCAGCGTTGCATGCAGAAGTGCCTCCTCAAGCAACTCGGCAGAAATGTCCACGTCTATGTAGACGACATTGTGGTGAAGACGGAGAAGCGCGGCACCTTGCTGGAAGACCTCAAGGTAACATTTGAGAACCTACGCCGGTTCCAAATCAAGCTTAACCCCGAGAAATGCGTGTTCGGAGTGCCAGCCGGCCAGCTCCTAGGCTTCCTGGTCTCCGAACGCGGCATCGAATGCAACCCAGTAAAGATCAAGGCCATTGAGAGAATGGCGATTCCCACCAAACTTCGAGACGTCCAGAAGTTTACTGGATGCTTGGCCTCCCTGAACTGCTTCATCAGCCGGCTCGGAGAGAAAGCTCTTCCCCTCTACCGCCTCATGAAGAAGACCAACCACTTCGAGTGGAATGACCAAGCCGATCAAGCTTTTCACGAGCTGAAGAAGATGCTGGCCACGCCGCCTGTCCTGGCGGCGCCGACTGAGAAAGAGCCCATGCTCCTCTACATTGCCGCAACTAGCCGGGTGGTCAGCACCGTCATCGTAGTCCAATGCCCAGAAGAAGGCCGAGCCCAGCCGGTCCAGAGGCCGGTGTACTATTTGAGCGAGGTGCTGTCTACCTTGAAGCAGAACTACCCGCACCACCAGAAGATGTGCTACGGCGTGTACTTCACCGCCAAGAAGCTGAAGCCCTACTTCCAAGAGCATCCCATCACGGTTGTATGCACCGCCCCGCTGGCCGAGATCATAGGCAGCCGGGATGCATCCGGCCGGGTGGCGAAATGGGCCATCGAGCTGGCCCCCTATAAGATCTTCTACCAGCCTCGCACCGCCATCAAGTCCCAAGCATTGGCCGACTTCCTCGTCGACTGGGCCGAGACCCAGTACCTACCGCCGGCTCCCGGCTCCACTCATTAGCGCATGCACTTCGATGGGTCCAAGATGCGCACCGGCTTGGGAGCCGACGTCATCCTCACCTCTCCCAAAGGCGACAAGCTCAGATACACACTGCAAATTCACTTTGCCGCCTCCAACAATGTGGCCGAGTACGAGGCGCTCATACACGGGCTCCGGCTTGCCAAAGAACTCGGCATTCACCGGATCCTATGCTATGGCGACTCGGACTTGGTGGTCCAGCAATCATCCGGTGATTGGGATGCCAAGGACGCAAATATGGCAAGCTACCGCTTCCTCGTTCAGCAGATCAGTGGGTATTTTGAAGGATGCGAGTTCCTCCACGTACCACGAGCCGACAACGAGCCAGCTGATGCCCTGGCTCGAATAGGCTCCACTCGGCAAGCAATACCAACCGCTGTCTCTCTACAACGCCTCCTCAAGCCGTCTATCAAGCTGTCTCCAGAGTCTGATTCCATCTTCGTGCCGCCTAACCCCGACGCAGCCGGCTCGAAGAACCAAGAAGGTGACCTGGGACTTCGATAGTCGGCCAGGGGGTATCAGCAGGCGGCTCGGGGACTTCCGTAGTTACGCCCGACCCGAGGACTGCCTCACCCGGCTCGGGGATTGCGGTAGTCGGCCCGGAGACTACACCAACACAACAGGCGGCGGCCGACTCCAGCATTTCACCGCCCAGCCCGCCCGCCCTGGTCGCAGTAGCCGTTTTGGCAATAGAAGAAGTCGCAGCTCCGTCATGGGCTCAATCCATCCTCAACTTCCTAATAAACCAAGATCTGCCGGCTGACGAAGTAGAGGCAAGACAAGTCCAACGCCGAGCCGGAGCATACACAATCGTCAACAGAGAACTCGTCAAGCGCAGTGTCACTAGAGTCCTCCAGCGATGCGTCGAGCAAGAGAAGGGCATTGCAATCCTCAGAGACATCCACCAAGGAGAATGCGGCCACCATGCGGCCTCAAGATCACTCGTCGCCAAAGCCTTCCGCCATGGTTTCTTTTGGCCGACTGCTTTGGATGACGCCAAGGAGTTAGTTAAACATTGCAAAGGGTGCCAACTCTTCAGCTCCAAGCAACACATGCCGGCTTCAGCACTCAAGACCATTCCCCTCACTTGGCCCTTCGCCGTTTGGGGACTAGACATGGCGGGCCCATTCAAGACGGCGCGCGGCGGCATGACACATCTGCTTGTCGCCATGGACAAATTCACCAAATGGATTGAGGCAAAGCTGATCAAGAAGCTGAATGGGCCGACTGCCGTGACATTTATCGCAGATATAACAACTCGGTACGGTGTGCCACACAGCATCATCACCGACAATGGCACGAATTTCGCCAAGGGAGCCTTGGCACATTTCTGCGCGACGCAAGGCATCTGGTTGGACCTAGCATCCGTCGCCCACCCGCAGTCAAATGGCCAGGTCGAGCGAGCCAACGGCCTCATCCTCTCCGGCGTCAAGCCCCAACTGATCGTACCACTGGAGCGTTCAGCCGGCTGTTGGCTCGATGAGCTGCCGGCTGTCCTCTGGAGTCTGCACACTACACCAAACAAGTCAACCGGCTTCACTCCTTTCTTCCTCGTATATGGTGCCGAGGCGGTCATCCCAACTGACACCGAGTTCGACTCACCTCGGGTAACCATGTACATGGAAGCCGAGGCCAAGGAAGCACGAGAAGACGGCGTCGACCTGCTGGAAGAAGGCCGGCTGTTAGCCCTCAGCCGGTCCGCCATCTATTAGCAGGGCCTGCGCCGCTACCACAGCTGGAAGGTCAAGCCAAGATCCTTCCAAGAGGGCGATCTTGTGCTCCGGCTGATCCAGCGAACAGCCGGCCAGCACAAGCTCTCGGCCCCTTGGGAGGGCCCCTTCGTCATCAGCAGAGCCTTAGGCAACGACTCCTACTACCTGATCGACGCGCAGAAGCCGAAGGCACGAAAGAGAGATGACTCCGGCAAGGAGTCAGAACGACCATGGAACGCCAACCTCCTCCGAAGGTTTTACAGTTGAAATACAGTATGTATCACACTAACTTTTGTACTAAGTACGAGACAATAGGCCCCCCCGAGGAGAGCTCGGGGACTGCCATCTTTTGTCTATGAATGAAAAGTATCATGCTTATGGCCTTGTCATTGCATTCACTTTTTTTCCGTCCGGTACCGGGTTCGACTAGTTGGCCCGGGGACTGGCCGCTTGGAGTTATATTAGAAGTCCTACCCGCAGTCAGACAAGTAGTGTGCCGGCTCCCAAGCCTTCTCTTGCCAAAAGTCGCAGTTCGAAGAACCGGCTGTCCGGCTGGCAAGAGTTAAGGGCAGGAACGGGTGCCCACACGAAAAACGGCTAGGGACTAACGGACTAATATAACAAAAGCCGGTTTTTCTCCCACCGTCGACCGGCTACCAGAGTGGCCGGCCGGCCGGCTTCCATTCACCTCGCTCCAATCTAAGAAAGTTCGAGTACTTGCCTTCCCAGAAGGGGAAGGCGGCAAAGGAAACAGCCTAAGGATAAAAAGCATACATGAATGGAAACCAAACACACAATAATATTTACATAAAAGACCTTCAAAAGGCCAGCATTCAACATAGTTCGAATACACCCCCAGTGGGTGGAACTGCGCAAGATTAATAAAGTTGTTCAAAAGGCAACAAGCAGGAAAAAACAAGGACGGCAGACTAAGCCAAGGGAGCGACTGGCGAGTCGAGCAGGTCGGTGGAGACGGCAGTGCCGGCTGGAGGAGTGGCCGGCTGGCGAACCTCGGCATGATCACCGCCTCCCGCAGAGGGCGCGCTAGCACGCGCCTTGTTGCCGGAGGCACGATCAGGCTGAGGTTGGCTGCCTGCTTCACCAATCGGCTCAACGTCTTCGCCGTCCTCTCTTTCGTCGTCTTCGCCTTCATCACTGGAGGCGATCTCCTCTGCCGAGTCTTCACCCGCTGCCGGGTCCAGCCCGAACCACTCCTCCGGCTGGGCAACGCCGTCGTCATTGATCTCAGGAGCGAAGATGCTGATGTTAGTACACTCAGCGACCGTCGAAGCACGCTGAGCGATAGCCGGCCGCACCTCCTCCAACTCTTCGTCGGCCTCCAGTCGCCAGGTGCGCAGCTGGTCCAGGTTCAGCCCCGGATACCAGGCTCGGACGAACTCCAGCGCCCGCCCAGATCCAAGCCGGGCTGCCGACGCCTTCGAGGCCTCGAAGCGGCCAACTGCCACCTCCAGCCAGTCGGCAGTCTGACTCGGGGTGCGGGGAATCGTCTCGCTTGGCCAGAGGGCGGCCAACACCTGCGCCCCGGCACGCTGGAGGTGGCGGGGCATACAGTGAGCCGGCTGCAGCCGAGCTTGGACCGCCAAGAGCTGCTCCTCAAGCGTCCGGCTCGCGTCCGGCACGATTTCAGCCCCCGCCTGCCGGTGTACCTCACGATGGGCCTCGATGGATTGGGTGGCGAAGACGGAGTAGCCAGGAAAGTAGTCTGCACAGAGAACAAAAAGCAGCACAAGTCAGAACACAAATCAGGGATCAAAGGGCAAGCAGGGAGTGAAGAAGGCGGCTTACCGTCGATCAAATCCTCGATACAGCTGAAGCCCTCGCTCAGTGCCTGCTTCGCTTCAGCCCAGCCCGCCGCTTCGGTCTCGAACACGGCCTTCAGGGCATCCTCATTGTCCTGCGCCTTCTTCAGGGCCGCCTTGTGGCTCTCCTCCTAGTCGGCCAACTTCTTGACCAGGCAGTCACGCTCCAGGACCAAGGCGCTGTACTCGGCTTCCTTGGCGCGAAGGGCAGCCTGGGCCCCGCTGAGCTGCTCCCTCAAGTCGGCATTGGCTCCTGCAAGCATGAAGACAAAGGAAAAGTTAATAAGGGGAAGTCGTCAAGGAAGATCCGACCTGGCTGCTCAGCAGTCGCCCCGAATCTCGGGGACTACACCCAGTGGGTGCACTGACGCGCCCCCACAGGAGATGAACGAGACAAACACACACTCCGGCTGCTGGTCAGGTCCTCAGTTCTTCGGCCCAGCTCCTGAGCCTGGGAGTTGAAGGCGGCTGCGCGAAGGTTATGATACTCCTGGAAGATTATACAGGAGGCAAGGATAAGTTAAGTTGTCAGAACCTAGTAAGTTCCAAGCCGCCTGCGCAGCAGCCGGCTTGGAACTGGGGGACTACACCCAGTGGGTGCGCTAACGCGCCCCCACGAAAGAAATCGAAAGAGAAAAATAACCAAGAACAGAAGACTCACCCGGATGACGGCCCGCGTCGAGAGAAACTCTTGAGTGTATCGCTGCAGTGAGGCGGCCTGAGCTTGAAGCCGGTTCCGGACCTCCTGGGCCACCGTGTTCAGCTCGCCCGTCCCCCCGCTGGGAGTCCACTCGGACGCATTGACGCTGACCGCCTCCAGGGCCTCCGCCGTCTGGCTGGCGCCCGCTGCTCGGTGCGGTTCCGGTGCGGAGGCGCCACCCCCTGCGCGCCGGCACAATGCCGGCTGCACCTCGAGGACGGCCCCTGCCGCCGGCTCGCCCCTGGACGGCTGCTCCGGCGCCGCAGCTGATTGGCCGCTTTGGCCCGCTCCAGTCGGCGCCGTCTGCGATGCTTCCTCCATGAAGATCACGGGGTCCTCCCGCCTCTCTATCACCGGCGGGCCTTGGTCGACCTCCTCCGACGGGGGCACGGGAACATCGGGGGCCACGGCGCGGAGGGGAACAACGAGCAGCGGAGGCCGGTTGTGCGAGGCCTCCGCCTCCGTCTCCGCGGCTGCCGCCTTCGCCCGGGCCTTGGCCGCCGCGTCGGCCTGCTCCTTCGTCGCCTGGGCGGTCCTTCGCTCCGCCGCCTCCCGCTCCTCCTGTGCCTCCCGCGCGTTCCGCTCCGTGGCCTCCTTAAGGTCGGCGCGGGGATCCATGCGGCAGGAGCTTGAGGACCCTCCAGTCGGCCCGACTACGGAGCCACCAGGACCTCGCTCGAGAGAAAGCGGCGCCCTGTCCAGCAAGAAAAGAAAGGTTTAGAAGAGTTTCGAACGAAGAAGACAAAAAATATATACGCAAGACATTCGATGACTTACGCAGAGATCGCCTGCGGCTGCTTTACCGCCTTGCGGAAGCGGGCTGCCTTCGCGGCCGCCTCATCCCGCTTGGTCGCCGCCGTGGAGGCCTTGGATTTTTTCGGCCGACTACCGAAGAAGGTCGACGCGGCCCGGCGCTTCTGCGCGCCGCCACGGGCAGCCGGCACGGCAGACGAGCCCGCGCCTTGATGATCGGGCGCCGGCTGGCAGTGCGGGGCGACTTCGACCTCATCGTCATCCGGCGAGTCCTCGAAGCTGGCCCCGAGTCCCGCGCCTTCGGCCTCGTCGCCTTCCCCCACAATGGCGTCTTCCATGGCGGCCGCTCCCAGGTCCGGATCATCGGCGTCGTCCACCGTGCGGTAGGGGAGGAGCTGGCGCTCTACCCCCGTGGCCCCGACTGTCGGCGGGAGAAGAGGGTTCTGCAAAAGGCAGACCAATTGATCAAGAGTCGGCTATCATGAGGCCGGCTACAGAAAAGGAAGAAAAGAAGAAAAAACTTACGGCAAGCGGAGGGTTGGCGCGGGAATACGGCTCCTTGCCGTATCGCCAATCCTCGGCGAGCTTGTAGTTGGAGATATAATTCACCATGTAAGACACCTCTGCGTGAGGCATCTCCCTAGTGCTCAGCCGGCACGGGTCAAAGCGGCCGCTCATTTGGCAGATCATGTGAGGCCGGCCTTGGAGCGGAAGAACCCGGCGCTCCACGAAGGCGGCCACCAAGTCGGCTCCGGTCAGGCCCTCCGACTGGATCATCACCCGAAGCCGGGAGACGGCTGCATTCCCGGCCTGAGACAGCGACCTGGCCCGGTAGCTCCACGAAGGCTGCCTCCCAGCCGGCAGGCCGACTACGTAAGCCGGCAGGTTGACGTAGTCGCCTTGCTGGGCGACGTTCTTCACGTAGAAATAAGACTTCTGCCAAAACTTCACCGACTGGATCAGCGGAATGGACGGGAACGGATTGTTCTCGCTCGCCCGCCTCATGGCAATGAAGGCTCCGCAGGGGGCGGGCACGCCCGCGACGACGGTGTCGAGCTTGCTTTGGAAGAACTCCCCCCAGAGCTCGAGCATGGGGAGAACTCCAAGAAAACCCTTGCACAGGGTGACGAAGATCACCCGCTCGCCCTCCTCCGGTGCCGGCGAAATCTCCCCCGCTGGCGCTTGACGAACCCACACAAGGTTCTCGCCGGGCAGACGCCGCGTCCGGCGGAGGAACTCGACGTGGTCCTCGTGGACGTTGGAGCCATCCCACGAGCTCGACAGCGCCATGGGAGCAATGCAGCGGGGAGCAAGACGAAGCGACGGCGAAACGACGCGGCAAAGGATTGCTGCGACGGGGAGCAAGATGAAGCGACGGCGGAATGGCGCGACAAGGAGTTGCTGCGGCGAAGAGAAGAAGAAGGAGGGCGAGAAGGGGCGGAGTGAGGGAGAGCGCGCGAGCCTCTGCCGCTCCCCTCCTCCTCCTACTTATAGACCGCGCAGCGGAGCTGAGGAGGCGCGGCGTGGGGGAACATGGGGATCAACTACGCCCACTCCCCCACGTCCTGCGATTATTGTGCCTTGATGGCAGAATAAAACCGCCACGGGAAGTCGAGCGGTCCATGTGGGCCGCAGAAGATCCGCGCTCGGACCGAGGCCTGCGAGTGGCGGGCCCGGGCCTGCGGCGGCATCCTGTCGCGCGCGTGCGTTGGCAGGATTTCCTCGCCACGTGGCCCGCGTTCCCGCCTACGAGAAACGGAGCTTTTCCGAAGACGGCGCGCACGAGCAAAGCCGGCCCCTCGGGATAGGAAGCTGACCTAGCTTCTCGTCCCTTTGGCAGCCTCGAAGCTCGATCAGCTTCGGGGACTACTGTCGAAGTAAATAACCATGGGTAGCCTAGCCGGCTCCCCCTGGTCCTTCTGAAAAAATTATGAGCCGATTCGGCCCTCAAGAATCCAAGACACAGGGCCGCCTTCCCCTTGCCGGCTGTCTCCAGGCCGGCTATCGGAAGGCGGCCCGACTTCAGCCCTCATGAAGAAAAGCCGCGGGAGGGCCGGCTCCGAGAAGCCGGCCGCGAGAAGGTCGACTCCAAGAAGCCGGCTCCCATAAAGCGGTCAAGATCGTACCCTCGAAGTCCGCATCCACATAACGGCGATGTGACGGGGCGTGGCTATAGTGAAGCCTGCCACCCCCGAATCCCGAAGCACGCCTGGCACAGTGCGCCGTACGGGTGGCCATGACCCATCCGGCGCAGCACTGTTGCCACGTTGACCCTGATGTCATCCATGACGAGCTACCTGTACGGCCCACGGGTGGTGGGCCCCTTCGGGCAGAGAGACACCCGAAGGCGGCCAGACCTCCCCCAGTCGGCCCAAGATAGAGCCGGCTCCCCACAGCCGGCTTGCCACCTCCCTCGAAGAAGACGCCCCATTAAGGAGACAAGACGCGGTGGGGCTACAGTGATCGCCCACCAGGCGGCGGCACTGTAGCCACGCCCACTTCGGTGAAGCCCTCGCCACCAAGATTGAGCAACAGTAACCAGCCACCGACAAGGCCCTGATAGTGGGGCCTGCTTGTCGACAAAGGAGCCGGCAGCCGGCGGGACCCACTAGCCGGCGGGCCCCAGCAGCCGGCGCAGAAGCCAGAGAGCGTAGACACAGACGGCTGGGCCCTGCACCCAGCCGGATTACCATTGTACCCCCGGGGGGTAGGCCTATATAAACCCCCCGGGGCATCCATGCAAAGAGAGATCAATCCCTGCTAGTCTCAGACACCACATAGGGAGGAGAAGAGAGCAAGCCGTGCCCTTCTTCCTCCTCTCGCCAAACAGCTCAAGGAGCACCGTGTAGCTACTTGTTCATCTAGTGACCATGCGGAGACCCCGCAGAGCAGCAGTAGGGGTGTTATCTCCACGGAGAGCCCCGAAGCTGGGTAAGAATCGCCGGCGTGCATGTCTTCGCCTCATCCCGCTTCCAGGCACCGGCGACGTCTTACTGGCTCCCACAATGATAAGCCACCCGTTGGCATATGTCGCACCTACCACCCGACAAGTGTCGTATTCCAGAAGACTTCACCTTGATCTCTGGGCTGGAATATGGGGCGTTCTGGTTTCTCTGAGCCGGGGTGCCACAGGGCTTGGTATCAGAGAAGGTCTGGCTGTAGAGCGCCCTAGTCCGCTGGAACATTAGAAAACGGTAGTATAGGGTGTGGTTGTTTCCCTTGCTTACTGCATTTGGTTGTTGCATTTGTTTGCTGCATATAGTCTTATTCGGTTACCCCTAACCCTTGTTCCGTGCATAGATGGCAGTCAGCTTCCATGAGTTCAGTGCCCTCCCAAGAGCTCCCGGTGCTGTTCCTATTGCGTTCAGTCCCACTCCTGCACCTCCCAACTTTGCTGCCCTCCTTAGTGACATGTGGCTTAGCATTTATCCCCGCGTAGATCCACCTCATTATCAAGTATTCTAGTTTTCTACCGGAGGAAGAATCCTGGAGTATGTTGCTCATGTTCATCTGTCAGCCTCGATTCCTATTGGTAAGCGCACCTACAGTTTCCATGGTGGTTACCGTGCTACTCCCGAGCATGCCGTTCAGCTTGCTGCAATGGCAGGAATCACCGGCCTTCGTCATCAAGAGAGCATGGTGTAAGAGAACCGTGCTTATCAATACTATCCCACCATCGTCAAGAATCCTAAGCGGATCAAGTTCCCCTCTGTACATCCTCAAGATGACCCGGCTATCCTTGCCATGTACCATTATATGACGGCCGAGTGTCTTCTTATTTCCTAATTAGTCCAAGATGCCATTCGAGCCAGGATATTGCTTGGTGCTTCCCTACCCCAGTCTCTGCCAGCTTCTCCAACCCCTCCACCTCATCCATTAGGAGTTTCAGAGTCAGTAGTTCCACTCGCTACTCCCTTAGCTTCTTCGTCAGTTCCCGAGCGTTTTCTCAAGTGTAGGGTGTAGTCCTTCGTGTAGTGCATGTGCATCTGCTGTAGTATCATGCTTGTGTGTGCCTGTGTGGGGTAGTTTTGTAGCTTGTTTGCAGTGTGCTTTGTTGCAATGAATCGTTTTCTCGCGCTTCTTTATTTTGAATCTTCGGTGTTACCCCCTTATGGAAAATTGGTCATCAACCGCCACCGACCAGAAGAAGCCATGAGAAGTAAAGATATACACCAAGGAACTCAGTTAAAGGCAATGAGATTTTCAGCTGACAACATTGTATTGCAAACATCCGGTCTGAATACAAGTTATATTCTGCTCAGACTTTCAGTAACAAGTAACCGTCAGAGATACATCTTTATTGCAGCAATGATTAAACCAGCAGGAAAACAAAATTGGACGACACCCAGAAGTCAGTCCAAATATGCAATGAATTCAGCAAGGACAGTCAGAGAATTCTTGTCATACAAGTAATCAGCTGCCAGAATGACAAGAATATATATATATATATACTTTATTCCATTCACAAAGAAAATCAGTCCGGTCCTTATCCACAATTTATCAGTGAGGCGTACAAGGCAAGATTCCCATGTCTGCATCAACAAGGTATGCATGGTTTCTCGTGCAAGATATTTAGTCTTCTTCAACAAGATACTGCAAGACGCTTCTGGCATAAGGTACCGAATCTTCCCTAGTAAGTCTTTAAGGGGGGAAGCTTATAAGGTATGCTACCTGATACGTCTCCATAGTATCTATAATTTTTGATTGTTGCATGCCAATATTCTACAACTTTCATATACTTTTGGCAATTTTTATACTATTTTTGGGAATAACATATTGATCCAGTGCCCAGTGCCAGTTCCTGTTTGTTGCATGTTTTTTGTTTCACAGAATATCCATATCAAACAGAGTCCAAATGGGATAAAAACCGACGGAGATTTTTTTGGAATATATATGATTTTTGGGAAGAAAAATCCAGGTGAGACGGTGCCCGAGGGAGGCACGAGGCAGGGGGCGCGCCCCTGACCCTCGTGGCCACCTCGTAAGGCGGTTGATGCCCTTGTTTCGCCGCAAGAAAGCTAATATCCGGATAGAGATCATGTTAAAATTTCAGCCCAATCGGAGTTACGGATCTCCAGGAATATAAGAAACGGTGAAAGGGTAGAATCTGGGAATGCAGAAACAGAGAGAGACAGAGAGACAGATCCAATCTCGGAGGGGCTCTCGCCCCTCCCACACCATGGAGGCCAAGGACCAGAGGGGAAACCCTTCTCCCATCTAGGTAGGAGGTCAAGGAAGAAGAAGACGAAGGGGGCCCCTCTCCCCTTCTCTTTCGGTGGCACCGGAACGCTACCGTGGCCATCATCATCACCGCAATCTTCACCAACAACTTCACCGCCATCATCACCAACTCTTCCCCCTCTATGCAGCGGTGTAACCTCTCTCTTACCCGCTGTAATCTCTACTTAAACATGGTGCTCAACACTATATATTATTTCCCAATGATGTATGGCTATCCTATGATGTTTGAGTAGATCCGTTTTGTCCTATGGGCTATTTGATGATCAAGATTGGTTTGAGTTGCATGTTTTATTATTGGTGCTGTCCTATGGTGCTCTCCGTGTCGCGCAAGCGTGAGGGATCCCTGCTGTAGGGTGTTGCAATACGTTCATGATTCGCTTATAGTGGGTTGTGTGAGTGACTGAAACACAAACCCGAGTAAGGGGGTTGTTGCGTATGGGATAAAGAGGACTTGATGCTTTAATGCTATGGTTGGGTTTTACCTTAATGATCTTTAGTAGTTGCGGATGCTTGCTAGAGTTCCAATCATAAGTTCATATGATCCAAGTAGAGAAAGTATGTTAGCTTATGCCTCTCCCTCAAATAAAATTGCAATAATGATTACCGATCTAGTTATCGATTGCCTAGGGACAAATAACTTTCTCGTAACAAAAAGCTCTTTACTAAAACTAACTTAGTTGTGTCCTTATCTAAACATCCCCTACTTTTTATTTACATGCTCTTTATTACCTTGCAACCCTATCCAACAACACCTACAAAATACTTCTAGTTTCATACTTGTTCTAGGTAAAGTGAACGTCAAGCCTGGGTAGAGTTGTATCGGTGGTCGATAGAACTTGAGGAAATATTTGTTCTGCCTTTAGCTCCTCGTTGGGTTCGACACTCTTACTTATCAAAAACTGTTGAGATCCCCTATACTTGTGGGTTATCAAGACCTTTTTCTGGCGCCGTTGCCGGGGAGTCATAGCGTGGGGTGAATATTCTCGTGTGTGCTTGTTTGCTTTATCACTAAGTAATTTTTATTTGCTATTCTTAGTTTTTTCTATCCTTAGTTATGGGTAGGAAACGCAAAATACCAAAAAAATTAGTTGTGCCTACTGAACCAATGGTTGAAGAACCACTCAAAATCTATCACACTCCTGAAGCTTATTACTTGGATCATCTTCGATCCCTATGTGCTCATGCTGAAATCCCAACTAGCTTAGTTGAGGGCAAATCTTTAGATGAGCATGCTTGTTATGTGCGACGTAGTATATCTGAAAAAGGGAAACTTTTACCGGGTCAAATTCATCGTTTGCAATGCTATGCTTGGAATTTATGTGAACTATATGATTTTACTTGTTGATCTGAAAACCCTAAGAAACACCTTCCCTATCAATGTGAGTTTAGTGATAATGGAATCGTATCTTCATATGCTAAGGGTGTTTATAATTACTATGATGTTCAACAAATTGAAGAATTTGTTGCTTTTAAGGGTGCTTACGAAATTGCTTCTTTGATTGAAAAGTATGATGCTACTCTTTACAAATCTGAAGATTTTGCCATACTTAAATATTGCTATGATAATTATGCTTCTAATGCCTATGTTGAACCATATATCGAGGACTACTCCGCTGTCCAAGAAGAGACTAATATTTTGTAGGAGTCTATGGAAGAGGAAATTGATGAAACTGTGACCTCATTGGATGAAAAAGATAAGGAGGAGAGCAAAGAACAAAAGGAGGAAGAGCGGATTAGCTACCCGTGCCCACCTTCTAATGAGAGTAACTCTTCAACTCATACATTGTTTAATTTCCCTTCGTGCTTACCGAAGGATGATTGCTATGATGATTGTTATGATCCCGTTGATTCTCTTGAAATATCCCTTTTTGATGATGCTTGCTATGCTTGTGGCCAAGATACCAATATGAATTATGCTTATGGAGATGAACTTGCTATAGTTCCTTATGTTAAACATGAAATTGTTGCTATTGCACCCACGCATGATAGTCCTATTATCCTTTTGAATTCTCCCGACTACACTATATCGGAGAAGTTTGCACTTATTAAGGATTATATTGATGGGTTGCGTTGTAAAATTACACATGATGATTTTGATGAATATAATATGCATGTGCTTTCTGATCCTACTTGCAATTATTATGGGAGAGGAACTATATCTCCACATCTCTATGTTTCCAATACGATAAAATTGTAAGAAACTGTTTGTCCTATGCATTGGCATTTACTATGTGTGCATGAATTGTTATTTTATGACATGCCGATGCATAGAAAGAGAGTTAGACTTCGTCATTACTTGATTTATGTTACTTTGTGCTCACTACTAAATGCCAAATCATTGTTAATTAAAATTGGCTTTGATATACCTTGGGATCCAGGTGGATCCATTACTTGAGCACTATATGCCTAGCTTAATGGCTTTAAAAAAAGTGCTGCCAGGGAGACAACCCGGAATTTTTAGAGAGTCATTTATTTCTGTTGTGTGCTTTTATAAGGATTAAAATAAAAATAATGTGCCAAGGTTTGCCTTTAGGATGTTTTAGATGCTTGTTGGTTTGTACGGTGCAGGACAGAAACTTTGTCTGTAGTGCAAAATTTTACATTTTTTACTGGAATGTCAAATGATTCTGATTCTTTTTTCACTGTATTTCTATACAAATTTTTTATTTCTCCTAATTTTTTTAGAATTTTTGAAGTATCAGAAGTATGGTGAATGTTCAGATTGTTACAGACTGTTCTGTTTTAGACAGATTCCGTTTTTGATGCATAGTTTGCTTGTTTTGATGAAACTAACGATTTATATCAGTGGATTAAGCCATGGAAAAGTTATAGTACAGTAGACAAAGTGCAAAAAAAATATGAATTGCTTTGCAACAGTATTTAGAGTAGTGATTTGCTTTATTATACTAACGGATCTTACCGAGTTTTCTGTTGAAGTTTTGTGTGGATGAAGTGTTCGATGATCGAGAAGGTCTCGATGTGAGAAGAAGGAAGAGAGGCAAGAGATCAAGCTTGGGGATGCCCAAGGCACCCCAAGTAAATATTCAAGGAGACTCAAGTGTCTAAGCTTGGGGATACCCCGGAAGGCATCCCCTCTTTCTTCAACAAGTATCGGTATGTTTTCGGATTCGTTTCATTCATGCGATATGTGCAATCTTGGAGCGTCTTTTTGCTTTATTTTTCACTTTTATTTTATGCACCGTGCTGGTATGAGATAGTCCTTGGTTGATTTATAGAATTCTCATTGCACTTCACTTAAATCTTTTGAGTATGGCTTCATAGAATGCTTCATGTGCTTCACTTATATCATTTGAAGTTTGGATTGCCTGTTTCTCTTTACATAGAAAACCGCCATTTGTAAAATGCTCTTTTGCTTCACTTATATTTGTTAGAGCGCGGGTATATCTTTTGTAGAAAAAATTAAACTCTCTTGCTTCACTTATATCTATTTAGAGAGATGACAGGAATTGGTCATTCACATGGTTAGTCATAAAATCCTACATAAAACTTGTAGATCACTGAATATGATATGTTTGATTCCTTGCAATAGTTTTGCAATATAAAGATGGTGATATTAGAGTATTGCTAGTGGGTAGTTGTGGATTAGTAGAAATACTTGTGTTGAGGTTTGTGATTCCCGTAGCATGCACGTATGGTGAACCGTTATGTAACGAAGTGGGAGCATGAGATATTTATTGATTGTCTTCCTTATGAGTGGCGGTCGGGGATGAGCGATGGTCTTTTGCTACCAATCTATCCCCCTAGGGGCATGCGTAGTAGTACTTTGCTTCGAGGGCTAATAAACTTTTTCAATAAGTATGTGAGTTCTTTATGACTAATGTTGAGTCCATGGATTATACACACTCTCACCCTTCCATCATTGCTAGCCTCTTTGGTACCATGCATTGCCCTTTCTCACCTCGAGAGTTGGTGCAAACTTCGCCGGTGCATCCATACCCCATGATACGATACACTCTATCACACATAGGCCTCATTATATCTTCCTCAAAACGGCCACCCTACCTATCATGGCATTTCCATAGCCATTCCGAGATATATTGCCATGCAACTTCCATCATCATCATATACATGACTTGAGCATTCATTGTCACATTTCTTTGCATGATCGTAAGATAGCTAGCATGATGTTTTCATGGCTTGTCCGTTTTTTGATGTCATTGCTACGCTAGATCATTCAACATCCTGGTACACCACCGGAGGCATTCATATAGAGTCATATCTTTGTTCTAGTATCGAGTTGTAATATTGAGTTTTAAGTAAATAAAAGTGTGATGATCATTATTAGAGCATTGCCTGCAAAAAAAGAGAGAGAGGCCAAATAAGCCTAAATAAAAAAGGGGGCCAAAGAAGCCCGCCAAAAAAAAGAAAAAAAGAAAAGGGGGCAATGTTACTATCCTTTTACCACACTTGTGCTTCAAAGTAGCACCATGTTCTTCGTATAGAGAGTCTCTTGAGTTATCACTTCCATATACTAGTGGGATTTTTTCATTATGGAACTTGGCTTGTATATTCCAACGATGGGCTTCCTCAAATGCCGTAGGTCTTCATGAGCAAGCAAGTTGGATGCACACCCACTTAGTTTCAGTTTGAGCTTTCATATACTTATAGCTCTAGTGCATCCGTTGCATGTAAATCCCTACTCCTCACATTGACATCAATTGATGGGCATCTCCATAGCCCGTTGATTAGCCGCGTCGATGTGAGACTTTCTCCCTTTTTATCTTCTCCACACAACCTCCACCATCATATTCTATTCCACCTATAGTGCTATGTCCATGGCTCACACTCATGTATTGCGTGAGGGTTGAAAAACTTGAAGCGCGTTAAAAAGTATGAACCAATTGCTCGGCTTGTCATCGGGGTTGTGCATGATTTGCATATTTTGTGTGGTGAAGATGGAGCATAGACAGACTATATGATTTTGTAGGGATAACTTTCTTTGGCCTTGTTATTTTCAAAATACATGATTGCTTTATTAGTAGGCTTGAAGTATTATTGTTTTTATGTCAAATGATAGACTATTGCTTTGAATCACTCGTATCTTAATATTCATGCCATGATTAGATACATGATCAAGATTATGCTAGGTAGCATTCCACATCAAAAATTATCTTTTTTATCATTTACCTACTCGAGGACGAGTAGGAATTAAGCTTGGAGATGCTGATACGTCTCCGTCGTATCTATAATTTTTGATTGTTCCATGCCAATATTCTACAACTTTCATATAGTTTTGGCAACTTTTTATACTATTTTTGGGACTAACATATTGATCCAGTGTCCAGTGCCAGTTCCTGTTTGTTGCATGTTTTTTGTTTCGCAGAATATCCATATCAAACAGAGTCCAAACGGGATAAAAACCGACGGAGATTTTTTTGGAACATATATGATTTTTGGGAAGAAAAATCCACGCGAGACGGTGCCCGAGGGAGGCACGAGGCAGGGGGGCGCGCCCCACCCCCCTGACCCTCGTGGCCACCCCATAAGGTGGTTGATGCCCTTCTTTCACCGCAAGAAAGCTAATATCCGGATAGAGATCGTGTTAAAATTTCAGCCCAATCGGAGTTACGGATCTCCGGGAATATAAGAAACGGTGAAAGGGTAGAATCTGGGAACGCAGAAACAGAGAGAGACAGAGAGACATGTCCAATCTCAGAGGGGCTCTCGCCCCTCCCACGCCATGGAGGCCAAGTACCAGAGGGGAAACCCTTCTCCCATATAGGGAGGAGGTCAAGGAAGAAGAAGACGAAGGGCCCCCCTCCCCTTATCTTCCGGTGGCGCCGGAACGCTGCCGTGGCCATCATCATCACCGCAATCTTCACCAACAACTTCACCGCCATCATCACCAACTCTTCCCCCCCTGTATGCAGCGGTGTAACCTCTCTCTTACCCGCTGTAATCTCTACTTAAACATGGTGCTCAACGCTATATATTATTTCCCAATGATGTATGGCTATCCTATGATGTTTGAGTAGATCCGTTTTGTCCTATGGGCTATTTGATGATCAAGATTGGTTTGAGTTGCATGTTTTATTATTGGTGCTGTGCTATGGTGCTCTCCGTGTCGCGCAAGCGTGAGGGATCCCCGCTGTAGGGTGTTGCAATACGTTCATGATTCGCTTATAGTGGGTTGTGTGAGTGACTGAAACACAAACCCGAGTAAGGGGGTTGTTGCGTATGGGATAAAGAGGACTTGATGCTTTAATGCTATGGTTGGGTTTTACCTTAATGATCTTTAGTAGTTGCGGATGCTTGCTAGAGTTCCAATCATAAGTTCATATGATCCAAGTAGAGAAAGTATGTTAGCTTATGCCTCTCCCTCAAATAAAATTGCAATAATGATTACCGATCTAGTTATCGATTGCCTAGGGACAAATAACTTTCTCGTAACAAAAAGCTCTTTACTAAAACTAACTTAGTTGTGTCCTTATCTAAATATCCCCTACTTTTCATTTACATGCTATTTATTACCTTGCAACCCTATCCAACAACACCTACAAAATACTTCTAGTTTCATACTTGTTCTAGGTAAAGCGAACGTCAAGCGTGTGTAGAGTTGTATCAGTGGTCGATAGAACTTCAGGGAATATTTGTTCTGCCTTTAGCTCCTCGTTGGGTTCGACACTATTACTTATCGAAAACTGTTGAGATCCCCTATACTTGTGGGTTATCACTACCCAGCCTTCCTCAGCAAGATATCCGCTGAAAGCTTTGAACACAAGCCATTTAGTCTTCCTCAGCAAGATACTCCCGGTGGCTTCCAACACAAGCTGCCCAATCTTCTTCAGTACGACGCTGGTATAAGAAAATAAACAATGAATTGTCAGCATATGTTAGTGTTCCTCAAGAGTCAGATCTGCAACAATTGGGATCAGAAACAAGAATCAGTCAGAACAAAGGTATGCCTTGAAAATCAGATATTTGTTCATACAATGAGTATATTGTCAAGTTTATGCAAGTTCCTCACACAAGGAAGAATTCATGGTACACATCCGACAACCTCACTAGATATGCAAGTGAAGGAAAACCAGTGGGTGATGCAAGAATTGACAAGTTTGGAAGAAAGACAACATTGAGACACCATCTTGGTAGTAGTTATCAAGATCAGCCTCCTCACACCAGGCAAAGTGAAATTATTAATCCTGTCAAGATCCTGCATAATCAATAATGAGATCTGTACAATCACACATGAACTGGATCAATATCGAGACTCGAGACCAAAGTATGAATTGCAAGATATTACGCATGACAGTACTCAGGGCCGCGAAAATAGTCAAGGATATGTAAGGTCCCACTCTTTCAGTTAAAGATCCAGATGAAGAAAATAATAATGAAGGAGCTAGACCCACGATACAGGACCTCGTATCAAGGCAACTAGCTTAGTCCATGGTTTGCCCAGAACTGTCAGCATTGAATACCCGAGTCTGTCAGGTCCAACCCAAGGACAACTCAATATATTGACCTCAGTAACCGTGCTAAAGTATCACACGACCTACTATCCACATGAGAATACCGGCAAAATGAAGAATTAGAGTATTAAATCACAAAGCATGTGCTCTCACATATGGGAATAGATTAAAGAATAGCCTGCCATAAGCGGGATTCTTTGCCAAGATCACCGCCAGTCAACTCTGCAAATGTTATCCTCAGGAGATGGTGCATTTTTTCTATCAGTCACGTGAAGCGACAGTCAAACCTTTGGTACAAATTGGATACTCAAGACTGTGAAGCCAGTCAAGATAAGTCGGAAGCTCCAGCAAGATGTCAAGATCCATCAGAAGAACGTGTATGATTCTGTAACATCCCAAAATTTCAATTTGGAATGTTATACATTAGATCATCATCATGCATATCATATTTTATTTTGCTTTTGGTTTTGATCCTAGAAAATCCTAAGCAACTCAAGGACCCACAGAGAGAGTTGGGGATTTTGTTATTTACATATTTGAGTTTTCTCAAATTTTGTAAACAGGATCATTTGATTTTATTTATTTTATCATCAATTATTTCTATTACAAAAATATGAGAGAGGGAATAAAATGACTTTCCCAAAATATAGAAATATTGAGGATTTAATAAAAAAATCAAATAAGATTTATTTCGGAGTTTTTCGGTTTTTTATTTGAATTTAGGAAAAATGCGCGTTTTTCAAAATTGCATTTAGGGCCCAAATAAATGTTGACTTTATCGGGCTTGATTTTAGAAACCCGGGAAAATTTGTTTCGTGATTTTTGGAGTCCGTTTATTATTTCTTTTTATTTTTCTTCCGAGCGTAATTTAAAAAGAAACGGAACCGACTTTGGGCCGTACTCGGCCAGGACTCCGCCTGGCCGAGGCCTTTATACGGCGCCGCCCCGGGGCCCGAGAGCCCAGCCGCCCCAGCCCCCAAACCCTAGCAGTCGCCGCCGCCGCCGCCCCGCCGCCGATCCGCCGGAGCCGCGCGTCGCCCGAGGTTCGCCGCCCCTCGAAATCCGTGTCGTTTTAAAAAAAAATTCTGTTCGTCGTTTTCTTTTTCGTTGGATTTTTCCGCGGTTATTTTCTGATCGCGATTTTCGTTTTAGTATAACTTTTCGCTCGTTTATCGGAATCTGGCGATTCAAGCGCCTGGAGTTTCGTCTCGAAACTCTCTTTCCGAATAATAAACTTAAACAAGTTTTTGCTACTTTAAAATTTGACTTAGATCCAGATTACTAGAACGAAGTTGTTTTCTTTCGCCGTTTGATTTCTTTTGCTTCGTTTGATTTGATTCTTTTTGCAAACCAGGGTTCTTAAGTTGAACTTTCTGGTTAGATCTTCTATTTGAGTTTTACCTGTGCATTAGATGAGTACTTATTGTATGCTTGTTGTTTGTCTGCGATAGAATACCCGGAGTGCGCCGCCTGTTACTTTGAATCTCTAGGTTTCGCGGATCATCAGCAAGGCAAGTAACACTTTGATCATACTTTTTTCTACAAGCCAGTTTTATTGCATTAGATCAATCCTCACACATTGCATGATTAGGATCTAATTAAATTGTGGGATGGGAAGTAGATGAGGTAGTACCTATTACCTGTTTATTATCAAACCTTTGGGAGTTATTTCTACATTTGCTTATTATGCCATGCTATGCTAGTAGACGTGGATTGGGTGAGTGATATCCATGACAGATGTGAGATTGTTAATTAATGGTTTATCTAAGGTGGCAACCTAAACACACATCTGGGTGGATTGGGGCACCTGGGTATTCCAGGACTTGCCTGTTTTTCTTTTGGACCGCCACCCAGGCTCAAAGGGATCATGAGATTATTCATACTAGAAACTTCCGTGTGCAGCCACAAGCCATTATGGGCTCTGGCATAGTTGATTAAGTCGTGCGAACTCTTACAGGGTAGACTAGCAGATGTAGGGGATGTAGGTGGTACGGTCTACCCGATCGTAAGGTGCTAGCGCTTCTGAAAGACTATGTCTCGGTCATCCATTTCTCAAACACCATGTAGTGCGAGAAATCCAACGGAGGCGATCAAGTCTTGTGGGGAAAAGTGCGCAAACCTCTGCAGAGTGTAATAAACTAATCATGGTTAGCCGTGTCCCCGTTTACGGACATCTTGAGTATCTAGTACCTGGATTATCATGTGAATCTCAACATGTTACTCTAAAGTTAACTTTGTGGGGTTTGTTAAATAATGATGCTTAATTGGGATTGAGAATGCTGTCAACCATTCTCAATGTTTAACAACCACCATGATAGTAATTAAATTTATTCCTTTGAAGTAGGGAAAAATTGGCTTTACGCAAAAAAAACTGTAACCATAGAGCTTTCCACCAGCCAAATATGCATATAGTATAGCTGTTGCATACCATTACTCTCTATGTGTTACCTTGCCAGCATATTCCATGTGCTGACCCGTTTTCGGGCTGCAACGTTAATGTTGCAGACTTTTCAGATGACGACTAAGGAGTTTTTAGGTCGTGGTTCTATACTCAGTGATGCCGTTGGAGTTGATGGACTCACTTATCTTCTAAGCCTTCCGCTGTTATCGTTATTAGATGGCCTTAAGCCATATTTATTGTAATAAGTTCTCTTTTGAGACACTCGATGTAATAAGTGTGTGATTGCTACTCTGCTATAAATCGTTCGAGTACTGTGTGGTGTTAGCATTACTGATCCAGGGATGACACCGGAGCACAGAGATCAGGCTGTTTGAGGTCTGGTCGCTACAAAGATGGTATCAGAGCACACGCTGACTGTAGGACACGACCACTAAGCTAAAGACCTAGATCACTACTCACTCTCTTCTCTTCTGACCTCTATTCTTTTCTACTCTTTAGGATGGCGGATGCAAGGAACAAGTTCACCCAACCAGATGAAGATACACCCTTTGGACGCCACTTGAAGGAAGTCACTAGATACCTGAACATAGGAATACCAAGCTTCACGGGAACCTACAATGCCGCTTTACCTGAAGAAGAGCGCTGGATGATTCAAGTTCAAGTTCCAGGAAGGACGTTCATGCCAGTCACTGAGCCCATAGAGTTTTCTTTTGATGCACCAACTTGGAGTCTAGGAAAGAGTATGGCAGATCACATCACCATGGGACACATTGGCGAAGTCTACCGCAAGGATCTCAAGGATACTATCTACCAGATTTGTGGGCGCCGAGATGAACACTGGGAGATGATCTGCACCAGGAAAGATAGATCAATTGCAGCTTTTATTCAGGAGTTAAATCAGCACATTCGACGACAGGAGAATCAGATGTGCGCCGACATGATAGATCTAAAGAAGGCTAAGACTAGAATCAAGGAACTAGAGGAAGAACTCAAGGCTACACGCGAAGATTATGAAGAAGAAATTGAAGTATTGGTGGAGAAGAATGACAATCTGATCAAGAAGATTGGCATATTTATGGGAGGCCCGACACCAGTAGATGAAGACGAAGAACCCAAGGAGATTAGCCCGGAAGACTACATCATCATTGGCGGCACCGACTTGGAACAAGATAGTAGCAATGATGACTATGTTGATGAAGCAGGAGTAGATATCATGGAGTCTAGAACCGTAGAATATTTCTAGTAGACCACCTCATCAGTAGTAGTAGTCCACCATGTAAATATAGTAGTCCGAGCACTTTGCGATAGTCAGATCGATTGCATGTCCTTGTTTGATTGAATGAAGTGAATTGTTTGCTTTTGCCTCATGTGCATATGGGTAGTGTTTTCTCTTTAGACCCCCTCTATTCTTATATCTCATCTTTTCTAAACCCTCAGATGCCTCCGAGACGTGACCCCGGATTTGCCTTTCTGCCGGAGCTCACCCAGTTGATCCAGCAGCAGAACACCTTGATGCAGTTGCTAGTTCAGAATCAGAATCAGGGGAACAACAACAACAACCCACCACCACCACCACCACCTGTTGACCACTTAGCCCGTTTTCTTAGGCTGAATCCGCCGGTGTTTTCCAGTAGCACCGAGCCAATAGTAGCAGATGATTGGCTCCGCAAGACAGCTAGGGAGTTGACCACAGCAGGATGCACAGATGCGGAGAAGGTGAAGTTTGCCGCACATCAGTTAGAAGGACCCGCAGCATCCTGGTGGGAGAATTTCACAGCCACCTTCCCAGTCGACATTGTCACATGGGACCAGTTTCAGCAGGCTTTCTGTACTGCCCATGTTTCAGCAGGAGCAATGGCCATGAAGAAGCGTGAGTTTCGTAACTTGCGCCAAGGAGGACGGACAGTTGGCCAGTATGTGGAGGAGTTTAGTAAGCTAGCACGTTATGCCCCAGATGACGTTGCTACGGATGCAGCTAAGCAGGAGAAATTCCTGGAAGGACTGAATGATGAGTTGAGTATGCAGTTGATGGTAGCCACCTTCAACAACTACCAGGAGTTGGTAGATCGTGCTCTTATGATTGAAGGGAAGCAACAGCAAATTGAGAACCGCAAGAGGAAGTATGGACAAGGAAAGTATAATTCAGGAGCTCAGCAGAAGCCACGTTTTACCCCTAGACCGGGAGGACATTTTCAGCATACCCATGGAGTAGGTAGCTCGCACAATCACAATGGCACCAAGAATGGTAATGGGAATGGAGGAAGCAATGGCCAGAACCGCAGCACCCCATCAACCCCAGCCAAGAGAGATCTGAGTCAAGTCACCTGTTTCAAGTGTTCCAAGACCGGACATTATGCCAATGAATGTCCTGAAGGCCAAAACGGCAATGGAAGCTCTGGAAAGAAGCCGAACCCTTTCAACAGGGGACAGGTGAACCACGTTAATGTGGAGGAGGTTGAAACTCAGCCCGATGCAGTAATAGTTAAGTTTTTGGTTAAGTCATTTACTGCACTCGTTCTTTTTGATACTGGTGCATCGCATTCATACATCTCAAGGGGATTTGTGGATAAGTATAACCTACCAACCCAAGCCCTTAGGTCACCCATGTTAGTAACCTCGTCAGGAGCAGAGTATGTGGCTAGTCTATGGTGTGATCGGTTACCATTAAGGATTGGTAACTATGTTTTTCCCTCAGACCTAGTAGTATTGGAATCTCAAGGATTGGATGTGATATTAGGAATGGATTGGTTATCAAAGTATGAAGGGAATATTGAGTGTGCTAGTAAGTCAATTTTGCTTACCACACCAGAAGGGAGAAGGATCAAGTATGTATCCCGACATGCGCCAAACAGGACACGAGTAAATTCCTTATCAGGAGTTGTGCAGGAGGAAGTACCAGTGGTAAAGGATTTTCCTGATGTATTTCCCGAAGAGTTGCCAGGCATGCCACCGGATAGAGACATTGAGTTTTTGATTGAGCTTTTGCCAGGCACTGGGCCAATATCGAAGAGACCATATAGGATGCCAGCAAAAGATTTGGTGGAGATTAAGAAGCAGATTAAGGAGTTACTGGATAAAGGTTACATACACCCAAGTTCTTCGCCTTGGGGATCGCCCGTACTTCTAGTGGAGAAGAAGGATGGATCGTTAAGGATGGTTGTTGATTATCGAGGATTGAACGAAGTAACAATCAAAAACAAGTACCCGCTACCAATGATCAATGATCTGTTTGATCGATTGCAAGGAGCTAAAGTATTTTCCAAGATCGATTTGCGATCAGGATACCAACAGTTGAAGATTCGAGAACAGGATATTCTGAAGACAGCTTTTACCACCAGGTATGGGCAGTATGAGTATACAGTTATGTCATTTGGTCTGACTAACGCGCCTGCCTATTTTATGAACATGATGAACAAAGTGTTTATGGATTTTTTGGATAAGTTCGTCATAGTGTTCATTGATGATATCTTGGTATATTCGAAGAATGAAGAGGAGCATAAGGAGCATTTGCATTTGGTACTTGGAAAGCTCAGAGAACACCAATTATATGCCAAGTTCAGCAAATGTGAGTTTTGGTTGAAGGAAGTAGGATTCCTCGGACACGTTATATCCGGAGAAGGTATAGCAGTAGATCCCGCTAAAGTTGAAACCGTGACCAAGTGGGAAGCCCCAACAACAGTTGGAGAGATCCAGAGTTTTCTTGGACTCGCAGGATACTACCGGAGGTTTATTGAGAATTTCTCAAAGATTGCGAAGCCTATGACGGAGTTGTTGAAGAAGGATACTAAGTTCAAATGGACTGAGGAGTGTGAGGCAAGTTTTCAGGAATTGAAGAACCGTTTGGTTACCTCACCAGTGTTGATTTTGCCAGATCAAACCAAGGATTATGAGGTGTATTGCGACGCTTCACGTCGAGGACTTGGAGCAGTGCTTATGCAGGAAGGGAGAGTTGTTTCATATGCCTCAAGACAACTGAAGCCCCATGAGTTGAATTATGCCACGCATGATTTGGAGTTAGCAGCCGTAGTGCATGCATTGAAGACATGGAGACATTTCCTCATTGGAAACCATTGTGAGGTGTACACGGATCATAAGAGTTTGAAGTACATTTTCACGCAAAAGGAGTTGAACCTCAGACAAAGGAGATGGTTGGAGCTCATCAAGGATTATGATATGAGATTGCATTATCATCCCGGGAAGGCTAATGTAGTAGCTGATGCATTAAGCCGCAAGAGCCATGTCAATACGTTAATGACGGGAGAAATACCCAAGGAGTTAGCAGAAAATCTTCGTGAACTATGTTTGGAAATAGTTCCGAGAGGCTATGTAGCAACGTTGGAAATTCAGTCAACTTTGATGGACAGAATCAGGGAAGCTCAGAAGACTGACAGGGAGATTGCTTCCATAAAGGAGAAAATGAAAGAAGGAAAAGCTAAAGGATTTCGTGAGGATGAGCACGACACCCTATGGTTTGAAGACCGTGTTTATGTACCCAATGAACCGGAGATCAGAAAGTTGATTCTGCAAGAGGCACATGATTCACCGTATTCGATTCACCCAGGAAATACCAAGATGTATTTGGATTTGAAGGATATTTTCTGGTGGACCGGAATGAAGAAGGATATTGCAGAGTATGTAGCAGTCTGTGACGTATGTCAGAGAGTAAAGGCAGAGCATCAGAAGCCAGCAGGATTGTTGCAACCATTGCCGATACCCGAATGGAAGTGGGATAAGCTAGGCATGGATTTTATCACGGGATTACCAAGGACTTGTTCAGGCTATGACTCGATTTGGGTTGTAGTTGATCGATTGACGAAGGTAGCTCATTTCATCCCAGTAAAGACCACTTACACCAGTGCTAAGTTGGCGAAGATATACATGACCAGGATCGTATGTTTGCATGGAGTTCCGAGGAGCATCGTATCAGATAGAGGAACCCAGTTTACCTCAAAGTTCTGGAAGCAGTTGCATGAGACTTTGGGTACTAGGCTAGAATTTAGTACAACTTTTCATCCACAGACAGATGGACAGACCGAGAGAGTCAATCAGATTTTGGAGGATATGCTGAGAGCTTGTGCGCTAGATTATGGATCTAGTTGGGACGATAATTTGCCATATGCAGAGTTCTCTTACAATAATAGCTATCAGACCAGTTTGAAGATGGCCCCTTTCGAAGCTCTGTACGGAAGGAGGTGCAGGACACCATTGTCGTGGGACGAAGTTGGAGACCGCCAGTTGTTTGGACCAGATCTGATTAAAGAGCCTGAACAGAAGGTGAAGTTGATTCGCGATAGGCTCAAGGTAGCCCAGTCCAGGCAGAAGAGCTACGCAGATTCTAAACGCAAGGAGACAGTTTACGAAGTCGGAGATAGAGCTTATCTTCGAGTATCCCCACTTCGAGGGATTAAGCGCTTTGGAGTTAAGGGGAAGTTAGCGCCACGATTTGTAGGGCCATATCGAGTTTTGGAGCGTATGGGAGAAGTGGCCTACAAGTTGGAATTGCCAGAAGGATTGACAGGAGTTCACGATGTGTTCCACGTTTCTTAGTTGAAGAAGTGTCACGCAGAGATGGCTGACATACCTTTGAGAGACACAGTGCCATTAGAAGCAATTCAGTTGGATAACGATTTGACCTATGAGGAGAAACCAGTCAAGATTCTCGAGTTTGCCAGTCGAGTCACTCGCAGCAAGGTTATCAAGTTTTGCAAAGTTCAGTGGAGCCACCACACGGAGGATGAAGCCACCTGGGAACGAGAGGAAGATTTGCTCAAGGACCACCCTCACCTATTTTCTAGCCAACCCGAATCTCGAGGGCGAGATTCATCTTAAGGGGGGTAGGTTTGTAACATCCCAAATTTTCAATTTGGAATGTTATACATTAGATCATCATGCATATCATATTTTATTTTGCTTTTGGTTTTGATCCTAGAAAATCCTAAGCAACTCAAGGACCCACGGAGAGAGTTGGGGATTTCGTTATTTACATATTTGAGTTTTCTCAAATTTTGTAAACAGGATCATTTGATTTTATTTATTTTATCATCAATTATTTCTATTACAAAAATATGAGAGAGGGAATAAAATGACTTTCCCAAAATATAGAAATATTGAGGATTTAATAAAAAAATCAAATAAGATTTATTTCGGAGTTTTTTGGTTTTTTATTTGAATTTAGGAAAAATGCGCGTTTTTCAAAATTGCAGTTAGGGCCCAAATAAATGTTCACTTTATCGGGCTTGATTTTAGAAACCCGGGAAAATTTGTTTCGTGATTTTTGGAGTCCGTTTAGTATTTCTTTTTATTTTTCTTCCGAGCGTAATTTAAAAAAAAACGGAACCGACTTTGGGCCGTACTCGGGCAGGACTCCGCCTGGCCGAGGCCTTTATAAGGCGCTGCCCCGGGGCCCGAGAGCCCAACTGCCCCAGCCCCCAAACCCTAGCAGCCGCCGCCAGCCGCCGCCCCGCCGCCGATCCGCCGGAGCCGCGCGTCGCCCGAGGTTCGCCGCCCCTCGAAATCCGTGCCGTTTTTTTAAATTTTTTTTTCTGTTCTCGTTTTCTTTTTCGTCGGATTTTTCCGCGGTTATTTTCTGATCGCAATTTCTGATCCGATTTTCGTTTTAGTATAACTTTTCGCTCGTTTATCGGAATCAGGCGATTCAAGCGCCTGGAGTTTCGTCTCAAAACCCTCTTTCCGAATAATCAACTTAAACAAGTTTTTGCTACTGTAAAATTTGACTTAGATCCAGATTACTAGAACGAAGTTGTTTTCTTTCGCCGTTTGATTTCTTTTGCTTCGTTCGATTTGATTCTTTTTGCAAACCAGGGTTCTTAAGTTGAACTTTCTGGTTAGATCTTCTATTTGAGTTTTACCTGTGCATTAGATGAGTACTTATTGTATGCTTGTTGTTTGTCTGCGATAGAATACCCGGAGTGCGCCGCCTGTTACTTTGAATCTCTAGGTTTCACGGATCATCAGCAAGGCAAGTAACACTTTAATCATACTTTTTTCTACAACCCAGTTTTATTGCATTAGATAAATCCTCACACATTGCATGATTAGGATCTAATTAAATTGTGGGATGGGAAGTAGATGAGGTAGTACCTATTACCTGTTTATTATCAAACCTTTGGGAGTTATTTCTACGTTTGCTTATTATGCCATGCTATGCTAGTAGACGTGGATTGGGTGAGTGATATCCATGACAGATGTGAGATTGTTAATTAATGGTTTATCTAAGGTGGCAACCTAAACACACATCTGGGTGGATTGGGGCACCTGGGTATTCCTGGACTTGCCTGTTTTTCTTTTGGACCGCCACCCAGGCTCAAAGGGATCATGAGATTATTCATACTAGAAACTTCCGTGTGCAGCCACAAGCCATTATGGGCTCTGGCATAGTTGATTAAGTCGTGCGAACTCTTACAGGGTAGACTAGCAGATGTAGGGGATGTAGGTGGTACGATCTACCCGATCGTAAGGTTATTCATACTAGAAACTTCCGTGTGCAGCCACAAGCCATTATGGGCTCTGGCATAGTTGATTAAGTCGTGCGAACTCTTACAGGGTAGACTAGCAGATGTAGGGGATGTAGGTGGTACGGTCTACCCGATCGTAAGGTGCTAGCGCTTCTGAAAGACTATGTCTCGGTCATCCGTTTCTCAAACACCATGTAGTGCGAGAAATCCAACGGAGGCGATCGAGTCTTGTGGGGAAAAGTGCGCAAACCTCTGCAGAGTGTAATAAACTAATCATGGTTAGCCGTGTCCCCGGTTATGGACATCTTGAGTATCTAGTACCTGGATTATCATGTGAATCTCAACATGTTACTCTAAAGTTAACTTTGTGGGGTTTGTTAAATAATGATGCTTAATTGGGATTGAGAATGCTGTCAACCATTCTCAATGTTTAACAACCACCATGATAGTAATTAAATTTATTCCTTTGAAGTAGGGAAAAATTGGCTTTACGCAAAAAAACTGTAACCATAGAGCTTTCCACCAGCCAAATATGCATATAGTATAGCTGTTGCATACCATTACTCTCTATGTGTTACCTTGCCAGCATATTCCATGTGCTGACCCATTTTCGGGCTGCAACGTTGATGTTGCAGACTTTTCAGATGACGATTAAGGAGTTTTTAGGTTGTGGTTCTATACTCAGTGATGCCGTTGGAGTTGATGGACTCACTTATCTTCCAAGCCTTCCGCTGTTATCGTTATTAGATGGCCTTAAGCCATATTTATTGTAATAAGTTCTCTTTTGAGACACTCGATGTAATAAGTGTGTGATTGCTACTCTGCTATAAATCATTCGAGTACTGTGTGGTGTTAGCATTACTGATCCAGGGATGACACCGGAGCACAGAGATCAGGCTGTTTGAGGTCTGGTCGCTACAGATTCACTGATACGTCTCCAACATATCTACTTTTCCTAACGCTTTTCCTCTTGTTCTGGACTCTAGTTTGCATGATTTGAATGAAACTAAACCCGGACTGACGCCGTTTTTAGCAAAACTACCATGGTGTTGTTTTTGTGCAGAAATAAAAGTTCTCGGAATGGAACGAAACTTTGCGAGGAATTTTTATACGATAAACAAGAATTTATGGAGCCAAGACCTACCGGAGAGGGGCACCTCGGTGGGCACAACCCACCAGGGCGCCCCCCTGAAATTGACGCTATAAAATCCTAATTTTCCAAAAAAATGAGAGAGAAAGAATTATCGTGATCCACGAGATGGAGCCATCGTCACCTCCTATTCTTCATCGAGAGGCCAGATCTGGAGTCTGTTTGGGGCTCTAGAGAGGGGGATCTTCGTTCTTCATCATCACCAACCCTTCTCAATTGCCAATACCATGATGCTCCCCACCGGGAGTGAGTAATTCCTTCATAGGCTCGCTGGTTGGTGAAGAGTTGGATGAGATTCATCATGTAATCGAGTTAGTTTTGTTAGGGCTTGATCCCTAGTATCCATTATGGTCTAAGATTGATGTTTCTATGACTTTGCCATGCTTAATGCTTGTCACTTTGGGCCCGGATGCCATGATTTCAGATCTGAACCATTTATGTTATCACCATTATATCCATGTTCTAGATCCGATATTGCAAGTTATAGTCACCTACTACGTGTTATGATCCGGCAACCCCAGAGTGACAATAGCCAGGACCACTCCGATGATGACCGTAGTTTGAGGAGTTCATGTATTCACCGTGTGTTAATGCTTTGTTCCGGTTCCGTATTAAAAGGAGGCCTTAATATCCCTTAGTTTCCAATAGGACCCCGCTGCCACGGGAGGGTAGGACAAAAGATGTCATGCAAGTTCTTTCCATAAGCACGCATGACTATTTACGGAATACATGCCTACATTATATTGATGAACTGGAGCTAGTGCCGTAGCACCCTAGGTTATAACTGTCTCATGATGAATATCATCCAACAAGTCACCGATCCAATGCCTACGAATTTATCCTATATTGTTCTTGCTAAGTTACTACTGCTATCGTTACTGTTGCACTTGCTACAAAATTACTTCTATCACTGTTACCGTTACTATTGCTGATGTTACTATTATCAAAACTGTCATATTACTTTGCTACGGATCACGTTGCTGTAGATAATTAATCTCCAGGTGTGGTTGAATTGACAACTCAGCTGCTAATACCTTCAAATATTCTTTGGCCCCCTTGTGTCGAATCTATAAATTTGGGTTGAATACTCTACCCTCGAAAATTGTTGCGATCCCCTATACTTGTGGGTTATCAAGACCTTTTTCTGGCGCTGTTGCCGGGGAGCATAGCTATATTTGTTGAGTCACTTGGGATATTATCATATTATCACTATGAAGAATCTGAAGGATGCTAAGACTAAGATTTTTCCCTCTAAGACGAGGGGAGGTAAGGAACTGCCATCCAGTTCTGCTTTAGATTCACCTTCTGTTATAAGTAAACTTGCAACACCACCACATGCCATCAATCCTGATATGTTGCAAGTTATTGATGATGCTACTTCTGCTATGAATGATAATTATGATGATGCTAGTACCTTGCATGATAATGATGATGTGCCACTTGGTGAATTTCTTGATGAGCAAGTTGCTAGAGTAATACAACATGATGTTGTTGAATCTGATGATGAGCTTGAAACTGGAACTCCTGAAACACCTGCTAGAACAAGCCTTCCTAGATATGAATTGCCTAAGGTACCGGAAGGTTATGTTATGAATGAGGAGACAACTAGAGATATTCTTGCTTGTAGGGATAGAGATGATCTAGAGAAATTATTATGCAAGTATAAAGAAAAATCCTTGAATGCTAGAATGAAATATGATCCTAAGTTTGCTACTTCACTTATCTTTATTGATGATGAGGATTATGAATTCTCCGTCGTCCCAGAGTTAATTACTTTGGTGGAATCTGATCCTTTCCATGGTTATGAAACTGAAACTGTTGTGGCACATCTTACTAAGTTGAATGACATAGCCACCCTTTTTACTCATGATGAGAAAACTCACTATTACTTTATTCTCAAATTATTTCCGTTCTCATTAAAGGGTGATGCTAAAGCTTGGTACAATACTCTTGCTCCTAGTTGTGTGCGTAGTCCTCAGGATATGATTTATTACTTCTCTGAAAAATATTTCCCTGCTCATAAGAAACAAGATGCTTTACAGGAAATATTTAACTTTGTTCAAATTAAAGAAGAGAGTCTCCCACAAGCTTGGGGGAGGCTTTTCCAATTACTTAATGCTTTGCCTGATCATCCTCTTAATAAAAAATGAAATACTTGATATCTTCTATAATGGACTAATCGATGCTTCTAGGGATTTCCTAGATAGTTGTGCTTGTTGTGTTTTCAGGGAACGAACTATTGGGAAAGCTAAAGAATTATTGAATAATATATTGAAAAATTATGATGATTGGACTCTTCCTGAACAATCGGTTAAACCCACTCCGAAGAAGAGGGGTATATTATACCTCAGTCCTGAAGATATGCAAGAGGAAAATAAATCTATGAAGGAAAAGGGAATTAAAGCTGAGGATGTTAAAAATTTACCTCCTATTGAAGAAATACATGGGATTAATACACCACCACTGCCTAAGGTATTAGAGGTAAATTCTCTAATGAAGTTCAATGATAATGACAATCCTCACAATATGCATCCTAGCCAATGCCTTTATGAGTTTGAAAACTACATTAGAAAAAAAGATCACTTCAATGCAAATATTATGAAACAATTGAAATACAATTCTGATATGATTGCTCGATTGAGTGACTTGTTATTTAGAATCTCAAATGATGTTAGAGGTGTTGGAAAGCATGCTTCTATGGTACAAACCTAGTTAGAACAAGTTTCTAAATCTCAAAGAGAATTGCTTGATGAAATGAATAATAATATACATGACTTTGCTGTTAGAGTTGCAACTAGAGGAGGTAAAATGACCCAGGAACCACTTTATCCTGAGGGACACCCAAAAAGAATAGAACATGATTCACAAAGGAATAACACTAGTGCACCTAGTCCTTCTAGACAGAAAAAGAAGAACAAAAATGATAGGACTTTCCATGCTCCTAGTGAACCTGAAATAGAAAAACCTCCTGACAATGATAATGAAACTTCTATCTCTGATGCTGAAACTCAGTCTGGTAATGAACATTCCCCTAGTGATAATTAAAAAGATAATGCTGATGTTCATGAAGACTCTCAACCAAATAATAAAGAACAAGACAATGATGTTGAGATAGAACCACCTGTTGATCTTGATAACCCACAACCTAAGAATAAAAGGTATGATAAAAATGACTTTGTGGCTAGAAAACACGGTAAAGAAAGAGAACCGTGGGTTCAAAAACCAATGCCTTTTCCACCCAAGTCAACTAAAAAGAAAGATGATGAAGAATTTGAATGCTTTGCTGAAATGTTGAGGCCAGTCTTTTTGCGTACTCGCTTGACTGATATCTTGAAAATGCCTCCTTATGCAAAGTATATGAAAGACATCATCACTAATAAGAGCAAAATACCAGAAGCTGTAATCTCCACTATGCTTGCTAATTATACTTTTAAGGATGGAGTACCTAAAAAACTTGGAGATCCGGGAATACCAACTATACCTTGCTCCATCAAAAAGAATTATGTGAAAACTTCTTTGTGTGATTTAGGAGCTGATGTTAGTGTTATGGCTTTCTATTTATATAAAAGACTTGATTTGAATAAACTCACACCTACTGAAATATCTTTGCAAATGGCTGACAAATCAACTGCCATACCTATCGGTATCTGCGAGGATGTGCCCGTTGTTGTTGCTAATGTTACTATTTTGACTGACTTTGTTATACTTGAGATGCCCGAGGATGACAACATGTCGATTATCCTTGGTAGACCCTTCTTGAATACTGCAGGGACTGTTATTGATTGCAATAAAAGCAAGATCACTTTTCATATCAATGGTAAGAGCATACGGTGCACTTTCTAAAGAAACAAATCCAAGTGAATGGTATTAATGTTATTGAAAAATTTCCAATAGTCACTATTGGAAGTTTTCAAATACCTCTACCTACTGTCAAAAAGAAATATGAAATGCTTATTGTTGGGGACATTCATATCCCCATTGAGGTAACTTAGTGATTTACGAAAGTTCTTCGGTTTCATGCTAATTGAAAGTGGTTGTAAATAAGACTTGATCAACCTTATTAATGAATCATTTTTGAGAGGTATGAAGTTGATGAATTTAGCACTATCTTTTGTCCCTACTTTTTGTTCTCTGTTTTTATTAGTTAAATAAAATAAATGCCATGTTTTGTCTGTTTTCTGATTTCCCCGTGCAATAAAAAGATGACCCAAAAATAAAAGTTCTCAGAATGCTCTGAAAATTTAATACGATTTTTTTCTGAATATTTCTGAATTTCTGGTGCAAATAATATCAGAGGGAGGTGCACGAGGTGGGCAAAACCCACCTAGGCGCGCCCTGGTAGGTTGTGGTCCCCACATGGGCCCCCTCACTTATCTCTTTACACCACATCATCACCTACCTCCATAAAAAATTCCCCATAGCTCTCTCTCTCCCTCTCTCTCTCTCTCTCTCGTGTTCTTGCTCTCAAGCCCGTGGATTTCGATCTCTTTGCTCGAAACTCCATTTCTGAAACTGTTTCGGGGTATTGTTGCTTGGTATGTGACTCCACCGTTTGTCCAATTAGTTTTTGTTTTAGTGGTTTATATTTTGAATAATTATCTACTCTTGGTGCTGCTGTAGATGAGATTGCATGTTAAATTCTTAGAGTTCTAAGTAGTTTTAATGCTTGCTATGGCCTCTATGTATCCCTATGAGTAGTTGGTATCATTTTTGTGAAGTTTTCTTGAGAAATTTTGTGGACTAATAAATTTCAGAATTTTTGTTCATAGGAAAACCATGAATATCTTTAGGAAGTTTGGTTCCAAGAAGAACTCTAAGGGTGTTATTGCGGAGTCATCTGATAGTGATCTCCATCCTCGGAGGTTGGCGGAAGTACGACCGTGTGAATGGCCGCACACCCCGTTCATGGAAGAGGCTGGAATCCTTCAGGAGTTCACACAATATGTTGCTAATGCCGGCCTCACCGACTTCATCGCAGCTAAATGCGAACAGTATCATCTCCTCACAAACTCCTTTGTTCAAAGTTTTACTTTCCTTCCTAGGAATAATCCTCCTGAAGTATGGTTTGATTTATATGCTGAAACCCATCAGATACCGCTTACTGAATTTTGTAACATATGCATGATCCCTTCTGATGGGAGTTTAGCTGAGCCTAGTCCAGCAGAGTTTGAGGCCTTTTATCATACTTTGACAGTGGGAGATGAGAGAGGGGTGTCGGCCGTCACTGCCTCTAGCATACACTTTCCTGCCGTGCATTATTTTATTTTATTTATCTCTAAGTGTTTGCTTTCTAGGGAAAAAGTGGGTGCGCTCAGTGCACCATACTTTGTTGTTTTACGTCGTGCACTAGAGGGAGGTAACACTTATAGCTTGGGAGCTATTGTGGCACGTCCCCTCCACATTAATTGGTCCAAGGGTAAAATACATGGTGGGATTTTCGCTACTCGTTTGGCGGCTCACTTCGAGGTTGAGATACGCCTTCATGATTACCCTCTGACCAAGGTTTACCTAGACCGTGCGACCATGTATCACCACCATTTTACTGATATCGAATCTCCTAACATCCCTGTTCCATATAACTTGGTTTTCAGCATCATCACTCGTGATATTATTCCATTGCCTGCTCCTGCTTTGTTTGATCCTGTTGGCAGGGGCAGATATAGGATTATGCTGGCAGACATCATCTCCTACCAGAATGGTCAGGCTGCTGTAGAGGAGGAGGAAGAGCCTCAGCAGTGGGATCAGTGGATGCCTGCTCCTTAGTACCCCAACTACTATCCAAGCTTTTGATTGATTACCAAGTTAGGCCAAAAGCCTAAGCTTGGGGGAGTACATGTTTCTCACCGACATTACATTCATGTCCACTTATTCCAGTTGTCGGTGTTCACACTTTTTCATTGTATCATCCATGCTTAATTTTACCTTTCTTGCTTTCTTCTTGTGTGTTTGAAAAACCTTAGAAAAACCAAAAAATTAGTTGTAGTTAGCTTACTTTCTATGCATGCTTAGTTGTAATATTAAATAGAAAACCCCAAAAGATTTCCTTGTTCTTCTTTGGCTTATTGGAAGCTTTCCCGTGTAAATAGTTTTTCTCATTTTTGATTTTCCCTTTTATTCGCTTGTTCAAGAAAACTAAAAACTCTAAAAATATTTCAGTGCGTTTCTCTGAATTTATTTTCTTTTTATTCGAGTTGTATCAAGGAGAAGACCGCGATGAAAATGTTGAGTGGCTCTCACATGAATAACTGCTTGTCTTCCCCTGTTGAATAAAATGTTTGCAGATTCCAGCTTAGTCCACTGCACTCTTGCACTATTATCATTTTCTCATCGTTCAGTCGTGCAAGTGAAAGGCAATAATGATGATATTCGATGAACTGGCCGTGGCAGAGAGAAACTGGTATGAATTCGACTTGTTCTGTTTGTGTAAATATGTTTAACCTAGTATCCATGATTCATCCCAGTATGATTAAACATGTTTGCAATGACAATTAGAGATTATAGTTTCTCATGCCATGCATAAGTAGCTGGGAGTGGATAATGATTTATCTTGGATATCAACATTGCGTTAAAAATGATTGTGATGTAGTATGATGATATGGTATCCTCCTCTAAATGTTTGAGTGGCTTGACTTGGCACATGTTCATGCATGTAGTTGAATCAAAACCAACATAGCCTCTATGATATTTATGTTCATGGTGTTCATATCCTACTCATGCTAGAGTCCAATGTTACTTATGCATAATGCATGTTCATGACCGTTGTTGCTATCTAGCTGGCCGCTTCTCAATCTAATTGTTAGCCTCCGCCTGTACTAAGTGTGAATTCTACTTGTGCATCAAAAACCTTGAACCCAAAGTTATTCCAGATGAGTCCACCATACCTACCTATATGCATATTACCCTACCGTCCTAAGTAAATTGCATGTGCCACCTCTAAAAACTTCTAAAAAATATACTTTTTGTGTGCCTGGATCATTCATGGAACGACAGGAGGTGGTCGGTATCTTCCATGCTAAGTGGGTCATTCTCAGGTCGAGTGTTTATTCACTCTCCATCGCACGAGAAAAGGGCGGTAATAGGGATGCCTAGTCCCAAACTGCGAACAAAAAAAGCTTACAAATAATCAAACAAAAACTCCCAATGGAGTCAAAACCTTTACTTTTATTGCTTGGGAACCGCCACTAGCGTGCTTAACATGGAAGATATTGATAACTAATGGTCATGAAGTAAATGAAAAGGGTGCTTGTCTCAAAATATCATTTACCTCTGTATTAAAAACTTGAGCTCTGGCACCTCTGCAAATCATTGCTTCCCTCTGCGAAGGGACTATCTATTTACTTTCTAAAACAAGCGCTAGAACCTGAGAGCACTGCTGTCATGACTTATGCATTATGTGTAGCTAATGTTGGGTGCATCATGACTGGATATTTTCTACCATGAATTACAATGTTTAGTCGTTGCTTAAACTTTGGAGGTGCTCTACATTTATGTTTTGCAGTCTCAGAAAGGGCTAGCTAGATACCACTATTGTCATATTATATCATGGTTGTTTTGACAACGTGTTGCCGTTTGAGATACCTTATTATTGCTCGCTAGCTGATTATGTCATTGATATGAGTTAATATAATCTTTAAGAGTTATTATCGGCATGGTTAGTTATAATGTTGGCTGAAAACCTGGGTGCTGTTTAAGCTTATTTATGCAAAGAAGAGCAAAAGAGTTAGTAAAAGTTTTCCCTTTTCACTTTTATTTTATCAACCGAATTTCTTGAGGACAAGAGAAGGTTTAAGATTGGGGGAGTTGATACGTCTCCAACATTTCTACTTTTCCTAATGCTTTTCGTCTTGTTTTGGACTCTAATTTGCATGATTTTAGTGAAACTAACCCCAGACCGACGCTGTTTTCAGCAGAACTACCATGGTGTTGTTTTTCTGCAGAAATAAAAGTTCTCGGAATGGAATGAAACTTAGTGAGGAATTTTTATACAATAAACAAGAATTTCTGGAGCCAAGACCTACTGGAGAGGGGCACCTGGGTGGGCCCAACCCACCAGGGCGCGCCCCCTCTCCTGGCGCGCCCAGGTGGGTTGTCCCCACCTGGTGGCCCCGCAGGCCCTAAAACTGACGCTATAAAATCCTATTTTTTCCAGAAAAAAGAGAGAGAAAGAATTATCGTGATCCACGAGACGGAGCCGCCGTCACCTCCTATTCTTCATCGGGAGGCCAGATCTGGAGTCCGTTTGGGGCTCCGGAGAGGGGGATCTTCATTCTTCGTCATCACCAACCCTTCTCCATCACCAATTCCATGATGCTTCCCACCGGGAGTGAGTAATTCCTTCATAGGTTCGCTGGTCGGTGAGGAGTTGGATGAGATTCATCATGTAATCGAGTTAGTTTTGTTAGGGCTTGATCCAAGTATCCATTATGTTCTAAGATTGATGTTGCTATGACTTTGCCATGCTTAATGCTTGTCACTTTGGGCCAAGGTGTCATGATTTCAGATCTGAACCGTTTATGTTATCACCATTATATCCATGTTCTAGATCCGATCTTGCAAGTTATAGTCACCTACTACGTGTTATGATCCGGCAACCCCAGAGTGACAATAGCCAGGACCACTCCGATGATGACCGTAGTTTGAGGAGTTCATGTATTCACCGTGTGTTAATGCTTTGTTCCGGTTCCGTATTAAAAGGAGGCCTTAATATCCCTTAGTTTCCAATAGGACCCCGCTGCCACGGGAGGGTAGGACAAAAGATGTCATGCAAGTTCTTTCCATAAGCACGTATGACTATTTACGGAATACATGCCTACATTATATTGATGAACTGGAGCTAGTGCCGTAGCACCCTAGGTTATAACTGTCTCATGATGAATATCATCCAACAAGTCACCGATCCAATGCCTACGAATTTATCCTATATTGTTCTTGCTAAGTTACTACTGCTATCGTTACTGTTGCACTTGCTACAAAATTACTTCTATCACTGTTACCGTTACTATTGCTGATGTTACTATTATCAAAACTGTCATATTACTTTGCTACGGATCACGTTGCTGTAGATAATTAATCTCCAGGTGTGGTTGAATTGACAACTCAGCTGCTAATACCTTCAAATATTCTTTGGCCCCCTTGTGTCGAATCTATAAATTTGGGTTGAATACTCTACCCTCGAAAATTGTTGCGATCCCCTATACTTGTGGGTTATCATTCACATCTCCGTTTTGAACCCAGAAGTCGTGCATATATATATTTGAGGAACCCGGTGCCTGGATAGAAGAGATTCTTTGTTCCACGGGAAGATGTGTTCCCCACTCCGTGGAATATTCTCGGTACTTGATACGAGAATAACATCTCCAGCAAGGATCAATACCGAGAAGGACACATATGTCAGTAAAGATAATATTTCGGACCCCAACTAATCCAACAGATATGAAAGAAAATTTGAGTCAATATGAACAGGACATATGAGGTAACCGATACGGTGAAGCAAACCACCCCAGATCAAGGCAGTCAGTCAGATCAAATTCAGTGGGAACATTATATGAGAGTAAATAGGAGAAATCAGAGTTGGAAACGGTTTCTTCAATTCGGAATATTTACTTGTTCCCTAAGCAACCAAATCCCGAGGGCGAGATTTCTTTAAGGGGGGAAGGTTTGTAACTCCCTGGATTTTGCCCTTTTCTTTTTCTGATGATTTTCTTGGATTTCTTGATTTGATTTGCTTTTCTGTGGCTATGTGGTTCTGAAATTTTGGAAGATCATGTCTTCCTAGATTTTATAGTGGCTTGTCATCCTCATCGTCATCCCAAGATCATGTCATTTTTATCCTTGACCTAATCCAATATTCTTTTTATTGGGAATATTCCTTTTTCCATTAAAAGAATAATCCTTTTTGCCCTAGGTTGTGAATCAACCTATATTTTTGTCACTCCCAAAATTCCCAAATAATTCTCATAAATTGTTTGGGTCATATCTTCCACAAATATGTCAAAATCCTTCCTTGGCATCATCAAAGATAATTCACAAATATTCCTTTTCTCATTTTGCCCTAAGTGGTTGTTTGAGAAGGAAGTGTCATTTATCTTTTCTTGATTGACCCCAAACTTTTTGGACATCTTTTCCTGTCCATATAATTGGCCCATGCCAAAATTCAACTCAATTTGCCTAGTAAATATTCCTGAGCAATGTGTCAAAGTTCCTGTCTAAGGGAAGCCTGTGTGAAGGAAGTACAAGCTAGGCATATCCAAATGAGTTGAAATTTTGCAAGGTCCTTCATATGAACAAATCATGGCTCTCCACCAAATTTGAGCTCATGGAACTCATCTATGTGAGCCCAGCTCCAAATCTTGGTTTTTGGTCAGATTTTCAGCTTGTGAAGTAACCATATTTTATATTGCTTCATTTAAGCTGAAAATTTACCAGGACATTCTCCTACCCATATCAACTATATCCACCAAGTTTTGGCCCATTTCATTAATCCATTTGCCCTATGCAATGTTTCAAAAATTCTGTCTAGAGAGATGCTATATGAAGCAAGTGTTAGTTTGGCTAATCCAAATGGCATGAATTTTTTTGAGCATCTTCATATCTTCAAATAATTGGGCCATGCCCAATTTAAGGTCACCTTGCATCTTCATGTGAGTGCGTCATCCAAATCTATATTCTGGACCAGATTATGCACTTGTGAAGCAACCATGTTCAATCTTGGTCCAAATCCCTCCAAACTTCACAGGATCACAGTCCTTCCTAGCATAAACACCCCAGACATCATGATTTGCCCTTAGCATCCCCCTATGGATCACTGTGACTTGATCAAGTTTGGTACATCAAACTTCAGAGGATCATTACCACCTAACCATAGTGCCCCTGATCAATTCATCACCTCATTTGTAACCTAGCTTGGAGGGACTACAGGCCAGACATGGTCGGCCCGGCTAGAACGCACCTCTTGCACCTGTGCACGTGGTGATCACGCTCGCGTCATGCTAATGGCAAGCTCTGGCTCCTTCCAGCCACTGTTCTCGTCCACTCCCTCGTCATCTCGATGTCCAACCTTGTCTAGGAGCTCCCCCGTGTTTGAATGCATCATCCCGTTCCTGGGCCCTCTCCTGGTTTGCCATGAATGCGCAACAAAAGCCATGCCCGTGCCGCGTCCAGCCCCTATCCTCCATTAGAGCACTGCTCGAGCTCGCCTGTGATGGTCTAGAGGCTTCCTCCGCGCCTATTTAAGCACCTCCGAAGTGTTATGCAGCTCACCACTCCCTCCCTCGCCTGTCCCGACCACCAGAGTTGCCTCTCCTCGCCGTTTTCTTCCCGGGCTGCCTCGGCCATCACCGGAGTTTGTTCCTCCCCGGCCACCCCGAGCCTCCCCTCGCTGTTCCACCACCTCCACCGCATTCCCCTCTCCTCCGCGAGTCGCCTCACCCCCTCTCCCCTCGTCAAAGTTGCCCGCATCACCGAGAGCCACCACTGCCCGTAGCTCTCTGCCTCCTCCCTGCCTCCTCCCATCACTGCGCATCCATTCCTCCCCGGTGCTGCTTTCACCTCCGAACGGATGCGCCTCGGCCTCCTGCACCCGCTGGTGGTCGCCGCTCGGCCGGAGACGGCCCGAGCTGTCCGCCCCCCGGCACCCCTCTCTTCTGTTCCTCTCCTCTATCCCGTGCGGGACAGGAGCGAGGAACAAGACGACGAACGCTGGCCCCCTCCGCCTGCGCGTGGGACCCTCTCGTCAGTGGCACAACCGGCCGCTGACGTGGATAAGTGGAGGCACGTTTTCTCTTATGCGCTTTCCTGTTTTGAAGGCGTATTCCGCTAAATACGTTTTTCGTTTGAGGAAACGTGCTTCTTTTGTTCTGCCGCTGAAAATACACTTTCCTTTTCAGAAAACGTATTCGGCCCGAAGGCGCTTTCAGTTTTTCCTCCAGGGGCCTCTTTGCTGAATTTTTTTCACCGATAGGTCCCTGATCTTCCACCCTCCGTATCTCCACGACCGTAACTCTGATAGAGGTGAAACCACACTCACTTCTTCGTCTTGTCGATATCTTTCTATTGGTAACATTTTCACTAGGTGGTCCCATAGTGAAAATGACCATTTTGCCCTTGCTTCTAATCAACCCCCTTTGAGAGAGAACCGCCTGACATTTCGTTCCGCGGCTTCACCGCACTTCTTCCCGGAGTCTCCGTCATCCCCAGGCAAGCCATAACAGCCACTTGCATGATAGCCATGCAACAGCCATGGTTTCTACTTGAATATTTAATAAAAGTTTGCCCGCTATCTGTGTGCTTGTTTGCTACTACTGCCGTTGTTTCGGTTATGCTCGAGGATTCATGTTCACCTTCATGCTATGTTCCGATGCATCTCGTTATCTTGTACTACTTGCTAGTATTATTTTCTCATGTTATGCTTGGTAGTAGTAGTACATGCTGATAGTAGTGATGTTCAGTCTGATGCATGTTTACCGTCTGTTATCCAGCTCCGTTGCTATGCATTTTCCTTTGCATCCTGTTGGTTACATGCTTACTTGGTAGCATTCTTGTTATGTTCTTGCATGGTATTTATTTATGATGCTAGTATTCATGCTATGCTCATATGTAATGTTATGTTTATGCTCGTTAGTATGCCATGCTCATTTGGTTAAATGCTTCATTGTGGTTATACTCGATGATTATGTTGCACCTCCATGCTTATGTTGATATCATGCTCATGCATTGTAGTTGCATCATGTTATTTTAATATGGCTCAGCTCATTGCATTAAAGTTTAACCAGATAATAATGAACTTGAACAAGTGTTGGCTAAGTCATGGTGCCACCAAATCGAGCTTAGCAGTGCAACCACATTTGCCTTTTATGGGAAAGCCCTAATGCGTCTATTGTCATGCCTCTCACCGGTGCCTCCAACGAGGGAAGGTTTTGGGTGTGCGCTACCTGATCAGGTAGGCGGACATAAACCAGATTAATAATAACCCCGGTTCGATGATGAGAAAGAGATTGGTTGTGATCGAGAGAGGATCATGGCGGTATCGTGGACACCAAAGTTGGTTGATCTTTATGTGATCGCAATATGATCACGGAGGTATCATGGATACTGATGTTGGTAAGTTGATGCATGCGATGGTTATGAGGTAACCGCAGAGCAAGAGTAAGTTGGTGCATGATAATGTTAACCTGTTGCATGTAGTATCATCATGTTCGTATGCTCACACCATGCTAATGTTATTTTAGCCGTATCATGTTCTGTTTGTGTATGCCATGTATCATGTTCATGATTGCTTTAACCTACTAATGCCATGTTGTTGTTTGTCTTGACTGCTTTTGGTTAATTGTGAGCTTCCAAGTACATTCAATGTACTGACCTGGCGTGTCATGCCAGTTTGCAGGTCGTGCCTGGTTGCTTGCTTGTTTGGTGTGGTTCCCGTGTTCGCGAGCTAGGATAAATGTTCCAGCCAGAGTCCCCGCGGATTGGAGTCCATCATCGTCGTTCGTTGTTCCACTGCAAGTAGACGTTCCGCTGCCTCGAGTTGTTATGCTGCTTGCATAGAGCAACCGTGGTTAGCGTAGCGTCGCCGTGCCAGTGTTATTCATTGTAATATCAGAGACCTTGTATTCGTATTCGTGTTGTAATAGAGAGTTGTTTTGTTCTATGCTAAGAAGTGCCGTATTCCAGAAGACTTCACCTCGATCTCTGGGCTGGAATACGGGGCGTTCCGGTTTCTCTGAGATGGGGTGCCAGAGTGGGGCGCTGTCGTGGGAAACCACGGCCACCTATGGGACCAAGGGTCCCTTGCTGGTTCGGCGGGGGGGGGGGTGTCACGTTGCACAAAGAGTAGAAGAGCGTGAGGTAGCACGACAAAGATCACATGAGCAATTTTACCCAGGTTCGGGCCGCCGTGAGGCGTAAAACCCTACTCCTGCTTTGGTGGACTGATGGTGAAAAAAATGGTGGTGGTCGTAGCGCGTTTGCTTGGCAGGGTGGCCTCAGGACGAAACGGCTACGTGCATACGAAATGTGAGGGGCTGGATTTGCTAATCCAGGGTCCAACCCTTTCTAAGGTTGCCATGGGCCTCCTTTTATAGGCTAAGGGGTCACCACAATGGCAAATCAGTCATTATGCACGGATAAGATAGCAAATAGTGCTATCATACCTAACCATGCAGGCTGACATGGCGCATTAAATCCGCCGCTCAATGTCACATCATCGCTTGCCCGACAAGCCTTGCCGGGCTGTTTTGCCAGCTTCGCGCCTGCTCGCTCGACACGTCGCAGGACAAGTGTCGTCTGTAGGTATTTCTGTAGAAGGAGGCTGCCATGTGGCAAAAGGCCGCCACTTAGTCACTTTGCGGCTTGACACCACAATGATTGACGACATGCGTCGTGGTGAGGTGGTTCCGGCTCCGCGAGTCCCGGCAGGCCCTGTCGGGGCATCTTGGGGGGGGGGGTTCTTCCGGGGGTAACCCCATCCTCGCCAGGCTCGCCTGCCCGGCAAGGGAGGCTTGTCTCCTGGTGGCTTCTTACTCCTCTAGCTTGGTCTTGGCCCTCTTGATCTGCTCACTGGTCCTTTGAAGATCTTGATCTCTTGTACTTTTTCTTGGTCTGGTGCTGTAATCTTGCTCCCGTGCCTGTGCATAGTCTGGGCAACAGACCCAGGTTTTTTTGCACTGATATAAGCTCCTGGGCCTGCCTCGAACGTGCTGCTGAGCGTCATCAAGGTAGGCCCTAATAAGTGCACATCCAGGGGTGTGGAGGAGGCTGGCCCCTTGGCGTCTTCTTTGATTCTCCATTAATCTTGAGCCCGGGCCAATTTTCGGTTTCCTCGCGTGCTGTGTGAAGCCAGTCATGGTGGGGTCGCCCTTGTAATGGCCCGTGAATGAATTTAACGCATGAGGTAGAAACTGCCAATTCACTCTTCCCACCACGTCCTTATCCTTAGCCAGATATGCTGCATGCATCGCGCGGGGTAGGTAACGGAGGCGCGTGGCGTGGGAGAGCATCAAGGCGAGGGCCCGGTCTTCCTGAATTGGTGGAGGAGGGCGGTGGTTGCTCGTTGAAGGAGTGGCTCCCTCCCTCGGCCCGCCTATAAAAGGAGGGGCGATGGGAGAGCGGAGTCATCCATCTTTGCGTTCCTTCTCCTCTTCTTTTCTGCCTCCTGCTGGTTATGTTGAAGAGGAGAGCTTGGGGCCAGGCCCCGGGCTTCAACCTGGGGTTGGTGTCGCCAGGTGTTCGTGTTGGTGCTTGGGGAGAGAGACTGGTCCAAGCTTGGAGAAGACATCGTGGACAAGCCGCCCCTGGTGTGGGGGATATCAAGCTTCCCCATTGTGGGGAAATGCTTGTTCCTTCTGCCATGGTAGGTTTCCCATAGGGTAGCGCAACATTTGGCCCTGGCTGTTGCTGCTCATTGGCTAGGTGACTAGGTTCTCGATGTCTTCGACGCTTGCCCAGGAGGCAGGGCTGGGGACCATTAGTAACCCTAGCGCTGCCCCTCCTGGAGTTCTAGGGCTGATGTTGACGAGAGGCATGCCTTCCTGCCCACCGAGGTGGGGAGCGGCGTGCCCCGAGCCCCGTGGGCGTCTTGGTCGCTCTCCGTCTCCCCGGGGAAGGTGCCGGACTGGAGTCTTGGCGCTTCTCGGGAGTAGCGGTGATGGAGAGAAAATGACGGAAGACGGAGAAGGTGGGTGGCGGGGCGTCAGGTCGGAGTACGATGGCGTGGATGCCTTTGCCTCCTACCGTTGCCTGCTGCCTCGTCTTTCTGCCCTTCCCCTCCCCCTGGCACCATCATCACCAGTCTCTTTGGGTGATAGCCGAGGAGGGATGTTCTCTTGGCACCTTTGCCTCTTCTCCAGCAGTCTTCCAGCTAGGCTTTGGTGGATGAAGCCATCGGTGCCCAAGCCGGGGTTTCTTGCTGGCCCTAGAGGTGGTGACTAGGGGGCTGCCGCTCTGCTCTCCGTGCCCCTCCTTCGCAGCCTTGCCACTCCCCATCTTGTCAGGCCGGGCCCAGCAGGTCACGGCGGGGCCGGGATGGGCTCCTGCTTGGTTGTCCTTTTCGTCCTCTGCTCTCCCCACCGCAATACCCGGTGGAGGGAAAACGAAAAGAGGAGATCACGAGGCACTTATCTTTTTTCAATCTTAAACCTGTTGGCACTTGCCAAATTTTAGTTCAAATAATGTAATCTCTTGAGTCCATGTCTGTGTCCTGTAAGGCTTTGTACTTGTATAATCAACATATTAACGAAAAAGATGAACCTTGCCGGGAACTCGTGCATGTATACGTCCATGCAGAGGTGAAATGCCTCTTTGCTTTTAAATAAACGAGTTTTCCCTGGTAGGCTATCCCGCCAGTACCCTTTTATTTAGTTGCTGGAGAACTGAGCCTAACGAGCATAAACAAAGGGACCAACCCCTCGCCGACCTCTTTTCACCAAAGGCCACTGTGACCATCCTGGCCGATGCAACGTTCGAGTCCAGGGATGGGAGCACCTAAGTTTCGAAGAGTGGTGAGGTCTTCTCATGCACAAGTTTCAGCCTACAGAACACTTATGGACAAGAGGTAGAACTTATCTGTTGGGTTGCCGGAGGTCACAATGCTAGTTCATCTTCCCAATTCCCGGTAGAGGCCAAGCTCACGACAGGAACCTATAGCCTCATGCAAAGGGAAATGTTGCAAGATGCAATGTTATCTATATGCATATGCAATGCTCATGAAATGCTTATGCAATGCTCTTGAAATGCTCATGCATGCATGCAACTTGGTCGCCCCCAGCGGTTCGTTTATTCCTCTGTTGCTCAGGGTCTGTGCCTGGCTTTGTACAAGGGGTTACATGCAACTAAGGCAAGGCCTGTACAAAAGGGTGGCTGCCGGGCAGGGCCCGATAGCTGCGCCTTATGGGTAGAACTTGCGGAGATGCTCAATATTCCACGAGTTTTGCAATTGAATGCCATCTCCGGTCTCCAGACAGACTGCGCCAGGTCTGGTGACTCGAACTACCTGGTAAGGGCCTTCCCACTTCAGCGTCAACTTGTTTGTACCCTTGGCGGACTGAACGCGCCTAAGGACAAGGTCGCCTTCCTCAAAACACCGGGCATGAACCCTGTGGCTTTGATAGCGGCGCAGGGCTTGCTGGTAGCATGCAACACGCGTAGCAGCCCGGAGATAGTTCTCCTCGAGTAGCACAGCTTTGTCACACTAGTGCTGATCTTGCACTACTTCATCGTAGGCAAGCACTCGAGGTGACCCGTAAATGAGTTCCGTGGGGATAACTACTTCTGCCACATAGACTAGGGAGAAGGGAGTCTGCCCGGTAGTTCGATTTGGTGTCATTCTGAGGGACTAGACAACTACCGGCAGCTCATCGATCCACCGCCTATCGTGCTTCTGCAGCGTATCAAGGGTTCTTGTCTTGAGTCCTCGCAGCACTTCAGCATTCGCCCTCTCAGCTTGCCCATTGCTTCTGGGATGTGCGATAGAGGCAAATGAGATTTTGCTTCCGAGGGCATGAACATATTGCATGAAGGCGCGACTCATGAACTGGGTGCCGTTGTCGGTAATGATCCTTGCCGGGACTCCTAAATGGCACACCAATTCTTTTGAGAACTTGATAGATGACTAAGCAGCCACCTTTCTCATGGCAGCTACTTTCGGACACTTTGTAAATGAACAAGAATTCAAAGCCCCCGGCCGCTCGGGGGAAAGGGCCGAGGATATCGAGCCCCCAAACCAAAAACGACCATGACAAAGGGATTGTCTGAAGAGCTTGTGTAGGCAGGTGGATATTCTTGTAATGGAACTGGCATGCTTCACATTTGGTGACGAGCTCAACCGCATCTTGGAGGGCTGTGGGCCAATAGAATCCTTGCCGGAATGCTTTCCCAACTAACGCCTTTGATCCAATGTGGGAGCCGCACATGCCTTTGTGTATCTCACCCAGCAGTTCCTTTCCTTCTTCCCGGTAGATGCACTTTAATTTCACACCGTTGGGCCTCCTTCTGTACAGAATGTCATCGACAAACTGATACATACTGGCCCTCCGGGCTACTCTTTCAGCCTCATCCTGGTCATCAGGAAGTTCCCCGGTTTGGAGAAAGTGGACTATATGCCTTGCCCAAGTTGGCGCCTGGGTCTCGGCAACAAGGACTAGTGGCACCTTCTCTACTGCAGGGGCATGTTCCTCGTTTGTAGGGACCATAGGCCTGGCTAGAGGGTGCGGTCCGGCAAGTGATGAGGAGTTGTTACCGGCAGGGTCCCTACCAGGAGCATTGTATGGCTCTACCGGGAGAGGCTTACCGGAGTCCATCTTTCTCCTTTTCCCGACCATTGTTGCTGGGGATATGGAGGGCCGAGTAAGGTGGAGAACAAAAGTTCCTGGTTCCACAGGAAGCTTCTGCGCAGCACACTTTGACAGATGATCAGCTATGCTGTTTTCCACACGGGGTACATGCTTTGTTTGCAATCCGTCAAGGCGCTCCTCCAATCTTCTCACTTCCTCAACGTATGCCTCCATCAATGGACTTTGGTAATCGTTGTTGACTTGTTTGACCACAAGCTGTGAATCTCCTCAAATGATTAGCTTCTTGATTCCCAATTCTGCAGCAATCCTGAGCCCGACAAGGATCCCTTCATACTCTGCTATATTGTTGGTCGCCTCATCCTGGGTAAAGTGCATCTGGACAGCGTACTTCAAGTGCTCCCCGGAGGGGGCAACGAGAAGCACGCCATTCCCTGCACCTTATAGGGAAAAGCACCATCAAAATACATGATCCATTCTTGGGTCGCTTCCTTACTGGGGATAACTGTTTCCAGCACTTCCTCATTAGGAGTTGGCATCCATTCTGTAATAAACGCTACCAATGCCCTGCTCCGAATTTCTGATGTGCTCTCAAACTTTAGGCCAAAGCTGGATAACTCCAAAGCACACTCCACTATTCTACCGATAGCCTTAGGGCTTCGAAGTATCCTCTGCAACGGGAAGCGAGTGACAACCGTAATCTCATGGGCTTGGAAGTAGTGGCGCAGTTTCCTTGAGGCCATGATAAGACCAAAGATCCATTTTTGCATGCCAGAGTACCTCGATCTAGCTCCATGTAGCAGGGAACTGACGAAGTACACTGGGCGCTGCACCACTTTCTTCTTTGTCGCGTCCTTGGGGTCGCCCTCGCTGCCGTGCCCATTTCTGTCCTGACTCTTATCTGGCTCTGCTGGGCCTTGCCCACATTCTGCTTCTTCTACTTCCCGCTATGCCACCAAGGCTGCACTAACCACTTGATTGGTTGCTGCCAAGTATAGCAGGAATGACTCTTGTGGTTTGGGGGAAAATAAGGTGGGCACAGAGGATAAGTAGGCCTTCAACTCTTGCAAAGCTACATCTGCTTCTGGGGTCCACTTCATGGGCCCTGCCTTCTTCAGGATCTTGAAGAACGGCAGGGCGCACTTGGCAGACTTGGAGATGAATCTGCTTAGCGCGGCAACACACCCTGTCAGACGCCTCACATCCTTGACTGTCCTTGGCGCTTGAATCTACTCAATAGATTTGATCTTGTCAGGGTTGGCTTCGATCCCCCGATGGGATATAAAGAATCCAAGTAGCTTGCGGGAAGGCACGCCAAACACACACTTCTCTAGGTTGAGCTTCAAGTTTATCTTGCGCAGATTAGCAAATGTCTCCTCCAAATACTGGATAAGGTTGCTTTGTCCTTGGTCTTGACCACAGTATCATCCATATAAGCCTCAATGTTTCTATGCAGTTGTGGCTCAAAACCAATCTGGACTGCCCTTGCAAAAGTAGACCCGACACTCTTCAATTCGAATGGCATGCAGACAAAGAAGTACATACCACATGGGGTGATGAATGAGGTCTTCTCTTCGTCTTCTTTGGACATGAAGATCTAATGATATCCATAATATGCATCCAAAAAGGAGAGCAAATCACAACCTGAAGTGGAATCCACAATCTGATTGATGCGCGGCAAGGGAAATTGGTCCTTCGGGCAAGCCTTGTTGAGATATGTGAAATCTATGCAAAGTCTCCATTTCCTATTAGCCTTCCGAACAACCACTAGATTTGCTAACCATGTTGGATGTAGCGCTCCTCTGACCAAACCAGCTGCCTCAAGCTTCTTGATCTCCTCTACAATGAACTGCTACCTCTCCAAGGCATGCTTCCGAACTTACTGTTTGACAGGTCGGGCATGTGGGTAGACATCAAGGTGGTGCTCGATTACCTCCCTGGGAACACCGGGGATATCAGATGGTTGCCAGGAAAACACATCGATATTCTCCGTAGGAAGGCAACGGGCGCGCTTTCCTATTTGTCATCAAGGGTGGTGCTGATAGTGAAGGTACCATCAATGCCAGCCAGCCCTGCCGGGACCTTCTTCACTTGTGGTGCAGCAACCTTGGATCTCTTGCTGTTGGAACTCTCCGGCAAGTCATCAACAGGCACAACGCACTCCGAAGAGGTAAGCTTCCCGGATTCTTTGCCAGTGTACCTGCTATCCTTCTTATTTCCTTTGTTCTCCTTGGTGGGAACTGCTGCTGCTGCCTCTGCCACGACCGCGTCCCGGTGCATCTTATCCACACAAATGATTGCGTCCTTCTCATCTGATGGGATGGAAATGAGTCCTACTGGCCTAGGCATCTTCAAAGTGTTGTAGGCATAGTGGGATGCCGCCATGAATTTAGCCAAGGCCGGGCGCCCAACGATCCCATTGTACGGTAGGGGGAGGTCGACCACATGAAACACAATCTTCTCAGTCCGTTAGTTCAATTCCCCCCAAATGTCACAGGCAACATGATCTTTCCCTTAGGATGACTCCTGCCGGGATTGACTCCTTGAAACATGCTCGTGACCTTTAGATCTTCTTCTGCTATCTGAAGTTTGCTAATGACCTTTGGGGAAATCAGATTCAACCCGGCCCCGCTGTCAACCAACATCTTTGTGACCTTGAGGTTGTGAATTGTTGGAGAGACCAACAATGGCAGACATCCTACCGCAGTGGTACGGTTAGGATGGTCCTCTTAGTCAAAGATGATGGGTGTGCGTGACCATTTGAGTGGTTTCCGAGCCTCTGGCGCTGGCTCCACGGCATTGACCTCACGTGCCCACCGTTTGAGTTGGCGGTGAGAGGAGTGCATGTATGCACCCCCATCAATGCAAGGGCGTTAGTGGCCTTCTGGAATTCCTGCTCACTAGTTTCCTCTTCATCCCCTCCATCACTCTCATCATTGCAAGCTTCCTTCTGTCGGCCCCTAGCATGTTTTCCTTGGTTCTGGAAAGGTTTGCTGGGGCGATTTACTTCACCGTCTCGGCCCTTCCCGCCAGCGGCATTCTGACCTTTCTCCCTATCACGCTTCTCATATTTTGCTCTCTACCTCTTTACCAACCGCTCAACCTGATAACACTCCTGAAGATCATGGCCCTTGGTCCGGTGAATCTTGCAGTACGACCCGTCGCCTTTCCCATCTTTCTCGGTAGCCGCGGCCTCCCGGCAGTCAGCGCACACGGCAGCCTCCTTGCCGGGGGCTTTGGTTTTAACCTTCTTGCTGACACTAGGTGTGCCTGATCCTCCAACAGTCATTACTACCTTATCCTTGCGCCTCTTGCTGCGCTTCTTGCTCTTCTTCTAACTGGTGGATTCATCATCATCCTCTGAGTTGACATTGATGCAATCCTCTTCTCCTGGGAGTTTCCTTCCTTCCTCCATCCGAGCACACTTGTCCACCAAAGTGTAGAGATCCTTCACAGTCCTGGGCAGCCGCACGTTCATCTTGGAACGAATCTTGCGGTTATGCACATTAGATTGGAAGGCAGCTATCACAGCTGCTGGATGGATATTTGGGAAGTTCGTGTGGACTCTGCTGAACCTCTACAAGTACTTCCGGAGGGTCTCTCCATCTTTATGTTGGAGGAGCTGCAAGTCACTGGGCCGCCCTGGTTCTTGATGGCCGCCAGTGAAGGCGCCAATGAACTCGTGGCACAGGTCAGCCCATGAAGAAATGGAGTTCTCCGGTAGGTGCATCCACCAAGACCTCACATTGGACTTGAGCGCCAAAGGGAAGTAGTTGGCAAATACCTTCTCATCTCTTCCCCCGGCAGCCTGAACAGCGATGGTGTAGATGCTCAGAAACTCTGCCGGGTTTAGCCTCCCATCATACTTCTCGGGTATCTCTGGCTTGAATGTACGGACGGACGACCAACGGACTTGCCGCAACTCATGAGTGAAGGCAGGGCACCCAACCTCAAAAGGCAGGCACCCGCCAACCTCGAGCGCGGGATCATTAACGCCAGGACCATCGCACCCATTGGCCCGACGGGGGTTGTCGCGGCGTCGCTCGATGATAATGCGAGCGTCTCCCCTCTGCCTGTCCTTCGGGGCTCGCCGTTGGCCCGGACGTGCTCGAGGGTCAGAAGAGGCCATCGAGACGTTGTCACGTTCTTGATTCTGCCGCGCTCACTCTGGTTGCCGTGGTGGGGACTGTACCATGGGGTGGCCCCTTTTGGACCAGCAGAGCGAGCCGTCGTTGTTGCTTGGGGAGGCCGTGGCGGGCAGCTCGCTGCGAGCCCCCAGCCTCAGCGAAACCGAGCAGACTCTGGATGGTGGCATGATGACCCATAAGTATAGGGGATCAATTGTAGATCTTTTTGATAAGTAAGAGTGTCGAACCCAACGAGGAGTAGAAGGAAATGACAAGTAGTTTTCAGTAAGGTAATGCCTGCAAGTGCTGAAATTGTAAGTAAGTGAGTAGTTTGATAGCAAGATAATTTGTAACGGGCAAGTAACGATAGTAGTAACAAAAGTGCAGCAAGATAGTGTAACGCCCTCGATGCGGCTATAGCTCCCACGTGTCGAGGCACGACTTAGAGACATAACCGCATTGAAAGCAATGTCGCAAGTCAGGCAATCATTACAACATCCCATGTAATATATAATAAAAGGGGGAGAAACATAGTTGGCTTACACTCGCCACGTCACATTCAAGTACATAAATAACATCCATCATACAAACACTCATGGCCCGACTACGGCGCCAAAATAGAAAATGACCCAACATGCGACAAGGTCCCAATCAAACCCCAACTAGGCACCACTACTGATCATCAGGAAAAGACATGTAGTAACGCTGAGAGTCTTCGTCGAACTCCCACTTGAGCTCGTACTCTTCACCTGGAGCAGAATCACCTGGACCTGCATCTGGAGTTATAGTAATCTGTGAGCCATAGGGACTCAGCAATCTCGCACCCTCGCAATCAAGACTATTTAAGCTTACAGGAATGTCAAGGCAATATATGTGGAGCTGCAGCAAGCGACTAGCATATATGGTGGCTATCTTATTCGCAAAAGAGAGCGAGAAGAGGAGGCAAAGCGCGAGTGTGAAAAACTAGAGGAACAACCTGCGCAAACATTACTCCAACACCGTGTCCGCTTCCCGGACTCCGCCGAGAAGAGGCCATCACGGTAACACACTCAGTTGATTCATTTTTATTAATTAAGGTTCAAGTTATCTACAACCGGACATTAACAAATTCCCATCTGCCCATAACCGCGGGCACGGCTTTCGAAAGTTCAATCCCTGCAGGGGAGTCCCAACTTAGCCCATGACAAGCTCTCACGGTCAACGAAGGAATAGACCTCCTCCCAAGACGTTCCGATCAGACTCGGTATCTCGGTAATTCAAGACACTTCGACAGGTTAAAACAAATCCAGCAACACCGCCCGAATGTGCCGACAAATCCCGATAGGAGCTGCACATATCTCTTTCTCAGGACACACTCAGATGAACACTACGTACAACTAAAACCAACCCTCAAGTTGCCCCGAGGTGGCGCTGCAAGTGGCTCTATTTGGACCAACACTCAGAGGAGCACTGGCCCGGGGGGTTTAAAATAAGATGACCCGCGGGCTCCGGAAACCCGAGGGAAAAGAGGCTAGGTGGCAAATGGTAATACCAAGGTTGGGCATTGCTGGAAAAGCTTTAATCAAGGCGAACTATCAAGGGGTTCCCATTATAACCCAACCGCGTAAGGAACGCAAAAATCCGGGAACATAACACCGATATGACGGAAACTAGGGCGGCAAGAGTGGAACAAAACACTAGGCGAGAGGCCGAGCCTTCCACCCTTTACCATGTATATAGATGCATTAAGATAACATGGCAATGTAATGATATCCCAACAAGTAAATAAATGATGTTCCAACAAGGAACGGCCTCCAATCTTCACCTGCAACTAGCAACGCTATAAGAGGGGCTGAGCAAAGCGGTAACATAGCCAATCAATGATTTGCTAGGACATGGTGGGTTAGAGTTTCAACATGGCAATTGGGAGGCTGACAAGCAAAAGGTAGGCATCGTAGCATTGGCATAGCAAAGAGCGAGCAAACTAGCATAGCAAAGATAGTAGTGATTTCGAGGGTATGATCATCTTGCCTGCACAGTTGTCAGAGTTGACTGGATCCTCACAAGCAAACTCAACGGGCTCCTCGGTAGCGAACTCGTCTCCCGCCTCTACCCAAACAAGACAAACAAGCAACAAGGATACAATCAACCACGTGCAAGACCAAGCAATATGATGAAATGATGGCATGCTATGCGGGATGCGATGCAGGATGCAAAATGCAAGATATGACAGGAAATGCATGAACCTGGCCTCAACATGGAATTCCAAGGGTGCCACTGAAAAGATGATATGAAATCACTTGAAAACGATATAAAGATCATCGGAATCGGAGTTACGGTTTGGAAATGGCAAGCGTTTTAAGAATGACACCGGTCTGCGATTTACAGCAAGTAGGCATCTAAATGCAATGAGATGAACATGCTACAGCCACCAAACATGACAACAAAATACATGTCAGGGATGTACACAAGATTCTTAACAAAAGACTAGCACTGAGCTATGGCCAATTAATTCATTATGAGGTTCAAACAAGCATGGCAAAAACGCAAATGCAAAACAGATTCCAGACTTAGTGAAATTAACACTTGTCTGAAATTTCAGATCACGAAGCCCTCTTCAGAGCAGCAAAACAACATAATAAATGACCTGATTAAGACAAGTAAGAACATGGAATGGAGCTACTCAACGAGCTTAACAAAAGTCCCTGAGTGACCTGGGGTCAAAAGGGATCACAAAATATACTAACGGGCACACGAACATAGCTAAAACACAATCAGTTTTCAGACTTAGTGAAAACTGAGACATGCTGAAATATAACTCACGAAGGCATGTAAACGAGCTCGATGCACTCACCACGGTACAAGTCATGGCAAGGAAAGCATATATTCATTAATAAGGCACAAAATACAAGCTATACATGGCAAGAACAATGGCATAGCATGCACGGATCAACTACAACAACGCCGGCAAAATCGCAAACGAGTTGACGATCTGCCCAGATTCACAACGAAGCAAAAGTAGATATATGGATAGAGCTAGGGTGCTAGGGTGCTCCATAATTGCAAACAAAGACATGGATGGATAGAGCATAACATGATTAACAAAACTCCTTTACTGATCATCCTCAAAAGAGGTGCGGATCACTAGGAAACAAGCTGAACATATGGCATCATGAACTAAATAATCCCAGACTTAGTGAAAACTACTAAGTCTCTGAAAACAAATTTCCCGGGTACCTCACTTTGCAAGCTTGCACAAGTCACCACACACATCCTAAAAATGCATGGGTTGCACCTCTGGAAAGAAGACAAAATCCTTAATAAAACATATGAAGGACTCACAGGCATAGCATGCACACAATAATCATGGCGAAAATGACAAAAGTCTAAGATGAACTAGCAGATCTGACAATTAACTCACGAAGCCTCCTTATAATAGAATTTTGGGCATCAAGATGAGCTCAAATGAAAATGATGCAATGGAATGAAATGATGTACTCGTCGAGTCGAACATTTTGATATGCTATACGCCCAAATCGGAGCTACGGATGCAAAGTTACGGCAGGTCAAAGTTTGCATAAAATTAGGGTTTCGGGAGGAGAAAGTCAACTGAGATTCCAGATCTGGATCCAGATCACTGTAGCAGTACTGTTCACGCGCGCGAAAATCAAGGTTCGCCGGGGTTGAAGACGACGGCGGCCGGAGTTGGAGGGGTCGCCGAGGTAGGAGAGGAGGAGGCCGGAGAGGGCGGCGGAGAGGCGGCGCCGGCCGGTGGCGGCGAGGGGCGGCCGGTGGCGTGGAGGCGGCGGTGGTCGCGGCGAGGCGGCAGCCGGCGTCGTCGGGCGAGGCGGCGAGCGGCGGCGGGGCGGCGTCCGACGTCGGAGAAGATGCCGAGGGGCGGCGCGGCCTCGCGCGGGCCGGGGAGAGCCTCTCGCGGGCCGGCGGGCTTCGGCGGCGCCGAGAGGAGAGAGAGGGCGACGTCGAATCGGGGAGCGCCACGTGGCGGCGGAGGTCGGGTCAGACACGTCCGGCCCAGCAGTTTTTGTCCGGCGGCGGCGTGGGAAATGGATCTAGGGTTTCGGGGAGGGAGAGAGATCCGAATTTCGGGGGGCCTTTATATAGGCATACAGGGAGCTAGGAGAGTCTAAATGAGGTGCGGTTTTCGGCCACGCGATCGTGATCGAACGCTCTAGGACATGGAGCAGAGTTTGGTGGGTTTTGGGCCAAATTGGAGGGGTGTTGGGCTGCAACACACACAAGGCCTTTTCGGTCCCTCGGTTAACCGTTGGAGTATCAAACGAAGTCCAAATGGCACGAAACTTGACAGGCGGTCTACCGGTAGTAAACCAAGGCCGCTTGGCAAGTCTCGGTCCAATCCGGAAATGTTTAATCCCCACACACGAAAGAAAGCTAGAAATGACCACCGGAGGAGAACGAAGCGCCGGAATGCAAAACGGACAACGGGGAAAATGCTCGAATGCATGAGACGAACATGTATGCGAATGCAATGCACATGATGACATGATATGAGATGCATGACAACGAAAACAACACACGGAGACAAAGTCCCGAACCTGAGAAATAAATATAACTTAATGCCGGAAACGACAAGAGTTGGAGTACAAAATGGAAAGTTACATCCGGGGTGTTACAACACTCCACCACTACGAAAAGATCTCGTTCCGAGATCTAGGACTGAAAGAACTCCGGGTACTCAGAACGGAGGTGATCCTCGCGTTCCCAGGTAGCTTCACGGTCGGAATGGTGTGACCACTTGATTTTGAGAAATTTGATTGACTTGTTGCGAGTCTTGTGTTCAGTCTCTTCAAGAATAGCAACTGGGTGCTCACGATAGGAGAGATCTTCTTGGAGCTCAATGTCCTCGAAGTTGACGGTGCGGTCAGGAGTCTTGAAGCACTTTCGAAGCTGAGAGACATGGAACATGTCATGAACATTTGCAAAGTTTGAAGGAAGTTCGAGTTGATAGGTGAGGTCGCCTCTCTTGCTGACAATCTTGAAAGGTCCCACGTATCTAGGGGAAAGCTTCCCTTTGATACCGAAGTGACGAGTACCTGTCATAGGAGAGACACGGAGGTAAACATGATCTTCGATCTCAAAAGCCAAATCACGGTGCTTACTATTATAGTAGCTCTTCTGGCGGGATTGGGCTGCTTTGAGGTTATCACGAATGACTTTGCACATTTCTTCTGCTTCTATGATTAAGTCATTACCCAAAAGCTGACGTTCACCGGTTTCAGACCAGTTGAGAGGGGTACGGCACTTCCTGCCATACAAAATTTCAAATGGGGCCTTGCCCGAACTTGCTTGAAAACTGTTGTTATAGGAGAATTCAGCATCAGGAAGACAATCCTCCCACTTCATTCCGAAGGAGATCACACAAGCCCTGAGCATATCTTCAACAATCTGGTTGACACGCTCGACTTGACCGCTTGTTTGAGGATGGAAAGCAGTGCTGAAGCGGATGTTGGTGCCCATGGCCTTCTGAAAAGAATCCCAAAACTTGGAGGTAAAAATGCTGCCACGGTCTGAAGATATCACTTGAGGAATACCGTGCAGAGAGACAATTCGAGAGGTATAGAGTTCCGCCAATTGAGCTGCAGTGATCGACTCTTTGATAGGCAGAAAGTGAGCCACTTTGGTGAGTTTGTCGATGACAACGAATATAGCATCATTGCCATGCTTGGACTTTGGAAACCCAGTCACGAAGTCCATTTCAATGTGGTCAAACTTCCATTCTGGAATGGCAAGAGGTTGGAGGAGACCAGCTGGCCTTTGGTGTTCTGCCTTCACTCTTCTGCAGACATCACATTCATTCACGAATTGAGCGATCTCGCGCTTCATTCGAGTCCACCAATAAGCTTGCTTGAGATCCTGATACATCTTCGTGCTCCCAGGGTGGATGGAGAGGAGAGAATTGTGAGCCTCGTTCATGATCACTTTACGGAGGTCACCTTTGGGCACAACAATACGATCCTCGAAGAAGAGAGTGTCCTTGTCATCAAGGCGGTAGCACTTGTACTTGGACTGACTCTTGGCAATCCCAATCTTCACCTTTTTCACCATAGCATCAAGAAGCTGGGCTTGGCGAATCCGGTCTTCTAAGGTAGGAGAGACTAGAAGGTTGGCGAGGAAACCTTGAGGAACAACTTGCAGATTAAGTTTGCGGAAAGCTTCACAAAGCTCGAGTTGATAAGGCTTGAGAATCAGACTGTTGCAATACGCTTTCCTGCTCAAAGCGTCAGCAATCACATTGGCCTTTCCTGGAGTATACTCGATACTCGGATTATACTCTTGAATCATCTCAACCCATCGAGTTTGCCTGAGGTTGAGATTAGGCTGAGTGAAGATGTACTTGAGACTCTTGTGATCAGTGAAAATATCCACTTTCCTTCCCAATAGAAGATGTCTCCAAGTCAAAAGAGCATGCACAACTGCTGCCAACTCGAGATCATGAGTGGGGTAGTTCTTCTCATTAGGCTTCAACTGACGAGATGTATAAGCAACAACTTTCTTCTCTTGCATCAAAAATGCGCCAAGTCCTTGGAGAGAGGCATCACAAAAGACCTCGTACGGCTTGGATTCATCAGGCGGAGTCAGAACTGGAGCAGTGATCAATTTCTCTTTCAAAGTGTTGAAAGCAATATCACACTCCGGAGACCAAACGTACTTGACGTGCTTCTGAAGAAGATTTGAGAGAGGCTTCGCGATCTTAGAAAAGTTTTCAACGAATCTTCGGCAATAGCTTGCGAGACCGAGGAAACTGCGGAGTTGCTTCACGTTCTGAGGAGGTTCCCAATTCGCAATTGTGGACACCTTCTCAGGATTCACGGAAATGCCCTTGGCAGAGATGATATGACCAAGATAAAGAACCTCATCGAGCCAAAATTCGCACTTGGAGAACTTGGCGTAGAACTGATGTTCTCTGAGCTTATCGAGAACCAAACGCAAGTGCTTGGCATGATCTTCCTTGTTCTTCGAGAAAACCAAAATGTCGTCGAGATAGACCAAAACGAAGTCATTGGTGTAGGCGTTGAAGATGAAATTCATCATGCGAGAGAACGTCGGAGGAGCGTTGGCAAGGCCAAAAGACATGACAGTGTATTCATATGAACCAAAGCTTGTTCTGAATGCTGTCTTGGGAATATCTTCTTCACGAATGCGAATCTGGTGATAACCCATACGGAGATCAAGCTTGGAGAATACTTGAGCACCTTTGAGTTGTTCGAACAGCTCATTGATGTTGGGAAGTGGGTATTTGTTCTTGATGGTCTTCTTGTTCACTGGACGGTAATCGACACAAAGTCGGTCCGTTCCATCCTTCTTCTTCACAAAAAGAACACCACAACCCCACGGAGAAGAACTAGGCCGGATGAGACCCATTCTTTCTTGCTCATCGAGTTGCTTCTTCAGCTCCTTCAACTCTTCAGGTCCGAGCTTGTAAGGACGTTTGCACACAGGTTCCGTGCCAGGCTCAAGTTCAATAACGAATTCAACTGGCCGGTGCGGAGGCATTCCTGGGAGCTCTTCTGGAAAGACGTTCGCAAACGACTGGAATTTGCGAAATAGCGTCCAATTCACCCTTCTCATTGAGAGAAAACAGAAGGATAGTATCATCACGAGCGGCAAAGACAATTACATCCTCAGACGAATGAGTCAATTGAATCTGCCTGGCTGCACAATCAAGCTGAGCCTTGTGCTTAGAAAGCCAATCCATTCTGAGAATAAGATCAATATCCGAGTTACCAAGAACCACCGGAGAAGAGAGAAACTTGTAATCGCCCAACGTGATAGAGACATCTGGGACGCAATTGTTAGAAGTCATTTGCTTGCCCGGAGACACAATCTTCAATGGAACAGGAATCCTTTCGGTCACAAAATCATGCTTGGCCACAAATGGAGTTGAAATAAAAGAAAGCGATGCACCAGTGTCAAAAAGAACTTTTGCAGGAACATCGTTAAAAGGAAGGTTACCCATGATCACATCTGGTGAGTCCTCTGCCTGAGCTGCATTTAGCAGATTGACCTTGGCGTGCTTGGGGTTATGCTTGACCACAGCTGTACTTGCCGATCTGACAGGAGGAGGAGGAGGAAGACGCCTCTGGTTGAAACACTTGTTGGCATAGTGACCCTTCTGTTGGCACTTGTTGCACGTGACCTCTGAAAGCGGACGGTGATACGGAGCACTCGATCTTGGAGCTTGAGACGAAGTCTTGTTCTGAAAGCCAGGGTTGGGTGGGTGGGAAGAACCACTGCCACCTTTGCTCTTCTGCTGGAATGGCTGACGGAACGGAGGAGGAGGAAGCCAAAACTTCTGCTGCTTGGCCACTTGAGTAGAGGAAGAAGGAGTAACATCTCTGACTCGCTTCCTGGAAGCATCACACCTCAACTGAGCAGCCTCTTGCTTCAGTGCCATGTTGTAGAACTCATCGTATCTCAAGGGCTCGAAGAGGACAAGAGCGAGCTGAATATCTTCTCTGAGACCACCCCTGAACTGATATATCATGCTCTTCTCATCAGGCACGTCCTGCTTGGCAAAGCGGGCGAGCTTCTGGAACAACTTGTTGTAGTCATAGACAGACAAAGAGCCTTGCTTCAGATTGCGGAATTCCTCACGCTTGCTTTCAACCACACTCTGCGGAATATGATGAGCTCGGAAATCTTGACGGAAATCATCCCAAGTGATAACACGTCCACCTCTGGAATCCTTGTACTGCTGGAACCATTCTGCAGCTTGATCTTTGAGTTGGAAGGAAGCGAACTTGACAGAGTCCTCAGGCCTGACGTTACTGCACTCGAAATGCTTACACAGATCCACAAGCCAATCGTCAGCATCGGTTGCCTCAACACAATTGCTGAAAGTCTTTGGCCCGTTAGCAAGGAACTGGTTGAGTGTAGCAAAGTGACTCTGTTTGCTGCCTTGATTCCCTTGACTGCCTTGATTGCGCTCTTGAAGAATTTGCATGATCAGCTGAGTGTTCGCATTGGTTGCGGCCATCACAGCTTGCCATGCCTCTGGAGGAGGTGGAGGTGGTGGCGGATCAGGATTCGGAGTCGTGCGTGTTGGAGGAGCCATCCTGAAGAGGTTGACCACCATTAGCACATTGACAGATAAATATTGAAGCTGAATCCAACGGAATGAAAATTGCAACATATAGTCTTCACATCCGAAAAAAATGAATGAATGCATTCCTCTTGAAATGGTCACATATCCATAAATTGAGAAGCCACGTAGAATTAAGGTAGAGAAATAAATCAACAAGGTATGGATCAAGAACGAATAATCGGTAAGAAATCCCAATCTCAAACCAATATCCTTGGAAGAAGAACTAGAGCTACTAGAATTCCCACCTATGAAACTCCCGAACCTTTCCGGTTATGCAATCAGGTGTTGGGGATACAGGGGAAGCATAATATCTCACCCAAACTAACAAATCCTACATCCAGCTGTATCCATCCTTCAACACATAACCGAGAAAACTTCGGAAACCATCTACCTCAACCTTCGAAAAGCATCTGTTATACAAGTTATGGCGATACTCCCGAACTCCCGCCCCAGTACTGGGTGGCGTCGAGGTTATCTCACCAACGAACTGCATAAAAGAGATTTTCGATGTCGGCGAACATATCTCAAGTATTCCAGAATTGCAACGATAAAATTATGATGACAACACCTCAGAGCTCAACTCCCCGGGACACTTCCACTAAACCCCTGACAGGAGGCACCAAGTCAATGTTCTCATCATAAGCCATCGGAACGATTCCAAGATACTCGCGTGATCCTAAATTTTTTTAGTGAAATTTGAGAAGAGAAGAGTCAAAACTCTACGTCAGGATGCCTTACCAGAGCGATGAGGAGACTGGGAAGTAAAAAGAATTCCTAAGCTCTCCGATATATAATTCCTAAATTACTCAAAACATTTTTCTAGACACAACTCGGCTGCTAAAAACGATCAAGCAATGGGGCTCCTAAGGACGGGGAAGGCTCTGATTACCAACTTGTAACGCCCTCGATGCGGCTATAGCTCCCATGTGTCGAGGCACGACTTAGAGACATAACCGCATTGAAAGCAATGTCGCAAGTAAGGCAATCATTACAACATCCCATGTAATATATAATAAAAGGGGGAGAAACATAGTTGGCTTACACTCGCCACGTCACATTCAAGTACATAAATAACATCCATCATACAAACACTCATGGCCCGACTACGGCGCCAAAATAGAAAATGACCCAACATGCGACAAGGTCCCAATCAAACCCCAACTAGGCACCACTACTGATCATCACGAAAAGACACGTAGTAACGCTGAGAGTCTTCGTCGAACTCCCACTTGAGCTCGTACTCGTCACCTGGAGCGGAATCACCCGGACCTGCATCTGGAGTTATAGTAATCTGTGAGCCACAGGGACTCAGCAATCTCGCACCCTCGCGATCAAGACTATTTAAGCTTACAGGAATGTCAAGGCAATATATGTGGAGCTGCAGCAAGCGACTAGCATATATGGTGGCTATCTTATTCGCAAAAGAGAGCGAGAAGAGGAGGCAAAGCGCGAGCATGAAAAACTAGAGGAACAACCTGCGCAAACATTACTCCAACACCGTGTCCGCTTCCCGGACTCCGCCGAGAAGAGGCCATCAGGTAACACACTCAGTTGATTCATTTTAATTAATTAAGGTTCAAGTTATCTACAACCGGACATTAACAAATTCCCATCTGCCCATAACCGCGGGCACGGCTTTCGAAAGTTCAATCCCTGCAGGGGAGTCCCAACTTAGCCCATGACAAGCTCTCACGGTCAACGAAGGAATAGACCTCCTCCCAAGACGTTCCGATCAGACTTGGTATCTCGGTAATTCAAGACACTTCGACAGGTTAAAACAAATCCAGCAACACCGCCCGAATGTGCCGACAAATCCCGATAGGAGCTGCACATATCTCTTTCTCAGGGCACACTCAGATGAACACTACGTACAACTAAAACCAACCCTCAAGTTGCCCCGAGGTGGCGCTGAAAGTGGCTCTATTTGGACCAACACTCAGAGGAGCACTGGCCCGGGGGCCTTAAAATAAGATGACCCGCGGGCTCCGGAAACCCGAGGGAAAAGAGGCTAGGTGGCAAATGGTAAGACCAAGGTTGGGCATTGCTGGAAAAGCTTTAATCAAGGTGAACTATCAAGGGGTTCCCATTATAACCCAACCGCGTAAGGAACGCAAAAATCCGGGAACATAACACCGATATGACGGAAACTAGGGCGGCAAGAGTGGAACAAAACACTAGGCGAGAGGCCGAGCCTTCCACCCTTTACCATGTATATAGATGCATTAAGATAACATGGCAATGTAATGATATCCCAACAAGTAAATAAATGATGTTCCAACAAGGAATGGCCTCCAATCTTCACCTGCAACTAGCAACGCTATAAGAGGGGCTGAGCAAAGCGGTAACATAGCCAATCAATGGTTTGCCAGGACATGGTGGGTTAGAGTTTCAACATGGCAATTGGGAGGCTGACAAGCAAAAGGTAGGCATCGTAGCATTGGCATAGCAAAGAGCGAGCAAACTAGCATAGCAAAGATAGTAGTGATTTCGAGGGTATGATCATCTTGCCTGCACAGTTGTCAGAGTTGACTGGATCCTCACAAGCAAACTCAACGGGATCCTCGGTAGCGAACTCGTCTCCCGCCTCTACCCAAACAAGACAAACAAGCAACAAGGATACAATCAACCACGTGCAAGACCAAGCAATATGATGAAATGATGGCATGCTATGCGGGATGCGATGCAGGATGCAAAATGCAAGATATGACAGGAAATGCATGAACCTGGCCTCAACTTGGAATTCCAAGGGTGCCACTGAAAAGATGAGATGAAATCGCTTGAAAACGATATAAAGATCATCGGAATCGGAGTTACGGTTTGGAAATGGCAAGCGTTTTAAGAATGACACCGGTCTGCGATTTACAGCAAGTAGGCATCTAAATGCAATGAGATGAACATGCTACAGCCACCAAATATGACAAAAAAATACATGGCAGGGATGTACACAAGATGCTTAACAAAAGACTAGCACTGAGCTATGGCCAATTAATCCATTATGAGGTTCAAACAAGCATGGCAAAAACGCAAATGCAAAACAGATTCCAGACTTAGTGAAATTAACACTTGTCTGAAATTTCAGATCACGAAGCCCTCTTCGGAGCAGCAAAACAACATAATAAATGACCTGATTAAGACAAGTAAGAACATGGAATGGAGCTACTCAACGAGCTTAACAAAAGTCCCTGAGTGACCTGGGGTCAAAAGGGATCACAAAATATACTAACGGGCACACGAACATAGCTAAAACACAATCAGTTTTCAGACTTAGTGAAAACTGAGACATGCTGAAATATAACTCACGAAGGCATGTAAACGAGCTCGATGCACTCACCACGGTGCAAGTCATGGCAAGGAAAGCATACATTCATTAAGAAGGCACAAAATACAAGCTAGAAATGGCAAGAACAATGGCATAGCATGCACGGATCAACTACAACAACGCCGGCAAAATCGCAAACGAGTTGACGATCTGCCCAGATTCACAACGAAGCAAAAGTAGAGCTCGATTGACTCAAGCTAGGGTGCTCCATAATTGCAAAAAAAGACATGGATGGATAGAGCATAACATGGTTAACAAAATTCCTTTACTGATCATCCTCAAAAGAGGCACGGATCACTAGGAAACAAGCTGAACATATGGCATCATGAACTAAATAATCCCAGACTTAGTGAAAACTACTAAGTCTCTGAAAACAGATTTCCCGGGTGCCTCATTTTGCAAGCTTGCACAAGTCACCACACACATTCTAAAAATGCATGGGTTGCACCTCTAGAAAGAAGAAAAAATCCTTAACAAAACATATGAAGGACTCACAGGCATAGCATGCACACAATAATCATGGAAAAAATGACAAAAGTCTAAGATGAACTAGCAGATCTGACAATTAACTCACGAAGCCTCCTTCTAACAGCATTTTTTGCATCAAGATGAGCTCAAATGAAAATGATGCAATGGAATGAAATGATGTACTCGTCGAGGCGAACATTTTGATATGCTATATGTCCAAATCGGAGGTACGGATGCAAAGTTACGGCAGGTCAAAGTTTGCATAAAATTAGGGTTTCGGGAGGAGAAAGTCAACCGAGATTCCAGATCTGGATCCAGATCACTGTAGCAGTACTGTTCACGCGCGCGAAAATCGAGGTTCGCCGGGGTTGAAGACGACGGCGGCCGGAGTTGGAGGGGTCGCCGGGGTAGGAGAGGAGGAGGCCGGAGAGGGCGGCGGAGAGGCGGCGCCGGCCGGTGGCGGCGAGGGGCGGCCGCGGTGGTGCGGTGCGGCGGCCGGTGGCGTGGAGGCGGCGGTGGTCGCGGCGAGGCGGCAGCCGGCGTCGTCGGGCGAGGCGGCGAGCGGCGGCGGGGCGGTGTCCGGCGTCGGAGAAGAAGCCGAGGGGCGGCGCGGCCTCGCGCGGGCCGGGGTGGGCCTCCCGCGGGCCGGCGGGCTTCGGCGGCGCCGAGAGGAGAGAGAGGGCGGCGGCGAATCGGGGAGCGCCACGTGGCGGCGGAGGTCGGGTCGGACACGTCCGGCCTGGCAGTTTTTGTCTGGCGGCGGCGTGGGAAATGGATCTAGGGTTTCGGGGAGGGAGAGAGATCCGAATTTCGGGGGGCCTTTATATAGGCATAGAGGGAGCTAGGAGAGTCCAAATGAGGTGCGGTTTTTGGCCACGCGATCGTGATCGAACGCTCTAGGACATGGAGCAGAGTTTGGTGGGTTTTGGGCCAAATTGGAGGGGTGTTGGGCTGCAACACACACGAGGCCTTTTCGGTCCCTCGGTTAACCGTTGGAGTATCAAACGAAGTCCAAATGGCACGAAACTTGACAAGCGGTCTACCGGTAGTAAACCAAGGCTGCTTGGCAAGTCTCGGTCCAATCCGGAAATGTTTAATCCCCACACACGAAAGAAAGCTAGAAATGACCACCTGAGGAGAACGAAGCGCCGGAATGCAAAACGGACAACGGGGAAAATGCTCGAATGCATGAGACGAACATGTATGCAAATGCAATGCACATGATGACATGATATGAGATGCATGACAACGAAAACAACACACGGAGACAAAGACCCGAACCCGAGAAATAAATATAACTTAACGCCAGAAACGGCAAGAGTTGGAGTACAAAAAGGGAAAGTTACATCCGGGGTGTTACAGATAGCCCAATCCTTTTGAGGCAAAGGACATGCCAAAACAGTCTCTTATGATAAGCAAAGCGTTCTTGAGGGTACACGAGATTTTCATCTAGTCACTTTCATCATGTTGGTTTAATTCGTGTTTGGTACTTTGATAATTTGATATGTGGGTGGACCGGTGCTTAGGTGCCGCTCTCACTTGAACAAACCTCCTACTTATGATTAACCCTCATGCAAGCATCCGCAACTATGAGAAAAGTATTAAGAATGAATTCTAACCATAGCATTAAACTTTTTGATCCAATCGGTCCCTTACGGAATAACGCACAAACTGGGGTTTAAGCTTCTGTCACTCTCGCAACCCATCACCTAATTGCTACTCCATAATGCATTCCCTTAGGCCCAAATATGGTGAAGTGTCATCTAGTCGACTTCACATGACACCACTAAGGGAATCACAACATACATACTATAAAAATATCGCACACATATCAAGTTCACATGATTACTTGCAACATGATTTCTCCCGTGACCTCAAGAAAAAAAGTAACTACCCACAAATGATAATCATGCTCAAGATCAGAGGGGTATTAAATAGCATATTGGATCTGAACATATAATCTTCCACCAAATAAACCATATAGTAATCAACTACAAGATGTAATCAACACTACTAGTCACCCACAAGCACAAATCTATAGTTCCGGTAACAAGATTGAACACAAGAGATGAACTAGGGTTTGAGATGAGATGGTGTTGTTGAAGATGTTGATGGAGATTGCCCTCCCCAAGATGGGTGAGTTGTTGGTGATGATGATGACGATGATTTCCCCCTCCGTGAGGGAAGTTCCCCCGACGGAATCGCTTCGCTGGAGGGCAAAAGTGCTCCTGCCCAAGTTCCGCCTCGAGACGGCGGTGCCCCATCCCGAAAGTCCTCCCCTTATTTTTTCTAGGTCAAAATGACTTATGTACCAGAAGATGGGCACCGGAGGTGGGCCTGGGTGAGCACAACCCACCAGGGCGCGCCTGGGCTCCCTGGCGTGCCCAAGTGGGTTGAGCCCACCTAGTGGCCCCCTGTTGGTAGTTATTTGTTCCAATATTCATCATATATTTGATAAAAATCTCTTCGAAGTTTCAGCTTGTTTGGACTTGTGCAGAATAGGTGGCCTGATGTAGCTTTTGCAGGACCAGATTTCCAGCTGCCGGAATTCTCCCTCTTTGTGTCTACCTTGCATATTATGAGAGAAAAGGCATTAGAATTACTCCAAAAAGCATTATTATGGATAAAAACATCATAAATAACAGTAGAAAAACATGATGCAAAATGGACATATTAGCTCCCCCAAGCTTAGACCTCGCTTGTCCTCAAGCGAAAAACCAAAATCGAAAAACATGTCCACATGATTAGAGGGAGAGGTGTCGATAAAACAAAATACAGACATAGAAGCATCATGTTCATTATTATAACAACAAAAAACTTAAACATAGGACTCTTACCATCAAGCTCTTATCATAGAATTCTCATGAATAAGTGGCAATTCATCACACTATTGAAGTATAAAGCGAAAACTCTATTAAAAACCAACAAACTATGTTCTCAATCAACTTTGCAACTACAATTCATCATCTTTTCAGGAAGGGTCACATATCGGAGCCTTTAGGCAAGTCCACATACTCAACCACCATATAGTCTTCTATGATTGCTAACACTCACCGCATACACATGAGCAAAATGTTTCAACCAGACACATAGAAAGATAGGGGCTTATAGTTTCGCCTCCCAATGTATTCACCTCAAGGGCGATGTCAACAATAATAGCTCATGCTATCTATATTCAACTGGACATATGTGCCTAGATCTTTCCTCACCACATGATGCTTGCCAAAGGTGAAAAATAAAAAGGAATAGAAGGAAAACTTTGACTCTTTGCATAAAAGTAAATACATAAAAGTAAAAGATAGGCCCTTCGCAGAGGGAAGCAAAGGTTGCCATGCACTTATTTGTTTGTATGCTCAACCCCTTAGTGCAAAAGAACATCATGTAGTATTTCCCCTTGTGATATCAACCTTTATTATGCAGTCTGTCGCTTTTATTCTTCACCATCACAAGTTCGTACAATGATCAATTTTCTCTTACACTAAATGATCTCACACTTTTAGAAGCAATTTTTATTGCTTTTTTATGCACCGATGACAACTTACTTAAGGGATCTTGCTCAATACCTGGGTAGGTATGGTGGACTCTTGAAGATAAGATTTGGGTTTAAGGGGTTTTGGATGCACAAGTAGTATCTCTACTTAGTGCGGAATTTTTGGATAGAAAAGATAGGGGCAAGCACTGGTGTCGCTTGAAGCTACGTTGGTATTTCCCCAAAGAGGAAGGGATGATGCAGCACATCGACGGTAGGTATTTCCCTCAGATATGAAACCAAGGTTATCGAACCAGTAGGAGAACCAAGCAACACAACGTAAACAACACCTGCACACAGATAACAAATCCTGGCCACCCGACGTGTTAAAGGGGTTGTCAATCCCTTCCGGGATACGGCGGCTCAAGATAGGCAAACGGACGTGAGGTAAATTTGTAGTAGATTGATAGATCGAACGTTAGATAAAGAAATAAGAATAAATTGCAGCAAGATATTTTTGGGTTTTTGGTTTAGTAGATATGAAAATAAACGCATAGGAAAATAGATTGCAAAGGCAAATAATATGAGGAAAAGACCCGGGGGCCGTAGGTTTCACTAGTGGCTTCTCTCGAGAAAAATAGAAAAGCGGTGGGTGAACAAACTACTGTTTGGAAATTGACAGAACTTCAAATACTCATGATGATATCTAGGCAATGATCATTATATAGGCATCACGCCCAAGATTAGTAGACCGACTCCTGCCTGCATCTACTACTATTACTCCACACATCGACCGCTATCCAGCATGCATCTAGTGTATTAAGTTCATGGAGAAACGGAGTAATGCAATAAGAATGATGACATGATGTAGACAAGATCTATCTATGTAGAGATAGACCCCATCATTTTATCCTTAGTAGCAACGATACATACGCGTCGGTTCCCTTTCTGTCACTGGGATCAAGCACCGTAAGATCGAACCCACTACAAAGCACCTCTTCCCATTGCAAGATAAATAGATCAAGTTGGCCAAACAAAACACAAATATCGGACAAGAAATACGAGGCTATAAGAGATCATGCATAAAAGAGATCAAAGAAATTCAAATACTTTCATGGATATAAAAAGATAGATCTAATCATAAACTCAAAGTTCATCCATCCCAACAAACACACCACAAAAGAGTTTACATCATATGGATCTCCAAGAGACCATTGTATTGAGAATCAAGAGAAGAGATATGAAGCCATCTAGCTACTAACTACGAACCCGAAGTTCTACGAAGAACAACTCACACATCATCGGAGAGGCACCAATGGAGGTGGTGAACCCCATCCGAGATGGTGTCTAGATTGGATCTGGTGGTTCTAGACTCTGTGGTGGCTAGATGAATATTTCGTCGACTCCCCTAGGGTTCTAGAAATATTGGGGTATTTATAGAGCAAAGAGACGGTCCGGGGGCACCCAAGGTGGGCACAACCCACCAGGGTGCGCCTGGGCCTCCTGGCGCGCCCTGGTGGGTTGTGCCTCCCTCAGGGCACCCCAGGCGTAGGCAGGGCCCGTTATGTTCCTTTTGGCCCATAAAAATTCTCCGTAAAGTTTCGTGGCATTTGGAATCCGTTTGATATTGATTTTCTGCGATGTAAAAAACATAGAAAAAACAGCAAATGGCACTTGGCACTATGTCAATAGGTTAGTACCAAAAAATGATATAAAATGACTATAAAATGATTATAAAATATCCAAGATTGATAATATAACAGCATGGAACAATCAAAAATTATAGATATGTTGGAGACGTATGAGCATCCCCAAGCTTAACTCCTACTCGTCCTCAAGTAGGGAAGTGAGAAAAACAGAATTTTTGATGTGGATTGCTACCTAACATGTGAAATCATATTTCTTTCTTTATAGCATGGACATTTGGACTTTTATATTGTTCAAAGCAATAGTCTAATTTTGACATGATAATTTAAATACTCAAGCATATCAAAACAAGCAGCCATGTGTTTCAAAATATCATGATTTAAATACTGTTCATTGAACTTTTATATTGTTTCTTTGAAAGACATGGTTGCTTGTTTTGATATGCTTGAGTATAAAAGTTCAATGACTATAAAATGATTATATTGTTCAATGAATTTTTTTATTATATCCTTCTTGGATATCTATCACTTTGTGTCACATCCCAAGTTCTGGTAATGCCTAGTGCTAACATATGGTGTTGCATCATGTCTACTTTACTCAGAAAATTGAAATGGGGATGACAGAACCCCCAGCACCCCATTAATCCAGCTAGTATTTACTAAAATCTTTTTCAATGAACCTGAAATGCCCTTCTAAAATGTTCATCATCTTTGCCTTGGTCTTAAACCTCTGACAGAAATGGTGCACATATTTCTAGGACATCATAGGGTCACTGAATTAAATCATACTCTATTTGCATTCGGGCATTTAAATGCTATAGAATATTTTAGATGTCCAAATAATCCTAAACTGAAATGTTCCATGTTGGTTATATGCTAAACAGTGGGCATGAGCAGTTTGGTGATTTTTGAAAGTGCCTAAGCATTTTTAGAAAAGCCACAAAGTTGCAGAAAAATATAAAATAGGAAATAAAATAGAGAAAGGAGAAACTTACCTGGCTTACCTGCAGCCCAGCTGTGCGGCCCAACACTGTAGCTAGCCCAGCCCAACTCCTCCCCTGTCTTCAACCTCGTGCTAGTAGGCACGAGGGCGTGTGCCCGCGGCACGCACGCGCGTGCCCGGCCACCTCCTGCTTTCCCGGGGCGCCCTGAGCCTTCCGCCACGCCACGCCACGCCACGCCACCGTCCTGCTCTCCCTCCCTCGCTCTCCCCCTCACCCGTTCCCCGCCATGGTCGAAGCCTCCATGGACACACCGCCGCCATTCGCCGCTGCCATCACCCTTCCCATGCCATCCAGCTATGCCACGAGCTCTGCCTCGACCCCCGCATCCTCTGCACCAATCCAGGCGCCGCCAGGAGCTCCGTGACGACGACTCCGAGCTCTTCTTCCTCCTCGGACCCGTGGATCACCGCCGTCGATTCACCGGACCCCGTGGCTCCCCTGCCTCGCCAGCAGCACCAGAAGAACTGCGGTGAGCTGCTGCACCATTTCCCCCATGCCCCGTTGCCTAATTTGCGCCCTAGCTAGCTCCACCACCCCGCCCGAAAGCTTGCTCGCCGCCGGCCATGTCGCCGCCGTGGCTAGAGCCCGCAAACGTCGCGTCAGAGCATGTTTTTGTCCTCAGCGCGTTCCCAGGAACCCAGAACACCTACCCACTCGTCCTCCCGTGCACCGTAGCACGCTGTCCACCTTCGCCGAACTCCGGCCGCCACGGAAGCGGACACCGCCATCGATCTAGGTCGTCTCCAGCGACCCCACTAGCACCAGCCGACGCGGACGAGGCTCAGGGTCCCAACGGTGCCATCCGCGCCTCGAACCGTGGCCTGTGCTGCGACTCCGTGCATCGCCGCCGTCTCGGACCTCGCCGGCGGTTAGTCGCCGGCAGGTTTGACCGATTTGACCGGGGGTTTGACCCCGTCTGACCAGGGTTTGACCACCCTGGGTCACTGACGCATGGGGCTAGCCCTGCTAATTAACCTAGGTTAGTGTTAATTTATTTAGTTAGTTTTAATTAGCCTCTGACATGTGGGCCCAGGCCTTAACTAAACTAGATTAGGTTTAGTTTAATTTTAGTTAACCTTGTTAGTTAACTGTGTCACTGACGTGTGGACCCCACACGTCAGGTTTGACCTGGACCGAGCCGTTGACCTGCTGACGTCACTGTGAGGTCATGCTGACGCAGTAAAGCACTTTCTGGATTTAAGTTTATTCAGAAAATTCTAGAAATTAGTATAAACTTCTAAAAATCATAGAAAATCAACCGTAACTTCAAATGAAATAATTTATATATGAAAAATTATCAGAAAAATTCAAGGAATCCATCTGTACCATTTTCATGCATGTTTGAGAAAGTTAACCTCACTGTTTAGGATGAAACATGATTAGGGCAAATTTCATAATAGGTTTGGAGTTGGAATTGATATAGTTTTGAATTCCCCTTCAATTAAAATGACTTTCTGTTGCATTAGCCCAAATCACAGCATATTGCCATGTCATGATCATGCATCATATTTTTGCATTGCATTGATTGTGCTCTCCCTCTCTGTTGCCGGTATTCGTCCCCTCTCGATAGACGTACTTCCGACGATGAGTTCGATGACACCGATGAAGAGCTATAATATCTTCAGAAGTGCCAGGCAAGCAAAACACCCTTCCTCATTCCGATACAATCCCACTCTCTCGCTCCTGCTCTCTTTTACTGCATTAGGACAACAACGATTCAACTGTTACATGTTGCGGTAGTTGAACCCCTTTCCACTGCATGACCTGTCATTGCCGCAGTAAATAGATGAAACCCACTAGCATGAGTAGGAGTTGTTTGAGCCCTGATGTGCCTACTCATTCATGCTTATTTGTCATGCCTGCTACTACTTAGAGTTGAGTCAGGTCTGATTCATCGGGGATGAATTGGAACAGTGATGAACATGTCCTACTGTGTGTGAGCTAAGTGTGTGAACACGATTTGGTAAAGGTAGCGGTGAGAGGCCATGTAGGAGTACATGGTGGGTTGTCTCATTGAAACCATCCTTAGGAACTGAGTTCTGTGTTTGTGATCCATGAAACAGTTACTACCACGCATTGGGCCCGAAACCAATGGACCCTCTCGGCTTCTTGATCACCCTTGTCCTCTGTCCAGGAGTTGCAACTAGTTTCTGGTGTTTATAGGATATGTGTTGGCGGCCGTGCGTAGCGCTGACCCTAGGGGTGGGCTATGATGCGGTAGATACACCGTGGCCGGGCATGCCAGATGACCGTTTTGTGTCTCGGAACCCTATACAGATCGTTCGGGGCCGTATGTGGAAACCTCGGCCGGACTCCCTGCGGATGGAACCTGGATAGGTGATAAACCTGGACTAGAGACTTGAGTGTTTAGGTAGGCTGTGGCCGACACCCTCATTAGGCTTCCGCTTGAAGGTTGCCGAGTACATGTCGTGTAAACGGCGGTAAGTGGTGAGAGCGTGTGTGCAGAAGTACACCCCTGCAGGGTTAACATCATCTATTCGAATAGCCGTGTCCACGGTAATGGATTGCTGGGTTGCCTATAACAGTTCATAGACAAGTGAAAGTGGATACTCTAAAACTCGCAAGATAAGTGTGAGTGCTATGGATGGCCTTCTCGTAGGGAGACGAGAGCGGATCCATAGTGGTGTATTGAATGGTGAACATGTGGACTCGTGTGCGCCACCTCAAAAGAGTTGCTTGCAGTCGTAGTTCAGATTAGCCACTGAGTCAAAGCTGGCTTGCTGCAGTTAAACTCCACCACCCCCTTTGTTGATACCGGTGCATATGTAGTTAGTTCTGATGTAAGTCTTGCTGAGTACCTTTGTACTCACGTTTGCTTAATTTATGTTTTGCAGAGACAGAGACTTCCGTCTCGCTAGTAGTTCCACGTGGACTTCGACGTTAGCTTGATACCTCAGCTACGATCTTGTGCCCTCGGCAGGATCTGGTAGATAGTCAGGCTTCTTAGCCTTTTTCATTTGTAGATGTCTGTTCTCAGACATGTTAAGCTTCCGCATGTGCTTGATTTGTATGCTATGATTGTTGGGTCATGAGACCCATGTTTGTAATATCTCGCTCCTCGGTGCCTAATGAATAAATACTTGAGTTGTAGAGTTATGTTGTGATGCCATGTTGTATTTACACATATCGAGCACATTGTGTGTATGATTGAAATGCTTGGTATGTGTGGGATCCGATAATCTAGTTGTTTATCTCTGGTAGCCTCTCTTATGGGGAAATGTAGTCTTGTACTTCCATGAGCCATAGTAGTCCGCTACAGCCCGGTTCACTGGAGTCCTGCTAGCCTAGCACTACTGCTCATGACACTTGACTGGCCGGCATGTGTTTCACTTCGTTCCTGTGTCTGTCCCTTCGGGGAAATGTCACGCGGTGACATCTGGAGTCCTGCCTAGCCTGCTACACCCTGGGTTCCCGGAGTCCTGTTAGCCCAGTGCTACAGCCCGGATTCACACGCTGCTGACCGACATGCTCGATGTGATTCATGTATGCATGTCCCCATAGGTTAGTGCCGCTTTGGGTTCACAACTAGCCATGTCGGCCCAGGTTATCCGTCATATGGATACTAGCGACACTATCATATACGTGAGCTAAAAGGCGCAAACGGTCCCGGGCCATGGTAAGGCGACACCTGTGGGAATACCGTGCGTGAGGCTACAAAGTGATATGAGGTGTTACCGGCTAGATCGATGTGACTTGGAATCGGGGTCCTGACAGCGTTGGTATCAGAGCCTGACTGCCTGTAGGATTACCAAGCCAAACCGGTCGAACTTGAGTCTAGAAATGCTTTAGTTATATAGGGGAATTGATTGTGGAAGGGAACGTAAGCCTCTTTTTGCTCCTTATACCTTATGCCTTCTGATCTGAGTCATTCTCTTCTCATTCTACGTGGGTTAAGAAACTAGGCCTTCTCATCTATCTATCAGGACGACGTGTTACTAATCCGTAGACTGATAGGATTGTTGGATTCAAGTCTCAGTTCAGTTCCTTTTACCTCCGTATGCTCATAGCTGGCCTCAGAACCTTGATATTGTGTTGTTGAGTGGTTATGCCACCATTTTGCAGGATGTCTCAAATCGTTTTGAGCATTTCCAGCCGTTATGCTGTCCGAGTCATCCCAGGTTTCTAAGTAGTCTGATGCATTTGCAAATCCATTCTTTCCATTTCTGATATCCTTTTGGGCCAGATTAATCACACTAATCGGTGAGTTGAGGTACTCTGTTGTCTCGACATATATGTTGGAGCTATCATTATGACCCTAGGTGTTTTAGGGAGTCACCTAGTAATATAGCCATGTTTTGTGTTCCGGTGTGATGATTCTGGCGACCATTCTCGAAAGCATCCCGTGATGCCATGTAGTGGTAGGTATTCTATTCATGGGTTCTTGAACCCGAGATTCACCCTACTTATCTCATGTTGATAGTGTTGCTAGTTCCTTTAAGATACTAGTAACCTTTGCGATAGTCCTCGAGATCCATGGTATTTCCTTCTTCCAAATACCATGAACCATTAAGGCAGAAGTTCTTTGAACCAAAAGATCACCATTAGAGTACTCCTGAGGAGTTGTCCATTCATAATTGTGTCTCTGCCAGTCCTACCTCTTCTCCAAGAATCTGTGTTGGATATCCCTGAGCTAGTAGGTTAAGCTGAACAACAAGTTGGAGAGTTGGAAGATAAAAGGCTTTGCCGAATTTGGTTCTTCCTGAAGGGATATTTTTGTGTTGTGTGTGTGTTGAAGAAAGATGATATCTTCACCAATTGGTCCTCGTGATCAGTTGTTGGATCTATTGTCTTGTCAAAACTTTGACTTGAGTATGGGTTATCGTCAAGTCAAATCAGAACCAACGATGTTCGTAGTGTTGTCTTACTTGTGGTTGATCCCTCGAGAATACACCATTACATCTTTTGGTCTGACCAATGCTATCACCGTGTTCACGTGATGGTGGAAGTCCAGTGATATGGAAATTCCGATGAGTTATTGTTGAGCCCATCAGCAACATCTTATTTTCTCCATGGCTCATGTCGAACATCAAGCTAGTGTTGGAAACTTGTGCAAGCATATCTTCATGCTCTGTTCATGAAGTATCTGTCTGGATGAAAGAAGTGACTTCCTCTGTTTCACGTGCAATCGATGCAAGTTGCCGCCGTGAATTCGAGAAAGATTGTTTTTGTTTCCTCTGGAATCTTCCCAAGTTAGTCACGCATAGGTGCGAAGTACTCTATGGTTTGATAGGTTGGCCACCTCCATTCTATATGTGTTTCCTAGCACACCAAGCCACCGACTAATTTGTTCAAGGAGAAGAAGTTCCTTCCTAAGAATCATGACTTATGTTAGGACTTCGTTATCCTCGATGAAGGTTCCCCAACCTAAACTTGGTAGTATTTTATTATAAGACTACCACGTGGTCACGCTTGTCTCGGATAGCGTGTTCACAGGTTTGTAGCAGAACTAGCTCATGTTTTGGAGCCTGCTATCGCAGTTCATTCCCCGAGAATCTCGCAACGTCATCTCGTAAAATTGTGTTGCAAACCTTCATTTTCCTTTCAAGACTCGATGAGTCTGGAATATCCTGACACCAACCAGATCTGAATCTCAGGCAGATCTGATGGTTGCAGCATTTTCCAAGAACTATAATATCGGTCTCTCGATAACCGGTAAAGTGGATGTCGTGGCCAACACACCCAGTCGGAAGATCTATTATTGTAGTATCTTGATTGAAGAAGTTGGCCACCTCTCTATAAGGATTTCGTAGGATTTTCTCCAGAAGTTGTTCCTTATGGATCCTTTGTATTCCGAAGTCCGACCACTACTTGATGGCTATGTTGATGCTTTAAAGCATGACGATGGTAACCAGTACATCAAGGGGAACATTAGAAGCGGAGTGCTAAATGTCTCTCGGTCGATCATCCAGATTTTGATTCCTTGGCCTCGCTAAGGTGAAATCTGAGAACGTGTTATCTTTCTTTGCATCTGCATCTTCCACCATTATTCATCATGGTAGCATGTTGTGTTGCCAGGATCCTTGACACGGATATTGGTAAAACCTTGATTGATACGGAAATGCTCAAGTTCTTGGAGCACGCTTAAGCACTAGGATTTATCGTCGGCATTAACTGGGATCTGTTCTCAGTTTCTTCGATTATGCCATAACCTTTCAAACAGTGGAATCTCTCTCTACTGTTGGGTTCCTCCCCAGTTACTAGAATCATTCCCAGCATTTGCATTTTGTTCCCAGCTTGCACCTCCATTGTGTCCTCCTACTACGGACTACCCTTCTCAGTAATTACTGATCAGGATCATCTTCAAAGTGGTCCTACCATGGGTTCCATCTATTTCCGATGATAAACAAATCATCCATCGCGTTTTCTTCAACAAGGTAGTCCACATCATCCGTTCTAGTATGAGTATGCAATTTCTTCAAGCTCCTTCACGCGATCGTTTGTGATTGCCTCAGGCTGGTGAGAAGAGTTTCAATGATCTCTGAATCAAAAGTAATTCTTTTTGCCACTTAAGGGAATATTTCTACGAGTCACCTTTCCCTAAGGTGTCCCGTTATGGAATCATGGAAATTACCTCCTCGCTACTTTGAAACCATGCACCATCCTACTCCAGCGTGGAATTGTTGCCTACCAATTTGAACCCTTGTCATCTATTACCTTCCATCTCTCTCGATGTGTGTTTTGTGTCTCAGCTCAAGAGATGTTCTAATGTCTCACTCCATGAGTTGATCTTGAGTTGCTCGATCTTTGAGAAGATCGTTTCCTGTAGAGTTTCCTTCCCTCTTCATCGTGTTGGATGAAGATCTCGAAGACAAAGACGTCAAGAGCAATGTGATGCAATATATCGGTATCTTCGAGAAGGACACTTGGATCAAGAAGACTGTGATAGTTTTGTGACCCCTCTGTCTTCTTACTCCACTTCTTGAATCTCGGGACGAGATTCTTGTTTTAGTGGGGGTGAGTTGTCACATCCCAAGTTCTGGTAATGCCTAGTGCTAACATATGGTGTTGCATCATGTCTACTTTACTCAGAAAATTGAAATGGGGATGACAGAACCCCCAGCACCCCATTAATCCAGCTAGGATTTACTAAAATCTTTTTCAATGAACCTGAAATGCCCTTCTAAAATGTTCATCATCTTTTCCTTGGTCTTAAACCTCTGACAGAAATGGTGCACATATTTCTAGGACATCATAGGGTCACTGAATTAAATCATACTCTATTTGCATTCGGGCATTTAAATGCTATAGAATATTTTAGATGTCCAAATAATCCTAAACTGAAATGTTCCATGTTGGTTATATGCTAAATAGTGGGCATGAGCAGTTTGGTGATTTTTGAAAGTGCCTAAGCATTTTTAGAAAAGCCACAAAGTTGCAGAAAAATATAAAACAGGAAATAAAATAGAGAAAGGAGAAACTTATCTGGCTTACCTGCAGCCCAGCTGTGCGGCCCAACACTGTAGCTAGCCCAGCCCAACTCCTCCCCTGTCTTCAACCTCGTGCCAGTAGGCACGAGGGCGTGTGCCCGCGGCACGCACACGCGCGCCCAGCCACCTCCTGCTTTCCCGGGGCGCCCTGAGCCTTCCGTCGCGCCACGCCACCCCCCAGACCCGTATGGATCAATCTCTCCCTCCCTCGCTCTCCCCCTCGCCCGTTCCCCGCCATGGCCGAAGCCTCCATGGACACACCGCCGCCATTCGCCGCTGCCATCGCCCTTCCCACGCCATCCAGCTATGCCACGAGCTCCGCCTCGACCCCCGCGTCCTCTGCACCAATCCAGGCGCCGCCAGGAGCTCCGTGATGATGACTCCGAGCTCTTCTTCCTCCTCGGACCCGTGGATCACCGCCGTCGATTCGCCGGACCCCGTGCCTCCCCTGCCTCGCCAGCAGCACCAGAAGAACTGCGGTGAGCTGCTGTACCGTTTCCCCCATGCCCCGTTGCCTAATTTGCGCCCTAGCTAGCTCCAACACCCCGCCCGAAAGCTTGCTCGCCGCCGGCCATGTCGCCGCCGTGTCTAGAGCCCATAAACGTCGCGTCAGAGCATGTTTTCATCCTCGGCGCGTTCCCAGGAACCCAGAACACCTACCCACTCGTCCTCCCGTGCACCGTAGCACGCTGTCCACCTTCGCCGAACTCCGGCCGCCGTGGAAGCGGACACCGCCGTCGATCTAGGTCGTCTCCGGTGACCCCACTAGCACCAGCCGACGCGGACGAGGCTCAGGGTCCCAACGGTGCCATCCGCGCCTCGAACCGTGGCCTGTGCTGCGACTCCGTGCATCGCCGTCGTCTTGGACCTCGCCGGCGGTTAGTCGTCGGCAGGTTTGACCGATTTGACCAGGGGTTTGACCCCGTCTGACCAGGGTTTGACCACCCTGGGTCACTGACGCATGGGGGCTAGCCCTGCTAATTAACCTAGGTTAGTGTTAATTTATTTAGTTAATTTTAATTAGCCTCTGACATGTGGGCCTAGGCCTTAACTAAACTACATTAGGTTTAGTTTAATTTTAGTTAACCTTGTTAGTTAACTGTGTCACTGACGTGTGGACCCCACATGTCAGGTTTGACCTGGACCGAGCCGTTGACCTGCTGACATCACTGTGAGGTCATGCTAACGCAGTAAAGCACTTTCTGGATTTAAGTTTATTCAGAAAATTCTAGAAATTAGTATAAACTTCTAAAAATCATAGAAAATCAACCGTAACTTCAAATGAAATAATTTATATATGAAAAATTATCAGAAAAATTCAAGGAATCCATCTGTACCATTTTCATGCATGTTTGAGAAAGTTAACCTCACTGTTTAGGATGAAACATGATTAGGGCAAATTTCATAATAGGTTTGGAGTTGGAATTGATATAGTTTTGAATTCCCCTTCAATTAAAATGACTTTCTGTTGCATTAGCCCAAAGCACAGCATATTGCCATGTCATGATCATGCATCATATTGTTGCATTGCATTGATTGTGCTCTCCCTCTCTGTTGCCGGTATTCGTCCCCTCTCGATAGACGTACTTCCGACGATGAGTTCGATGACACCGATGAAGAGCTATAATATCTTCAGAAGTGCAAAGCAAGCAAAACACCCTTCCTCATTCCGATACAATCCCACTCTCTCGCTCCTGCTCTCTTTTACTGCATTAGGACAACAACGATTCAACTGTTACATGTTGCGGTAGTTGAACCCCTTTCCTCTGCATGACCTGTCATTGCCGCAGTAAATAGATGAAACCCACTAGCATGAGTAGGAGTTGTTTGAGCCCTGATGTGCCTACTCATTCATGCTTATTTGTCATGCCTGCTACTGCTTAGAGTTGAGTCAGGCCTGATTCATCGGGGATGAATTGGAACAGTGATGAACATGTCCTACTGTGTGTGAGCTAAGTGTGTGAACACGATTTGGTAAAGGTAGCGGTGAGAGGACATGTAGGAGTACATGGTGGGTTGTCTCATTGAAACCGTCCTTAGGAACTGAGTTCTGTGTTTGTGATCCATGAAACAGTTACTACCACGCATTGGGCCCGAAACCAATGGACCCTCTCGGCTTCTTGATCACCCTTGTCCTCTGTCCAAGAGTTGCAACTAGTTTCTGGTATTTATAGGATATGTGTTGGCGGCCGTGCGTAGCGCTGACCCTAGGGGTGGGCTATGATGCGGTAGATACACCGTGGCCGGGCATGCCGGGCGCCCGTTTGGTGTCTCGGAACCCTGTACACATCGTCCGGGGCCGTATGTGGAAACCTTGGCCGGACTCCCTGCGGATGGAACCTGGATAGGCGATAAACCTGGACTAGAGACTTGAGTGTTTAGGTAGGCTGTGGCCGACACCCTCGTTGGGCTTCCGCTTGAAGGTTGCCGAGTACATGTCGTGTAAATGGCGGTAAGTGGTGAGAGCGTGTGTGAAGAAGTACACCCCTGCAGGGTTAACATCATCTATTCGAATAGCCGTGTCCGCGGTAATGGACTTCTGGGTTGCCTATAACAGTTCATAGACAAGTGAAAGTGGATACTCTAAAACTCGCAAGATAAGTGTGAGTGCTATGGATGGCCTTCTCGTAGGGAGACGAGAGTGGATCCATAGTGGTGTATTGAATGGTGAACATGTGGACTCGTGTGTGCCACCTCAAAAGAGTTGCTTGCAGTCGTAGTTCAGATTAGCCACTGAGTCAAAGATGGCTTGCTGCAGTTAAACTCCACCACTCCCTTTGTTGATACCGGTGCATATGTAGTAAGTTCTGATGTAAGTCTTGCTGAGTACCTTTGTACTCATGTTTGCTTAATTTATGTTTTGCAGAGACAGAGATTTCCATCTCGCTAGTAGTTCCACGTGGACTTCGACGTTAGCTTGATACCTCAGCTACGATCTTGTGCCCTCGGCAAGATCTGGTAGATAGTCAGGCTTCTTAGCCTTTTTCATTTGTAGATGTCTGTACTCAGACATGTTAAGCTTCCGCATGTGCTTGATTTGTATGCTATGATTGTTGGGTCATGAGACCCATGTTTGTAATATCTCGCTCCTTGGAGCCTAATGAATAAATACTTGAGTTGTAGAGTTATGTTGTTATGCCATGTTGTATTTACACATATCGAGCATATTGTGTGTATGATTGAAATGCTTGGTATGTGTGGGATCCGACAATCTAGTTGTTTATCTCTGGTAGCCTCTCTTATGGGGAAATGTAGTCTTGTACTTCCATGAGCCATAGTAGTCTGCTACAGCCCGGTTCACCGGAGTCCTGCTAGCCTAGCACTACTGCTCATGACACTTGACTGGCCGGCATGTGTTTCACTTCGTTCCTATGTCTGTCCCTTCGGGGAAATGTCATGCGGTGACATCCGGAGTCCTGCCTAGCCTGCTACAGCCTGGGTTCCCGGAGTCCTGTTAGCCCAGTGCTACAGCCCGGATTCACACGCTGCTGACCGACATGATCGATGTGATTCATGTATGCCTGTCCCCATAGGTTAGTGCCGCTTTGGGTTCACGACTAGCCATGTCGGCTCGGGTTATCCGTCATATGGATGCTCGCGACACTATCATATACGTGAGCTAAAAGGCGCAAACGGTCCCGGGCCATGGTAAGGCGACACCTGTGGGAATACCGTGCGTGAGGCTGCAAAGTGATATGAGGTGTTACCGGCTAGATCGATGCGACTTGGAATCGGGGTCCTGACAGCATTGGTATCAGAGCCTGACTGCCTGTAGGATTACCAAGCCAAACCGGTCGAACTTGAGTCTAGAAATGCTTTAGTTATATACGGGAATTGATTGTGGAAGGGAACGTAAGCCTCTTTTTGCTCCTTATACCTTATGCCTTCTGATCTGAGTCATTCTCTTCTCATTCTACGCGGGTTAAGAAACTAGGCCTTCTCATCTATCTATCAGGATGACGTGTTACTAATCCGTAGACTTATAGGATTGTTGGATTCAAGTCTCAGTTCAGTTCCTTTTACCGCCATATGCTCATAGCTGGCCTCAGAACCTTGATATTGTGTTGTTGAGTGGTTATGCCACCATTTTGCAGGATGTCTCAAATCGTTTTGAGCATTTACAGCCGTTATGCTATCCGAGTCATCCCAGGTTTCTAAGTAGTCTGATGCATTTGCAAATCCTTTCTTTCCATTTCTGATATCCTTTTGGGCCAGATTAATCACACTAATCGGTGAGTTGAGGTACTCTGTTGTCTCGACATATATGTTGGAGCTATCATTATGACCCTAGGTGTTTTAGGGAGTCACCTAGTAATATAGCCATGTTTTGTGTTCTGGTGTGATGATTCTGGCCACCATTCTCGAAAGCATCCCGTGATGCCATGTAGTGGTAGGTATTCTATTCATGGGTTCTTGAACCCGAGATTCACCCTACTTATCTCATGTTGATAGTGTTGCTAGTTCCTTTAAGATACTAGTAACCTTTGCGATAGTCCTCGAGATCCATGGTATTTCCTTCTTCCAAATACCATGAACCATTAAGGCAGAAGTTCTTTGAACCAAAAGATCACCATTAGAGTATTCCTGAGGAGTTGTCCATTCATAATTGTGTCTCTGCCAGTCCTACCTCTTAGCATGGGTCATCCGGAAGAAATATGTTGAACTTGTTCGACATACTAACCTATGCATCCACAACTCAGAAAGATATATGTTCCTTGAGTTGTCCCTCTGTAGTTGTATTCCGATCCTTGTCTATTAGTTGATAGCCAAGTTTATGTCGTGCATTCGTGTTATCGATGCCTAGTATTCTTGTGGTTCGTCAAGCCGTTCTATTTCAGAATGACTAGGAGAAACAAACTCCAGTACCTCATCCATATCCAGGATTGGGTCAAAGCAGTTGTATTCCGCAGATCAAATGCAATCAAGCTTTGATTCTGTTCTACCCTGAAGTATTACCCACTTTTATGTCAGGAACGTCATGATAATTGCACCTTATCTTATGAATTCTTGATGCAGTGATACTCTCGCCATCATCGTTCATTCCTCGGTCCCGTGTTGCCATAACCGGAATGCCGACAAGTGAACTATGATGTGTGAAATCAATACCCCTAGCAACCTCGATGCTTGGTAGTTAATGGACAATATTCTCATTCTTAGCGTGTTGGTTATTGAATCATCATTCTAAGATTGATCATGCTACCTGATCCTTTTCCCTAGTGCACTCTTCGATCAAGAGTTGGGACTATGTCTATCCTTGCTTATTTGATCATATCGTCTTGCCCTGAAAAGCAAGATTGTCTCGAGCTTAGTAACATATCGGTGGTTCATTATTTCCGAAGATCTTCTTGGAAGTATTACCTGGCCGTCACCTGACCGGTATGTTGAGTTCGTGATTAAATGGGTTTTCTTATAAATCACCTCTTCTCCAAGAATCTGTGTTGGATATCCCTGAGCTAGTTGGTTAAGCTGAACAACAACTTGGAGAGTTGGAAGATAAAAGGCTTTGCCGAATTTGGTTCTTCCTGAAGGGATATTTTTGTGTTGTGTGTGTGTTGAAGAAAGATGATATCTTCACCAATTGGTCCTCGTGATCAGTTGTTGGATCTATTGTCTTGTCAAAACTTTGACTTGAGTATGGGTTATCGTCAAGTCAAATCAGAACCAACGATGTTCATAGTGTTGTCTTACTCATGGTTGATCCCTCGAGAATACACCATTACATCTTTTGGTCTGACTAGTGCTATCACCGTGTTCACATGATGGTGGAAGTCCAGTGATATGGAAATTCCGATGAGTTGTTGTTGAGCCCATCAGCAGCATCTTATTTTCTCCATGGCTCATGTCGAACATCAAGCTAGTGTTGGAAACTTGTGCAAGCATATCTTCATGCTCTGTTCATGAAGTATCTATCTGGATGAAAGAAGTGACTTCCTCTGGTTCATGTGCAATCGATGCAAGTTGCCGCCGTGAATTCGAGAAAGATTGTTTTTGTTTCCTCCGGAATCTTCCCAAGTTAGTCACGCATAGGTGCGAAGTACTCTATGGTTTGATAGGTTGGCCACCTCCATTCTATATGTGTTTCCTAGCACACCAAGCCACTGACTGATTTGTTCAAGGAGAAGAAGTTCCTTCCTAAGAATCATGACTTATGTCAGGACTTCGTTATCCTCGATGACGGTTCCCCAACCTAAACTTGGTAGTATTTTATTATAAGACTACCACGTGGTCATGCTTGTCTCGGATAGCGTGTTCACAGGTTTGTAGCAGAACCATCTCATGTTTTGGAGCCTGCTATCACAGTTCATTCCCCGAGAATCTCGCAACGTCATCTCGTCAAATTGTGTTGCAAACCTTCATTTTCCTTTCTAGACTCAATGAGTCTGGAATATCCTGACACCAACCAGATCTGAATCTCAGGCAGATATGATGGTTGGAGCATTTTCCAAGAACTATAATATCGGTCTCTCGATAACCGGTAAAGTGGATGTCGTGGCCAACACACCCAGTCGGAAGATCTATTATTGTAGTATCTTGATTGAAGAAGTTGGCCACCTCTCTATAAGGATTTCGTAGGATTTTCTCCAGAAGTTGTTCCTTATGGATCCTTTGTATTCTGAAGTCCGACCACTACTTGATGGCTATGTTGATGCTTTAAAGCATGACCATGGTAACCAGTACATCAAGGGGAACATTAGAAGCGGAGTGCTAAATGTCTCTCGGTCGATCATCCAGATTTTGATTCCTTGGCCTCGCTAAGGTGAAATGTGAGAACGTGTTATCTTTCTTTGCATCTGCATCTTCCACCATTATTCATCATGGTAGCATGTTGTGTTGCCAGGATCCTTGACACGGATATTGGTAAAACCTTGATTGATACGGAAATGCTCAAGTTCTTGAGAGCACGCTTAAGCACTAGGATTTATCATCGGCATTAACTAGGATCTGTTCTCAGTTTCTTTGATTATGCCATAACCTTTCAAACAGTGGAATCTCTCTCTACTGTTGGGTTCCTCCCCAGTTACTAGAATCATTCCCAGCATTTTCATTTTGTTCCCAGCTTGCACCTCCATTGTGTCCTCCTACTACGGACTACCCTTCTCAGTAATTACTGATCAGGATCATCTTCAAAGTGGTCCTACCATGGGTTCCATCTATTTCCGATGATAAACAAATCATCCATCGCGTTTTCTTCAACAAGGTAGTCCACATCATCCATTCTAGTATGAGTATGCCATTTCTTCAAGCTCCTTCACGCGATCGTTTGTGATTGCCTCAGGCTGGTGAGAAGAGTTTCAATGATCTCTGAATCAAAAGTAATTCTTTTTGCCACTTAAGGAAATATTTCTACGAGTCACCTTTCCCTAAGGTGTCCCGTTATGGAATCATGGAAATTACCTCCTGGCTACTTTGAAACCATGCACCATCCTACTCCAGCGTGGAATTGTTGCCTACCAATTTGAACCCTTGTCATCTATTACCTTCCATCTCTCTCGGTGTGTGTTTTGTGTCTCAGCTCAAGAGATGTTCTAATGTCTCACTCCATGAGTTTATCTTGAGTTGCTCGATCTTTGAGAAGATCGTTTCCTATAGAGTTTCCTTACCTCTTCATCATGTTGGATGAAGATCTCGAAGACAAGGACGTCAAGAGCAATGTGATGCAATATATCGGTATCTTCGAGAAGGACACATGGATCAAGAAGACTGTGATAGTTTTGTGACCCCTCTGTCTTCTTACTCCACTTCTTGAATCTCGGGACGAGATTCTTGTTTTAGTGGGGGTGAGTTGTCACATCCCAAGTTCTGGTAATGCCTAGTGCTAACATATGGTGTTGCATCATGTCTACTTTACTCAGAAAATTGAAATGGGGATGACAGAACCCCCAGCACCCCATTAATCCAGCTAGGATTTACTAAAATCTTTTTCAATGAACCTGAAATGCCCTTCTAAAATGTTCATCATCTTTGCCTTGGTCTTAAACCTCTGACAGAAATGGTGCACATATTTCTAGGACATCATAGGGTCACTGAATTAAATCATACTCTATTTGCATTCGGGCATTTAAATGCTATAGAATATTTTAGATGTCCAAATAATCCTAAACTAAAATGTTCCATGTTGGTTATATGCTGAACAGTGGGCATGAGCAGTTTGATGATTTTTGAAAGTGCCTAAGCATTTTTAGAAAAGCCACAAAGTTGCAGAAAAATATAAAATAGGAAATAAAATAGAGAAAGGAGAAACTTACCTGGCTTACCTGCAGCCTAGCTGTGCGGCCCAACACTGTAGCTTGCCCAGCCCAACTCCTCCCCTGTCTTCAACCTCGTGCCAGTAGGCACAAGGGCGTGTGCCCGTGGCACGCACGCGCGCGCCCAGCCACCTCCTGCTTTCCCGGGGCGCCCTGAGCCTTCCGTCACGCCACGCCACCCCCCAGACCCGTATGGATCAATCTCTCCCTCCCTCGCTCTCGCCCTCGCCCGTTCCCTGCCATGGCCGAAGCCTCCATGGACACACCGCCGCCATTCACCGCTGCCATCGCCCTTCCCACGCCATCCAGCTATGCCACGAGCTCCGCCTCGACCCCCGCGTCCTCTGCACCAATCTAGGCGCCGCCAGGAGCTCCGTGACAACGACTCCGAGCTCTTCTTCCTCCTCGGACCCGTGGATCACCGCCGTCGATTCGCCGGACCCCGTGCCTCCCCTGCCTCGCCAGCAGCACCAGAAGAACTGCGGTGAGCTGCTGCACCGTTTCCCCCATGCCCCGTTGCCTAATTTGCGCCCTAGCTAGCTCCACCACCCCGCCTGAAAGCTTGCTCGCCGCCGGCCTTGTCGCCGCCGTGGCTAGAGCCCGCAAACGTCGCGTCAGAGCATGTTTTCGTCCTCGGCGCGTTCCCAGGAACCCAGAACACCTACCCACTCATCCTCCCGTGCACCGTAGCACGCTGTCCACCTTCGCCGAACTCCGGCCGCCGTGGAAGCAGACACCGCCGTCGATCTAGGTCGTCTCCGGCGACCCCACTAGCACCAGCCGACGCGGACGAGGCTCAGGGTCCCAACGGTGCCATCCGCGCCTCGAACCGTGGCCTGTGCTGCGACTCCGTGCATCGCCGCCGTCTTGGACCTCGCCGGCGGTTAGTCGTCGGCAGGTTTGACCGATTTGACCAGGGGTTTGACCCCGTCTGACCAGGGTTTGACCACCCTGGGTCACTGACGCATGGGGGCTAGCCCTGCTAATTAACCTAGGTTAGTGTTAATTTATTTAGTTAGTTTTAATTAGCCTCTGACATGTGGGCCTAGGCCTTAACTAAACTACATTAGGTTTAGTTTAATTTTAGTTAACCTTGTTAGTTAACTGTGTCACTGACGTGTGGACCCCACATGTCAGGTTTGACCTGGACCGAGCCGTTGACCTGCTGACGTCACTGTGAGGTCATGCTGACGCAGTAGAGCACTTTCTGGATTTAAGTTTATTCAGAAAATTCTAGAAATTAGTATAAACTTCTAAAAATCATAGAAAATCAACCGTAACTTCAAATGAAATAATTTATATATGAAAAATTATCAGAAAAATTCAAGGAATCCATCTGTACCATTTTCATGCATGTTTGAGAAAGTTAACCTCACTGTTTAGGATGAAACATGATTAGGGCAAATTTCATAATAGGTTTAGAGTTGGAATTGATATAGTTTTGAATTCCCCTTCAATTAAAATGACTTTCTGTTGCATTAGCCCAAATCACAGCATATTTCCATGTCATGATCATGCATCATATTGTTGCATTGCATTGATTGTGCTCTCCCTCTCTGTTGCCGGTATTCGTCCCCTCTCGATAGACGTACTTCCAACGATGAGTTCGATGACAACGATGAAGAGCTATAATATCTTCAGAAGTGCCAGGCAAGCAAAACACCCTTGCTCATTCCGATACAATCCCACTCTCTCGCTCCTGCTCTCTTTTACTGCATTAGGACAACAACGATTCAACTGTTACATGTTGCGGTAGTTGAACCCCTTTCCTCTACATGACCTGTCATTGCCACAGTAAATAGATGAAATCCACTAGCATGAGTAGGAGTTGTTTGAGCCCTGACGTGCCTACTCATTCATGCTTATTTGTCATGCCTGCTACTGCTTAGAGTTGAGTCAGGTCTGATTCATCGGGGATGAATTGGAACAGTGATGCACATGTCCTACTATGTGTGAGCTAAGTGTGTGAACATGATTTGGTAAAGGTAGCGGTGAGAGGCCATGTAGGAGTACATGGTGGGTTGTCTCATTGAAACCGTCCTTAGGAACTGAGTTCTGTGTTTGTGATCCATGAAACAGTTACTACCACGCATTGGGCCCGAAACCAATGGACCCTCTCGGCTTCTTGATCACCCTTGTCCTCTGTCCAGGAGTTGCAACTAGTTTCTGGTGTTTATAGGATATGTGTTGGTGGCCGTGCGTAGCGCTGACCCTAGGGGTGGGCTATGATGCGGTAGATACACCGTGGCCGGGCATGCCGGGCGCCCGTTTGGTGTCTCGGAACCCTGTACACATCGTCCGGGGCCGTATGTGGAAACCTCGGCCGGACACCCTGCGGATGGAACCTGGATAGGTGATAAACCTGGACTAGAGACTTGAGTGTTTAGGTAGGCTGTGGCCGACACCCTCGTTGGGCTTCCGCTTGAAGGTTGCCGAGTACATGTCGTGTAAACGGCGGTAAGTGGTGAGAGCGTGTGTGAAGAAGTACACCCCTACAGGGTTAACATCATCTATTCGAATAGCCGTGTCCGCGGTAATGGACTTCTGGTTTGCCTATAACAGTTCATAGACAAGTGAAAGTGGATACTCTAAAACTCGCAAGATAAGTGTGAGTGCTATGGATGGCCTTCTCGTAGGGAGACGAGAGCGGATCCATAGTGGTGTATTGAATGGTGAACATGTGGACTCGTGTGCGCCACCTCAAAAGAGTTGCTTGCAGTCGTAGTTCAGATTAGCCACTGAGTCAAAGCTGGCTTGCTGCAGTTAAACTCCACCACCCCCTTTGTTGATACCGGTGCATATGTAGTTAGTTCTGATGTAAGTCTTGCTGAGTACCTTTGTACTCACGTTTGCTTAATTTATGTTTTGCAGAGACAGAGACTTCCGTCTCGCTAGTAGTTCCACGTGGACTTCGACATTAGCTTGATACCTCAGCTACGATCTTGTGCCCTCGGCAGGATCTAGTAGATAGTCAGGCTTCTTAGCCTTTTTTGATTTGTAGACGTCTGTACTCAGACATGTTAAGCTTCCGCATGTGCTTGATTCGTATGCTATGATTGTTGGGTCATGAGACCCATGTTTGTAATATCTCGCTCCTCGGAGCCTAATGAATAAATACTTGAGTTGTAGAGTTATGTTGTGATGCCATGTTGTATTTACACATATCGAGCATATTGTGTGTATGATTGAAATGCTTGGTATGTGTGGGATCCGACAATCTAGTTGTTTATCTCTGGTAGCCTCTCTTATGGGGAAATGTAGTCTTGTACTTCTATGAGCCATAGTAGTCCGCTACAACCTGGTTCACCAGAGTCCTGCTAGCCCAGCACTACTGCTCATGATACTTGACTGGCCGGCATGTGTTTCACTTCATTCCTGTGTCTGTCCCTTCGGGGAAATGTCACGCGGTGACATCCGAAGTCCTGCCTAGCTTGCTACAGCCCGGGTTCCCGGAGTCCTGTTAGCCCAGTGCTACAGCCCGGATTCACACGCTGCTGACCGACATGCTCGATGTGATTCATGTATGCCTGTCCCCATAGGTTAGTGCCGCTTTGGGTTCACGACTAGCCATGTCGGCCCGGGTTCTCCGTCATATGGATGCTAGCGACACTATCATATACGTGAGCTAACAGGCGCAAACGGTCCCGGGCCATGGTAAGGCGACACCCGTGGAAATACCGTGCGTGAGGCTGCAAAGTGATATGAGGTGTTACCGGCTAGATCGATGTGACCTGGAATCGGGGTCCTGACACTTTGGGACTAATTTTCATGTGTTGCTTTTCATAAGCTCAAACAAATATAAGTGAAGATCATGAGCATAATATTTATTTCTCTCAAATTAATTTAAGTGAAGCAAGAGAGCATTTCTTCAAAAATACTAAGCACACCGTGCTGATATAAGTGAAGCACTAGAGCAAGTCCATTGCTCATAAAAATTTAAGTGAAGCATAGAGAGCAATTCTATCAAGTCATGACATAATTTTGGCTCTCTCAAATAGGTGTGTCCAGCAAGGGATCAAAACTTAAAACACAAAATAAAACAAGCAAAGACTCATATCATGCAAGATGCTCCAAGAAAAACACATAATATGTGACGAATAAAAATATAGTTTCGAGTAAAATACCGATGGTCGTTAGAAGAAAGAGGGGATGCCACTCGGGGGCATCCCCAAGCTTAGTTGGTTGCTCATTTTTGGATAATAGCTTGGGATGCCGGGGAATCCCCAAGATTAGGCTCTTCTACCCCTTATTCCTTCATCCATCGTAAGATAACCCAAAACTTGAAAACTTCAATCACACAAAACTCAACAAAACCTTCGTGAGATCCGTTAGTATAAGAATAATAAATCTCTACTATAAGTGCTGTATCAAACCAATTCATATTTTGTTCTTGTATTATATCTACTGTATTCCAACTTTTCTATGGCAAAAACTCATAAAAGAAAACCATAGAGCCATCAAAATAAGCACACAACACAAAGAAAACAGAATCTATCAAAACAGAACAGTATGTAGCAATCTTACTATTTGGAATTGTCGGTGTACAAAAAGAGGGGTACACTTTTTATACCCCTATAACTGTGCATGGGCAGTCTAAGCCACGGGCACTACCACACCAAGCAAGGCAAGGGAGGTGAGCCAGGGTAAGACCGAAGCTCAAGAGAACTACGATGCCAAGGCCAAGACCACAAAGAGCAAAGGGGACGAAGCGGACTCCCCCGGCAAGATCCTTGCCGGGAGACAATTCTAGCAGCCCCGGCAAGACCCTTGCCGCGGCGACTCATCCCGCGCCTATGGAGCAAATCAGCCTTGAGTCCACTGCCCCCAAAGGGCAAGGATTCGGGAGACATCCCCGTGGTGACATGCAGATCTTTGTGAAGACATTCAAGATCAGGTACGCACTAAGGAGACGACAACCCTTGGCGGGATCCCAGCCGAGGAAGACCACAAGCCCCCCGGCAAGCGCCTTGCCGGGGATGACAGCAGGCGCCCCGGCAAGGCCCTTACCGAGGACACCCACGGGGCCACCATCAGGCCCACGCCGACTAAACCTCCACCACCGCATGCATGCAGCTGCTGACCCAACCAGCTGGGCAAGCACCTGCGTGGCGGCATGCAGATCTTCGTGAAGACCCACCACTGCGCCACCTCAGCTTCATGCTTACCTACATGGCATTGCAGGCGTCGCTGGCCAGGGCGCGTGTCGACACAAGAAGGAGCGGCGACGGACGAGACAGATCTCTCCCCCGTCCGCGATAAAGCAAGGACACCTAAGCAAGATGCATTAAATGCGCCTTGTCATGTAATGCGGGGGATAACCTCGCATCACTGTACCCTTTCCACCTCCTGTGCGCCACAGTGGCAACCCCTTTTTTCTATAGATGGAGGCCCGAGGCGACCAGGAGAAGGATTCAGCTTTTTGGAGCTCCTCACGCCCCATAGCTAGCTCAAGAACACAGATATACAATCCACCAAAAGCAGGAGTAGGGTTTTACGCATCCTCGCGGCCCGAACCTGGATAAACGAACCGTGTGCTACCTGTTAGATCCGCTCTTCTCACGACCCCGCGCCCCGCTAACCGTAGTAGGGATTCTTGTGATCCCATAGGTGTCGTTCCCACCGACATCTCTGGCGTGCCAGGTAGGGGGCGCAGTAGTGAGAATCGGCTTTAGCAGTTAGTTCGGTGCTTCTTCATCATCATGGCGCCCAAGAAGAAGACGACGGTGGCGGTTGGCCAGTCGGAAGCCGGACAACCCGTCCCGACGCGGGCGAGCAGCGGACCGATCGTAGAAAGGACCCGGGGCGCTGCTCGCGAACACCAACACCATCCCAGCAGCTGGAGTTTGGGAGGCGGCGATGTTTGTGCGCCTGGTAACGGGCCACACGTCGCCAAATCCAAAGGCGGAGCCAAGCCCTTCGCGGGTGGAGCGGGGCCTTCCAGGGTCATCGCCACCCCGCCCGAAGGCGACGCAAGGGCCTCCATGACTCCCACGCCGGCTCCAACTGCGCGCTCCTCCCAGGCAGCGCGCGACGAACGGCGTAGTCACGCTGAAGATCCCGGGCATCGCCACGGGAAGAGCCCCGAGCGCCACTCCCGGGACATAGAAGACCTGCCCACTCGCCGAGGCACTAGTGAAAACGGCATGCGACCGTGGGGTCGTGATAGAGCTGCTTCTGACATGGTCAGAAGTCGAAGCGCGTCGCGATCCGTGCAGGTTTCGCTGCCACCGACGCCAGTAGAGGCCCTGGCGCGCGCACAGTTGCTCCTCGATTTTCCTCCGGCTACGGGGAAACTCGACGAATGGAGAGCCACTATCCGAAGCCTTGTTGCGGTGGCCAACAAAGACGGACCATGTCTGGTGAGGCCCCCGGGTCGACGCTCCGACGGAGTCCCGCGGACCAGTGGCGGAAAAGCCGGCGGCGCCGCGACGACGATGCATTCACCTCTTCCCCGTCCGGTACCACGGACGCCGGCTCGTCGCGACGTTGCGGGCGACGACATCTCCATGGCATCGTCTGACCCGCGGACCCACTATGACCAGCGCCAAGTTCTTCGGGAACGAGCCCATGAAGACGCTCGAACCACTATCGAGCGCCGACACGGAGTGCGCCACTAGTCAGACAGGCGAGCATAGCCTGCTGTGAACCACCTGGCCCTGGAGAGCCCTGGAGGCCTACCTTACGAGGTAGGTTGTCTGGCTTTTACTCGTGAACTGCGGCAGTTCCAGTGGCCCACTCACCGCACCTTCAAACCTGACGTTGGCGAAAAGTACAATGGCAAGACTCACCCGTCTGAGTTCCTCAGCATCTACACCATCGCGATGCAAGCCGCCGGAGCCCGCGACGATAAGGTGCTTGTGAACTACTTTCCATTGGCTCTTAAACCCAACACCATGTCGTGGTTGATGCACTTGCCGATAGACTCCATTTCCTCCTGGTCGGATTTGTGCCATGAGTTTGTGGGCGCCTTTACTGGAGGTCACCAAGCCCATGGCCAAGCAAGCGACCTGCATGTCATTCCCCAGAAGGGAGGCGAGAGTCTGCGCAAGTATATACAGAGGTTCAGCCGGGTACAGTACAATATCCCTGATGTTCACCCTGCCGCCATCATCAGCGCGTTCCATCAGAACGTGCGTAACCGCAAGATGCGCGAAGAACCGGCAATGAACAAGGTGAAAGATGTGGCAGAACTCTATGTTCTTGCTGACAGATGTGCCCGAGCTGAAGAGGGAAGGAAGTACCCCGATGCCGGCGTGGAAACCGACTCCTTAGATGAGGATACTGCCGCCCCGGCGAAGAAAGGCCGGCGCCGCAACAGGAAGCGCAAAGGTAAAGCTATGCTTGCCGTCGAGGGATCTGACGACACCGGCTCCGCCAAGAAAACCAAGGCAGATGACCCCGGCAAGGAGATTGCCAGATGTGTCGCCTGCCGGGCCTTGGCGGCTGCCAAGAAGCCAGGAAACTCCGACAAGCAATACTGCAAGATCCATCGCACCAAAGGCCATGATCTCCAGAAATGCCGACAGGTTGAGCTCCTTGCTGAGAAGCAGAGGGCTGAATATGAGAGGCGTGACAAGGATAAAGGCCAGGACGGTGCTGAGGGGTCCGGCAAGAAGCGTGGTGGCCAGGCGGGCCGTCGCGGCAAAGATAAACAGCAGGAGAGGCCCTCCCGGGGCCATGACAAAAAGCAAGAAGACGATGATCACGAAGAGGACGATGAGTCTGGTGACCAAGAATTTCAGAAAGCTACAGAGGCCATGTGCGTCGATGGCAGCGCCTCACTGCATACCTCTCACCGCCAGCTTAAACAGTGGGCGCGTGAGATTACAGGAGCGGAATCGTCGTTTGATGCCCAAAGGCCGCTGAAGTGGTCCAGCACACCTATCATTTTTGACACTGAGGATAACCCTGATCGCACTACTGCAGTCGGGTGCTTGCCATTGTTGGTTTCACCAACAATACGCAACCTCAAGGTGACAAAGATGCTAGTCGATGGCGGGGCCGGTCTAAACTTAATCTCGCCTGCCGTGATCGAGAAATTGCAGATTCCTGATGAAGACCTCGAAGAGACGGGCATGTTTCAGGGGGTCAACCCGGGAAGAAGTCAACCAAAGGGAAAGGTCACGTTGCCGTAACTTTTGGGAGTGATCTGAACTACAGGACGGAAAGGATTGTGTTCGACGTTGCCAAGATCCCCTTGCCTTACAACGGGATCCTTGGCCGCCCAGCGCTGGCCAAGTTCATGGCGGCATATCATTATGCCTACAACACCCTGAAGATGCCGGGGCCTGTGACGATCATCACTGTCCCATCAGACAAGAAGGATGCGCTAATTTGCGCTGACCAACTCTACCAACAAGCAGTTGCAGCAGCCGCTGCTGCTAAGGCGCTTGCTCCTGCCACTGGGGCCCCGGGAAGGCAAAAGAAGAAGACCGGTGAGACCTCAGGCACCCACTCTGGCAAGCGCACCTCTTCGGAGTGTAGCGCTCCCGTCGAGGATGTGCCAGAGAGCTCCGCCGACAAGAACAAGAAGTCCAGGGCCACACGCCGGGAACCAAGAAGGTTTCTGTCAAGGAGGACGGCACGGGAGGAGCTTTTACCATAAGCTCCACCCTTGACGACAAATAGGAAGACGCGCTCGTCACCTTCATGCGAGCGAATGTCGATGTGTTTGCATGGCAAGCATTCGACATCCCCGGCATTCTCAGGGAGGTGATTGAGCACCACCTTGTTGTCTGTCCTCATGCGCGGCCCGTCAAGAAGAAGGTCAGAAAGCAAGCTTTGGAACGACAAGAGTTCATCACAGAGGAGATCCGGAAACTGGAAGCAGTGGGTTTGGTAAGAGGAGTGCTCCATCCAACGTGGTTGGCCAATCCGGTGGTAGTGTGCAAGGCAAATGGGAAGTGGAGGCTGTGTATTGATTACATAGATATTAATAAGGCTTGTCCCAAAGACCCCTTCCCGTTGCCGCGCATCGACCACATTGTTGACTCCACAGCTGGGTGTGATCTGTTGTCATTCCTCGATGCCTACTCCGGCTACCACCAGATCTTCATGACAAGGGAAGATGAAGAGAAAACATCATTCATCACCCCATGTGGTACGTATTGCTTTATACGGATGCCTTTTGGGTTGAAGAGTGCTGGTTCAACGTTTGCAAGGGCGGTCCAGATTGGTTTTGAACCCCAGCTCCATAGAAATATGGAAGCTTATATGGATGATACAGTGGTCAAAACCAAGAACACGGCAACCCTCATATCAGATTTACAAGAAACATTTGAAACCTACGCAAGATCAATCTCAAGCTGAACCCTGAGAAGTGTGTCTTCGGCGTCCCGTCTGGCAAGCTTCTCGGGTTCTCTGTGTCATAGCGTGGGATAGAGGCCAATCCGGACAAGATCAAAGCTATAGAGCAGATTGAAGCGCCCAAGCGAGTCAAGGATGTGCGTCGGCTTGCTGGTTGCATTGCCGCCATGAGCAGGTTCATTTCCAAGTCCGCCGAGCGCGCCCTTCCCTTTTTCAAGATTTTGAAAAAGGTGGGCCCGATGGAGTGGACGCCAGAAGCCGAAGCAGCATTGCAAGATTTGAAGAGGTACCTCTCCTCCACGCCAATACTAGTTGCGCCTAGGCCACAGGAACCGTTGCTGCTGTACATGGCGGCAACGAACCAGGTGGTCAGCGCCGCACTAGTGGTGTAGAGAGAAACTGATGATGAGGTAATAGTAGCGACAGAGCCCAATGCCATCGATGCGGGGACGACGCAGCCAATTGAAGTGCCGCCGAAGAAGAAAATGATGCAGCACTCGGTCTACTTTGTTAGCTCCCTCCTGCAGGGGGCTAGATCGAGGTACTCCGGTGTGCAGAAACTGCTCTTCGGCCTTCTTATGGCCTCGAGGAAGCTGCATCACTACTTCCAGGCGCACGAAATCACTGTCGTCACTCGCCTCCCTCTGCAATGGATATTGCACAATCCAGACGCAACGGGAAGGATCGTAGAGTGGGCACTGGAACTGTCCAGCTTTGGCCTCAAGTTTGAGAGTACCTCGACGATTCAAAGCCGAGTCCTGGTGGAGTTCGTTGCAGAATGGACCGTGATGCCTGACGAAGAAACCCAAGAGACTGCTCTCCCCGGCAAGGAGGCAAGTTGCGACTGGATCATGTACTTTGATGGAGCTTTCTCCTTACAGGGCGCCGGGGCTGGCGTACTGCTTGTCGCGCCCACCGGAGAGCACCTCAAGTACGTGATCCAGATGCACTTCCCCAGGGAGGTGTCAACAAACAATACGTCTGAGTACGAAGGGCTGCTTGCCGGTCTTAGGATCGCGGCGGACCTCGGAATCAAGAAACTCGTCGTCAGAGGCGACTCGCAACTTGTCGTCAAGCAAGTCAACAAGGATTACCAGAGCCCGTTGATGAAGGCCTACGTCGATGAAGTGAGAAAGCTGGAAGAGCGTTTTGATGGTATACAGGCAGAATACATTCCCCGAGCAGAGAATGATATCGCCGATTACCTATCCAAATGCGCTGCCCTCAAACTACCTGTGGAACCAGGTACCTTTGTGCTTCGGCTAACTCAGCCATCTGTTGATCCATCAACAGAGCAGAACAAGAGGAGAAAATCAGGGCCCGACAAGTACTTTCCCGCCGAGCTCCCCGAAGCCACCGGCAAGGATGTTGCTGGAGACACTGAGCCCGCCATAGGACGGCTAGCTCCGACAGAGCATCATGCTCTTGCCGTCGAGACAGCCGCTCCTGTAGCGGAGGAAATGCCTTTAGTCCTCGCCGTCGAGCCCCAGGCTCCAGCGTGGGCACAACATACCATCCGATTCCTCCAAACAGGGGAACTTCCTGAGGAGCAGGAAGAAGCAGAAAAAGTAGCCCATCGCTCTACTATGTACCAGTTCGTCGATGACGTCCTGTACAGAAAGAGGCCGAACGGCGTGAAATTGAAGTGTATCCCTTGAGAGGAAGGACTGGGGCTGTTGGCAGAGATACATGGAGGCATATGTGGATCCCACATAGGGTCAAGAGCCCTTGCCGGCAAGGCGTTTCGGCAAGGCTTCTTCTGGCCCACTGGCCTCCAGGATGCGACGACACTAGTCACCAGGTGTGAAGCGTGTCAGTTCCATTCAAAGAAACTTCATCAGCCAGCTCAAGCCCTTCAAACCATTCCTCTCTCCTGGCCCTTCTCGGTCTGGGGGCTCGACATACTGGGCCCTTTCCCCCGCGCTATCGGGGGCTTTGAGTACTTGTACGTCGCAATCGACAAGTTCACAAAGTGGCCAGAGGTGGAAGCAGTGAGGAAGGTCACAACTCAGTCAGTCGTCAAATTCTTCAAGGGACTAGTGTGCCGTTTTGGTGTACCCAACAGGGTCATCACCGACAATGGTACATAGTTCACAAGCCGCACCTGCATGCAATATACCCAAGAACTCGGCAGCAAAGTCTGTTTCGCTTCCGTTGCTCACCCATGAAGCAGTGGTCAAGCTGAGAGGGCAAATGATGAAGTACTGCAAGGCTTAAGGACAAAGACCTTTGACAGGCTGCGCAAGAGTGGAAGGTGCTGGATTGATGAGTTGCCGACGGTTCTTTGGTCAATCAGAACGACGCCAAATCGAGCCACCGGCCAGACACCTTTTGCCCTGGTATACGGGGCAGAAGCAGTTCTCCCCACTGAACTCATATACGGGTCACCTCGAGTACTCGCTTATGATGAGCTTGAGCAAGAGCAACTGCGCCAAGATGATGCAATGCTCCTTGAGGAAGATCGTCTTCGGGCGGCTGTGAGAGCAGCGCGCTACCAGCAAGCCTTGCGCCGCTACCATAGCCGCAAGGTTCATGCCCGAAGCTTTGAGGAAGGCGACCTTGTTCTTCGGCGCGTTCAATCGGCCAAGAATTCCAACAAGTTGACGCCAAAGTGGGAAGGCCCTTATCGGGTAATACGAGTCACCAGGCCCGGCACAGTCCGCTTGGAGATCGAAGATGCCGTTCCGGTGAGTAACTCTTGGAACATTGAGCATCTTCGCAAGTTTTACTCATGAGGCGCGGCTTGCCGGGCCCCCCGGCAAGCCACCTTTTGTACGAGCCTTGCCGATGAAGCATGTAACCCTCTGTACAAAGCCAGGCGCAGACCCTGAGCATAAGTAAATGAAGCGCTGGCGCCCTAAGTTATAGCATGCATGCTAGGTCGAGTCTCGTCCTTGGTTAGGGTTGATAGTGCTTAGCGGCGATTAACCCCTAGCTTAGAGGTCGAGTGTGCGTCTCTTTGTCTTTATTTTGTCTTCTTTGGTTCACAGGACACACAGATATCCGTGCCGAACCACTTGGGGAGAGGAAAAAAGAGGAACAGACCAGCATCTAGCCCCCGGCAAGCCAGTATTGCCGGGGGCTGCAAGAGCAAAGATTCGCCCACGGCAAACCAGGGTTGCCGGGGACTGCAGCTTCAGATAAGTTCTTCATCCCTTATCATGCATTCCATTATGGACTAAGGTATGTGAAACCTCATTTTCCCCTAAGCTACCGTGCTCCCCTAACTCTAGGCCCTAGGGCTCGTTCCTGGGGCCAAGTTGGGTCGTAGTCGCGGCAGCGAAAGGATGAAACAAGGAGCCTGAACCCGCCTCATCCCTGCCTCCGCCAAAGGCGTGAGGAAGGTCGAGCGAAGTGGGGAGACGGCAAGGCATGTTGCTGGGCAAGGAAATGTTTATCTTGAAGATATCAAGGATTTACTCCTTGTCGTGGGTTCCACCCGCAAACAAATGACCCGGCAAGCATCCCTTTTTCATTAAAAACATTCCACTCAGGTATAGTCCATAGCGAATGAAAAACATGAATGATGGGATTACAAGTTTTAAATTCAGCAAAGGCCCGAAGGCTTACAAACAAAAAGAGATAAGGTGCCCGTAATCCCTTTCTTGTCCCTCTCCTCAGGAGGTAGGTCAAGGAGGCGAAAGGGACAAAAGGAGCGCCTAGGCAAGCTACGGGTGGCAGAAGACACCAAGAGAACATCTTGGTGGCCGTCCAAAGGTTGGATAGTGATGGCAGCATCGGAACAAGAGCTCAAAGACGAGGCGGCAGGACGTCAGCACGCGTCGAAGGCATCGGTGCCCGCGTACTCCGACTTGACGGCCTTGCCGCTCGCCCTCTTCCACCTCCGCAGCCTCCCAACGCCAGCCGCCCAAGGAGACGACCCCGAGAAGTTCAGGGAGCCGGCGATGCGGATGATGGGGTCGCCGGTGCCGCACGAAGCGGCACCCGACACCTAATTGGACCCGTCATCCTGCCGCCTACTACCCTCGTCGTCGCTGCCGCTGTCCTCCTCGTCACTCCCGCCCGAGGAGGAGTCTTCACTATCAGAAGAGCTCTCCACGCAACACCTTGCACGGGTCCCAAAGCACCCGAAGACCTTGACGGAGAGAAGGCCACTCTCCATCAGCTTAAAATGGAGAGTGAGCCCCTCCGTCAAGCAGTGGATATGAGCAAACGTCTTCCATCCCCGACAAAGATACATCACGTGAGGGGCGGGGAAGTCGAAGCGGACCCGCGTGCCACTGATCCCGCAGCCCCTCATGTGCAGCCGCAACGATTCCGGCGGATCCAGCTCCATCTCCCACGCAAATGGAGTCGGGAGACGAAGGCGACGGCGCGGCGGCCGACGCAGCCTGACGAAGAACTCACAAGGGTCATCCCCAACATGGCCCTCCATTGGAGGAGGAGCTGCTGGCAGAGGCGAGGCCGGCGCGCCGCCCCGTCCTCCTCTTCCCCGAGCGCCCCGGCCTCGCCCCCTCCCCCTTCCCCTCGCGGCTGGCTCTTCCACCGCAGGCGCAGGGGAAGGAGGGACGCGTTGTCGAGCGGCGACCCTCGCCGCCACTGTCGAAGGACCGGGATTCCCTCTCTCCATGACAGATGGAAGGGAGGAGCAGAAGCTGAAGGAAGAAGAAGATGAAAGAATGCGGGACGCCATCCCCCCTCCCGCTCTTTGTAAAGGATCGGGGTTGGGGCTCGTCCGCGCCGCTCGGCCAATCAAGATACGGAAGGCGTAGGGAGCCAGGACCGACCCGCTGCCCCAACCAGCGACGGTCCGGTTTCCCGCCTCCACCGTTTGCCACCCCAGGCGCATGGGAGACACGTGGCTGACGTGCGGAACCGAGGGGACGGGTGAGACGACCACTCCCCACCCCGTGATCGTGGGGAGTGGACGCCTTGAAGACCGTGCCTCAGCCCCATTTAGTAAATGGGCCGCGCCTCCATGCCTCCCTCCGTTTATGGGGAAGGCGCGAACCGCCCCTTTACTACGATGTGACGCATGCCTACGGGAACCAACCCCACGCATGCTGCCCACATCCCGCGCGACTCGTCCCGCGCCTACAGAGCAAATCACCCTTGAGTCCACTGCCCCAAAGGGCAAGGATTCGGGAGACATCCCCGTGGCGACATGCAGATCTTTGTGAAGACATTCAAGATCAGGTACGCACTAAGGAGACGACAACCCTTGGCGGGATCCCAGCCGAGGAAGACCACAAGGCCCCCGGCAAGTGCCTTGCCGGGGATGACAGCAGGCGCCCCGGCAAGGCCCTTATCGAGGACACCCGCGGGGCCACCATCAGGCCCACGTCGACTAAACCTCCACCACCGCATGCATGCAGCTGCCGACCCAACCAGCTGGGCAAGCACTTGCGTGGCGGCATGTAGATCTTCGTGAAGACCCACCACTGTGCCACCTCAGCTGCCTGCCTACCTACTTGGCATCGCAGGCGTCGCTGGCCAGGGTGCATGTCGACACAAGAAGGAGCGGCGACGGAGAAGACAAATCTCTCCCCCGTCCCCGATAAAGCAAGGACACCTAAGCAAGACGCATTAAATGCGCCTTGTCACGTAATGCGGGGGATAACCTCGCATCACTGTACCCTTTCCACCTCCTGTGCGCCACTGTGGCAACCCCTTTTTTCTAGGCCCGAGGCGACCAGGAGAAGGATTCGGCTTTTTGGAGCTCCTCACGCCCCATAGCTAGCTCAAGAACACAGATATACAATCCACCAAAAGCAGGAGTAGGGTTTTATGCATCCTCGCGACCCGAACCTGGATAAACGAACCGTGTGCTACCTGTTAGATCCGCTCTTCTCACGACCCCGCGCCCCGCTAACTGTAGTAGGGATTCTTGTGACCCCATAGGTGTCGTTCCCACCGACAGGAATACTTCTGTAACTCCAAAAATTCAGAAAAATTAGGGCAACCTGCGCAATTTGTATATTGATCTAGTGCAAGTGTAATGGGTATTTTATCGCTCTCTGGTAAATAAAGAAAATTAATTTCATGAGTGTAAAAGTTTCTGTTTTTTCAGCAAGATCAAACAACTATCACCCAAGAAGATCCTAAAAGATTTACTTGGCACAAATACTAATTAAAACATAAAAGACACAATCATAATAGTAGCATAATTGTGCTAACACACAAAACATGAAGCAAAAAGAAAAAAAATAAAATTTATTCATTGGGTTGCCTCCCAACAAGCACTATAGTTTACGCCCTTAGCTAGGCATAAAGCAAGGATCTAAGTTTTGTCATCTTTAGTTCGAGATCCATAAGATGACCTCATGATTGATTCATATGGTGGCCTAATTCTTGTTCTAGGAAAGTGTTCCATACCCGTGCTCAAAGGAAACTGGAACTTAATATTGCCTTCTTTCATATCAATCATGCCACTGATAGTGCGTAAAAACGGTCTACCAAGAATAATTGGACAAGACGGATTGCAATCAATATCAAGTACAATAAAATATATGGGCACATAATTCCTATTTGAGAGAATAAGAACATCATTAATTTTTCCCATAGGCTTTTTAATAGTAGAATCCGCCAAGTGCAAATTCAAAGAACACGATTCAAGATTGGTAAGACCAAGCACATCACATAAAGATTTCGGATTAGTAGAAACACTAGAACCCAAGTCACACAAAGAAAAACACTCATAATTTTTAATCTTGACTTTGATAGTAAGTTCGAACTCATCATGCATTTTCTAGGAATTGAAACATATAATTCCATTTTTCTTCAAAAGCTTTCATCATAGCATCAACAATATGTTTAGTAAAAGCTTTATTTTGTTCATAAGCATGGGGTGAATTTATCATGGATTACAACAAAGAAATACAATCAATCAAATAGCAACTATAATAATTAAAGTGTTTGTAATCCAAAAGAGTGGGCACATCACTAGCTAAGGTTTTGACCTCTTCAAACCCACTTTTATTAATTGTCTCAACAAGATTTTCACCCTTCGAAACATTGGGATGCCTTATACCTAAAGTTGACTCTTCTCCAGTCCCTTTTTCATCAATATTAACTTTACTAAACAAGGAATCAATAGAAGAACACTAATCATTTTAAGATCTTCATCACTTTTGTGAAAGAAATCACTAGAAAATGCTTCTTCTAAAAATTCTCTTTTAGCTGTAAGCATAGCGGTTCTTTTCTTACTTTCATCCATAGAAACATAAAGTGCTTTAATTGATTCATCAACCTTAGGCACAAAAATTTTCATCTTGAGATTTTCCACATCATGAGCAATTCTATCAACACTGCTAGACAAATCATCAATCTTACTCAACTTTTCTTCTATGGAAGGTTGAAAACTTTTTGGGTATTGATAAATTATTTAATATTATTCTCAAGATCAGGGGTGTTCATATTATTATTATAAGATTGATTTCCATAGGAATTACCGTAATTATTAGAGGAATTACTAGGAAAAGGCCTAGGATTAAAATTACCTCTATAAGGAGGCTACGTGCGAGTAGGAGGCTACGCGCGAGTCCCTCGTACCTGCACAAAACAAATAAATCCTCGCAACCAACGTAAATAGGGGTTGTCAAGCCCTATAAGGCCACTTACGAGAGTGAGATCTGCTAGATATGATAAAGATAATATTTCTGGTATTTTTATGATAAAGATGCAAAGTAAAATAAAGGCAAAGTAAATAACAAAGGAAATAACTAAGTAGTAGGAGATCAATATGATAAAGATAGACCCGGGGGCCATAGATTTCACTAGTGGCTTCTCTCGAGAGCATAAGTATTCTACGGTGGGTGAACAAATTACTGTTGAGCAATTGACAGAATTGAGCATAGTTACGAGAATATCTAGGTATGATCATGTATATAGGCATCATGTCCGAGACAAGTAGACCGACTCCTGCCTGCATCTACTACTATTACTCCACTCATCGACCGCTATCCAGCATGCATCTAGAGTATTAAGTTAAAAACAGAGTAACGCCTTAAGGAAGATGACATGATGTAGAGGGATAGACTCATGCAATATGAAGAAAACCCCATCATGTTATCCTCGATGGAAACAATACAATATGTGCCTTGCTGCCCCTACTGTCACTGGGAAAGGACACCGCAAGATTGAACCCAAAGCTAAGCACTTCTCCCATTGCGAGAAAGATCAATCTAGTAGGCCAAACCAAAATGATAATTCGAAGAGACTTGCAAAGATAACCAATCATACATAAAAGAATTTAGAGAAGATTCAAATATTATTCATAGATAGACTTGATCATAAACCCACAATTCATCGATCTCAAGAAACACACCGCAAAAAGAAGATTACATCGAATAGTTCTCCACAAGAGAGGGGGAGCACATTGTATTGAGATCCACAAAGAGAGAAGAAGCCATCTAGCTACTAACTATGGACCCGTAGGTCTGAGGTAAACTACTCCCACTTCATCGGAGAGGCTATGGTGTTGATATAGAAGCCCTCCATGATAGATGCCCCCTCCGGCGGAGCTCCGGAACAGGCCCCAAGATGGGATCTCGTGGATACAGAAAGTTATGGCGGTGGAATTAGGGTTTTGGCTCCATATCTGATCGTTTGGGGGTACGTGGATATATATAGGAGGAAGGAGTACGTCGGTTGAGCAATAGGGGGCCCACGAGGGTGGAGGGCGCGCCTGGGGGGGGGGGTAGGCGCCCCCCCTACCTCATGGCCTCCTGTTCCTTTTCTTGATGTAGGGTCCAAGTCTCTCAGATCATAATCTTCCTAAAAATCATGTTCCCGAAGGTTTCATTCCGTTTGGACTCCGTTTGATATTCCTTTTCTTCGAAACCCTAAAACATGCAAAAAACAACAATTCTGGGCTGGGCCTCTGGTTAATAGGTTAGTCCCAAAAATAATATAAAAGTGGATAATAAAGCCCAGTAATGTCCAAAACAGTAGATAATATAGCATGGAGCAATCAAAAATTATAGATACGTTGGAGACGTATCAAGCATCCCCAAGCTTAATTCCTGCTCGTCCTCGAGCAGGTAAATGATAAAAACATAATTTTTGATGCAGAGTGCTACTTGGCATAATTTTAATGTAATTCTTCTTAATTGTGGTATGAATATTCAGATCCGAAAGATTCAAGACAAAAGTTCATATTGACATAAAAATAATAGTAATTCAAGCATACTAACTAAGCAATTATGTCTTCTCAAAATAACATGGCTAAAGAAAGTTATCCCTACAAAATCATATAGTATGGATATGCTCCATCTTCACCACACAAAATATTTAAATCCTGCACAACCCCGATGACAAGCCAAGCAATTGTTTCATACTTTTGACATTCTCAAAACTTTTTCAATTTTCACGCAATACATGAGCGTGAGCCATGGACATAGCACTATAGGTGTAATAGAATGGTGGTTGTGAAGAAGACAAAAAGGGAGAAGATAGTTTCACATCAACTAGGCGTATCAACGGGCTATGGAGATGCCCATCAATAGATATCAATGTGAGTGAGTAGGGATTGCCATGCAACGGATGCACTAGAGCTATAAGTATATGAAAGCTCAAAAAGAAACTAAGTGGGTGTGCATCCAACTTGCTTACTCATGAAGACCTAGGGCAATTTGAGGAAGCCCATCATTAGAATATACAAGCCAAGTTCTATAATGAAAAATTCCCACTAGTATATGAAAGTGATAACATGAGAGACTCTCTACTATGAAGATCATGATGCTACTTTGAAGCACAAGTGTGGTGAAAGGATAGTAACATTGTCCCTTCTCTCTTTCTCTCTCTCTTTTTATTTGGGCCTTTTCTTTTTTATGGCCTCTTTTTTCGTCCAGAGTCTCATCCCGACTTGTGGGGGAATCATAGTCTCCATCATCCTTTCCTCACTGGGACAATGCTCTAATAATGATGATCATCACAACTTTTATTTTTCTTACAACTCAACAATTACAACTCGATACTTAGAACAAAATATGACTCTATATGAATGCCTCCGGCGGTGTACCGGGATATGCAATGAATCAAGAGTGACACGTATGAAAGAATTATGAATGGTGGCTTTGCCACAAATACGATGTCAAATACATGATCATGCTAAGCAATATGACAATGATGGAGTGTGTCATAATAAACGGAAGGATGGAAAGTTGCATGGCAACATATCTCAGAATGGCTATGGAAATGCCATAATAGGTAGGTATGGTGGTTGTTTTGAGGAAGGTATATGGTGGGTGTATGATACCGGCGAAAGGTGCGCGGTATTAGAGAGGCTAGCAAAGGTGGAAGGGTGAGAAAAGTGCGTATAATCCATGGACTCAATATTAGTCATAAAAAACTCATATACTTATTGCAAAAATCTACAAGTTATCAAAGAAAAGTATTACGCGCATGCTCGTAGGGGGATAGATTGGTAGGAAAATACCATCGCTCGTCCCCGACCGCCACTCATAAGGAAGACAATCAATAAATAAATCATGCTCCGACTTCATCACATAACGGTTCACCATACGTGCATGCTACGGGAATCACAAGCTTCAAAACAAGTATTTCTCAAATTCACAACTACTCAACTAGCACAACTTTAATATCACCATCTTCATATCTCAAAACAATTGTCAAGCATCAAACTTATCATAGTATTCAACACACTCATAAGAAAGTTTTATTATTAATCCTGTGTACCAAGAATATTACGATTTTAAGCAAATTACCATGCTATTTAAGACTCTCAAAATAATCTAAGTGAAGCATGAGAGATCAATAGTTTCTATAAAACAAATCCACCACCGTGCTCTAAAAGATATAAGTGAAGTACTAAAGCAAAATTATATAACTCAAAAGATATAAGCGAAGCACATAGAGTATTCTAACAAATTCCAAATCATGTATGGCTCTCTCAAAAGGTGTGTACAGCAAGGATGATTGTGGTAAACTAAAAAGCAAAGACTCAAATCATACAAGACGCTCCAAGCAAAACACATATCATGTGGCGAATAAAAATATAGCTCCAAGTAAAGTTACCGATAGAAGTAGACGAAAGAGGGGATGCCTTCTGGGGCATCCCCAAGCTTTGGCTTTTAGGTGTCCTTAGATTATCTTGTGGGTGCCATTGGCATCCCCAAGCTTAGGCTTTTGCCACTCCTTGTTCCATAATCCATCAAATCTTTACCCAAAACTTGAAAACTTCACAACACAAAACATAAAGTAGAAAATCTCATGAGCTCCGTTAGCGAAAGAAAATAAAAGACCACTTCAAGGTACTGTAATGAACTCATTCTTTATTTATATTTGTGTTATACCTACTGTATTCCAACTTCTCTATGGTTTATAAACTATTTTACTAGCCATAGATTCATCAAAATAAGCAAACAACACACGAAAAACAGAATCTGTCAAAAACAGAACAGTCTGTAGTAATCTGTAGCTAGCGCAAGATCTGGAACCCCAAAAATTCTAAAATAAATTTCTGGACGTGAGGAATTTATCTATTAATCATTTTAAAAAATAATTAACTAAATAGCACTTTCCAAATAAAAAAGGCAATAGTTCTCGTGATCGCTAAAGTTTCTGTTTTTTTACAGCAAGTTCAACAAGACTTTCCCCAAGTCTTCCCAACGGTTCTACTTGGCACAAACACTAATTAAATGCAAAAAACACAACCAAAACTGAGGATAGATAAATTATTTATTAATAAACAGGAGAAAAAATTAAGGAATAAAAATAAAATTGGGTTTCCTCCCAACAAGCGCTATCGTTTAACGCCCCTAGCTAGGCATAACAAGCAAGAATAGATCTAGGTATTGCCATCTTTGGTAGGCAATCCATAAGTGGCTCTCATAATAGATTCATAAGGTAATTTAATTTTATTTCTAGGAAAGTGTTCCATGCCTTTCCTTAATGGAAATTGTAATCTAATATTTCCTTCCTCCATATCAATAATTGCACCAATCGTTCTAAGGATAGGTCTACCAAGAATAATAGGACATGAAGGATTGCAATCTATGTCAAGAACAACAAAATCTATGGGCGCATAATTCCTATTTGCAACAACAAGAACATCATTAATTCTTCCCATAGGTTTCTTAATAGTGGAATCCGCAAGGTGCAAATTTAGAGAGCAATCATCAAAATCACGGAAACCTAACAAATCACACAAAGTCTTTGGAATCGTGGAAATGCTAGCATCCAAATCACATAAAGCATAGCATTCATGATCTTTAATTTTAATTTTAATAGTTGGTTCCCACTCATCATAAAGTTTTCTAGGGATAGAAAGTTCCAATTCAAGTTTTTCTTCATAAGATTGGATCAAGGCATCAACGATATGTTTAGTAAATGCTTTATTTTGACTATAAGCGAGAGGAGAATTTAGCACGGATCGCAACGAGGAAATACAATCAATCAAAGAGAAATTTTCATAGTTAAATTCCTTGAAATCCATAATAGTGGGTTTAGCAAAATCTAGGGTTTTAATTTCTTCAATCCCACTTTTATCAAATTTAGCATCAAGATCAAAAAATTCCGAATTCTTAGAACGCCTTCTAGGTAAAGGTGGATCATATTAAGTCCCATCATCATCAAGATTCATATTGAAAAAAGAATATTTAATAGGGGACACATCAATAACTTTTAGATCTTCATCATTATTTTCATAGGAACTAGAAGAACACGCTCTTATAAAGGCATCTTTCTTAGCACGCATACTAGCGGTTCTTTCTTTGCACCCATCAATGAAAATTCTCATGGCTTTGAGAGACTCATTGATATCATGCTTAGGTGGAATAGATCTAAGTTTCAAAGAATCAACATCAAGAGCAATTCTATCAACGTTCCTAGCCAAATCATCAATCTTAAGCAATTTTTCTTCAATCATAGCATTAAAATTCTTTTGCGAAGTAATAAATTCTTTAATATTAGATTCAAAATCAGAGGGCATCTTATTATAATTTCCATAAGAATTGTTGTAGGAATTACCATAATTATTAGAGGAATTACTAGGATAAGGCCTAGGATTAAAATTTCCTCTATACGCGTTGTTACCAAAATTGTTCCTACCAACAAAATTCACATCCATAGATTCATTATTATTCTCAAACAAAGTAGACAAGGGCATATCATTAGGATCAGAAGAAACTCTTATTAGCAAATAATTTCATAAGTTCATCCATCTTTCCACTCAATACATTAATTTCTTCTATCGCATGCACCTTTTTATTAGTAGATCTTTCAGTATGCCATTGAGAATAATTAACCATAATATTATCTAGGAATTTAGTAGCTTATCCTAATGTGATTTCCATAAAAGTGCCTCCCGCGGCCGAATCTAAAAGATTTCTAGAAGCAAAATTCAATCCGGCATAAAAATTTTGTATAATCATCCACAAATTTAAACCATGAGTAGGGCAATTACGTAACATTAATTTCATTCTCTCCCAAGCTTGTGCAACATGTTCATGATCAAGTTGCTTAAAGTTCATAATATCGTTTCTAAGAGAGATGATCTTAGCGGGAGGAAAATACTTAGAGATAAAAGCATCTTTGCACTTGTTCCATGAATCAATACTATTTTTAGGCAAAGACGAAAACCAAGCTTTAGCACGATCTCTAAGTGAAAAAGGAAATAGCTTCAATTTAACAATATCATTATCCACATATTTCTTCTTTTGCATGTCACACAAATCAACAAAGCTATTTAGATGGGTAGCGGCATCTTCACTAGGAAGGCCGGAAAACGGATCTTTCATGACAAGATTTAGCAAAGTAGTATTAATTTCACAAGATTCAGCATCGGTAAGAGGAGCAATCAGAGTGCTAATAAAATCATTGTTGTTGGTATTAGTGAAGTCACACAATTTAGTATTATCTTGAGCCATCCTGACAAGCAAGCAAACTAACACACAAGAAAACAAAAGGCAAGCGGGCAAGAAGAGGCAAATAGAGAAAGAGAGGGAGGATAGAGAGAGAGAGGGCAAATAAAACGGCAAGGGTGAAGTGGGGGAGAGGAAAATGAGAGGCAAATGGCAAATAATGTAATGCGGGAGATAAGGGTATGTGATGGGTACTTGGTATGTTGACTTTTGCGTAGACCTCCCCGGCAACGGTGCCAGAAATCCTTCTTGCTATCTCTTGAGCACTGCGTTGGTTTTCCCCGAAGAGGAAGGGATGATGCAGCATAGTAGCATAAGTATTTCCCTCAGTTTTTGATAACCAAGGTATCAATCCCCTAGGAGGCTATGCGCGAGTCCCTCGTACCTGCACAAAACAAATAAATCCTCGCAACCAACGCAAATAGGGGTTGTCAAGCCCTATAAGGCCACTTACGAGAGTGAGATCTGATAGATATGATAAATATAATATTTTTGGTATTTTCATGATAAAGATGCAAAGTAAAATAAAGGCAAAGTAAATAACAAAGGAAATAACTAAGTAGTAGGAGATCAATATGATAAAGATAGACCCGGGGGCCATAGGTTTCACTAGTGGCTTCTTTTGAGAGAATAAATATTCTACGGTGGGTGAACAAATTACTGTTGAGCAATTGACAGAATTGAGCATAGTTATGAGAATATATAGGTATGATCATGTATATAGGCATCATGTCCGAGAGAAGTAGACCGACTCCTGCCTGCATCTACTACTATTACTCCACTCATCGACCACTATCCAGCATGCATCTAGAGTACTAAGTTAAAAACAGAGTAACGCCTTAAGCAAGATGACATGATGTAGAGGGATAGACTCATGCAATATGAAGAAAACCCCATCTTGTTATCCTTGATGGCAAAAATACAATACGTACCTTGCTGGCCCTACTGTCACTGGGAAAGGACACCGCAAGATTGAACCCAAAGCTAAGCACTTCTCCCATTGCAAGAAAGATCAATCTAGTAGGCCAAACCAAACTGATAATTCGAAGAGACTTGCAAGGATAACCAATCATACATAAAAGAATTCAGAGAAGATTCAAATATTATTCATAGATAGACTTGATCATAAACCCAGAATTCATCGGTCTCAAGAAACACACCGCAAAAATAAGATTACATCGAATAGTTCTCCACAAGAGAGGGGGAGAACATTGTATTGAGATCCAAAAAGAGAGAAGAAGCCATCTAGCTACTAACTATGGACCCGTAGGTCTGAGGTAAATGTAACATCCCAAAATTCTAAATTTTGGAATGTTATAAACAAATAGATAGATTTGATTGATTGTTTGATTGATTGTCTGAAAGTGAGTGAATTCGAAACTTTTGAAAGTTAAATGAGAGGGAATAAAAGGACTTTCCCAAACTTTCATATTTGCTTTTATGATCTCCATGAATTCAAATTCTTTTCAACACAAAGCCCTAGAGAGAAGATGACATGACTTCTTCCATTTAAAATGAAAAGGGTGTTTGAAAAATATTTGAATTCCATTGGGAAATATTTTCCACTTCAGAAACTTTATGCAACTCAATGATTTTCACGAGAGAAGATAAAATGACTTCTTCAAATTATGAAATATGAGTTGGGAGTTTCAAAGGATCAATTTCAAGTCCTTTTGGAATTTACTTTCAATTTGGATTTATTTGAGTTTTATTCAAATTATTTTTCTCCAAAAATAAAATATATGGAAATTAGGGTAACATGATTCCCTCCAACAGAAAATTGGAGAAAAATTAATTTGAAATCATTTTGGTATTTTTAAAATGATTTTAGTTGGATTTTAATAGACCAGTAGCACTCTTTGATTTATCTGAATTTGTGTGGATCTTATTTGAAGTTATAAAAATGTCCATGTTGTTAGAAATCTTTTTCTGAAAATTTTGATATATTATATGCCTATATAAAAATTTTATTTATTTGGTTTTTTATCCGTTTTGTTTGTGTGGAAAAAAAATCTTTATAATTTTTTTTTCTTCTCCTCTCGCGATCTGGGCCGGCCCAGCTCCCAGGCCAGGCCGCGGCCCAGCCCACGTCGCCCATCGCCACCGTCCCTGAGCGGGACTCCGCTCGGGAGTTCGCCGCCGCCGCCGTCCGAGTCCCGGCGGGGCACGCCTCCCGTGACCCCTTCCCCACGCCTCCTGAGGCCACCCCTCCCCTATAAAGCCGCCGCCCGGACCCCTCCCTCCCCTCTCCTCCCCGCAACCGCCGCCTCCCGCCGCTGCTTGCTGCCCCGCCGCCGACGCTACATCGCCGCCGCCGCCGCAAGCCGGAGCTCGCCGCCGCCCGCTGCCCTCGCCCAGCGCCTCGCTCTCCGCGCCGCCCGCGCCCCGCGCTACCGACGCCTTCGTCGCCGGAGTTGCCGGAGCTAGCCGCCGCTCCGGTCAAGCCCGAGCCGCCCGCCGGTTTTTTTTTGAAAACCGCCAAACCACCGCGAACCGGTATAAACCGACCCTGGTTCTTTTCGTTAAGTTCGGTTTTAAAAAAAAACAAAAACAAAAAACCCTAGACTAGATCTGTTTTTTTAGGTTTTATTAAACAGCGAACGTCCACTGTTTTGATCTTATAAACGAGCGTTCGTTATTTAGTATTTTCGTTTTCTGGTTATTTTTCGGCCAGGGACCTATCCGTGAAGATTTTATTTACAAATTAGTCCCTAATTTTCGAATGACTATAACTTTTTGCTCGTTAGTCCAAATCCAACGAAACCAACGCCCACGTCTTCGTTATGATCCCCTCTATCCGGATAAACAACTTAAACATGTTTTTGTAAAGTTTAAAATTTTAATTAGATCAGATTTGAATTCAAACTTCGTTTGATCATAACTTGAGTTTCGTAACTCTGTTTGAGTTGATTCTTTTTGCAAGTCGCAGCTCTTGACCTAAACATTCTAATAAAGCCAAATTCACATAATTTTGGTACTGTTAGAAATAGTTTTATGTTGCAAGAGCTATTTGCTTGGTTTTGATGTTTTCCGAATTGTCTGCTTCGATCTTTCTGATCTTTTGAGTGATTGCTTATGTGTGGTTACTATTGCTTGCTTACGATAGATTGACCGGAGTGTGACGAGTAGATCTATCAAGAGTTTTGAGTGCGAAACATCTTCATCAACATTGCAGGCAAGTTCACACTTTGATCATACTTTTTCTACAACCCAGTTTTATTGCATTAGATCAATCCCCTCACATTGCATGATTAGGATCTAATTAAATTGTGGGATGGGAAGTAGATGAGGTAGTACCTATTACCTGTATTATTATGAAACCTTTGGGAGATTACTTCTACGTTTGCTTATTATGCCATGCTATGCTAGTAGACGTGGATTGGGTGAGTGATATCCATGACAGATGTGAGATTGATAATTTAATGGTTTACCTAAGGTGGCAACTTAAACACACATCTGGGTGGATTGAGGCACCTGATGTCTATTAGGACTTGCCTGTTTTATTTTGGACCGCCACCCAGGCTCAAAGGGATCATAAGATCATTCATGCTAGTAACTTCCGTGTGCAGCCACAAGCCATTATGGGCTCTGGCTTAGTTGACTAAGTCGTGCGAACTCTTACAGTGGTAGACTAGCAGATGTAGGGGATATAGGTGGTACGGTCTACCCGATCGTAAGGTGCTAGCGCTTCTGAAAGACTATGTCTCGGTCATCCGTCTTCTCAAACATCCTGTAGTGCGAGAAACCAAACGGAGGCGATCGAGTCTTGTGGGGAAAAGTGCGCAAACCTCTGCAGAGTGTACAAACTAATCATGATTAGCCGTGTCCCCGGTTATGGACAACTTGAGTATCTAGTACTTGAATATCATGTGAATCTCATCACGTTACTTTAAATGAATATTGTTGGGTTTAATGATGTTACTTAATTGGGATTGAGAATGCTGTCAACCATTCTCAATGTTCAACAACCACCATGATAGTTAAATAAATTTATTCCTTTGCAGTAGGGAAAAATTGGCTTTACGCAAAAACCTTATAACCATAGAGCTTTTCCACCAGCCATATATGCATATAGTGATAGCCATTGTTCATCATTTTCTCTATGGTGTGAATTTGCCAGTACATTCAATGTACTGACCCGTTTCGGGCTGCAACGTCTCATGTTGCAGGTTTCTTACATCGAGTAAGTGATACGTTAGGGTTACAATTTCTACACTCAACTTTGCCGTTGGTGTTGATGGGAATCCACAACCTTGTTACTTCCGCTATATGGATTGAGGTAATAGTATTTATGTTACTTGATACATGTGATTTACCTCTCTTATAAATCCTTCGAGTACTGTGTGTGTCAGCATACCGATCCAGGGATGACACTTAAGCACAGAGACTTGATCCATTCGGGTCAGGTCGCTACCAGATGGTATCAGAGCACATGTTGACTGTAGGACGTGACCCTAGAAACTGGCAAGCCCATAGAAAAGACTTTTCTCTACAACTTTCCCTTTCAAAAAGATCTTTTACCTCTCTTCTCTTCTGAGCTTATTCAAAAAATTCTCTTTAGTGAGACTATACCCTTTTCCCCTTTTGACCACACGAAGATTCGACTGATGAGACCACCCCAAGAAGTACAAGATATCGGACAACTAAGACCACTTCAGAATGAAGAGTATTTTCCGTGCATCTGAATAATGGAAACTACAGCTGTTGAAGACTCTGAAGACTAGGAGAATTGGAGGTTCTATAGAATTTCCAGATTTGTATGACCTAGGAAGGCTACCCTGATGGAACTTAACAGATTATGGAAGTTGTCAATACCCGAGATCAAGGTGTATTGGAGAAAGACTGAAACAAGGAGCATGAGAACTCAAAGTTTTGTCAAAGAAAACCCTAAGGCAGGGGATATCAATTATGGAAGATAGCTCATGGCAATGACAAGGGCAGAAACACGGTTATCCGTGATGTCACCCCCGCTGATGCTATTGTCACCGTGCTGAGTTAAGGATGCATTTCTTCAGAATGGATTTGATGGAAGAAGGCTGATGGAGCACCTATTAGTAAGATGAAGTTTAACCTTAGCCGGTGTATCACCAGGATCTGGAGTAGTACATCAAGAAGTTTAAGGTGCAGCTCCATGAAGCCGTATTTTGACAAGGAAGCATTTCGTGAAGAACTTAGGTCCAAGAAGCTGAAGTAGCAAGCTGGAGGAGCAAAACTCGAGAAACTGGAGATTCATCAGGAACTAGACCATGGTTCATGCCAAGGATGTTGAAACCTAGAAGTTTGAAATGCAACTCCGGAGTATTAAAGAATGTCACGAGAGATTTCACGTCAACAGAGATGATCTGGCAAAAGAACTTGAGAAGACAAGCATGATCGGAAGAAGCCATTGGAGGCATGAACAAGGTTTGAAGAATTTGGAGACGTTGAAGATTTATTGACCTTTAGAAGACCAAACCCCTGTTATATACCTACGTTAGATGCGACGTTTGTGAGCTGTCATTTGTTTGATTTTTTCGACAGCCACAACAAAAATCTGTCTTTTCAAAACTTTTGTTTGTATTGTGTGTCCCTCTCCCTCTCTCTTATCTCACCCCAAAACCCATGGACCTAATAGAGGATGAATGAAGATGAGCTTGTATTTTCTGGACCGATGAGTCAATTGGAGACAGACCGATGGATTCAAAACATGGAGGATCACATGGAGAATAACCCTATAGTTGGAACTGATATGACCCAGCATGCTCTTCTGTGCTTTGAAAGAGGTGCTGCTACTTGGTGGAGGATGTACCAAACCATGAATGGATGGCAAGGAGTAACCACTTGGAAAGAATTTAAGTTGACTTTTCCAAAGTCTCGGTTTGTGTCCCAGAAGTTGAAGCCTTATGGAAAGGATATGAAGAAACCTTGTGCATGCAAGCTTTGTGGAGAAATAGGACACACCCATAAAGAACACAAGGATGAATGCCCTAATTGTGAAGGAAGTCACCCAGTTGAAGAATGCCCAAATAGGCAGATTACTTGTTTCTTGTGTGAAGGGATTACCCACTATCCTACTCAGTGTCACATTTACCCCATGGTACAACGAACCATCCAGCAGAAGAAAGAAGTAATGAAAGGAGCCCTCATGGAAATTTTAGAAAAAGCTGTGATGGAGGACACGCCTAAAGAAGACCCAATTAAACCCTACACCAAGTCATGCTATTCATGTGGAGAAGAAGGACACATCTCCCAAAATTGTTTGAATGGGGATCTAGTAGAATTCTCGACAGAGGAAGTAGAATATGACCCACAGGAAATAGAAGCCCTAATTGGAATGGAAAGGTCCAGGAAGAGAAGCAGATTGGATTCCAGGAGGGACCTGAGTCATATTACCTGTTACAGGTGCAAGGAGTCAGGGCACTACCTCAACAGTTGCCCAAAAAGGAAACCTCGATACTTGTCAGAAGTAATATGTTTTAGTTGTAATGGAGCAGGGCACTTTGCCAGAGAATGCCCTAAGGACTTGTTCTAGATAGTTGAGTTTGCAACAAAAGAAATGGAGTAGTGGAAGTGAGAACATTTTTCTTTGAGGTGTTGAGAAGCGAGAGATTGTAATCATTGGAGAATGAATAAAGGAGCATCGTTGGTACTGATATGGATTTTATGAGTTTTTACTCTATGAAGAAGGATTTTAACCATTTTTGAGGATAAGAGAAATATGGTCTATGGAAGATTTGTGCATTTTAAGGGTGGTAGTACCCTATAAAGAACCCTTGACTCTTGGAAAAGATAAGGATACTCCACTGAGTGGATTTCGGACAAAATGAATATGAGTTTTGTCTCGATATGTGCGATACCCCAAGAGTGTGTGGGATGAAGTTGGAGACGTCAGTTGTTTGGACCAAATGTGATCAAGGAGTCAGACGAGAATGTTAAGTTGATTCGAGATAGACTGAAGGTAGCTCAGTCCAGGCAGAAGAGTTATGTAGACTCAAAAACTCAAGGATGTAGTCTATGAAATTGGAGATCCGAGCATGTCTTCATGTGTTCCCTCTGCGAGGAGTTAAACGAATTGGAGTTAAGGTAAAGTTAGCCCCGAGATTTGTAGGACCATACCGAGTTTTGGAGCATATGAGAGAAGTGGCCTACAAGTTTGAGTTACCCGAAGGACTGTCAGGAGTTCAAGATGTGTTTCACGTTTCCCAGTTGAAGAAGTGCCATGCAGAGATGGCCAATATTCCCGTGTAAGGACGCTTGACCGCGGAAGGGATAATGATGTTCCACGAAGTGGAATATGGAATTCATAAGTATAAGTTTTTATCTCGGTATGAGGGATATCCCATGAGGATGAAGAGATGAATTACTATTGGATATAAAGGAGGTATGATGTCGGAAATATGGATCAATGGAAAATTCCATGATGAGTCTGAGTAATCATGTCCTAGTTTGGTGCCAATAGAAGGAAGGAAGACAATAAAATTGGATGGATTCTAAGTATGCTAGGAAGCTGGAAGTTGGATGTTGGAACAACGATAAGTTGCCCGATGATAAGTTCAAGGACTACAAGTGATGAGGTGTGCCATAACCCACAGGCCCCAGGACCTGCCAAGAAGCAAGCACATTCTTGCTGAAGGAAAAGCCCTGGAAGAGGTTATACCTTTATCGACAGACGATCTTAGAGGAGTTACGCAAAACCTGAGAGTTGTGAAGGAACGATAGATGGTTGTTTGGCTTGCAGAATCTATGGATTTATTCGAACTTGGTTCGTCGACAAGAGAAATTCTGCAATGCTTGTGAGGATGACCGAGTGTTAGAATGCGAGATTCGCTAAACCATATACAAGGTAATGATTTGGGTGCGGGGTGGATTGATCACCATACCGACTTACTCTTATTGTTCGCCTTGCTATATGGAATGGTAAATCTGAGTGACTTACCTATAGTAGAGAGACGACGATGAAAACCTTGTTTAAACCTTAGAATGGTATAGCAATTTTTTCCCCTTGTACAAGGCAGCTTTTGCCAACCGTAGGTTATACGGTGAGGATCAACCCAGACCCATTTCCTGCAGGAGAAACCATAAATTGTTGACCACCATGAGATATCGATAGTTGTTTAGTTTTGGCGCCCGACCCATCAGCTAAGAAGACCCAATCTCGGAATAACCTTACTAAGAGGAAAGGACAGAAGAATTGAGGAAAAGGTTATGCATCACCGGAAGAGCTCAGAGAAGGAATTTTCTCGAGGATCTGAGAAGACCGACACTGTCAAGAATAAGGATGGAGTATATGAGTTTTGATGGAACAGTAACCATGCTTCTAAGGGTGGTAGCACCCCAGACCCCTGTGAAGATCGATGGATTTTGAGGAGACCCCAAACCCTAACCTTTTCTTTCTAGCCTCTCCGAATCTTGAGGACGAGATTCATTTTAAGGGTGGTAGGTTTGTAACATCCCAAAATTCTAAATTTTGGAATGTTATAAACAAATAGATAGATTTGATTGATTGTTTGATTGATTGTCTGAAAGTGAGTGAATTCGAAACTTTTGAAAGTTAAATGAGATGGAATAAAAGGACTTTCCCAAACTTTCATATTTGCTTTTATGATCTCCATGAATTCAAATTCTTTTCAACACAAAGCCCTAGAGAGAAGATGACATGACTTCTTCCATTTAAAATGAAAAGGGTGTTTGAAAAATACTTGAATTCCATTGGGAAATATTTTCCACTTCAGAAACTTTATGCAACTCAATGATTTTCACGAGAGAAGATAAAATGACTTCTTCAAATTATGAAATATGAGTTGGGAGTTTCAAAGGATCAATTTCAAGTCCTTTTGGAATTAACTTTCAATTTGGATTTATTTGAGTTTTATTCAAATTATTTTTCTCCAAAAATAAAATATATGGAAATTAGGGTAACATGATTCCCTACAACAGAAAATTGGAGAAAAATTAATTTGAAATCATTTTGGTATTTTTAAAATGATTTTAGTTGGATTTTAATAGACCAGTAGCACTCTTTGATTTATCTGAATTTGTGTGGATTTTATTTGAAGTTATAAAAATGTCCATGTTGTTGGAAATCTTTTTCTGAAAATTTTGATATATTATATGCCTATATAAGAATTTTATTTATTTGGTTTTTTATCCGTTTTGTTTGTGTGGAAAAAAAATCTTTATAAATTTTTTTTTCTTCTCCTCCCGCGAACTGGGCCGGCCCAGCTCCCAGGCCAGGCCGCGGCCCAGCCCACGTCGCCCATCGCCACCGTCCCTGAGCGGGACTCCGCTCGGGAGTTTGCCGCCGCCGCCGTCCGAGTCCCGGCGGGGCACGCCTCCCGTGACCCCTTCCCCACGCCTCCTGAGGCCACCCCTCCCCTATAAAGCCGCCGCCCGGACCCCTCCCTCCCCTCTCCTCCCCGCAACCGCCGCCTCCCGCCGCTGCTTGCTGCCCCGACGCCGACGCTACATCGCCGCCGCCGCCGCAAGCCGGAGCTCGCCGCCGCCCGCTGCCCTCGCCCAGCGCCTCGCTCTCCGCGCCGCCCGCGCCCCGCGCTACCGACGCCTCGCCGCCGACGCCTTCGTCGCCGGAGTTGCCGGAGCTAGCCGCCGCTCCGGTCAAGCCCGAGCCACCCGCCGGTTTTTTTTCGAAAACCGCCAAACCACCGCGAACCGGTATAAACCGACCCCGGTTCTTTTCGTTAAGTTCGGTTTAAAAAAAACAAAAACAAAAAAACCCTAGACTAGATCTGTTTTTTTAGGTTTTATTAAACAGCGAACGTCCACTGTTTTGATCTTATAAACGAGCGTTCGTTATTTAGTATTTTCGTTTTCTGGTTATTTTTCGGCCAGGGACCTATCCGTGAAGATTTTATTTACAAATTAGTCCCTAATTTTCGAATGACTATAACTTTTTGCTCGTTAGTCCAAATCCAACGAAACCAACGCCCACGTCTTCGTTATGATCCCCTCTATCCGGATAAACAACTTAAACATGTTTTTGTAAACTTTAAAATTTGAATTAGATCAGATTTGAATTCAAACTTTGTTTGATCATAACTTGAGTTTCGTAACTCCGTTTGAGTTGATTCTTTTTGCAAATCGCAGCTCTTGACCTAAACATTCTAATAAGGCCAAATTCACATAATTTTGGTACTGTTAGAAATAGTTTTATGTTGCAAGAGCTATTTGCTTGGTTTTGATGTTTTCCGAATTGTCTGCTTCGATCTTTCTGATCTTTTGAGTGATTGCTTATGTGTGGTTACTATTGCTTGCTTACGATAGATTGACCGGAGTGTGACGAGTAGATCTATCAAGAGTTTTGAGTGCGAAACATCTTCATCAACATTGCAGGCAAGTTCACACTTTGATCATACTTTTTCTACAACCCAGTTTTATTGCATTAGATCAATCCCCTCACATTGCATGATTAGGATCTAATTAAATTGTGGGATGGGAAGTAGATGAGGTAGTACCTATTACCTGTATTATTATGAAACCTTTGGGAGATTACTTCTACGTTTGCTTATTATGCCATGCTATGCTAGTAGACGTGGATTGGGTGAGTGATATCCATGACAGATGTGAGATTGATAATTTAATGGTTTACCTAAGGTGGCAACTTAAACACACATCTGGGTGGATTGAGGCACCTGATGTCTATTAGGACTTGCCTGTTTTATTTTGGACCGCCACCCAGGCTCAAAGGGATCATAAGATCATTCATGCTAGTAACTTCCGTGTGCAGCCACAAGCCATTATGGGCTCTGGCTTAGTTGACTAAGTCGTGCGAACTCTTACAGTGGTAGACTAGCAGATGTAGGGGATATAGGTGGTACGGTCTACCCGATCGTAAGGTGCTAGCGCTTCTGAAAGACTATGTCTCGGTCATCCGTCTTCTCAAACATCCTGTAGTGCGAGAAACCAAACGGAGGCGATCGAGTCTTGTGGGGAAAAGTGCGCAAACCTCTGCAGAGTGTACAAACTAATCATGATTAGCCGTGTCCCCGGTTATGGACAACTTGAGTATCTAGTACTTGAATATCATGTGAATCTCATCACGTTACTTTAAATGAATATTGTTGGGTTTAATGATGTTACTTAATTGGGATTGAGAATGCTGTCAACCATTCTCAATGTTCAACAACCACCATGATAGTTAAATAAATTTATTCCTTTGCAGTAGGGAAAAATTGGCTTTACGCAAAAACCTTATAACCATAGAGCTTTTCCACCAGCCATATATGCATATAGTGATAGCCATTGTTCATCATTTTCTCTATGGTATGAATTTGCCAGTACATTCAATGTACTGACCCGTTTCGGGATGCAGCGTCTCATGTTGCAGGTTTCTTACGTCGAGTAAGTGATATGTTAGGGTTACGATTTCTACACTCAACTTTGCCGTTGGTGTTGATGGGAATCCACAACCTTGTTACTTCCGCTATATGGATTGAGGTAATAGTATTTACGTTACTTAATACATGTGATTTACCTCTGTTATAAATCCTTCGAGTACTGTGTGTGTCAGCATACCGATCCAGGGATGACACTTAAGCACAGAGACTTGATCCATTCGGGTCAGGTCGCTACAGTAAACTACTCACACTTCATCGGAGAGGCTATGGTGTTGATGTAGAAGCCCTCCGTGATCGATGCCCCCTCCGGCGGAGCTCCGAAACAGGCCCCAAGATGGGATCTCGTGGATACAGAAAGTTACAGCGATGGAATTAGGGTTTTGGCTCCGTATCTGATCGTTTGGGGGTACGTGGATATATATAGGAGGAAGGAGTATGTCGGTTGAGCAACAGGGGGCCCACGAGGGTGGAGGGCACGCCTGGGGGGGGGGGGGTAGGCGCGTCCCCTACATCGTGGCCTCCTGTGTCTTTTCTTGACGTAGGGTTCAAGTCTCCCGGATCATAATCTTCCTAAAAATCACGTTCCCGAAGGTTTCATTCCGTTTGGACTCCGTTTGGACTCCGTTTGATATTCCTTTTCTTCGAAACCCTAAAACAGGCAAAAAACAACAATTCTGGGCTGGGCCTCCGGTTAATAGGTTAGTCCCAAAAATAATATAAAAGTTGATAATAAAGCCCAATAATGTCCAAAACAGTAGATAATATAGCATGGAGCAATCAAAAATTATAGATATGTTGGAGACGTATCAAGCACAACCCACCAGGGCGCGCCTCGGCCTCCTTGCGCGCCCTGGTGGGTTGTGCCTCCCTTGGGGCACCCCCAGGCGCAGCCAGGGCCCTTTGTGTTTGTTTTGGCCCATAAAATTCTCCATAAAGTTTCGTGGCATTTGGACTTTGCTTGATATTGATTTTCTGTGATGTAAAAAACATAGAAAAAACAGCAACTGGGACTTTGCACTATGTCAATAGGTTAGTACCAAAACATTATATAAAATGACTATAAAATGATTATAACACATCCAAGATTGATAATATAACAACATGGAGCAATAAAAAATTATAGATACGTTGGGGACGTATCAAGCACCACATGTTAAAGGATCCATGGCAATATGACTTCTATGTGAATATAAACAAACATAAACCATTAAGTTGTCTTCCTTGTCCAACGTCAACAATTTTGGCATATAATATTTTGATGGGGGCTCACAATCACAAAAGATTTCTAGGATAGTATATTTATATGTGAATCTTCTCTTCCCTTATTAATTCTTTCACGAGTTGCATCATTGACTAATGCTATGTTTGTCAATCTCTAATAAAATTTTCTACTTATACTTTCCCTTATGTGGCGTCATCACCTACCATAAGATTAGTATATGATATTTTTCATAATTTATTTCCTTTTATTTATTTCCTTTCTCTTTTTCTTCCTTATTTATTTTCTTTTAGTTTGCAACATGAAAGTAAAGAAAGCAAAAGTTAAACTAAACTTTATTATATGTCTTGCACACGATTACAAGGATAGATCACTTAAGCAAACTCTCGAAAAGAAAGGATCGAACTAAACTTGTATTCATCTAAAGCAAAAGATCGAACTAAAGTAAGTAAAGGCAAAAGATAATGGGATGATACGATATGAGGGCACCTCCCCCAAGCTTGGCAGAAGCCAAGGGGAGTGCCCATACCCGATACTCAATTCTCCTTTGGTGGTGAAGAAGATGATGGTGGTGATGAAGCGATCCTATCCTTAAGGATCAAGATATTCTCCAATCGATGGATGACTCTCCGAAGATGGATGATATGCTCTTGATGCAGAATATTTTCGTGAGTGAGATACTTATTTTGCACGTGAACTGTTTCAGTGATGCGAAAGGCTTCAATCTCAATAGGGGTATGATGAGCAAGGTAAGGCTTAAGGATATCTTCTTCTTCCTCCTCAAACGTCAGTGCTTGTTCTGCCACCGAGGGTGGATCTATGGTAGCCTCCTTGCCCTTGTCTCCCTTGACGGCGTCTGTAGGCTCCTCCCTCTTCAGCTCGATCTTCATCAACCAAGCATCTTCTTCCATGTTGTTGGAGGAGGAGGAAGACATGATGCCTGGCTTGATAGATCTTACCGAAAACACCAAGAAAAGAGAACGGAGGATTTCTCTGCAATACGGTGACCAACAGGTTCAGGGAGTATATAAAGATTTTTTATCTTGGGGAACAACCAAACTGTAGAAAAACAGAGTCCAGAAGGTGTCCCAAGTAGGCACAACCCACCTCGGCACGCCAGGCCCTGGTGTCGTGTGCCCACCAGGGTACGCTTCCTGGAAGTTTCTTATTTTCCTATTTTTCTAAATATTCCAAAACTGACAAAAAATATTTTAGCGGACTTTTTGGAGTCCGTTTACTTACCGTATTACGTACCTCCTTATTTTCACGATTCTAGAGTGTTCTTGAAGGACTCTTTTATGTGTTCTTCCGGTATCAAAGTTTGGATAATATTACTTTCAACATTAATGGGCATACCTGAGATATAATGTTTTATTCGTTTCCCATTAACAACCTTCGGGTTAGTACCTTAGGCATTATTTGTTTTGATGGCTGCAGACTGATAAACCTCCTTGACAACATAGGGTCCTTCCCATTTTGAGAGGAGTTTTCCTGCAAAGAATCTGAAACGAGAGTTGTACAAAAGAACATATTCTCTGACTTTAAACTCACGTTTTTGAATTCTTTTATCATGCCAACTTTAAACTTTTCTTTAAACAACTTAGCATTTTCATAAGATTGGGTTCTCCATTCATATAAAGAGGTAATATAAAATAACCTCTTTTCACCAGCAAGTTTGAAATCATAATTGAGTTATTTGATGACCCAATATGCTTTATGTTCTAACTCAAGAGGCAAATGACAAGCTTTTCCATAAACCATTTTATAAGGAGACATTCCCATAGGATTTTTATATGCTATTCTATAAGCCCAAAGTGCATCATCTAATTTCTTAGACCAATTCTTCCTGGACCTGTTGACAGTCTTTTGCAAAATTAATTTTATTTCTCCATTGCTACGTTCAACTTGACCACTAGACTGAGGATGGTAAGGTGATGCAATTCTATGGTTAACATCATACCTGGCAAGCATTTGACGGAAAGCACCATGAATAAAGTGTGAACCACCATCAGTCATTAAATATCTAGGGACTCCAAACCTTGGGAAAATAACTTCCTTAAGCATTTTAATAGAGGTGTTGTGATCAACACTACTGGTTGGAATAGCTTCTACCCATTTAGTAACATAATCAATAGCAACCAAAATATGTGTATACCCATTAGAGGAAGGAAAAGGTCCCATGTAATCAAATCCCCAAACATCAAATGGTTCCACAGCAAGTGAATAGTTCATAGGCATTTCTTGACGCTTACCGATATTACCTATTCTTTGACATTCATCACTAGATAATACAAACTTACGGGCATCCTTGAAGAGAGTAGGCCAATAAAATCCAGATTGCAATACCTTGTGAGCAGTTCTATCTCCAGCATGATGCCCTCCATAAGCTTCAGAGTGACATTTCCGTAGGATTTGTCCCTGTTCATGCTTAGGCACACAACGTCTAATAATACCATCTACTCCTTCTTTATAAAGATGTGGGTCATCCCAAAACTAATGTCTTAAACCATAGAAGATTTTTTTTCTTTTGTTGGTATGTAAAGCTAGGTGGTAAATATTTAGCAACAATGTAATTAGCATAGTCAGCATACCAAGGAGTATTATGAGCAACATTTATTACAGCTAATTGCTCATTAGGAAAACTATCATCAATAGGTAGTGGTTCATCAGACACATTTTCTAGCCTAGATAAATTATCAGCTACGGGGTTCTCAACTCCTTTTCTATCAATGATATGTAAATCAAATTCTTGTAACAAGAGAACCCATCGAATAAGTCTAGGTTTAGCATCTTTATTTTCCATAAGATATTTAATAGCAACATGATCGGTGTGAACAATTACTTTGGGATCAACAATATAAGGTCTAAATTTGTCACAAGCAAACATCACTGCTAAGAATTCTTTTTCAGTAGTAGCTTAGTTTTGTTGAGCACTGTCTAGAGTTTTACTAGCATAATGAATAACATTCAGTTTCCTATCAATTATTTGTCCTAGAATAGCACCAATAGCATAATCACTAGCATCACACATAATTTCAAAAGGCAAGTTCTAGTCAGGTGGTTGAACAATAGGTGCATAAATTAAGGCTTTCTTGAGTGTTTCAAAGGCTTCTAAACAATCATCATCAAAAATAAAAGGAATATCCTTTTTGCAGAAGATTCGTAAGAGGCCTAGAAATTTTAGAAAAGTCTTCGATAAATCTCCTATAGAAACCAGCATGACCTAAGAAACTACGGATACCTTTTATATCTTTAGGACATGACATTTTCTCAATTGCATCAACCTTAGCTTTGTCCACTTCAATACCTCTTTCAGAAATTTTATGACCCAAGACAATGCCTTCATTAACCATAAAGTGGCACTTCTCCCAATTCATGACAAGATCTGTTTGTTCACATCTCTGCAAAAATCGATCAAGATTGCTTAAACAATCATCAAAAGACTTCCCATAAACAGAGAAGTTGTCCATGAAAACCTCAACAATCTTTTCACAAAAGTCAGAGAATATAGCAGTCATACATCTTTGAAAGGTAGCAGGTGCATTACATAAACCGAAAGGCATACATCTATAATCATAGGTTCCAAAGGGGCAAGTAAAAGTGGTCTTTTCTTGATCAAGTTGAGAGACATGTATTTGTGAAAAACTAGAATATCCATCAAGGAAGCAAAAATGTGTGTTCTTAGATAATCTTTCATTTGATCAATAAAAGCCAGAGGGTAATGACCTTTCCTAGTTGCTTTGTTTAATTTTCTAAAATCAATTACCATTCTATAGCCTGTAACAATTCTTTGTGGAATAAGTTCATTTTTATCATTAGGAACAACAGCTATACCTCCTTTCTTAGGGACACAATGAACATGACTTACCCATCTACTATCAGCTATGGGATAGATTATACCTGCTTCCAGAAGTTCTAAGATTTCCGTCCTTACCACTTCCTTCATTTTCGGATTTAACCGACGTTGGCGATCAACAACAGGTTTAGCATCAGGTTCCATATTAATTTTGTGCTGACATAGAGTGGGACTAATGCCCTTTTAATCATCAAGAGTATATCCAATAGCAACTCGGTGCTTCCTTAGAACTTTGAATAATCTTTCTTCTTCATGTTCTGAAAGGTTAGCACTAATAATAACATGATATATCTTCTTTTCATCAAGATAAGCATATTTCAAAGTGTCTGGCAGTTGTTTCAATTCAAACACAGGATCACCTTTAGGTGGAGGAGGATCTCCTAGAGTTTCAATAGGCAAATTGTGTTTAAGCAGAGGACGTTGTTCAAAGAAAATCATATCTATTTCATTTCTTTCATGCATATGTAAATCATTTTCATGATCTAGCAAATATTGTTCTAAAGGATCAGTAGGTGGTACATCAATAGGAGGAAGACGGATTAATTCATCCTTACTAGGAAATTCTTTTTCATGAAGCTTTCTACTAAACTTGGAAAAATTAAACTCATGAGACTCATCACCAAAACTAACACCGAGAGTGCCACATCCCTAGCTTCTGGTGCTGCCTAGAGTTTGCGTCTTGCTTGCATCATGTTTAACTTTCATGGAAATTTGAAATGGGGATGTTCAAACCCTAGCACCAAATTAAATGCAACTAGGATCAAAATTAAAATATTTTCAATGAACCCAAAATGGCCCTTCATAAATGTTCATCATTTTTGAATTCGTCTATAACCTCTGCCAAAAATGGTGCACACTTCTCTAGGACAATCTGGATTTTTGAATTAAATCATAAGTATTTGAATTTGGATATTTAAATTCTATAAAATATTTTAAATGTCCAAATAATCTTGAAAGAATTTGAGGGCTGTTGGAAATAATTCTAAAGGTGCCCACAAATATTTCAGGATTTTTGTAAATGGTTTAGTATTTTTACTAAATCAAAGAAAACAGAAAGAAAATAGAAAACATAAACAAATTTAAAACAAAGAGAGAGTTTTTACCTGGAGCTTACTTGTGCAGCCCACCTGGCCGGCCCAACACTATGCTGGCCCGTGCCAGTCATCTCCCTCCTCTCACCAGAAGGATGGGAGGCGCGTGCCTGATGCACGCGACCACGCGCGCGCCACCTCCTGCTTGCTACTGCCTCCCCGACGTCTCCCTAGAGACGCCACGCAATCCCCTGAACCCCCTCGAACTCTCCCTCTGCTCCTCTCCCTCCCTGCTCCCTCCTCGCAACACAGCCGGACGCCGCCGCTCACCACCACCGCGACCACCGTCGTCCCGACGATGCCCCGAGCTGCCCAAGAGCTCTTCCCCGTTCCCCTCTTCCCCCTCGCCGAGCTGTGCAATGCTGGATGCCCTCGAGCGCCTCCACGCCGTCTTCTTCAACCTCCCAACGTCGGAGATCGCCATCGCCGCCCCGCTTGCTCTGGCACCTCCCCGAGCTCGCTGACCTACCCTACACGATCCCTGTGAGCTTCTACACCGTCCCCCCTTTTCTCCGTGAAATTTTGTAGCTCTAGCCGTCGTTTCGCTGACGACCGAAGCCCACCGCCCCCCGTGCCTGTCGCCGGCGACGCTCTGGTAACCAACTGGTCCTAGGCGTGTGGCCATCGTGCTCGCGGAATCACGTAGATGATGTATGAGCCGAGAATGCGTCGCCACTGCTTCCACAGCCGCACCTCCGTGTACACCCAAACGCCGACCACCGCTGCAAGCTCGTTTCCGGCGAGCTCCAGCTACTGCCGCTTGCTGCAATGGGTGCGCATGAGCGCCCTCTCTAAGCCGAGCCTCCCTGCTGTCCATTTGACCACCGGAGCACGAAACCCGTACCTCACCGCCATGTTTGGCCTCGCCGGTGGCTAAACGCCGGTGAGTTTGACTATTTTCTTGACCAGGAGTTTGACCACCCCTGGGTCAATGACAAGTGGGGCCAGGCCCCTGTTTAATTAGCTTAGGTTAAATCTAAACTGGATTAGTCATAGTGACACTGACACGCGGGACCCACTGGTCAGGTTGACCTGGGCACTCCATTGACCGTTGACGTCAGCGTGATGTCATGCTGACGTAGTAAATCATTTACTGGATTTTGTTTAATTCCAAATAACCAGAACAATCCAAAAAATGATTTGAACTTCAAAAAATCATAGAAAATAATCTATAGCTCAGAATGAAATAATTTATATATGAAAAATTATCAGAAAAATCCAATCTATCTGTTTATGGCATTGTCGTGCATGTTTGAACAATTTACAGCCACTTTTTATGACAATTTTAATAAATGGCATTTTAAATGTCCCATGTGGAGTTTGAATTTGAACCTAGTGTTTAAACCAACTCCATTTAAATCATTGCTAGTTGCATTAGCTCAAATCACAGCATATTGCCATGTCACATTCATGCATCATATTGTTGCATCGCATTGATTGTGTTTCTTCTCTGTTGCCGGTATTTGTTCCCTCTCAGTAGACGTGGTTCCCACGATGAGTTCAATGACACCGATGAAGAGCTATACTATCTTCAGAAGTGCCAGGCAAGCAGAAACCCCTTGTTCATTCTGATACAATCCCACTCTCTCACTCCTGCTCTCTTTTACTGCATTAGGACAACAACGATTCAACTCTTACATGTTGCGGTAGTTGTACCCCTTTTCCTCTGCATGACCTGTCATTGCCACAGTAAATAGATGAAACCCACTAGTATGAGTAGGAGTTGTTTGAGCCTTGATGTGCCTACTCATTCGTGCTTGTTTGTCATGCCTGCTACTGCTTAGAGTTGAGTCAGGTCTGATTCATCGGGGATGAATTGGAATGGTGATGAACATGTCCTACTATGTGTGAGCTAAGTGGGTCAACACGATTTGGTAAAGGTAGTGGTGAGAGGCCATGTAGGAGTACATGGTGGGTTGTCTCATTGAAACCATCCTCAAGCACTGATTTCTGTGTTTGTGATCCATGAACAGCTACTACCACACATTGGGCTCCGTGCACTCCAAGCTCTCTCGACTTATTAATCAACTTGATCTCTTTCCAGTAGTTGCAACTAGTTTATGGTGTTTGTAGGATATGTGTTGGGGGCCGTGCGTAGCACTGACCCTAGGGGTGGGCTATGATGCGGTAGAGACACGAGGCACGGTGTACCAGGACGTCCGTTTGGTGCCTCGGAACCTTGCTCTCATCGTTTGGGGCCGTGAGTGAAACCCCGGCCGGATATCCTTGCGGATGGAACCCGAATAGGCGATAAACCTGGACTAGAGACTTGTGTGGTTAGTCAGGTCATGGACGACACCCTCGCCAGCCTTCCGCTTGAAGGTTGCCGAGATACATGATGTGTACATGGCGGTAAGTGGCGAGAGCGTGTGTGAAGAAGTACACCCCTGCAGGGTTAACATCATCTATTCGAATAGCCGTGTCCGCGGTAAAGGACTTTTGGGTTGCCTGTACAGCTCATAGACAAGTGAAAGTGGATACTCTAAAATGCGCAAGATAAGCGTGAGTGCTATGGATGGCGTTCTCGTAGGGAGACGGAAGCGGGTCCATAGTGGTGTATTGATTTGGTGAATATGTGGACTCGTGTGCGCCACCTCAAAAGAGTTACCTGCAGTCGTAGTTCAGGATAGCCACTGAGTCAAAGCTGGCTTGCTGCTGTTAAACTCCACCACCCCCTTTGTTGACACTGATGCATATGTAGATAGTTCTGATATAAGTCTTGCTGGGTACATTTGTACTCACGTTTGCTTAATTTATGTTTTGCAGAGAGACTTCAGTCTCACTAGTAGTACCGGGTGGACTTCGACGTTTAGCTTGTTACCTCAGCTATGATCTTGTACCCTTGGGAGGGTCTTGTAGATAGTCAGGCTTCTCAGCCTTTTTCATTTGTAGTTAACTGTACTCAGACATGTTTATGCTTCCGCTTTTTGCTTGTATGCTCTGTATGTTGGGTCATGAGACCCATGTTTGTAATACTTGGCTCCTCGGAGCCTAATGAATAAATACTTTGAGTCGTAGAGTCCTGTTGTGATGCCATGTTGTATTTACACATATCGAGCATATTGTGTGTATGATTGAAAGGCTTGGTATGTATGGGATCCGACAACCTAGTTGTCCATCCTTGGTAGCCTCTCTTATGGGGAAATGTAGTCTAGTCCTTCCACTGAGCCATGGTAGTCTGCTACAGCCCGGTGTACCGGAGTCCTGTTAGCCCAGTTGCTACTGCTCCGGAACACTTAGAGTGGCCGGCATGTGTCCTTCTTCGATCATGTGTCTGTCCTTTCGGGGAAATGTCACGCGGTGTCTTTCAGAGTCCTTTTATCCTGCTACATCCCGGATTCCCGGAGTCCTGCTAGCCCAGTTGCTACAGCCCGAATTCACTCGCTGATGACCGACACGTTCGTTGCTGGGTCATGTATGCCTGTCCTTGTAAGTTAGTGCCACTTTGGGTTCACGACTAGTCATGTCGGCCCGGGTTCTCTGTCATATGGATGCTAGCGACACTATCATATACGTGAGCCAAAAGGCGCAAACGGTCCTGGGCCAGGTATGGTGGCACCCGTGGGGATACCGTGCGTGAGGCCGCAAAGTGATATGATGTGTTACATGCTAGATCAATGTGGCTTAGGATCGGGGTCCTGACAGACAATTTATTTTCTCACAGTCTATTCTGGCATTAACGGTGTTCAAGGAAGGTCTACCAAAGAGAATAGGACAAATGTCATCTTGTGGGGAACCAAGAACAAGAAAATCAGTAGGGTATTTTATTTTCCCACACAAGACTTCAACATCTCTAACAACCCCAATTGGTGATATAGTGTCTCTACTACCAAGTTTAATAGTAACATATGTGTCTTCTATCTCTGCAGGTGCTATGTCATTCATAATTTCTTGATATAAGGTGTAAGGAATAGCACTCACACTAGCGCCTATGTCACATAAACCATGATAACGGTGATCTCCTATTTTAACTGAGACAATAGGCATGCCAACAACAGGTCTATGTTTATCCTTTTTATCAGGTTTAGCAATTCTAGCAGCTTCTTCGCAGAATTAAATAACATGCCCATCCATATCTTCTTCCAAGAGATTTTTAACCATGGCAATACTAGGTTCTACTTTGATTTGTTCATCAGGTTTAGGTGTTCTAATGTAACTCTTGTTGACCACAGTTGAAACTTTAGCATGTTTCTTTATCCTAACAGGGAAAGGTGGTTTCTCAATATAAGCAGAAGGAACAACTGGATCAACATTGAAAAGTATAGTTTCTTCTTTAACTAGTACCGGTTCTTTGATTTCTTCTTTAATAGGTGGGTGATATTTAAACTGCTTCTCTTTAGGGAGATCAACATGAGTAGAAAATTATTCATAGAAGGAAGCTACTATCTCAGAGTCAAGTCCATATTTAGTGCTAAACTTTTGAAAAGCATCAATATTCATAAAATATTTAACACAATCATACTTAAGCTTAATACCTGACTCTTTACCTTCGCCGAGTTCCCCATCTTCAGAGTTGTGTTTAATTCTTTCCAAAAGATCCCACCGGAATTCAATACTCATCTTCATAAAAGAACCAACGCAAGAAGTATCGAGCATGGTTTCATCATTACGAGAAAGCCGAGCATAAAAGTTCTGGATAATAATTTCTTTTGAGAGCTCATGAGTGGGGCATGAATATAACATTGACTTAAGCCTCCCCCAAGCTAGAGCGATGCTTTCTCCTTCAAGAGGCCAAAAATTATATATATAATTCCGATCATGATGAACTAGATGCATAGGATAATTTTTTTGGTGGAACTCCAATTTCAAACGTTTCCAATTCCAAGATCCAATATCATAGCATGGCCTATACCATGCCAATGATTTTACCTTCAAAGATAAAGGGAAAACCTTTTTCATAACTTCATCCTCGGGTAAACCTGCAAGCTTGAACAACCCACAAATTTGTTCTACATATATCAAGTGCATATCAGATGTTCGGTTCCATCTCCTGCATAAGGATTAGCTAGCAGTTTTTCTATCATACCCGAAGGAATTATATATTCAATATTTTCAGTAGGTGCAGTAGGTTGAGGGGTAGCTTATTGTGGTTACGGTCGAGGTGAAGATACCCCGAACAAACCCCTCAAAGTATTGTTTTCCATAGTAACAAGTGACAATAAATTTCAGCACACTATATAAATGTTTCCTTACCAAATTCCACTTACCAAAGGCGCTTCACTCCCTGGCAACGTCACCAGAGAATAGCCTTGATGACCCACAAGTATAGGGGATCAATTGTAGCTCTTTTCGATAAGTAAGAGTGTCGAACCCAACGAGGAGTAGAAGTAAATGACAAGTAGTTTTTAGTAAGGTAATGCCTGCAAGTGCTGAAATTGTAAGTAACTGAGTAGTTTGTTAGCAAGATAATTTGTAATGGGCAAGTAACGATAGTAGTAACAAAAGTGCAGCAAGATAGCCTAATCCTTTTGAGGCAAAGGATAGGCCAAACCGGTCTCTTATGATAAGCAAATCGTTCTTGAGGGTACACGGGATTTTCATCTAGTCACTTTCATCATGTTGGTTTAATTCGTGTTCCGTACTTTGATAATTTGATATGTGCGGTTCTTACTTGAAAAAGCCTTCTACTTATGATTAACCCTCCTGCAAGCATCCACAACTCGAGAGAAGTATTAAGAACAAATTCTAACCATAGCATTAAACTTTTGGATCCAATTGGTCCCTTACAGAATAGTGCATAAACCAAGGTTTAAGCTTCTGTCACTCTTGCAACCCATCATCTAATTGATATTCCACAATGCATTCCATTAGGCCCAAATATGGTGAAGTGTCATGTAGTCGACATTCACATGACACCACTAAGGGGAATCACAACATACATACTATCAAAATATCGCACACATATCAAGTTCACATGATTACTTGCAACATGATTTCTCCCGTGACCTCAAGAATAAAAGTAACTACTCACAAATGATAATCATGCTCAAGATCAAAGGGTTATTAAATAGCATATTGGATCTGAACATATAATCTTCCACCAAATAAACCATATAGTAATCAACTACAAGATGTAATCAACACTACTAGTCAGCCACAAGCACCAATCTATAGTTCCGGTAACAAGATTGAACACAAGAGATGAACTAGGGTTTGAGATGAGATGGTGCTGTTGAAGATGTTGATGGAGATTGACCTCCCCAAGATGGGAGAGTTGTTGGTGATGATGATGACGATGATTTCCCCCTCCAGGAGGGAAGTTCCCCCGACGGAATTGCTCCGCCGGAGGGAGAAAGTGCTCTTGCCCAAGTTTTGCCTCAAGACGACGGCGCTCCATCCCGAAAGTCCTCCCCTTATTTTTCCTAGGTCAACATGACTTATATACCAGAAGATGGGCACCGGAGGTGGGCCTGGGTGAGCACAACCCACCAGGGCGCGCCTGAGCTCCTTGGCACACCCAGGTGGGTTGTGCCCACCTGGTGGGCCCCCTCTGGTAGTTATTTGCTCCAATATTCATCATATATTTGATAAAAAATCTTCGTGAAGTTTCAGCTTGTTTGGAGTTGTGCAGAATAGGTGGCCCGACGTAGCTTTTGCAGGTCCAGATTTCCAGCTGCTGGAATTCTCCCTCTTTGTGTGTACCTTGCATATTATGAGAGAAAAGGCATTCGAATTACTCCAAAAAGCATTATTATGAATAAAAACATCATAAGTAACAGTCGGAAAACATGATGCAAAATGGATGTATCATGGCACGCCACTCGTCCATCTGCTCGGCCGCTGGCGGAAACCTCAGTAGCAGCTGGGCCCGCGCTATGGTTTCCATAGCAGTGCTTGGCATGTGTGATGATGATATAGACCGCACCGTCGCTCGTCTTCTGACGGTGCCAGCGGTGACAACACCACGTCCTTGCTGTTGCGAGACGGCCATTTGGATGACATGGTGATGTGGTGAAGGCTCTCGAGGGCCAGCAGCTCCGTTGGGCGCAACGACTTGGTCGACTCGCCCTGGGGGAGGTGCACGCGATGCGGTCGCTCCGGTGGTGGGGGCAGCCGGAGGGCGGCGATTCGCCCCGGACCGAGCGCCATCACTGTGGCTGTGCCCATCGGCGAGAGGAAGGGGCGCGACTGGGATAACCCCTTCTTCCGTACCTCGTGGAGCATGGCCATCGGGATGTTGCTGATGCTGCTCTCCTCCCGTGTCTCCTGCTCCCGCTTCGGCCATGGGGGAGGTGGTGACAGTGCCGCCTGCTCCGACCACATCCCCAGCAACGTTCACGTCCTCGCGCACCTCTGCATCCCCCGCAGCGTTAGTGGCTGCTGGCGGCGGAGCCTTCGAGGTGGACGGGTGACCTAAAGCACCGGATTTCTTCTTGGGCACCATGGTCGATGGCGCCGTCGAAGATGAAGATGGCGATGAACATGACACGCTGTTCACGCCTTCAGGTTCGCGCAAGTGATTCCCCCTACCTTGCGTGCCAAAGATGTCATGGGAAACCAGGGCCACCTATGGGACCAAGGGACCCTTGCTGGTTCGGCGGGGGGATGTAACGTTGCACAAAGAGCAGAAGAGCATGGGGCAGCACGACAAAGATCACATGAGCAATTTTACCCAGGTTCGGGCCATCGTGAGGCGTAAAACCCTACTCCTGCTTTGGTGGGTTGATGGTGGTGGTCGTAGCACATTTGCTCGGCAGGGTGGCCTCAGGACGAAACGGCTAAGTGCGTATGAAATGTGAGGGGCTGGATTTGCTAATCCAGGGTCCAACCCTTTCTAAGGTTGCCATGGGCCTCCTTTTATAGGCTAAGGGGTCACCACAGTGGCAAATTAGTCATTATGCACTGATAAGAAAGCAAATAGTGCTATCATACCTAACTCTGCAGCCTGACAGGGCGCATTAAATGCGCTACTCAACATCACATCATCGCTTGCCCGACAAGCCTTGCCGGGCTGTTTTGCCAGCTTCGCGCCTGCTCACTCGACATGTCGCAGGACGGGTGTCGCCTATAGGTATTTCCTATAGAAGGAGGCTGCCATGTGGCAAATGGCTGCCACTTAGTCACTTTGCATCTTGACACCACACTGATTGACGATGTGCATCGTGGTGAGGTGGTTCCGTCTCCGCGATTCCCGGCAGGCCCTGCCGGGGCGTCTTGGGGGGTGGGGGTGGGGGGGGGGGGTTCTTTCGGGGGTAACCCCGTCCTCGCCAGGCTCGCCTGCCCGGCAAGGGAGGCTTGTCTCCTGGTGGCTTCTTACTCCTCTGGCTTGGTCTTGGCCCTCTTGATCTGCTTGTTGGTCCTTTGAAGATCTTGATCTCTTGTACTTTGGCTTGGTCTAGTGTTGTAATCTTGCTCCCGTGCCTATGCACAGTCTGGGCAACAAACCCAGGGTTTGTTGCATCGACAGGCGCGGGTGGGGCACACAGTCGGCGCAGTCAGGGCATGGTCCGGGTGTAGTGGACGCGGCCAGGGGAGCGGCTAGTGGAGCTCCGGCCATGGCGACCAAGCTCGGGTAAGAACATCCCCGGCGGCCAAATCGACGGGGAAAAAGGGAGGTGGAATGGACAGCGGAGCTCACTTGTGTTGCAGGGGAGAGGTGATGTCTACTACACAACTTGTTCTTGTAGACTTGTGTTGGGCCTCCAAGCGCAGAGTTTTGTACGACATTAGCAATTTTCCCTCAAGTGGATGACCTAAGGTTTATCAATCCATGGGAGGCGTAGGATGAAGATGGTCTCTCTCAAACAACCCTGCAACCAAATAATAAAAAGTCTCTTGTGTCCCCAACACACCCAATACAATGGTAATTTGTATAGGTGCACTAGTTCGGCGAAGAAAAGGTGATACAAGCATAGTAATGATAGTAGATATTGATTTTTGTAATAGTAACAATAAAAAACAGCAAGGTAGCAATTGATAAAACGGAGCACAAACGGCATTTCCATGCTTGAAAATGAGGCCTAGGGTCCGTACTTTCGCTAGTGCAATCTCTCAACAATGCTAATATAATTGGATCATAAAACCATCCCTCAACATGCAATGAAGAATCACTCCAAAGTTCCTATCTTGCGGAGAACATAAGAAGAAATTGTTTGTGGGGTACGAAACCACCTCAAAGGTATTCTTTCTGATCAATCTATCCTAGAGTTCATACTAAAATAACACCAAGCTATTATTTCCGATTGATCTAACCAAGAGTTCGTACTAAAATAACACCATATGATACACATGAACCAACTCTAATGTCACCCAGATACTCCAATGTCACCACGAGTATCCATGAGTTGATTATACGATATGCATTCAGATTCATAATACTCAATCCAACACAACTAACCTCAAAGAGCGCCCCAAGATTAATCCCGGAGAAACAGAGACAAGAATGTGCATCAACCCCTATGCATAGATTTCCCCAATGTCACCTCGGGAATCCGCAAGTTGAGTGCCAAAATACATATCAAGTGAATCAATATGATACCCCATTGTCACCACGAGTATTCATAGAAAGACATACATCAAGTGCTGTCAAATCCATAAAAGTATTCAATCCGATAAAACAAACTGATGAGGCACAAACTAGCGAGATGCTAATTCGCACACGTAGATGGCCCGATCTTTCACGGCGATGCTCGATCAACAATTCCTTATCGCAACCTCCAAGAATAATTCTCACCCGCGTATGAAAATACACGAACAAAAAATAATGATCTCCTCGGATCAGCACGTAGGCGTCGATGTGATGATCAACCCTCCATCGCTAGTAATTTCCTCGATGGGAAAATCACAGATAATACACACAATATGGTCGTCCGCGACCTGGACGTTTTTCTGTATATTTCATAACTCCCAAAAAAACTCAAAACTAATCTGACCTCTCATCTGCCGCACATTGGCTATTATATAGCCGACCCTCACGCACGCACCTGGCCGAAAGCCAACACAATCTGGACTCTTATCAATACGACTTGGTCATCACGTTTATAACATACGTGGACCTTTTTACAAGGAAAAACACTACTTTTGCTACTCACGTATAGCACTACCTAATGGGATAAAGCCCAATTTAAATAACACATGGGAACTTATCTTTAGCACTTCCATCAAATATATTGGCTTGGAGATTGAAAAGGAAGCTGCCGATCCTAATATTCCGTGGAGGCATACAAAACGTGGGAATAACATCATCTGGCTGTGGCTCCTCTTGACTCTTGCATTTCTTGTGTATCCATCGTTGCACTTTCACATGCGGCAGACTATTTATTTCACGTACATCATGTGTCATATATTTACGAAACTCATCATGTCTAGCAAGCACCAAAATTAAACCCGGTTTAATTTTCTTGTACCGCTGAACCATGATCCACATATTTGACGCAACACACCATCCTTTCCTTGATGAAATTTGGCGGCACATGTAGGATTATTTTTTGCAACTTTTTCATGGCTTGATTCCTTAACTGGTTCAACTTGTATAGAATTATCAACTGATGATACGTGTGGTGATATTGTGTGTGTATCACAAACTCTCAAAAGGAAAACTCAATTCACAACAAGATACAGAGGGGAAAACACCATATGATCCGACTATATTAACAAAGCCCGTGATACATCAAGATCGTGACATATCCAGAACACAAGAGAGAGAGAGATTAAAGACATGGCTACTAGTACAAACCCTCAGTCCCGAGGGTGGACTACTCCCTCCTCATCATGGTGGCCGCCGAGATGATGAAGATGGCCACCAATGATGATTTCCCCCTCCGGCGGAGTGCCGAAATAGGGTCTACATTGGTTTTTTCATGGCTACAAAGGCTTGCAGCGGCGGAATTTCTAATCTATCGACTCCTCTAGGGTTTTTGGAATATTTGGGAATTTATAGGGTGAAGAGGCGGTGCGGGAGGTCACCGAGGTGGGAACAACCCACTTGGGCGCGCCTGGGCCTCCAGGTGCGCCCTGGTGGGTTGTGCCCCCTCGGGGCTCCCCTCTGGCACTTCTTTGACCCATTGGATGCCTTCTGGTCCAAAAACAATCTCCAAAAAGTCGCTGCATTTGGACTCCGTTTGGTATTGATTTTCTGCGAAGTAAAAAACAAGCAAAAACAACAACTGACACTGGGCACTATGTCAATAGGTTAGTCACAGAAAATGATATAAGGTTGCTATAAAATGATTGTAAAACATCCAAGAATAATAATATAACAGCATGGAACAAGAAAAAATTATAGATACGTTGGAGACGTATCGACATCCCCAAGCTTAATTCCTACTTTTCCTCGAGTAGGTAAATGATAAAAACGGAATTTTTGATGTGGAATGCTGCCTAACATGTTCATCACATATTCTTTTCTTTTGTAGCATGTACATTTGGACTTTTATATGGTTCAAAGCAATAGTCTAGTTTTGACATGAAGATTTCAATACTCAAGCATATCAACAAGCAACCATGTCTTTCGGAATATCAACACTAAAGCAAGTTATCCCTAGCCCATGATGATCAATCATTGATCCATTCATGAAACATACTCGCATATTAGCTACATCCAATGCTCAAGTATGACCATAGTGCCCCTTAGTTGGTGGTTTATAAGATAAGATGGAGACTCAAATAAAAATAAAAATTACATAAAGTAAATATATAGGCCCTTCGTAGAGGGAAGTAGGGATTTGTAGATGTGCCAGAGCTCAAAGCTTAAATTGAGAGATAATTTTTTTGAGAGGCATACTTTTACCTTCAACGAAAATGACCGAGTAATTCCCAACACTTTCCATGCTAGACATATCATAGGTGGTTCCCAAACAAAAAATAAAGTTTATTCCTTTTCCACCACCCTTTCACATTCCATGGCTAGCCGTATCCACAGATATCATCCAGACCAACACTTTCCAAGGAATTTATTATTTGACAACATAAACTAAATTTCATTTTTCATTTCGAGACTGGGCATCCCTATGACCGCCGCACTCTCGTGCAATGACAAGTGAATAAACACTCATCTTGATAATAACACATCTAGCATGGAAAATATTAGTCACCCCCTGCCGCTTCATGAGCGGTACGAGCACACAAAAAGGAAAATTTATTTTGAAAATTAGAGATGGCACATACAAATTTGCTTAGAACGGCACGTGAATACCACATATAGGTAGGTATGGTGGACTCATATGGCAAAACTAGGTTTAAAGATTTTGGATGCACAAGTAGTATTTCTACTTAGTACAAGTGGAGGCTAGCTAATAGATTGGGAAGCAACCAACCAAGAAACAAAAAATCACATAAGCGAGCATTAAGCATAACTAACACCGAATAATGCACCACATCCCACAAGTAGGGTGTAATTTCATTGCATAACTATTGACTTTTGTGCTTGCATAGGGAATCACAAACCCTAACACTAGTATTCTTACTAAATCATAATTACTCACCAACATGACTCACATATCACTATCATCATATCTCAAAACTATTACAAATCATCAAGTTTAATTTGTCCAATGATCTTCATGAAAGTTTTTAGATACCCCTCTTGAATATCTATCACTTTGGGACTAGTTTCATAAGTTGCTTTTGACAAGCCCAAACAAATCTAAGTGAAGAACATGAGCATAAAATTTTTGATCTCTCAAAATAATATAAGTGAAGCATGAGAGAAAATAACAAACAACTCCAAAAATATATAAGTGAAGATCAAGTGAGTAGTTAAGTAAATTGGTATCTATTTGAGGACTCTCTCTTATTTAAAAACTTTCAGATCTAAGTATTTTATTATAACAGCAAGCAAAACAAAATAAAATGACATTCCAAGAATAGCACACATCATGTGAAGAAGCAAAAACTTACGCTCAAGCGATACTAACCAATAATTGTTAATGAAGAAAGGTGGGATGCCTACCGGGGCATACCCAAGCTTAGATGCTTGACACTTCTTGAAATATTAATTTGGGATGCCTTGGGCATCCCAAGCTTGAGCTTTTGTGTCTCCTTAATTCCTTCTCATAATACAGTTTCCCTAAATCTTAAAAACTTCATCCACACAAAACTCAACAAGAAATCATGAGATAAGTTAGTATAAACCAATGCAAAACCTTATCATTCTCTACTGTAGCACATCACTAAAATTATTATTTAACATTGCATACTAAATGCCTTTGCGTATTTAATACTCCTATCCTCAAATAGAGTCATTAAATAGGCAAACATATGCAAACAATGCAAACATAACAACAATCTGTCAAAACAGGACAGTCTGTAAAGAGTGCAAGAGGATTCATACTTCTCTACCTCCGAAAAATCTGAAAGATTACCACACTGTAGAAAATTTGTCATAGCTTATTGTGAAAAAATTAAACATTTTATCGCATTCTGTCATTTTTCAACAATTCATGCACTAGCATGCAACTTTCTGTTTTCAAACAACCACATATAGACTTGCAAAATAAGCATGGAAAAGGCTATACTTGACACTTTTATTGAAGCTAAAGAAGCAAAACATTATTATAAATAACAGAAAGCAAATCAAAAGAAAATAAAATGACGCTCCAAGAAAAACACATGTCATGTGACGAATAAAAATATAGCTCCAAGTGAGGTTACCGATAATGTTGAAGACGAAAGAGGGGATGCCTTCCAGTGCATCCCCAAGCTCAGTTGCTTGGATCTTACTTGAATATTACGTCGGGGGTGCCGGAGCGAGGTCTACATTGGTTTTCCGTGGCTATAGAGGCTTGCGGCGGCGGAACTTCTAGTCTATCGACTCCTCTAGGTTTTTTGGAATATTTGGAATTTATAGGGCGAATAGGTGGTGCGGGAGGTCACTTAGGTGGGCACAACCCACTTGGGTGCGCCTGGGCCTCTAGGCGCACCCTGGTGGGGTGTGACCCCCTCGGAGCTCCCCTCTGGTACTTATTTGGCCCACTAGATGTCTTCTGGTCCAAAAAAATCTCCAATAAGTTTTTGCTGCATTTGGACTCTGTTTGGTATTGATTTTCCGCGAAGTAAAAAACAAGCAAAAAAACAACTGGCACTGGGCACTATGTCAATAGGTTAGTCCCAAAAAATGTTATGAAGTTGCTATAAAATGATTGTAAAACATCCAAGAATGATAATGTAACAACATGGAACAAGCAAAAATTATAGATACGTTGGAGATATATCAAGAGGGAGGCCAAGTGTGAGGTGGTCCAGCGAGGCGGGGGAGGGCGACGGCGAGGTGGGAGAGACGGCCTCGGACAGTCAGGGCGGAGGCGACGACCTCACCGGGCTCGGCTCCAAGATGCCGTAGAGCGAGAGGTAGATGGGAGAGGAGATATTTTGGGCGAGTGGGGAGGAGAGTCCGAGGTGGGGGGTGCTGGCACCCTTATCCTCACTGGGGCGTCACCAACGAGGTGGTCCGGCGGCGACCGCACCCTGTAGCGGCGTGGGTCGGAGGAGCAGTGAAGGGGGAGGCGACCCAATGGGGTGGGTGGCCTGGCTGGGCCGGCCCAGGTGGGAGTTAGGCCAGGGGGGGGGGGGGGGTAGGGGCCTTCTCCATTGTTGTTATTTGCCTTTTCTTTTCTTTTAAATAGCTTCTATTTTTCTTTTAGTTTCATTTTATTTTTAGATTTATAAAATATATAACTAGACCCTAAATTAGTATTATTAATTATGCCACCGCCACAAACAATTTGGCACTTAAATAAAATAGTTTAATATTTTAATATTTATAAAAGGCATTTAATTAATTTTCAGCAGCTCTTTAATTATGTAAGAGCATTAAACCACTTTATAAAAAATGTTGCTTCACCACCATAATTAGTTATGGAATATTTTCAACACTTTGAACATTTTAGTTTTCATGTTTGAGAAATTTGAATTTTGGTCTTTAATTTGAATTTAAATTTGAATGGTGTTTGAATGCAAGTGAGGATTAGCAACAGTAGGAGTGATGACCTGGCAACATTAGCAGGGGATTACTGTAGCTTAATTATCCAGGTGTCACAATTCTCCTCCAGTACAAGAAATCTCGTCCCGAGATTTAGGAGGTAGAAGGAAAAAAAGGGGTATTCATCACGAAGACAAGCCTCGCGTTCCCAAGTGGCTTCATCTTCAGAATGATTTGACCATGGAATTTACGAATTTGATGGCCCTCAGACAAGCGCGATGTTCAGCTTGAATGTGAACGCAGATTGGATGCTCTCTGTAAGCGAGATCATCCTTCAGGGGTTGAGCTTTATAAGACATGTGGTTGTTGCAATAAGTCTTATGACTGAGGGCATCAGCCTTGACATTAGCCTTGCCAGGGCTATAAGAAATACCATAGTCATAGTATTTGATTGTTTCCATACATCCCTACTGACGGACATCCATATCTAGCTAAGTAAACAATTACTTCAGACGTTCATGATCGGCGAAGATCTCACAATGATTATTAGGAAGATAATGCCGCCACAACTTTAGTGCAAATTTAACTGCAGCAAGTTCAAGGTCATGGGCTGGGTAGTTCTTCTGGAAAGGCATCTTGGAATTCACAAATGACTGGAGCATTTCCAATTCTCACAAGAGGAGAAGAATTTAACGCATTCAAGGAATAAATCTATGCTTGGGCATTTCGAATAAGATGAGCATGGTAGCCTACTATCTCACTTGAAGGATGTAGTAGATGGACGGTTGTAGGATCAAAAGTATGTCTAGAGGGGGGTGATTAGACTACTTGACCAAATGAAACTTATCCTTTTCCCAATTTTAGTTCTTGGCAGATTTTAGCAACTTTGGACAAGTCAAGCAATCTTAACACAATTCAAGCAAGCATGCAAAGAGTATATGAGCAACGGAAAGTAAAGCATGCAACTTGCAAGAATGTAAAGGGAAGGGTTTGGAGGATTCAAACACAATAGGAGACACATATGTTTTTGTCGTGGTTCCGATAGGTGGTGCTATCGTACATCCAAGTTGATGGAGACTTCAACCCACGAAGGGTAACGGCTGCGCGAGTCCACAGAGGGCTCCACCCACGAAGGGTCCACGAAGAAGCAACCTTGTCTATCCCACCATGGCCGTCGCCCACGAAGGACTTGCCTCACTAGCGGTAGATCTTCACGAAGTAGGTGATCTCCTTGCCCTTACAAACTCCTTGGTTCAACGCCACAATCTTGTCGGAGGCTCCCAAGTGACACCTAGCCAATCAAGGAGACACCACTCTCCAAGAAGTAACAAATGGTGTGTTGATGATGAACTCCTTGCTCATGTGCTTCAAATGATAGTCTCCCCAACACTCAACTCTCTCTCACAGGATATGTATTTGGTGGAAAGAATATTTGAGTGGAAAGCAACTTGGGGAAGGCTAGAGATCAAGATTCATATGGTAAGAATGGAATATCTTGGCCTCAACACAAGTGTAGGTGGTTCTCTCTCAGAAAAATGTAAGCTGGAAGTGTAGGTTCGTTCTGATGGCTCTCTCCACGAATGAAGAGGAGGTGGAGGGGTATATATAGCCTCCACACAAAATCTAACCATTACACACAACTTGCCAATCTCGGTGGGACCGAATTGATAAACTCGGTCAGACCGATTCAGCAAATCTAGTGACCGTTAGGATTTTCGGTGGGACCGACATGCAACTTGGTAGGACCGATATGGTTAGGGTTAGGGCATAACGTAATCTCGGTGAGACCGATTACACAAACTCGGTGAGACCAATTTTGGTAATAAGCTAACCAGAGAGTTGGTCAGGTAAACTCGGTGGGACCGGTTCGCTCACTTCGGTGAGACTGAAATGTGACGAAAGGGAAAGAGAGAGTTTACATTGCAATCTCAGTGGGACCGATCGCTCATCTCGATGGGACCGAAACGTTACGAAGGGAAACAGAGAGATTACAATCCCATCTCGGTGAAACCGAGATCCCTATCGGTGAGACCGATTTGCCTAGGGTTTGTGGCAGTGGCTATGACATCTGAACTCGGTGTCGCCGGATAGAAAGAATTGGTGGGGCTGAGTTTGACTTTTGGTTTAGGTCGTATGTGTATGTAAAGTAGTTGAGGGCTTTGGAGCATATCACTAAGCATTTAGAGGAAGAGCCTCATTAAGCAACACCTCACCCCTCCTTGATAGTATTGTCTTTTCCTATAGACTCAATGTGATCTTGGATCATTAAAATAGAAAATGTAGAGTCTTGAGCTTTGAGTTTGAGCCAATCCTTTTGTCGTTACATTTTTAGGGGTCCACTTTTCTCATCCATGCCATGCCAATCATTGAGCTTTCCTGACATATTAATCTTGAAATAGCATTAGCTCGATGAGCTATATGTTGTTAGGAATTACCAAAACCACCTAGGGATAGTTGCACTTTCAATCTCCCCCTTTTTGGTAATTGATGACAACATATAGATCAAAGCTTCGACAAATGATAATAAGAGTGAAAAACATTGTCGCTTTGAGAAGTTTGTGAAAAGCAAGAGCTCCCCCTAAATTTGTGCATAGTTTAAGATTTTCTTTGGACTGCAAATGCACAATGAGTTAGGATCATGGGTTACTCTTCCATGTCACATACATCTTGGTGGAGCGCTCAAAATGATAATAATTAAATACATGCACTCATCAGCAAGCAAAGTGAATGATCGTATGGGGATATAAAAGGATAATTTCATCCAACAAGCATTAAGATAGCATATGATTAAACACATGATCATCCGAGTATCACACAAAAGCATAAAGTATCTCAAACAAGCAAATGACAAAGTTCAACCACCAAAAACAAGAGAGAACAAAGAGCAACACTCTCTCTCGAAGCCTACGATCTATACATTCCCCCCCTTTGGCAACAAGTTACCAAAAAGTTCATAAAAAATGGATAGTGCTAGATCAACTCTGAGGCTTGGTCTTCAGGTGGTGGTGTAGATAAACTCCAAGGACGAAGGCATCAGTTGATGTAGATGGAGCTGGTGGAGTGGGTGCTGGAGCTGGTGGCACTGAAGCTGTAGCTGGTGCAGATGAAGTTGCTCTAGTGTCTGTAACTGGCACTGCAGCAGATCTCTGTCCTCTGGGCACTCTAGCAAAAGCATCAGTGGTAGACTTTCCCTTCTTATCCTGCACTTCATCCTGAAGTTGCTCAACAACTGACTGTATCTCAGTGACCTTCACATCTAAATCATAGAACTTCTGCTCCATGATCCTCTCCAAGCTCTCCTGGTTTTGAGCCAGGGTGGCCAATCCCTTTTCAATCCTCAGAGTGGAGGCAATCAAGTAGCCAAGCTGATCTTGCTTGCTTTTCAGAAGATACTAAGATGCCTCATCAATGGTTGGCATCTTTGCAGCCTTTTCAGTCCTTGCCTTCTCCCTCTTTGCTTGTGCTTGCACAGAAGATGGTTCATTCTCATCAATCACCACAGTGTTTTCCTCAAAGTCTGGGTAGATGGGCATATGTTCCTTGTCCAAGAGATATGTGCCAGTGCCCATCTTGGAGTTGATTATCTCCTAGATCTGTGGGGCATACCCACAACTTCTCTTCTGATCTGCAGCTGTTCTCTTTATAGTTTCCACAATTAGGCTCATGACTTTTAACTTTTGAGGCACATCAAATATGTGAAGCAGGTTAATTGCATGGCCTCTGACCATCTTGTGATCACCTGACTTTGGCAATAGAGTGTGCCTGAGGATCCAGTTGATTGTTGGCAAACCTGACAGAAGGTAATGTACTGATCCAAATTTGTGTGTCTCAAGAGCAGCATCTGGGATCTCTCTGTACATATGTGCCATGGTGTTGTGATCCTTCTTCTTCTTGGCATAGACATCCAAGTCATCTTCATTCTCCTTAGGAGCATTGATCAATTTTGCCCATTCTTCAACTTTTGACTGGTACCTAGTACCTTCAGACATCCAGACAATCCTTCCATCTGGGTAGAAATGAGCTGTGGAGTAGAACTGCATAATAAGCTCATCATTCCACTTTGTGAGCTTCTGAGCCACAAACTCATCAACTCCACATGCCTTGAAGCTGTAATATACACCAGGGAAGTGATCCTCATTTTCCTCAATGAATTTCCAATCAACCCATCTCATGTCACACACTATGGGCTTCTTTTCAAGTAAAACAGTCTCATAGAAGTCCTGTTGTTCCTCAGTGTGGAATCTGTAGTCCACAACAGTCCTTATCCTGGTGGCATATGGATCAGACTCTCTCCATAGCCTCAATCCCGAATCCTTCCTGATTTTCATATTCTCTGCAACTGGGTGTGCATCATTGTGATCAGGGATCTTGGGCTTCAACTTCCTCAAAACAACAGAATCCTCTTCTTCTTCAGCAGCTTGAGGCACTGGGGCCTTGTTCTTCTCCTCAGCAGGGATGTTCCTGGTGCTCCTCTTGGGTTTTGGCTTTGGAGCTGGAGCAGCAGTCTTAGGAGCAGTTTTGGTCTTAGATGGAGCAGCCCCTACCTTAATTGCATCTCCCATAAGCTTTTGAGCTTTGGGTGCTGGTGCTGCATCCTCTTCCTCTTCCTCTTCATCTCTCATAATTGATGATCTGCCAAGCACTCTGGCAGTGGTCTTCTTGACCCTTTCCTTCCTTTTCTTCTCTGCCACAACCTGTTCTTTGGGTGCAGATCCCAAAGTTTCTTGAGATGTTCTGGCCTTTGACATAGGAACTCTCTTGGCAGGAATCTTTGTCTTCATTCCTGGCTTAGTGGCAGCAGCTGTGCCATATTCCTTTTTCAGGACTTTCCTCTTTGAGGTGGCCTCTTCCTCAACATCCACATAGTCCTCATCCTCAGAATCCGAGGTTCTCTTCTTTCTGGTCCTGGTGGCTGCCTTAGGCAAGTTGCTGGGTGTACTCCTGCTTCCCTCATACAAGCTGCTAGAGGGACTAGTGCCCTCACTCATGTTAACTTGCTCCTCAGACTTGTTCTGACTGTCACTCTAATCTGACATGATGCAAACACTGACAGCAGACCCTGTGAATAGATTATATATGAGGTAGAGTAGATGAGCATCACAAAGTACAGGGGTTTTTGCACAAGAATGAGTTAAAAACTTAGTTTTAGTTTTCCACAGAAAGCATTTCGGATCTACCAATTTGAAAACTCGGTGATACCGAAGCAGCTTTTGGAACCTAAACTAGTGAACTTGGTCAGACCGAGTCATAGTTCGGTGGCACCGAGACTGCTAGGGTTTCACAAAGAATTGAACTCGGTCACACCGATTTGCAATTCTCGGTCAGACCGAGAATCACATGTGCAATGGCCTTAGCCAAATCGATGGAACCGATTTCAACAACTCGGTTGGTCCGAGATGATTTCGACGGAAACCTAACCCTAAATTTTCAATCCACAACTAAACTACAGAGTGATTTCGCTGGATAGAGTGATCTCAATCGTGGAAAGATACATGGCAAAACAATGTGCTAGGAATCGGAGTGAGATTAGCACAAGGACCAAGTCCATACCCTAAGTGCGGCGATGGACCTGCTACGGCGGCAACGGCGGAGATGATTTCCGTTGACGGCGGCGGAGACCAGCGGCGGGAGGCAGCTGGCAATGAGGAGGACGACCCAGAGACCCAGGGAGGCAGAGCAGGCTGAGCGCGGGCGAAGGGGTTCGGATAATTTTCCAAATTTTGGCCTGGGGATATATATAGCCTGACCCTGTCGGTGTGACCGAGTGGAACATCTCAGTGGCACTGAGATGCATAACTGCAAGCAGTTACTGCAAGTCGGTGTGACCAAAAAGTTCAAATCGGTTGCATCGAGATTGAAAACCTAGATCGACTTAGTGATCTCGGTATGACCGAAATGGATGAATCGGTCAGACCGAAACAGACAAAGAAGTTTTGGAAGTTTACTATGATGAATCAGGGACTTCGAGTGCTCCTCACACAGAGTGGTTCGAATCTGACTTGATCAAACTTTGTGATGTAGCATGAATTGAGTTTCAGACAAGAAAAGCATAGATAGCTAGAGAAGGTTCTTAGGCATTCTTGTCCATCCACTTGGCAAAAGAAAAAGGAACCAAGCAATCAAAACAATAAGTGGATGTCCTCGAATGAGTAAATTATGCAACCAACATGCTCACACAATAAAATGGCAAATGAAATATGTGGCAAAGCATGCACAACTAATTCTAGCATCTATCAAGCAATTGGCGATGACTAGGTCATCTATATATGAGTATATTGACTTAGGAGTCAAATGAGAGCATTTGATCATAGGTCATACTCATCGTTTAAGCACAAGTGGGGTTGCCACTTTTTCATAAAGCGTTGTTGTGTTCACACCATTAGAGTTGCTTTTAGCTCAATTTTAGAGAAAAGCTCCCCTAGATGTGAGATCCCCCTAAGAGGGATGAACTAACCTCGGTTTTTGTCGATGATGACTTCATGTAGGTGTTTAAGATGTGGATGCTCAATGTTGATGTAGATCATTTGGAGCAAACCTTTGGAGTGAGTTGCACTTTCAATACCTACACAGGTTAGTCCCACAAGGAACAAACAAGGATATCCATAGACATAGAGTGATGCGCACACAAGATGATGTCTATGTAAGCATTAGGTTACCTTGTCCCTTGTCTTACCAACAAGAGGGTTTGTGACTCCTTGAACTAGTGCAAGATGTGGAAGTTGATTGCACTTGTTCTTGCCAAAATGATAAGAGTGAAGTATGTTGGTGGAGTCACCCTCAAGAACTCTCTAGTTCCTCTTCTTCGGGATCCACATCATCTTGATGGGAATCCTTGGAGTTGTAGTCGTACTTGATGAAGTAGAACTTGATGTAGTCTTGGGAACCCACTTGACCAAGGCCTTGGGTGCTTCTTCAATTGCATCAATTTCCTCTTGAAGATTATCCTTGCCTTTTTTGCTCGTGGTCTTGTGGTGGAAGATCATCTTGAGCTTGTGTCCCTTTGAAGGAAGTAGGATCATACCTCTTTTGTTGAGGAACAAACTTCGTCTCAGGGTATTGATCTTCTTCCCACTCAACTCCATTGGCATTGAACCTTTGTTCAAAACCAACACCTTGGTTCTTCCGGTGCCTTCCTTGCTTACGTACAATTTCCTCAAATTGCTTACTCCCAGCAAGGCTCTTGTAAACACCTTTCTCTATAATTTCCTTCAATAAGCTATTTTCTTGCTCAAGTGTAACTTGGCTAAGAGAATCATTAGTGGAATCAAGAGAACTACTAGAAGCAACAACAATGGATTTAGCATGATTATTGTTACTACTAGAGGAAGAATCTTTCTTGTTCTTGTTACTAGACTTGACTTGAGGCATGTAAGTGGATAAGAGCAAACGCTTGGCAATGTAAGAAGAACTTTTCTTGCGAAGATCATCATTGATTGCCTTTAAGAACTCATGCTCTTGCTCAAGGTTGAGCTTTTCAAAACGTAATTTCTCATGAGTCCTTAAAAGTTCTCGATGATCTCCTAAGATAGTTTCATGAGCTAACATAAGAGTGTTTAGTTCTTTAGTTAGAAACTCAATCTTCTCCTTATCATTGTCATTCGTTTTATCTCGATTAGCATGATTAATTGACGTTTCATCATAGTATTCATCACTAGAGTTGTCAACAAGTAAATCATCATCACCTAACAAGTCATCTTCATCACTATTGAAATTGACATACTTGGGGTGTGATACCTTTGGGCCTTTAGCCATGAAGCATCTTCCAAGTCCTTCATTTGGTGAATCAAATATGTCGTAGGAGTTGGTTGACACAAGTGCTAGACCGGCAACACCTTCATCTTGAGTATATTCGGAGTCCAAGTGATAGCTTCTCTCGGAGTGATTGTCAGAGTCGGTGCCGGATACCCATTCACCAACATGAGCTTGATGTCTTCGTTTTGTGTCGCTCCTTGATGACATGTCCTTTCTTTCCGAATCCTTGCTTCTCCAGGATGTTCTTCGTTCATAACGATCATCTCTACTCCTCTCTCTTGATGGTGATTCTTCTCTTCTACTTCTTCTTTTTGGAGAATCTTCTCTTCTCTTGTAGGGTTCCATACACTCATTGGAATAGTGTTCGGGTCTTCCACAATTGTAGCAATTTCGCTCTCAACTAGAAGATCTTTTGTCATTGTAGGACCTTGACTTGGAACTTCTCTCTTTGCTTCTACTCTTGTAGAACTTGTTGAAGTTCTTCACCATTAGGCTCAATTCTTCATTGAAGGTTTGTTTCTCACTTGATGATGTGGGAGCTTCACGTGAGGCTTTGTAAGCACCACTTGACTTGTTATGGAGCTCCTCCTTATCCTTGAGTGACATCTCATGAGCAATAGTTCTTCCAATGACTTCCGTTGGCTTGAGATCTTTGTAATTGGGCATCATTTGGATCAATGTCATACGTTATCATATTTTCCGTCCAAAGATCTTAGGATCTTCTTGATGATGAATTTGTCGGTCATCTCTTCACTTCCTAAGACGGCGATCTCATTAGTGATAAGAGCAAGCCTAGAGTACATTTCAGCGACACCTTCACCATCCTTCATTTTGAACTTGTCAAGCTGACTTTGAAGCACATCCAACTTGGATTCGTTGACGGAGTCAGTACCTTCGTGCATATCAATCAAAGTATCCCAAATTTCCTTTGCATTCTCAAGATGGCTGATTTTGTTGAATTCTTCGGGGCACAATCCATTGAAGAGGATATCACAATCTTGAGCATTGTATTGCAGCATCTTCAACTCTTCCGCGGTAGCTTCATGGTTCGGTTCTCTCCCATCAAAGAATTCACCTTGCAAGCCAATACACACAATAGCCCATACGGCGGGGTTATGTCCAAGAATATGCATTTTCATCTTATGCTTCCAACTAGCAAAATTAGTACCATCAAAGTAAGGACCTCTACGATGGTAATTTCCCTCACTAGACGCCACACTCTCCTAGGTTGTGAAACCAAGGCTATGACTACCAAAAGCTATGGAAATCAACACAAATGGAGACCAAAGCTCTGATACCACTTGTAGGATCGAAAGTATGTATAGAAGGGGAGTGATTAGACTACTTGACCAAATGAAACTTATCCTTTTCCCAATTTTAGTTCTTGGCAGATTTTAGCAACTTTGGACAAGTCAAGCAATCTTAACACAATTCAAGCAAGCATGCAAAGAGTATATGAGCAACGGAAAGTAAAGCATGCAACTTGCAAGAATGTAAAGGGAAGGGTTTGGAGGATTCAAACGCAATAGGAGACACATATGTTTTTGTCGTGGTTCCGATAGGTGGTGCTATCGTACATCCAAGTTGATGGAGACTTCAACCCACGAAGGGTAACGGCTGCGCGAGTCCATGGAGGGCTCCACCCACGAAGGGTCCACGAAGAAGCAACATTGTCTATCCCACCATGGTCGTCGCCCACGAAGGACTTGCCTCACTAGCGGTAGATCTTCACAAAGTAGGCGATCTCCTTGCCCTTACAAACTCCTTGGTTCAACTCCACAATCTTGTCGGAGGCTCCCAAGTGACACCTAGCCAATCTAGGAGAAACCACTCTCCAAGAAGTAACAAATGGTGTGTTGATGATGAACTCCTTGCTCTTGTGCTTCAAATGATAGTCTCCCCAACACTCAACTCTCTCTCACAGGATATGGATTTGGTGGAACGAAGATTTGAGTGGAAAGCAACTTGGGGAAGGCTAGAGATCAAGATTCATATGGTAAGAATGGAATATCTTTGGCCTCAACACAAGTGTAGGTGGTTCTCTCTCAGAAAAATGTAAGTTGGAAGTGTAGGTTCGTCCTGATGGCTCTCTCCATGAATGAAGAGGAGGTGGAGGGGTACATATAGCCTCCACACAAAATCTAACCGTTACACACAACTTGCCAATCTCGGTGGGACCGAATTGATAAACTCGGTCGGACCGATTCAGCAAATCTAGTGACCCTTAGGATTTTCGGTGGGACCGACATGCAACTCGGTAGGACCAATATGTTTAGGGTTAGGGCATAATATAATCTCGGTGAGACCGATTACACAAACTCGGTGCGACCGATTTTGGTAATAAGCTAACCAGAGAGTTGGTCAGGTAAACTCGGTGGGACCGATTCTCTCATTTCGGTGAGACCAAAATGTTACGAAAGGGAAACAGAAAGTTTACATTGCAATCTTGGTGGGACTGAAACATTACGAAGAGAAACAGAGAGATTACAATCCCTTCTCGGTGAAACCGAGATCCCTATTGGTGAGACCGATTTTCCTAGGGTTTGTAGCAGTGGCTATGACATCTAAACTCGGTGGCGCCGGATAGAAAGAATCGGTGGGGCCAACGTTGACTTTTGGTTTAGGTCATATGTGGATGTGAGAAAGTAGTTGAGGGCTTTGGAGCATATCACTAAGCATTTTGAGCAAGAGCCTCGTTAAGAAACACCTCATCCTTCCTTGATAGTATTGGCTTTTCCTATAGACTCAATGTGATCTTGGATCACTAAAATAGAAAATGTAGAGTCTTGAGCTTTGAGCTTGAGCCAATCCTTTTTTCCTTAGCATTTTGAGGGGTCCACTTTTCTCATCCATGCCATGCCAATCATTGAGCTTTCCTGAAATATTAATCTTGAAATAGCATTAGCTCAATGAGCTATATGTTTTTAGGAATTACCAAAACCACCTAGGGATAGTTGCACTTTCAATGGTCTTCATGGTGCAAATGATAGAAGCGGTATGTTGTTCTCAACCATTCCATTCCCAGAATGAGGTCGATATTGGACGCTTCAAAACAATTGGGGAAAATGGAATTCCAAGCCTTCAATTTCAACAAGGATGTTGCGACTAACCACGGTGGTTCGACATTGGCCCGTGGAATGCAGTTTGGAAGTCTGGGGAAGTGATGGTGGTTCCAACAGGTAAGGAACGCCAGTGGATGTCCCACCATAGAACAACATGAATTTTCAGGTAGTAAGCCATGAAGGTGACATAGTTGGCAGGGGCTATATCAGCAAACTCCAACTCAAAAGTGATGTCACGGAGCCAGTCATCAGCATCAAGGGGCTGAGCTGAGCGGCGGTAGATGACAAGGTTGAGACGCGCAAAGTCTTGCAGTCACTGGGGCTGGTTGCTGATTCATATTGGGGCGCGGAAACTGAGCCATGACTCCTTCCATGAACTGGTGATTCAGCTCAACTGTTGTATCATTCCGACCATGTATTCAGAGGTGGCGGATTGTCGCCACCACGATCACGACCAGCGGTTCTAACCATCCTCCTTAAAAGTAACAGGGGTTAGTTTAGCAAAGGGGTGGAACAAGTGTTTGATGTCATTCATGATGTAACCTGAACAGTGAGCAAAGGCGCAATATGTACAAAGCAGTAGTCATTGAAGACATACATCTACATATTTTGAGCCAAGTACACACCGTTTCGTATGAGTTCGGACAAGAGAAACATCCTATACATACTAAGTGGCACGCGGGAACGTGATGGAGGGGTAGAACAATGGGACATAGAAAAAGCTACATCATCCTCGGAGTTAACCACTGGAGAGAGGGATTGTAAGTGTCGACACAAGGTGCCCTTGGTATCAGGATCCTGTGGTCAGTGGACAATGTGAAGCAGATCTTGACCTTCAATTCAAGAAAAGGGGTAATACAAATCTCCGGGTGGATGTGATCACGAGATCCTAATGTTAGAGTTAGCAAAGTCATTTAACCTCAATAGAAGAGAGACCAAAGTCCCAGAGCATAGACGAGGAATAAAAGATCCTAATACCACCCAATGGTGACGTGGGCCCGTAAGCCACACAACCATGTTAGTAAAACAATTTTCAAAGACTAGACTCAACTTCGGCCAAGGAGTTGGAAAGGGGGGTTCCTACAGGCAGTTGCTACTTCTTGAGCTTGCGTTGATTTTTCCCTTCAGGAGGACAGGGTGATGCAGCAAAGTAGAGATAAGTATTTCCCTCAGTTAAGAACCAAGGTATCAATCCAGTAGGAGGCACAAGCAAGTCCCCAATATATGTACCTGCATAAACTAACAAACACTTGCACTCAACACGAAAAAGGGGTTGTCAATCCCTTCATGGTCTCGAACAAGAGTGAGATCTAATACAGATAGGTATAGAAGATAAATAAAAAGGCAAACTATAGTAAATATAAATAAATTGCAACAAGGTATTTTTGGTATTTTTGGTTTATAGATCTGAAAATATATGATGGAAAATAGACCCGGGGCCATAGGTTTCACTAGAGGCTTCTCTCTTGAAAGAAAACATACGGTGGGTAAACAAATTACTATCGAGCAATTGATAGAAAAGCGCAAAGTTATGACGATATCCAAGGCAATGATTATGAATATAGGCATCACGACCGTGTCAAGTAGACCGAATCCTCCCTGCATCTACTACTATTACTCCACACATCAACTGCTATCCAGCATGCATCTGGAGTATTAAGTTCATAAGAACGGAGTAACGCCTTAAGTAAGATGACATGATGTAGAGGGATAAACTCAAGCAATATGATGAAAACCTGTGGCACCCCAGCTCAGAGCAACCGGTTTACCTTGCATTGCCAGCCCAGAGATCTAGTCTTCTAGCAACACACAATAACTTGGTACATAAAACAACCACTTTATTGATGCTAGAGGAAACATAGGTTCGATATTACATTAGGTAGCGAGGCCAAGCGGCACACACGGTGCGGCTAAACAGTGTGTACATTATTTAATGAACATGAAAGGGGCCTCGATCACAAAAACTACGCGACAGCAGAACAACGATGAAGCAGAATTCCATAGCACAGGGACACTGGTGTGGACACGGTCTAGACACGGGAAGCACTCCAATCCGGTAAGACTTTCCTGAAAGCCGGCATGACATGCCAGGTCAGTAGATTGAATGTACTTGCAAGCTCACAACAAGTAAAAGCATAATGACAAACAATAATATGACAATTAAGTTGGTTAAATGCAATGCTTCAACATACTACTCATGAAGTGAACGTGCTTGTGCACCGAGTCCCTCGGACTCCTTACCATATGGGTGACCTCGTAACCGATCTTATCAATACGGTGATCACTCCCGAATCACAACTGAAACCAACTCTCTGGTTCAAACCACAACAACATCGGAAACCAACTCTTTGGTCCCAACAACAACCATCTTCATGGTTCAACAATCTCATCACATAACAAGTACCAACCATATAACTTTAGTCTGCTAGATTAAATTATTTATGTTGATCCATGGTGTGACCTACTAGGAACTGGGCACGTAACCAAGGACATGGCTATCGATAGATTTGACACACACTTTGCAGAGGTTAGCACACTGTACCCACACCATGGAATCCATGGCCTCAAACTCCCATTTGGGTGGACCAACAACATTCCGACAGAACCAACCCATTGCCATGACACTCTCCTGGCCACTCTGACCAACTCCCCTTTGGGCTAAGCCATGGGTGGCCCCGATGTCAACCCGTGACATCCAATGCCACCGTCGTGGCCAAACTTAAACGATCCCAAACGGGGACCCGGTACCAAAACAACAACAACGGGCACAGAAGGTTATGTCTGCTTACCGGGCCAGGGTATCGCACGCCCATAACCTTCCCTCGTTGGAGGCACCGACCAGAGGCATGACAACGGACCGAATAAAGGCGTTCCCATAAAGGCAAATGTGGTTGCATTGGGAAGCTCAATTCGGTGGCACCATGACTCGATCAACATTATGTTCAAGTTGAATTTATCATCAGGTTTAACTTGAAATAAAAGAACTGGACCCATAGTATGCCATGAACATGCAAATATCTGACATGCAACTATATTCACACATCACTGAAATGAAATGGATCAACATCATAGAATCATTCTGCAAGCACTACTTGAAGGAAATATGCCCTAGAGGCAATAATAAAGTTATTATTTATTTCCTCATATCATGATAAATGTTTATTATTCATGCTAGAATTGTATTAACCGGAAACATAATACATGTGTGAATACATAGAAAAACATAGTGTCACTAGTATGCCTCTACTTGACTAGCTCGTTGATCAGAGATGGTTATGTTTCCTAACCATAGACATGAGTTGTCATTTGATAAACGAGATCACATCATTAGGAGAATGATGTGATTGACTTGACCCATTCCGTTAGCTTAGCACTTGATCGTTTTAGTTTACTGCTATTGCTTTCTTCATGACTTATACATGTTCCTATGACTATGAGATTATGCAACTCCCGATTACCGGAGGAACACTTTGTGTGCTACCAAACGTCACAATGTAACTGGGTGATTATAACGGTGCTCTATAGGTGTCTCGGATGGTACTTGTTCAGTTGGCATAGATCGAAATTAGGATTTGTCAGTCCGATTGTCGGAGAGGTATCACTGGGCCCTCTCGGTAATGCACATCACTACAAGCCTTGCAAGCAATGTGACTAATGAGTTAGTTACGGGATGATGCATTACGGAACGAGTAAAGAGACTCGCCGGTAACGAGATTGAACTAGGTATTGAGATACCGACGATCGAATCTCGAGCAAGTAACATACATATGACAAAGGGAACAACGTTTATTTTTATGCGGTTCGACCGATATAGATCTTCGTAGAATATGTAGGAGCCAATATGGGCATCCAGGTTCCGCTATTGGTTATTGACTAGAGAAGTGTCTTGGTCATGTCTACATAGTTCTCGAACCCTAGGGTCCACACGCTTAACGTTCGTTGACGATATAGTATTTATGAGTTATGTATGATGGTAACCGAATGTTGTTTGGAGTTCCGAATAAGATCACGGACATGACGAGGAACTTCGGAATGGTCCGGAGATAAAGTTTGATATATGGGATAATATTGTTTGGTCTCCGGGAGGGTTCCGGAATACACCGGAAGGAGTTCCGGATGTTTCCCGAAATGTTTGAGTACGAGAAAACTTTATTTGGGCCAAAGTGGAAATCCCACAAGGTTTTTGGAAAGGCAAAAGGAAGTTTTGCGGAGTCCAGGGGCCAGACGCCGGGGTCCCTGGCGTCTGGGTCTAGACGTCGGGAACCCTGGCGTCTGGCCCTAGAGTCTGAGAAGGACTCTTGACTTTCGGGACCCTGGCGTCTGGGTCTAGACGTCGGGAACCCTGGCGTCTGGCCCTGGAGTCTGAGAAGGACTCTTGACTTTCGGGTGAAAGCGACTTTGTGGAGGCTTTTACTCCAAGTTTCGACCCCAAGGCTCAACATATAAATAGAGGGCTAGGGCTAGCACCCAAGACATCAAGAAACACCAAGCTGTGTGCCAGCAACCCCGTCCCCTCTAGTTTATCCTTTGTAATAGTTTTCGTAGTGCTTAGACGAAGCCCTGGGGAGATTGCTCTTCACCAACACCGTCACCATGCCGTCGTGCTGCCGGAACTCATATACTACTTCGCCCTCTTGCTGGATCAACAAGGCGAGGACGTCATCGAGCTGAACGTGTGCTGAACACGGAGGTGCCGTACGTTCCGTACTTGATCGGGACGGATCATGAAGGTGTACGACTACATCAACCGCATTGATAAACGCTTTCGCTTTCAGTCTACGAGGGTACATAGACATACTCTCCCTGTCATTGCTATGTATCACCATGATCTTTCGTGTGCATAGGATTTTTTTTGGAATTACTATGTTCCACAACACTACTAATCACTTTAGAGACACTGGTTTTAGTTTTCTCGTTTTAACCCAATCATTTTTAGTTAGGACTTTAGCATGGTGAAAATGATCAACCATCACATGCAAATAATCCCGACCATTACCAAACCATAGTCATGCTATCAAGATCATACCACTGCATCCAACTAGTTCATGCACTCAAGTACCACATCAAGCTAAACAATACAAGCATAACAAATGAAGTAATCTAAGCAATATTATTTAAATGATTTAATGCACGAAATAAGTCATATTCAAGTTGGAAAAATCATAGTTATTGAAATGACACCATGCAAATATTTGTGTGGCTTGCCTTAGCACAGAGGAGGGTCACACTCCTCCTAGTTCTCCTAAAGGCAAGTTTCTCCTTCTGAAAATAATTAAAAACAACAAAATAAAATATCAAGGACCACTCTAAAATTCACCAAAAAATGTAGAAAACAAGGAAAAATCTCAATTTGGTGTGCTGCTAGAATATTTCAATACAAAACTAATGCAAAAAGAATCAACACATTTGGACTTATAGATTAGGAGTTATGGCTAGTCAAATTTTTTGGTCAAATTTGAATTAAATTTGAATAAAAAGAAAATCCAGGGGGTGACGTCCAAGACGTATTCCAGGGAATACGCTTCCACTCGTACCACTTCGGGTGCAAGTGGAGAGGTTGACAGCGAGCCCCACACGTCAGATCTAGGGAGAGAGAGAGAGGGGAGCAAAGGAGGGGCGGTGCGTTGCCGGCGTTTCTCCAGCGAGGAGAGGTCGGCGGCTTTCATGGAAGGGATAAATCGATGCGCAAGACTACATCGCACCCGCACGTACCCGTTGCTTGGTGAGAGGTGGACGAACGAGGTCGGCGTGGTCGTCTCCAACGGCTACAATAGGCGGAGCTCGTCGGAGAATAAGATGCCGGTGAGAACAAGCGGCTCCAGGGGCTCCAGGGGGTTGGCTAGCTCCAGTGGTTCACTAGGGAGTCGCCGGAGAAGTGGGTTGAGCTCGAGGAGCAATGGGGAGGTGGGGGATAGAGAAAGGGGATCGCCGGGGAGCTCGGGTCGGGGAGGGCGGCCAGAGGCCTGCCCGGCCGGGCTACGGCTTCCTACGGGGTTGTGGAGGTTGAGTGGGTGGAGAGGTGAGGAGAAAGGAGCTCGCCGGAGTCTCTGGACGCGACACACAGTGACGAGGGGCGTCAGTGAGAGAGGGAGAAGTGGTAAGGGCTCACACGGCCACTATACGAGCTCGGGGACGAGCACATGATGCACGGGAGGGCACAACTTCGAGCACGAGGGCACTATGCTCCTCTGGCGCGGCGCACGCATGATCGTTGCGGCGTCTTCGGCGTTGGCGAGCGACAACGAGGGTGCTGGGGAGGTGAAGCGAGGCTGGTGGCGCGATGCGGCATGCTGGGCTTGATGTTGAGACGAGCACGAGCTCAACAGAGGCTCGGGCGCAGCTGAGAGCACGTCGACAGCGTGTATGAGCCCGTGTCCTCACGCGGTCACCATGCGCACTGTGGCAACGTGACGCCCAGACGATGCCAAACTATGTCTAGGCTGTCGACCGTGGAGTGTTTAGGCTAGGAAAGGATTTAGCAAACCACCAGGATGAGTGAGTTGATCACAACTTTGACTGAAAGTTTCTGGACAGAAACTTGTGGCTTAATTTGTGATCAAACCAGAAAGAGTTGGGAGATGAGCTTTGGGGTTTAGTGTTAGGTTACTAAGGTGATGATGCTCAAGAAAATTCAGCTCCAAAAGATCAAGGAATAATGCACCTGCTGTACAAACTACATTCTCTGGCCAGAATACAAATGAATTTTCCTAGCAAAATTTGGCCACATGACCACTTGATATTTTGGCATAGGATGATGAGGCACTGTCCAAAGGGTGTGTGTGAATTTTCACAGATTTTTATGGGCAAGAAACACAGGGGTTGATTTGGAGGGGAAGTGAAAATATTCCATTTTTCAGGGTGAAAACGAATATTTTCTTTAGAAGAATTTTTTTCCAAAGCAATGTGAGGATTAATGAGATGTCAAGAGAGGTTGTGGGAGGTGATTGGAGTCACTTGGGTGAAAATCAAAACAATGCCCAAGTGTTTAGTCCAAATGAATTAACTCAAAATCCAAATAAAAGCAAAAAGGCAAGGGAAACTCATGATGGCAAAAACCAGGGTGTCACAAAACCCCATATTTTTACACTTGATGGCAACAATACAATACATGCCTCGCTACCCCTACTCTATCACTGGGTGAGGACACCGCAAGATTGAACCCAAAACTAAGCACCTCTCCCATTGCAAGAAGAACCAATCTAGTTGGCCAACCCAAACCGATAATTTGAAGAGAAATGCAAAGATATTTAATCATGCATAAAAGAGTTCAGAAAAGACTCAAATAATATTCATAGATAATCTGATCATAAATCCACAACTCATAGGATCACAAAAAAGACACCGCAAAAGAATATTACATCAGATAGAACTCCAAGAACATCAAGGAGAACATTGTATTGAAGATCAAAGAGAGAGAAGAAGCCATCTAGCTACTAGCTATGGAACTGTAGGTCTGTGGTAAACTACTCACGCTTCATCGAAATGGTAGGAAGGTTTATGTAGATGCCCTTCATGATTGAATCCCCCTCCAGCAGGGTGCTGAAAAAGGCCCAAGATGGGATCTCATGGGAACAGAGGCTTGCGATGGTGAAAAAGTATTTTGGTGGACGCTTCTGGTGGGTTGGGAATATTTGGGAATTTATAGTGCACCAATGTAAAAGTATTTTGGGAATTTATAGCTTGGAGGACACCTGATGGGCCCACAAGCCCTCACGGCGCACCCCTGGCAGGCTTGTGGCCTCCTCGGGCATCTTCTGACCCCCTCTCCAAGCTTCATGGATGTCTTGTGGTCCAAGAAAAATCATCGTAAAGTTTTATTCTGTTTGATATTCCTTTTCTGTAAAACTCAAAAACAAGGAAAAACAGAAATTGGCACTAGGCTATAGGTTAATAGGTTAGTCCCAAAAATAATATAAAATAACATATAAAACATCCAAAATAGATAATATAATAGCATGGAACAATAAAAAATTATAGATACATTGGAGACGTATCAAGCATCCCCAAGCTTAATTCCTACTCGTCCTCGACTAGGTAAATGATAAAAACAGAATTTTTGATGTGGAATGCTACCTAACATATTTATCCATGTAATATTCTTTATTGTGTCATGAATATTCAGATCCATAAGATTAAAAACAAAAGTTTAATATTGACATAAAAACAATAATACTTCAAGCATACTAATAAAGCAATCGTGTCTTCTCAAAATAAGATGGCAAAAGAAAGTTATCCCCACAAAATCATATAGTCTAGCTATGCTCCATCTTCATCACAAAAAGTATTTCATCACACACAACCCCGATGACAAGCCAAGCAATTTTTTTCATACTTTTGGTGTTCTCAAACTTATTCATCTTTAACACAATACATGACTATGAGCCATGGATATAGCACTATAGGTGGAATAGAATATGGTGGTTGTGGATAAGACAAAAAGAAGGAGAAAGTTTCACATCAGCTAGGCGTATTAACGGGCTATAGAGATGCCCATCAATAGATATCAATGTGAGTGAGTAGGGATTGCCATGCAACGGATGCACTAGAGATATAAGTGTATGAAATCTCAAAAAAGAAACTAAGTGGGTGTGCATCCAACTTTCTTGCTCACGAAGACCTAGGGCAATTTGAGGAAGCCCATCATTGGAATATACAAGCCAAGTTATATAATGAAAAATTCCCACTAGAATATGAAAGTGACAAAATAGGAGACTCTCTATCATGAAGAACATGGTGCTACTTTGAAGCACAAGTGTGGAAAAAAGGATAGTAACATTGTCCCTTCTCACTTTTCTCTCATTTTTTGTTTGGAATTCTTTGGCCTATTTTATTTTATTTGGGCTTATTTGGCCTCTTTTATTTTTTATAAAGTCCATAGACTCATCCCAACTTGTAAGGGAATCATAGCTTCCATCATCCTTTCCTCACATGGGACAATCCTCTAATAATGATGATCATCACACTTCTATTTACTTACAACTCAAGAATTACAACTTGATACTAGAACAAGATATGACTCTATATGAATGCCTCCGGTGGTGTACCGGGATGTGCAATGATCAGGAGTGACATTTATAAAAAAATATGAATGGTGGACTTGCCACAAATACTATGCCAACTACATATCATGCAAAGCAATATTATAATGATGGTATGTGTCATAATAAAATGGAATGGTGGAAGTTGCATGGCAATATATCTCAGTATGGCTATGGAAATGCTATAATAGGTAGGTATGGTGGCTGTTTTGAGGAAGGTATATGGTGGGTTTAATGGACCGGCAAGAGTTGCATGTTACTAGAGAGGCTAGCAATGGTGGAAGGGTGAGAGTGCGTATAATCCATGGACTCAACATTAGTCATAAAGAACTCACATACTTATTGCAAAAATTTATTAGCTATCGAAACAAAGTACTACACTCATGCTTCTAGGGGGATAGATTGGTAGGAAAAGACCATTGCTCGTCCCTGACCGCCACTCATAAGGAAGACAATCAAAAAAATAAATCATGCTCCGACTTCATCACATAACGGTTCACCATACGTGCATGCTACGTGAATCACAAACTTCAACACAAGTATTTCTACCAATCTACAATTACTCACCAGCATGACTCTAATATCACCATCTTTATATCTCAAAACAAATGCAAGGAATCAAACTTCTCATTGTATCCAATGCTCTTTATATGAAAGTTTTTATTATATCCCTATTGGATGCCCATCATATTAGGACTAAATTCATAACCTACGAAAATTACCATGCTGTTTAGAGACTCTCAAAATAATATAAGTGAAGCATGAGAGTTCAACAATTTCTATAAAATAAAGCCACCACCGTGCTCTAAAAATATATAAGTGAAGCACTAGAGCAAACTGCCTAGCTCAAAAGATATAAGTGAAGTACATAGAATATTCTAATAAATTCACGATTCATGCGTGTCCCTCTCAAAATATGTGCATAGCAAGGATGATTGTGGCAAAATAAAAAGCAAATAATCATATCATACAAGACTCTCCAAGAAAAACACATATCATGTGGTGAATAAAATATAGCCTCAAGTAAATTTACCGATGGAACAAAGACGAAAGAGGGGACCCGTAAAAAAAAGATGAAAGAGGGGATACCATCTAGGGAATCCCCACGCTCAGATGCTTGGTTTTCATTGAATATTACCTTGTGGTGCCTTGGGCATCCCCAAGCTTAGGCTCTTGCCACTCCTTATTCCATAGTCCATCGAATCTTTACCCAAAACTTGAAAACTTCACAACACAAAACTCAACAGAAAACTCATGAGATCCATTAGTATAATAAAATAAATTACAACTTTAGGTACTGTTGTGAAATCATTCTAAATTTATATTGGTGTAATATCTAATGTATTCCAACTTCTCCATGGTTCATACCCTCCGATACTACCCATAGATTCATCAAAATAAGCAAACAACACATAGAAAACAGAATCTGTCAAAAACAGAATAGTCTGTAGTAATCTGTAAACTTCGTACACTTATGTAACTCCAAAAATTATGAAAAATTAGGAAAGCAGAATAAATTCATATTTAAATTTTTTGTAAAAAATTCAGAATTGTTCCACACTCCAATGAATTTAAACAATTCTGTTACTGGACACAAAAGTTTCTGTTTTTCAGCAAAACCAAATCAACGATATACCATAGTATCCCAAAGGTCTTACTTGGATCAAACACTAATTAAAACACCAAAAAACAATTACTATAGAGGTAATAATGTTTAATTATTGAAAAATAGAACCAAAAATCAAAAACATAACAGTGAAATTGGGTTGCCTCCCAACAAGCGCTGTTGTTTAACGCCCTTAGCTAGGCATAAAACATAGATCTAGGTATTTTCATCTTTGGTATTAAATCCATAAGTAGCCCTCATAATATATTCATATGGAAACTTAATTTTCTTTCTTGGAAAGTGTTCCATGCCCTTCCTTAACGGAAATTGAAATCTAATGTTTCCTTCTTTCATATAAATAATTGCACCAATTGTTCTATGGAAAGGTCTACCAAGAATAATAGGACATGTAGAATTGCAATCTATATCAAGCATAATAAAATCTACGGGCACATAATTCCTATTTTCAATAATAAGAACATAATTAATCTTTCCCATAGGTTTCTTAATAGTGGAATTTGCTAGATGCAAATTCAAAGAACAATCATCAAGTTTATGGAAACCTAGCACATCACATAAAGTTTTCAGAATAGTGGAAACACTAGCACCCAAATCACACAAAGCATTGCACTCATAATCTTTAGTTTTAATCTTAATAGTAGGTTCCCACTCATCATAAAGATTTCTAGGGATCAAAACTTCCAACTCAAGTTTTTCTTCAAAATATTTCATCATAGCATCAACGATATGTTTAGTAAAAGCTTTATTTTGATTATAAGCATGAGGTGAATTCAACCTGGATTGCAACAAGGAAATACAATCTATCAAAGAACAATTATCATAATTAAAATACTTGAAATCGAAAAGAGTGGGTTCATCACTACTTAAAGTTTTGGCCTCTCCAATCCCACTTTTATCAATTTTTTCGTTAAGATCTTTAAACTCCGAATCATTGGGATGCCTTCTAGCTAAAGTTGACTCATCTCCAGTCCCATATTTATCAAGATTTATATTAGAAAACAAATATTCAATGGGAGTCACACCAATCACTTTAATATCTTCATCATTATTTTCACAAAAACTAGAAGAACACACTTTTACAAACCAATCTCGCTTAGCACGCATCCTAGCGGTTCTTTCTTTACACTCATCAATAGGCACTCTATGGGAGCCTAATGTAGTGCACTGGAATTCCTACATACCACCTACGATTTTGTGTAATGTACTACCTCTGTTCCTAAATATATGTCTTTGTAGAGATTCCACTATGGACCACATGCAGATGTATATAGATGCATTTTAGAGTGTAGAGTCATTCATTTTGCTCTGTATGTAGTCTATAGTGGAATCTACAGAAAGACTTATATTTAGGAATGGATGGAGTATCATGTATGACATCTACATCTCTAATTTAGCAGCCAGTAGTGGAAATCATTGTTTGCACAAAGGGATTATTGGTCAAAAATCCTAACAAAGCACGCTGGCAGGCACACAACAATACAAGAGAGAGACACACTTACAAGATCATAGCAATGCCTCTGTACAAGATCTTGGTTGGCCAAGCTATTAGATCCAGAAGAAACATCGTCCTTGTAGTTCTTGCCAGCTACATAACATGTAACAGCGACCTGTTAGTATATTTGAAGTACATCGGGCAGGTGATGCTGGACGGGTTTAAACGTGACAAGTACCTAGGCCGCGGTAGGTGCTTGGCATCTTGCCAGACGGTGGGAATCAGGTTAGAAACGTCAAGGGTGATGACGCTGTGCTGGCCGTCAGGGTCCGTAAGGAGATCTAGAACAGTGGAGTAGGGTGTTTGAGGAGCGGTTCCAGTAGAGTGGACTATGGTGTGGGCGAAGTGGATATGAGGCCGTGGATGAGGGCATCAGTGAAGCTGTTCCAGTGGTTGGGTTTAGGATGGTGTCGACGATGCGGATCTGCGGTCGTGGATGAGGCATCAGAAGCTGCTCTAGTAAGTTTGACAAGGGTGCGACGAAGCGGATCTAAGGCCGTGGACTTGGGCGTTGGGAAAGCGGCCCCGGTAGGGTTGAGAATGGTGTAGGCGAAGCTACTCCGGTGGGGTAGAGGATGGTGTCGGCAGAGTGGCTCCGGTAGGGTTGAGGAAGGTGTCGGCGAAGAGGATCAGAGGCCATCGACGGGGGCGTCAATGGGGCGGCTTCGGGCTGTGGACGAAGCGTCTCTGGTGGGGAGTACGAAGGAGCTGCTACAGATGCGCTGCGGTTGACGAGAGTACCAACAAAGCAGATTCGGTGCCGTGGACAGGGCCGACACTAAATGGGCTATGGTATAGTGGTGGATGAGCAGTCTACTTGTTTCTAGGGGAGGTGGGGGGATAGATGCGGTCACTGAAGTAGATCCAGTGAGGTGGACGATGCTCGCAGTGAATGGGCTCTGGTATGCCAGTGGATGAGCAGTCTAGGGTTTCGAGAGGGGAGGGGTAGAAAGGCCGATGAAGTATGGATGGCGTGATGTAAGATGCTCTGGTGATGTGGAGTAGTCGTTTTTGTGGGAGGGGGAGATGAAGTGTGATGTAGGGTAGGAACCCTAGAGGCCGATCTTTCACGAAAGGAGCGGATCCCGCGATGAACACGAGGGGAAACACAAAGGGAAACACGAGAGAATCACTAAAACAACAAGAAATAGTCACACATATGCTAGGTCCTCGAGTACACAAGAGATCACACGATCCACGGTCAACTAAGGACGATACAAGTAGCATGATCTTCTCCGTGAGGAGGTATTAAGGTTCTTCCCATGAAGGGGTCTTGAATCCGCTTGGGGGATCTTCTCCGAGGAGGCGCTATCTCCGAAGAGAAGGTAACCAAGTGGATGAGCAAAGCTCTCACACAAAATATGAGCTAATCCTTTGCTAACCCGAGCTAGGAGGAATATGAGGTTCATTTATAGTCTTAGTGTAACTAGGGACGAAGTGAGGGGGTACATGGGCCCCGGGCCCGAATCCTATGCACAGACAGGTACCGGACGTCCGCTGGGGGCCGGTCGTCCGGTGGCTCACGGGCGGCCGGACGTCCTGTAATCGCCGGTCGTCTGCTCACGCTGGCTCGGATGCTGGAGTAGCGGAATTCTGGAAGTGGCCAGTCGTCCGATCGCCAGACGTCTGGTGGCGTCGGACTTCCGCTCGTTTGGCTCAGGTGCGTGGTCGTCGGTCGTCCGGTCTGGGCCGGACTTCCGCTCGCTGTAGCTTGGCTGGGGCTTCAGGCGCCGGACGTCCGGTCCCGAGCGGTCGTCCGGTGGCTGGTGCTTCAGGCGCCGGTCGTCCGGGCCCGAGCGGTCGTCCGGGGCCGAGCGGTCGTCCGGTGGCTGGGGCTTCTTCCGCAACTCTTCTTCTTGTACTTCACGGACGGTATTCTTGCCGTCTTGGCCTTTGGGTGTAGTCTCTCCGTGGCCCTCCTCCAAGTACCTGATCACACATAGCATCTCCACTTGAGGTAGTAGCCATGTTTCATGTATAGGAAATGGTAGTTCGGAGAGGAGCGAGTTCACCTTATCTTAAATAGACTTTGCTCGTGCCCTTGTGATTGGTCCAAGTGGTGTCGTGGGAGACGTAGGTATAGGTCCATGGTGATGATCTTGGGATGCTCCGCATCATCTCCCCTCCCCTGGGGAAGATCCGACCTCGGATCAAATTCTTCATCACCATGGTAGGGTGAGAGGTCCTTGACATTGAAGATGTCGCTCACGTTGTACTTGTCGCGTGGGAGGTCGATCTTGAAAGCGTTGTTGTTGTAGCGTGCAAGCACCTTGAATGGTCCATCCGCTCGTGGTAGGAGTTCGGACTTGCGTTTGGTAGGGAAGCGGTCCTTGTGAAGGTGTAGCCACACAAGCTTACCAATGTTGAATACCATGGGGTGCTTGTTGATGTTGAGCTTGGTCGCAAGACGTTGTACTTGGCGCTCGATGGTGTGCCTTGTATCTTCATGCACCTTCTTGAGATGATTCACACATGCACTTGTGTCCATATTGATGCGCTCTTGGAGTGGTAGAGGAAGAATGTCCAATGGTTACAATGGGTTGAATCCATAGACGACCTCGAAGGGGGACTTGCCGGTAGTTGAGTGTCTTGCGTGGTTGTAGGCGAACTCGGTGATCGGCAGACACTCCTCCCACTCCTTGATGTTTTTCTTGATGAGCACGCGAAGTAGAGTGGAGAGTGTGCGGTTGGTCACCTCCGTTTGGCCGTCGGTTTGTGGATGGTACGCCGTGGAGAAGAGTAGCTTGATTCCGAGCTTGGCGCATAGGGTCTTCCAAAAGTAGCTTAGGAACTTGACGTCACGGACCGAGACAATCGTCTTTGGCACTCCATGTAGACGTAATATTTCCCTACAAAAGAGATTGGCAACATGTGAAGCATCGTCTATCTTGTTGCAAGGAATGAAATGTGCTATCTTAGAGAATCAGTCCACAACAACGAATACCGAATCCTTTCCATTTCTAGTTCTAGGCAATCCAAGTACAAAATCCATGCTAATATCTTCCCATGGTTGATATGGAATTGGGAGAGGCCTGTAAAGGTCATAGGATTGAGATTTAGACTTAGCTTTGCGACATGTAGAGCATCGGTTGGTGAAGCGGTTGACGTCGCGAAACATCTTGGGCCAATAATAGTTCTTGGAGAGTGTAGCAAAAGTCTTGTCATGTCCAAAATGTCCCATTAGTCCTCCTCCATGAGATTCCTGCAAAAGCAACAAACGAAGAGAAGACTCGGGGATGCAAATCTTGTTAGCTCTCATAAGATATCCATCTTTGATGTAATAGCGTTCCCAAGAGGTATGCGTCAAACACTTTGCATGAGGAATAGCAAAAGTAGGATCATGCTCATACAAGTCTTTTATGTGCTCAAAGCCAATGACATCCAATTCAAGTTGAGTAACAAGCATGCATATGCGGGAACAAGCGTCCGCCACAACATTTTCCTTACCTTTGATGTACTTGATGATGTAAGGAAATGACTCAATGAATTCACTCCATTTAGCATGACGCTTGTTCAACTTAGTTTGACCCTTAAGGTATTATAGCGTTTCATGATCGGTATGAATGATGAATTCATGAGGGAGAAGATAGTGTTCCCATTCATGCAAGACTCACACTAAAGCATATAACTCTTTGTCATAGATGGAGTAATTGAGTTGCACTCCGAAAAGTTTCTCACTGAAGTAAGCTATGGGGTGCTTCTCTTGCGTTAAAACACCTCCTATGCCATTACCACTAGCATCATAATGAATCTCAAAGGGCTTGTCAAAGTTGGGTAATGCAAGAATGGGAGCATGAGTAAGCAAATTCTTAAGCTCATTGAAAGCAGTGTCTTGGGATGGTCCCCAAACAAAAGGCGCATTTTTCTTGCTCAAAGCATGCAAAGGTGAAGCAATGGTGCTAAAGTCCTTCACGAATCTACGGTAGAAACCGGCTAAACTAAGGAAACTACACACTTGTTGAAAATTGGTTGGTTGGGGCCAAGTTTTAATAGCATTGATATTAGAGTCATCAACATGAACACCCTTAGAGGAAACAACAAAACCCAAGAAAACGAGCTTATCAACGCCGAAAAGGCACTTTTACATGTTAGCATATAGACGCTCTTTTCAAAGAGTTTGCAAAACGGTTCGAACATGGGTGACATGATCTTGAAGATATTTGCTATAAACAAGGATATCATCGAAGTAGACCACAACAAACTCACCAATGTAAGGGCGAAAGACATGATTCATAAGACGCATGAAAGTACCCGGTGCTTTAGATAAACCCATATGCATGACTAACCACTCATACAAACTAAACTTTGTTTTGAAAGCAGTTTTCCATTCATCACCCTCTTGTATGCGGATTTAATAGTAACCACTTTTAAGATCGATCTTGGAAAATATAGTGGCACCACTAAGTTCATCAAGAATATAATCAAGGCATGGAATGGGATACCTATAGCGAACGGTGACAGCGTTGATAGGTCTACAATCGGAACACATGTGAAAGCTACCGTCTCTTTTTGGCACAAGAATGACCGGAACGGCACAAGGACTCAAACTTTCATGCACATGTCCATGGTCTATGATATGCTTTACTTTCCTTTGTATTTCTTTGGTTTCTTCGGGGTTGACACGATAGGGAGCTTTGTTCAGAAGTGGTGCTCCGGGGATGAGGTCCATGCGGTGCTCGATGCCTCACAGTGTAGGTAGTTCCGGAGGTAGCTCATCGGGGAAAACATCTTGGAATTCCTGCAAAAGAGAAGACAACACTAAAGGTAGAGTATGAGAGGTGTTAGCTTGTGGTGCATCATCCTTGCACAAAAGGATGTAGTGTATCACACTAGATGGGTTCTCACACACTTCTCTTATCTCACGTTTGGTGGAAAATAGAACTAGGTTCTTCTTTTCGCTCATCGTGGAGGCACTCAATTTGGGCTTGTGGCGCTCACTCTCTCTTTGGTGGGTTGCTCTCTCACTATTCTCTCCACGATGGGTGGCTTTCTTGTCGGCGATCATTTGGCTTGGAGACACAGGGTGAAGTACGTACTCCTTTCCTTTCATCTTGAAGATGTAGTGGTTCGTTCGGCCGTTGTGGAGGACACCTCTATCAAATTGCCATGGGCTTCCAAGAAGAAGGTGGCAAACGGTCACTGGAACGACATCACACTCCAAAGTGTCTTCGTAGGCGCCAATTTTGAAGGAGACTTGTACTTGATGCTCGACTTGAATAGTGCCGGAGTCACTTAGCCATTGAAGTTTGTAGGCATGTGGGTGCTTTGTCTTGGGCAATTGGAGCTTGGAGCAAAGTTCTTCACTTGAGAGGTTATGACAACTCCCTCCATCGATGATGACCTTGACGGACCTTCCATTGATGCCGGCCTTGGTATGGAATTTGTGGCATCTTTGATCTTCTTCTTGGTGATGTTGGAGAGTCAAGACCTTGGAGACAACAAGGGCGGGTGTCGGTGTCAAAACCGGCGGATCTCGGGTAGGGGGTCCCGAACTGTGCGTCTAAGGCGGATGGTAACAGGAGGCAGGGGACACGATGTTTTACCCAGGTTTGGGCCCTCTTGATGGGGGTAAAAACCTACGTCCTGCTTGATTAATATTGATGATATGGGTAGTACAAGAGTAGATCTACCATGAGATCAGAGAGGCTAAACCCTAGAAGCTAGCCTATGGTATGATTGTATGTTGTCCTATGGACTAAAACCCTCCGGTTTATATAGACACCAGAGAGGGTTAGGGTTACACAAGGTCGGTTACAAAAGAGGAGATACACATATCCGTATTGCCTAGCTTGCCTTCCACCCCAAGTAGAGTCTCATCCAGACACGAGACGAAGTCTTCAATCTTGTATCTTCATAGTCTAACAGTTCGGCCAAAAGATATAGTCCGGCTGTCCGGAGACCCCCTAATCCAGGACTCCCTCAGTAGCCCCTGAACCAGGATTTCAATGACGATGAGTCCGACACGCAGTATTGTCTTCGGCATTGCAAGGCAGGTTCCTCCTCCGAATACACCACGGAAGAATTTGAATACAAGGATAGTGTCCGACCCTGCAAAATAAGTTCCACATACCAATGCAGAGAGAATAATATTTCCGCAAATCTAATTTGCTGACTTGTTTTGGCAACACGACATTATGTCATGGCCTGGTGATTATTCGAACCGTTTCCTTTAACTAGCTCCGCACATAACGCGAGGCAGTTTTTTGACACGTCTCGTCAAAGCAGAGATCATGTCCCCCTATCACGGGATTCTCATCAATACGGGTGTGGGTAACCCAACCGCGCCATCGATTACGACGCTTGGAGGATAAGTGAGTTTTACCAGGCTAGTGGGGACACATAGTTTCGTCCGCTCATATAAAGGGATAAGGATTTACCTTTTCATCCACGCCTTCTTCCTCCTTTGCTCATCCATTTTTGCACACTCGAGCTCCAGCGCCCAAGTCCGCATTTCCCACCTCAACCCTCTCCAACCATGTACGGAGTGGGAGGCAGGTGGATGGTCTCCTCCATCATGGAGGGACACATCAAGAAGCTGAGGAGAGCCGGCTACCTGCCCGACGACATCGCGCACCGGCTCCCAAAAGAGGGGCAGCTCATCCCCACCCCCAGGCCCCATGAGAGGGTAGTGTTCCTTACCCATTTCCTCCGTGGACTGGGATTCCCTCTCTACCCATTCGTCCGGGGGCTCATGTTCTACTACGGCCTGGATTTCCACGATCTGGCTCCGAACTTCGTCCTCAACATCTCGGCGTTTATCTTCGTGTGCGAGGCCTTCCTCCGCATCAAGCCCCACTTCGGCTTATGGCTGAAGACCTTCAATGTCAAGCCGAAGGTAGTCAGTGGCCGCCAGGCGGAGTGCGGAGGCGCCATGGTGGGAAAGATGCCCAACGTCACATGGCTCGAGGGCTCCTTCGTGGAGACCATAAAGGGGTGGCAATCGGGGTGGTTCTACATCACCGAGCCGCGTGACCCTAAATGGGCAGCGACCCCCGAGTTCCGATCTGGCATCCCCACGCGGCTCACCTCCTGGCAAGAGAAGGGCCGATCCTGGGGTAGTTCGGGAGAGCTAACCGGACTCCAAACATGTATTGAAAACATGGTGAATAAGAAGCTCAATATCGTCAACGTAGTCCAGGTCACGCTCATCCGCCGGATCCTCCCGTGCCAACAACGGGCTTTCAACTTGTGGGAGTTCGACCCGGCCCAGCACCGAACTCTGAATAGGCTCTTCGACACAACTCACGAAGATGGCTGGAAGGTGCTATTCAAGAGCGCCGAGGTTCCCCCTCCCACTATCGAGGACCGAGGATTCTGCGCGAAGCGCCAAGCCAGCGCGGTAAGTTGTTTTACCTCTCACAGGATACTTGTTTTCCATAGTTTGACTCTATGCGGGATCTAAGCTCCTGTACCTTTGACAGGGCTGGCAGGAGACGGCCGGACAGATCGACTGTCGGGCTCCTTTGCCCAAAGGCCCAGCAGACGCTCTCCTGGCGAAGATGCTGACTCCAGCTCCTTATATGGTGCCGGAGAAGACCAAGAAGGCCAAGGGAACCCGAAAGAGTTCCCGACGGCAGGCGTCATCGGACTCACCGTCTGATGACTCTACGGCACACTCCTCCCCCGAAGACGAGGAGGCAGAAGAAGATGCTCCCCCTCCAGACGGGGGAGACAAGAAGAGGAAGGCCGCCCCAACTGGGGAGGCCGAAGGGTCCATGTAACATCCCAAATTTTCAATTTGGAATGTTATACATTAAATCATCATGCATATCATATTTTATTTTGCTTTTGGTTTTGATCCTAGAAAATCCTAAGCAACTCAAGGACCCACGGAGAGAGTTGGGGATTTCGTTATTTACATATTTGAGTTTTCTCAAATTATGTAAACAGGATCATTTGATTTTATTTATTTTATCATCAATTATTTCTATTACAAAAATATGAGTGAGGGAATAAAATGACTTTCCCAAAATATGGAAATATTGAGGATTTAATAAAAAAAATCAAATAAGATTTATTTCGGAGTTTTTCGGTATTTTATTTGAATTTAGGAAAAATGCGTGTTTTTCAAAGTTGTAGTTTGGGCCCAGATAAATGTTCACTTTATCGGGCTTGATTTTAGAAACCTAGGAAAATTTATTTCGTGATTTTTGGAGTCCGTTTAGTATTTCTTTTTATTTTTCTTCCGAGCGGAATTATTTAAAAAAAATGGAACCGACTTTGGGCCGTACTCGGCCAGGACACCGCTGGCCGAGGCCTTTATAAGGCGCCGCCCGAGAGCCCGAGAGAGCCCAGCTGCCAGCTAACCCTAACCCTAGGCCAGCCCCGCAGCCGCCGCCTCCAGCTGCCGCCGTTGCCCCACCGCCGACCCGCCGGAGCCGCGCGCCGCCCGAGGTTCGCTGCCGCCTCGTTTTCCGTGCTGTTTAAAAAAAAATTCTGGTCGTCGTTTTTCTTTTTCGTCGGATTTTTCGCGGTTATTTTCTGATCGCGATTTCTGATCCGATTTTCGTTTTAGTATAACTTTTCGCTCGTTTATCGGAATCAGGCGATTCAAGCGCCTGGAGTTTCGTCTCAAAACCCTCTTTCCGAATAATCAACTTAAACATGTTTTTGCTACTGTAAAATTTGCCCTAGATCCAGATTACTAGAACGAAGTTGTTTTCTTTCGCCGTTTGATTTCTTTTGCTTTGTTCGATTTGATTCTTTTTGCAAACCAGGGTTCTTAAGTTGAACTTTCTGGTTAGATCTTCTATTTGAGTTTTACCTGTGCATTAGATGAGTGCTTATTGTATGCTTGTTGTTTGTCTGCGATAGAATACCCGGAGTGCGCCGCATGTTACTTCGAATCTCTAGGTTTCGCGGATCATCAGCAAGGCAAGTAACACTTTGATCATACCTTTTCTACAACCCAGTTTTATTGCATTAGATCAATCCTCACACATTGCATGATTAGGATCTAATTAAATTGTGGGATGGGAAGTAGATGAGGTAGTACCTATTACCTGTTTATTATCAAACCTTTGGGAGTTACTTCTACGTTTTCTTATTATGCCATGCTATGCTAGTAGACGTGGATTGGGTGAGTGAAATCCATGACAGATGTGAGATTGATAATTAATTATCTAAGGTGGCAACTTAAACACACATCTGGGTGGATTGAGGCACCTAGGGTTTCCAGGACTTGCCTGTTTTTCTTTTGGACCGCCACCCAGGCTCAAAGGGATCATGAGATTATTCATACTAGAAACTTCCGTGTGCAGCCACAAGCCATTATGGGCTCTGGCATAGTTGACTAAGTTGTGCGAACTCTTACAGTGGTAGACTAGCAGATGTAGGGGATGTAGGTGGTACGGTCTACCCAATCGTAAGGTGCTAGCGCTTCTGAAAGACTATGTCTCGGTCATCCGTTTCTCAAACACCATGTAGTGCGAGAAATCCAACGGAGGCGATCGAGTCTTGTGCGGAAAAGTGCGCAAACCTCTGCAGAGTGTAACAAACTAATCATGGTTAGCCGTGTCTCCGGTTATGGACATCTTGAGTATCTAGTACCTGGATTATCATGTGAATCTCAACATGTTACTCTAAAATTAATTTTGTTGGGTTTTAATGATGTTACTTAATTGCGATTGAGAATGCTGTCAACCATTCTCAATGTTTAACAACCACCATGATAGTAATTAATCTATTCCTTTGAAGTAGGGAAAAATTGGCTTTACGCAAAAACTGTAACCATAGAGCTTTCCACCAGCCAAATATGCATATAGTATAGCTGTTGCATTCCATTATTCTCTATGTGTTACCTTGCCAGCATATTCCATGTGCTGACCCGTTTTCGGGCTACAACGTTAATGTTGCAGACTTTTCAGACGACGATTAAGGGGTTTTTAGGTCGTGGTTCTATACTCAGTGATGCCGTTGGAGTTGATGGACTCACTTATCTTCCAAGCCTTCCGCTGTTATCGTTATTAGATGGCCTTAAGCCATATTTATTGTAATAAGTTCTCTTTTGAGACACTCGATGTAATAAGTGTGTGATTGCTACTCTGCTATAAATCCTCCGACTACTGTGTGGTGTCAGAATTACTAATCCAGGGATGACACCGGAGCACAGAGATCAGACTGTTTGAGGTCTGGTCGCTACAGTCCAAGAAGGGAAGGACTCTCCTTCCGGACAGTACTACCACCGCCGCCGACGGCGAAGACGAGTGGCTGCCCAGGGCCAAGCCCCTGGGGAAGTCGTAAGTATTCGGATACCAGAGTGACTCATAGCATTCCTCCGTTGCACTGCTTCCCCTAACGCCGAATATGATTATGCAGGCCGCCACGAGCCCGTATCGATGTATCGTCGGACGGCTCCCTGGGCTCGTCGGATATGGATAGCGATCCACTTCCGACCGCCACCTCCCCTTACCCTGCGGATGACGCAGAGGTATTGTCTCATGAGGCACCGGGTCGAGGGAAGACAGTCCCGGAGGCGCCTCAAGGCGACCTTCCGCACTTCGGGAGCAGAGGGGACAAGGCCCCTGAGGGCTCCGAGTTCGGCCCTCATCCGAACACCGCACTGGAACCTCCAGTGGTTCCGGACTCGGGCAGGCGGCCTCCTTCCAAGAGGACCAAGACGCCTGTACCGGTGACCTCTGTCCATCCAGAGGCACCGGACAATCTGCTGGAAGCGCTTCGCAGTGCTTCCATCAACGAGGAGCACCGTACTATTATGAGTGCGGTGGTCCAGAAGGTTCAGTCCGCCAAGAGCGGACTGACTGAAGCCTGTGCCAGCCTTCTAACAGGCTTTGAGGTAAGTGTTTAAAATATAGGAAAAATATTACCGCATAGACAGTAGCCCCTGATGCTCTGTTCGGTGTTCACAAAGAAAAGCCGAACAGAGGATGAAACAATATCGCAGGAGTCTAATATAAGTATGTCAATATGCATATGCAGGCTTCGCTGCTGGCATCTGCCGCACTGACTGTGGAGGTCGCCGTACTGAAGCAGGACCTTAAAGGGTCCCAGGACGAGCTCAGCCTTGCCAAGAGGCAGCTCGAGGAGAACAAAGGTAAGTAGTACCTAGTCTATGGATATGTATAAAAAGAATGCGATTGCAAAATGACAGGATCATCATGAATTTGCTAGGGGCCACGACCGAAGTGGCGAACATAAAGCAAGAGTTGTACGAGGCCGAAGATAAAGCGGCTAAGGAGCGCACCGAGCGGGAAAGGCAAGAGGCTCGGGTGGGCGAGGTGCAGCAAGAGCTCCAGGCCCTCGTGACGAAGCACGAGGCGTTGGAGCTTGACTTGAAGACGCGAGAGTCTGAGCTTGCCGCGACCCTCGAGAGCGCAAAGAGTGCCAAGGCTGAAGCCCAAAAGGCCCTACAGGAGATCGACGCGATGAAGAAAATAGCGGCGGGTAAGGCATTCTATATGCAAAGTAAGCATGTAAAAGTAAATTACTGATTACTTACCCGAATCCGGAGCTCTCCAGGAGCTTTCGCAGATTTTCCCCGCAGCGTGTCGGATGCCACACAGTTTTACCAGGCCGAGGAGGGAAGCTCAACGGAGAAGCTGTTCTGGTCCCAGTATACTGGGACCGAACACCCAGTGTCTGTGAGCGACCAGCTAAAGCAGCTGGTCGAGCTACACAAGGCGGCCGAACAGGCCATGAAGGGCTTTATAGTCCGGCTGTGGCCTGGCGACGCCCTTCCGAACAGCTACTTCGGCCTAGTGAGGCGGCTTGTGGATGCCTACCCACGGCTGGAAGTCGTCAAGCGGTCCGTCTGCATCGATGGTGCACGCCGAGCTTTCGCCCGCGTGAAGGTGCAATGGGCCAAGCTAGACGCCGTGAAGCTGATCAAGGAAGGACCGCCGCAGGGCAAGGAGCATCGCACCCCCGAAATTTATTACGAGGGTGTCCTGAAGGGTGCCCGTCTTGTAGCGGACGAATGTTCCAAGGATGTAATATTTGAATAAACTTGCTCGTGTGATCCTGTATGATGAAAACTTGTTTCATATGCGCTATGCAACGCTTGTTTGAATTTAAAATATTACCTTCTATTTGGCTGTTTATCCAATATGAGAGATGGCCAGTCCTCGGCTTCTGCCCCCATGCCACGAGTGCTGGGGTGTTCGGGATAAACCTGAGCACTCTTGTTCCCATTTTTGGGTCCCTCGAGGGAGGTGCTCAGCACAACGAACAAGGCAACTGGACTAATAATGCTTTATCACTCTCACTTAGCCATAGAATTCTATAATTTTAAATTTCGGTGAAGCCCCTGGTATTCGGAAGGCCGAATTCGGGGCGCGATACACGCCTTTAAGCCGGACAGGACCGGCCCCTCGCTCTAAGCGGCATAAGTCTTTAGGGACTCGAAACCTCGTCGAACAGCGACCAGTCTCTCGCCTTATCATGACAGTCAGTTTTAGCTTTCTCTACTGAGGTGCTTAGCCCAGCAGAACCAGGGTACAATCGCAGTAGTTCTCCTAGCGCTACCTTAGCCGATAGAGCGGAACGTAAGGTACCAAAACATAGGAGCCGGGTAAACCCAACATTTGACCAAAGACATGATTCGGAGCTGATGCATATAATGCTATAAGTTCGGGGTGCCGCACTTGTGAAAGTGTTCAGACTTCTCACACCATATTGTGGGGTACTTAAGCCCCTAGTGTATTAGCCGTACCAAAGTGTATGGTTGCAAGGCATTATTAATGAGCACATATATATAACAAGAATGCAATAATAGTCGGAATGTTATGCATTGTTTATTCAAAAAGGTGCGTTAAAGCAGAATGATACAGATAGTGTGATAAGCAAAAAGTAGGGCTATGTCGCTTCCAAGGGCATGCTGAGGAATAGTATTAAAGCAAATATTTCGCTCGTTATCGTAATCCACCTGGGAATTCCGTGGTGTGACGTAGCTTTTTGCCTGCTTGGTTGCTGCATCATGTGTTCGACAATCATGCTACCGGACAGGGTTTCCAAAGATTAAAGTCCTGAAAAGAGAAAAATAACAAAGCGGGAAGCCCCTAGTGCGGTTTAAGCCGCGTCTTGGGGTGTGCCGTAGTTGTGCCCCCCTCCCCACCTGTGCCCATGGTATTTTTAATGCATAATTATGTACGCGTGGCATGGATTTCGCCGTTTGGCTGGGACTGGGTGGGGGCTGCATTGCTACGTGAGCTCAGATCGTGCCAGGCGGTCTAGTTGCCGATTACTCCGAGCGCGCTTGAAGGTGTTCGGGTCTTGAAACGCCAAACCGGTGGATTGCCTTGAGAGGCTGCTTTGCGCTTCTGCTGCGAGGGTCGCAGTGTGCTCCTCTGTTCGGAGAGAGCGCTCTATGTTTCCGTTGTCATGACCCCGATTCCACATCACATCGATCTAGCCGGTAACACCTCATATCACTTTGCGGCCTCACGCACGGTATTCCCACGGGTGTCGCCTTACCATGGCCCAGGACCGTTTGCGCCTTTTGGCTCACGTATATGATAGTGTCGCTAGCATCCATATGACAGAGAACCCGGGCCGACATGACTAGTCGTGAACCCAAAGTGGAACTAACTTACGGGGACATGCATACATGAATCAACATCTAGCATGTCGGTCAGCAGCGTGTGAATCCGGGTTGTAGCACTGGGCTAACAGGACTCCGGTGAACCGGGCTGTAGCAGGCTAGGCAGGACTCCGGATGTCACCGCGTGACATTTCCCCGAAGGGACAGACACAGGAACAAAGTGAATCACAGGCCGGCCAGTCAAGTGTTCCGAAGCAGTAGTGCTGGGCTAGCAGGACTCCGGTGAACCGGGCTGTAGTGGACTACTATGGCTCATGGAAGCACAAGACTACATTTCCCCATAAGAGAGGCTACCAAGGATAAACAACTAGGTTGTCAGATCCCACACATACCAAGCATTTCAATCATACACACAATATGCTCAATATGTGCAATACAACATGGCATCACAACAAGACTCTACGACTCAGAGTATTTATTCATTAGGCTCCGAGGAGCGAGATATTACAAACATGGTCTCATGACCCAACAATCATAGCATACAATCAAAGCACATGCGGAAGCTTAACATGTCTGAGTACAGACATCTATAAATGAAAAAGGCTGAGAAGCCTAACTATCTACCAGATCCTGCCGAGGGCACAACATCGTAGCTGAGGTAACAAGCTAAACGTCGAAGTCCACATGGAACTACTAGCGAGACTGACATCTCTCTGCAAAACATAGAATAAGCAAACGTGAGTACATATGTACCCAACAAGACTTACATCAGAACTAACTACATATGCTTCGGTATCAACAAAGGGGTGGTGGAGTTTGACTGCAGCAAGCCAACTTTGACTCGGTGGCTATCCTGAACTACGACTGCAAGTAACTCTTTTGCGGTGGCGCACACGAGTCCACATATTCACCATATCAATACTCCACTATGGATCCGCTCCCGTCTCCCTACGAGAACGCCATCCATAGCACTCACGCTTATCTTGCACATTTTAGAGTATCCACTTCCACTTGTCTATGAACTATGAAAGGGGTCCAAGTTTCCATATCCGAGGAATCCGGCTATTCGAATAGATAATGATAGCCCTGCAGGGGTGTACTTCTTCACACACGCTCTCGCCACTTACCACCATGTACACATCGTGTATCTCGGCAACCTTCAAGCGGAAGCCTGGCGAGGGAGTCGGCCACGACCTGACTAACCGACAAGTCTCTAGTCCAGGTTTATCGCCTATTCGGGTTCCATCCACAAGGAGATCCGGCCGGGGTGTCGCTCACGGCCCCAAACGATGTGTGCAGGGTTCCCAAGCCCACCATCCGGGTGCCACTTGGTACACCGTGCAACTGTGCCTAGTCTGTCCCAAGCCCACCTGTACCGGGTGCCACCTGGTAGACTACTAACACTACCTACAAGCACCAGAAACTAGTTGCAACTCCTGGACAGAGATCGAGTTGATTAATAAGTCGAGAGAGCTTGGAGCGCACGGAGCCCAATATGTGGTAGTAACTGTTCATGGATCACAAACAACGAACTCAGTTCCTGAGGAGGGCTGCAATGAGACAACCCACCATGTACTCCTACATGGCCTCTCACCGCTACCTTTACCAAATCGTGTTCACACACTTAGCTCTCAACGGTAGGACATGTTCACCACGTTCCAATTCATTCCCGATGAATCATACCTGACTCAACTCTAAGCAGTAGCAGGCATGACAACAAGCATGAATGAGTAGGCACATCAGGGCTCAAACAATTCCTACTCATGCTAGTGGGTTTCATCTATTTACTGTGGCAATGATAGGTCATGCAGAGGAAAGGGGTTCAACTACCGCAGCATGTAACAGTTGAAACGTTGTTGTCCTAATGCAGTAAAAGAGAGCAGGAGCGAGAGAGTGGGATTGTATCAGAATGACCAAGGGGGTTTTGCTTGCCTGGCACTTCTGAAGATAATATAGTTCTTCATCGATGTCATCGAATAATTGTTGAAACGTCGTCTACTGAGAGGGGACAGTCACCGGCAACAGAGAAAGAACACAATCAATGCAATGCGACAATATGATGCATGATCAAGACATGGCAATATGATGTGAGTTGAGCTAATGCAGCTAGCAATGATTTAAATGAAGTTGGTTTGAACCCAAGGTTCAAATTCAAACTCCATGTAAGACATTTCAAATGCCATTAATTCAAATTGTCATATACAGCAAATTTAAGTTGTCCAAACATGCATGAAAATGGTACAGATGGATATATTAGATTTTTCTGATCATTTTTCATATATAATTTGTTTGATTTGGAGTTACGGTTGAATTACTATGAATTTTTGAAGTTTTCAATATTTTCTGCAATTTTCTGAATTATTTTATATCTAGAAAGTGTTAACTGCGTCAGCATGACATAGTTGTGACGTCAGCAGGTCAACTGGGCCAGCTAGGTCAAACCTGACCTATGGGACCCATACGTCAGCGTCTAACTAAACTAACCTAGCTTAGTTAATACTAACCTAACTTAATTAGCCGGGCCGGGCCCGCATGTCAGTGGCTCTGGGGAGTCAAACTGGGGTCAGACCCGGGTCAACTCGCCGGAGTTGACCCGCGACGCATCGCCGGCGGAGCCAGAGACGGCGGAGGGTGTCGGGTTCATACTCCCGGTGCCTAAACGAGCGTCGGAGGGCACCCGCGGGGAGCTGGAGCTCTCCCGCATCCAGTGCAGCAAGCAACAACAGCTAGGGTGGCCGGGGTTGAGTGCGGCGTTGACCTCGGCAGTGGCCGGAGTTCGGGCACACTCGGGAATGGGGCTGCGGTGGCCGTGGAGTGGCGTGCTTAGCTCCTATGGCACCTACGCGGCGCGGTGAGCACGTGGGTGTGCTCGGTTGGGAGCTACGACGACTGTGGCCACGACGGCGAGAAGCTCGGGCGACGGAGCGGTTCGGTCTCCGGCGGAGCAACGGCTATAGCGTGCAAATGGAGCGCAAAGGAGGGGGGTTCGGGTCAGTGGCTCACGGCGAGTCGGACGAGCAGGTCGGCAAGCTCGGGGACGCGGAGACGGCGGTGAATCGAAGGTGAGGTTGCCGGCGGCCGGAGGTTGAAGACGACGACGTAGCCGTCGTTGCAGCATCCCCGCGGTTGCGTAGCTTGGTGAAGATGAAGAGGACGGTGAGCCGGAGCTTCTGGGCACTTCAGAGGAGCAAGGGGGTGGCTGTGGCCGCATCGGACGGTGACGGCAGCGACGGCCGTGGGGGGGGGGGAAGAGAACCAGGGGAGGAGAAAGTGAGCACGGAAGGGGAGAGGGAGGCAGGGAGGTGCGTGGCGTCGTCCAAGGGGGTCGGGGAGGGCCAACCAAGCAGGAGGTGGCGCGCGCGTGTGCGCGTACGGCGGCCACACGCCCTCCTGCCCACCGGCAGGAGGTTGAAGATAGTGGAGGGGCCTGGTGGCTGGGCCAGCAGGAGTTGGGCCCGGTGGGCTGCATAGTGCAAGGCCGGCTGATGGGCTGCCTGGTACGTCCAGGTAAGTTATCCCCTTTTTCCTTTTATTTATGTTTTCTATTTTCTGCTTCTGTTTTGAATTTGGTTTGCTGACCAAATTATTTTGCAGCTTGTGGAAATATTTGTGGGTGCAAATTGGTTTATCCCAGAGCTCCACAAAAAGTCTCAGAATTATTGGAGCAATAAAATATTTATAGGATTTATTTGCTCCAACTCAAATACACTAGTAAATTAAATCAAAGCCCAAATAATTCCCTAAAAATGTTGAATACTTTTGGTTTGGATCAAAACCCTTGCCAAAATTATCAAACATTAATGAAGGCAATTTTGGGTTCATTGAAAATATTTTTAGGTTGAACCTGTTTGATTTGACTTGGTGCTTGGGTTTGATCATCCCCCATTTCAAATTCATTTTAGACATGATGCATGGGTGCTAATGCAACTAATTACAAACAAATTCTAGGGCTGTGACAACTCACCCCCACTAAACAAGAATCTCGTCCCAAGATTCAAGACGTGAGGTAAGAAGACAGAGGGGACACGAAGCTAACACGATCTCCATGATCCAATTGCCATCTCGAAGACATTGATTCATTGCTTCATATTGATCTTTGACATTTTTGCTTGCGAGATCCTCACCCAACACGAGGACAAAAGAGCGAGATAACTCTATAAGGATGGATCATCTATCTTAATGAACACAAGATCAAATCATGGAATGAGACGTAGAAACATCCCTTGAGCTAAGGCGCAGAACACACATCAGAGATGATGGATGAGAAACATATGACAAAGGTTCAAATTGGTAGGCGACAATTCCATGCTGGAGTAGGATAGTGCATGGTTTTCAAGGTAGTGAGGAGATAATTGCCATGATTCCATAACGAGACACCTCGGGGAAGGTGACTCGCAGAAACATTCCCTTAAGTGGCAAAAATAATTACTTTTGATTATGAGATCATTGGAACTCTTTATACCAGCCTAAGGCAATCACAACAATCGTTTGGCGGAGTACTAAGGGATGGTATACTCAGACTAGAATGGATGATGTGGACTACCTTGTTGAGATAACGCAAGGGATGATTTTTGCTTATCATCAGAGATGGATGGGACCCATGGTAGGACCGCTTTTGAAGATGATCCTGGACAACAACTACTGAGGTGCAAGCTGGGAACAAAATGCAAATGCTGGTAATGACTCTGGTGACTGGGGAAAAACTCAACAGTCGAGAGTGTTTCCAACGTTTCAATGGTTATAGAATCATCAAAGAGACTGACAGCACAAGGATCTCTAAGGAATAACTTCTATAATAAGTCGCACGAAATCCTCATGGAAAGATGGTCAAAGATACTACAATGACATATCTTCCGGCTAGGTGCGTCGGCCAGAACATCAACCTTGTCGGGACCTACATCATAGATCCTAGAAAAGTTCCAACCATCATATCTGCCTGAGATTCAGACCTGGTTGGTAACAGGATATTTCAGACAGCATGCCTGGAAAAGAAAGTTTGTAACACAAACCGACGAGATGACGTTGCGAGATTCTCGGGAAATGAGCTATGATAGCAAGCTCCAAAACATGAGCTGGTTCTGCTACATACATGTGAACACATTGTTCACGACAAGCATGACCATGTAGAAGTCTTATAATGAAACACTATCGAGCTCAGGTGGGGAACCATCATCAAGGATATTGAAGTCTCCACGCATGGAAGTCCAAAGGATTAACCTTAGAACAGACTCCGTGTTTCTTGAACAAGTCAATCAGTGGCTTGGTGTGCTAGGAACACATATGGAGTGGAGGTAATTAATCTACCAACCCATAGAGTGTTTCACACGTATGCATGACTGATTTGGGATGATTCCAAGGGAAACAAAACAAACCTTTCTAAAATTCATGGCGGAAACTTACACCTAATGCATGTGAACTTGGAGAAAGTCACTTCTTCCATCCAGGCATAAGCTTCATGAACGGAACACGAATGCATTGCTTACATAGTTTTCAACACTAGGTTGATGTTCAACATGAATCATGGGGGAGACAAAATGCTGCTGATGGGCTCAACAACAACTCATCGGGATTTCCATATCACTGGACTTCCACCATCATGCGAACACGGTGATAGCATTGGTCAAACCAAAAGATATAATGGGGTATGCTCGAGGGATCAACCATGAGTAAGACAACATTACGAACATCGTTGGTTCTGATTTGATTTGACGATAGCCCATACTCAAATCAAAGTTGATAAGACAATAGGTCCAACAACTAATCACAGGGACCAATCGATGAAGATATCATCTTTCTTCAACACACACACACAAAGATATCCCTTATCATGAACTAAGTCAGACAAGCTTCCATCTTCCAACTCTCCAAGTTGTTGTTTAGCTTAACCAACTAGCTCGGGGGTATCGAACACAGATTCTTGGAGAATGGATGGTTTAGAGAAAAACCAACATGATCACGAACTCAACATAGTGATCAAGGAACAACCTGGTAATACTTCCGAGAAGATATTCAGAAAATCACGAACCACCGATACGTTATTTAGCTCGAGCACAACCTTGCTTTTCAGGGCAAGACGATATAATCAAGAAGCGAGGGATTGTCACAATCCTAACTCATCGGTCGATGAGTGCACCTGAAAATATGGACTAGGTAGCATGATCAATCTTAGAATGATGATTCCATAATCAACACAGCAAGAATGAGATTATCGTCCATTAACCACCAAGCAACGGGGTTGCTAGGAGTATTGATTTCACACATCATGATTCACTTGTCGGTATTCCGGTTGCAACAACACAGAACCGAGGAACAAATGATGATGGCGAGAAGTAGCACTTCATCAAGAATTCATAAGAGTTGGTGCAATTCTCATGACATTCCTGACATCAAGAGGGCAATACTTCAGGGTAGGACATAATCAAAAGCTGGATTGGCATTTTGACCTGCGGAATACAACTGCTTTGACCCAATCCTAAATATGGATGAGGTACTAGAGTTTGTTTCTCCTAGTCATTCCAGAATAGAATGGCTTGACAGACCACAAGAATAAGAGGTATCGATGAGCATGAATGCAAGACATGCTCTTAACTATCAAATGATAGACGGAGATCATGATACAACTAAAGATAGGGACAACTCAAAGGAACATATAACTTTCTGAGTTGTGGATGCATAGATTAGTATGTCGAACCAAGTTCAACATATTTCTTCCGGATAACCCATGCAAAGAAGGTAGAGTTGGCAGAGTCACATCATAGAATCGAGAACTCGTCAAGAGCACTCTGGACGTGACCTTTGGGTTCAAAAGAACTCCTGCCAGGAATGGTTCATGGTAATTGGAAGAAGGATGTACCATGAACTTCGAGGACTATCGCAAAGGTTACTAATACCCTAAAGGAACTAGCAACACTATCAACATGAGATAAGTAGGGTGAATCTCGGGTTCAAAAACCCAGAAATAGAATGCCTACCACTAAATGGCATCATGGGATGCTTTCGAGAATGGTGGCCAGAATCATCACACCAGGAACACAAAACATAGCTAGATTACTAGGTAACTCCCTAAAACACCTAGGGTCATAATAACAGCTCCAACATATATGTCAAGGCAATGGAGTACCTCAACAGAACGATTAGTGTGGTTGAATTGGCCCAAAGGGACATCGGGAATGGAAAGAAGGGATTTGCAAATGCATCAGGCTACTTAGAAACCTGGGATGACTCGGACAGCATAACGGCTGTAATTGCTCAAAAGATTTGAGACAACCTGCAAAAATGGTGGCATAGCCACTCAACATCACAAACTCAAGGTTCTGAGGCCAGCTATGAACATATGGAAGTAGTAGGAACTGAACTGAGGCTTGAACTCAACAATCTGATAAGTCTCTAACATAGTAACTCGTCATCCTAATAGATAGATGAGAAGGCCTAGTTCTTAACCCCCATAGAAGAGAAGAGGATGACTCAGATCAGAGGGCATGAGGTATAAGGAGTAAAAAGAGCCTTACGTTCCCTTCCACAATCAATTCCCTTACATAACTAAAGCATTTCTAGACACAACTTCGACCGGTTGGGCTTGGTAATCCTACAGGCAGTCAGGCTCTGATACCAAAGCTGTCAGGACCCCGATTCCAAGTCACATCGATCTAGCTGGTAACACCTCATATCACTTTGCGGCCTCACACACGGTATTCCCACGGGTGTCGCCTTACCATGGTCCGAGACCGTTTGTGCCTTTTGGCTCACGTATATGATAGTGTCGCTAGCATCCATATGACAGAGAACCCGGGCCAACATGACTAGTCGTGAACCCAAAGTGGCACTAACTTACGAGGACAGGCATACATGAATCAACATCAAGCATGTTGGTCAGCAGCGTGTGAATCTGGGCTGTAGCACTGGGCTAACAGGACTCCGATGAACCGGGCAGTAGAAGACTACTATGGCTCATGGAAGCACAAGACTACATTTCCCCATAAGAGAGGCTACCAAGGATAAACAACTAGGTTGTCAGATCCAACACATACCAAGCATTTCAATCATACACACAATATGCTCAATATGTGCAATATAACATGGCATCACAACAAGACTCTACGACTCAGAGTATTTATTCATTAGGCTCCGAGGAGCGAGATATTACAAACATGGGTCTCATGACCCAACAATCATAGCATACAATCGAAGCACATGCGGAAGCTTAACATGTCTGAGTACAGACATCTATAAATGAAAAAGGCTGAGAAGCCTGACTATCTACCAGATCCTGCCGAGGGCACAAGATCGTAGCTGAGGTAACAAGCTAAACGTCGAAGTCCACATGGAACTACTAGCGAGACCGACGTCTCTCTGCAAAACATAGAATAAGCAAACGTGAGTACAAATGTACCCAAGAAGACTTACATCAGAACTAACTACATATGCTTCGGTATAAACAAAGGGGTGGTGGAGTTTGACTGTAGCAAGCCAGCTTTGACACGGTGGCTATCCTGAACTACGACTGCAAGTAACTCTTGCGGTGGCGCACACGAGTCCACATATTCACCATATCAATACTCCACGATGGATCTGCTCCCGTCTCCCTACGAGAATGCCATCCATAGTACTCACGCTTATCTTGCACATTTTAGATTATCCACTTCCACTTGTCTATGAACTATGCAAGGGGTCCAAGTTTCCATATCCGAGGAATCCAACTATTCGAATAGATAATGATAGCCCTGCAGGGGTGTACTTCTTCACACACGCTCTCGCCACTTACCACCATGTACACATCGTGTATCTTGGCAACCTTCAAGCAGAAGCCTGGCGAGGGAGTCGACCACGACCTGACTAACCGACAAGTCTCTAGTCCAGGTTTATCGCCTATTTGGGTTCCATCCGCAAGGAGATCCGGCTGGGGTGTCGCTCACAGCCCCAAACGATGTGTGCAGGGTTCCCAAGCCCACCATCCGGGTGCCACTTGGTACACCGTGCCACTGTGCCTAGTCTATCCCAAGCCCACCTGTACCTGGTGCCACTTGGTAGACTACTAAAACTACCTACAAACACCAAAAACTAGTTGATTAATAAGTTGAGAGAGCTTGGAGCGCCCGGAGCCCAATGTGTGGTAGTAACTGTTCATGGATCACAAACACAGAACTTAGTTCCTGAGGACGGCTGCAATGAGACAACCCACCATGTAGTCCTACATGGCCTCTCACTGCTACCTTTACCAAATCGTGTTCACACACTTAGCTCTCAATGGTAGGACATGTTCACCACGTTCCAATTCATTCCCGATGAATCAGACCTGACTCTGCTCTAAGCAGTAGCAGGCATGACAACAAGCATGAATGAGTAGGCACATCAGGGCTCAAACAATTCCTACTCATGCTAGTGGGTTTCATCTATTTACTGTGGCAATGACATGTCATGTAGAGGAAAGGGGTTCAGCTACCGCAGCATGTAACAGTTGGAACGTTTTTGTCCTAATGCAGTAAAAGAGAGCAGGAGCGAGAGAGTGGGATTGTATCCGAATGACCAAGGGGGTTTTGCTTGCCTGGCACTTCTGAAGATAATATAGTTCTTCATCGGTGTCACCGAATAATCGTCGCAACGTCGTCTACTGAGAGGGGACAGTCACCGGCAACAGAGAAAGAACACAATCAATGCAATGCGACAATATGATGCATGATCTAGACATGGCAATATGATGTGACTTGAGCTAATGCAGCTAGCAACGATTTAAATGAAGTTGGTTTGAACCCAAGGTTCAAATTCAAACTCCATGTAAGACATTTCAAATGCCATTAATTCAAATTGTCTTATACAGTAACTTTAAGTTGTTCAAACATGCATGAAAACGGTACAGGTGGATATATTAGATTTTTCTGATCATTTTTCATATATAATTTGTTTGATTTGGAGTTACGGTTGAATTACTATGAATTTTTGAAGTTTTGGATATTTTCTGCAATTTTCTGAATTATTTTAAATCCAGAAAATGTTAACTGCATCAGCATGACATAGCTGTGATGTCAGCAGGTCAACTGGGCCCGCCAGGTCAAACCTGACCTGTGGGACCCATACGTCAGCGTCTAACTAGACTAACCTAGCTTAGTTCATACTAACCTAACTTAATTAGCCGGTCCGGGACCGCATGTCAGTGGCTCTAGGGACTCAAACTGGGGTCAAACCCGGGTCAACTCGCCGGAGTTGACCCGCGGCTCGTTGCCGGTGGAGCCAGAGACGGTGGAGGGCGTCGGGTTCATACTCCTGGTGCCCAAACGAGCGGCGGAGGGCACCCGCGGGGAGCTGGAGCTCTCCCGCATCCAGTGCAGCAAGCAGCAGCAGCTAGGGTGGCCGGGGTTGAGTGCGGCGTTGACCTCGGTGGCGGCCGGAGTTCGGGCGCACTCGGGAACGGGGCTGCGGTGGCCGTGGAGTAGCGTGCTTAGCTCCTACGGCACCTACGCGGCGCGGTGAGCACGTGGGTGTGCTCGGTTGGGAGCTACGACGACTGTGGCCACGACGGCGAGAAGCTCGGGCGGCGGAGCGATTCGGTCTCCGGTGGAGCAACGGCTACAGTGTGCAAATGGAGCGCAATGGAGGGGGGTTCGGGTCAGTGGCTCACGGCGAGTCGGACGAGCAAGTCAGTGAGCTCGGGGACGCAGAGACGGCGGCGAATCGAAGGTGAGGCTGCCGGCGGCCGGAGGTTGAAGACGACGACGTAGCCGCCATTGTAGCATGCCCGCGGTTGCGTAGCTTGGTGAAGACGAAGAGGATGGTGAGCCGGAGCTTCTGGGCACTTTAGAGGAGCGAGGGGGTGGCTGTGGCCGCGTCGGACGGTGACGGCATCGACGACCGTGGGGGAGGAAGAGAACCAGGGGAGGAGAAACTGAGGACAGAGGGGGAGAGGGAGGCAGGGAGGTGCGTGGCGTCGTCCAAGGGGGTCGGGGAGGGCCAACCAAGAAGGAGGTGGCGCGCGCGTGTGCGCGTACGGCGGCCACACGCCCTCTTGCCCAGTGGCAGGAGGTTGAAGACAGTGGAGGGGCCTGGTGGCTGGGCCAGCAGGAGTTGGGCCCGGTGGGCTGCATAGTGCAAGGCCGGCTGATGGGCTGCCTGGTACGTCCAGGTAAGTTATCCCCTTTTTCCTTTTATTTATGTTTTCTATTTTCTGCTTCTGTTTTGAATTTGGTTTGCTGACCAAATTATTTTGCAGCTTCTAGAAAAAATTGTGAATGCAAATTGGTTTATCCTAGAGCTCCACAAAAAGTCTCAGAATTATTGGAGCAATACAATATTTATAGGATTTATTTGCTCCAACTCAAATACACTAGTAAATTAAATCAAAGCCCAAATAATTCCCTAAAAATGTTCAATATTTTTGGTTTGGATCAAAACCCTTGCCAAAATTATCAAACATTAATGAAGGCAATTTTGGGTTCATTGAAAATATTTTTAGGTTGAACCTGTTTGATTTGACTTGGTGCTAGGGTTTGATCATCCCCCATTTCAAATTCATTTTAGACATGATGCATGGGTGCTGATGCAACTAATTACAAAAAAATTCTAGGGCTGTGACACCATTAACTGTAATAACCCCACGAGGTCCTGGCATCTTGAGCTTGAGGTATGCATAATGCGGTACCGCATTGAATCTCGCAAATGCAGTTCGCCCGAGCAGTGCATGATAACCACTGCAGAACGGGACTATATCGAAGATTAATTCTTCGCTTCGGAAGTTATCCGGGGATCGAAAGACCACTTCCAGTGTAATTGAGCCTGTGCAATGGGCCTCTACACCTGGAATGGCGCCTTTAAAGGTCGTTTTTGTGGGTTTGATCCTTGAGGGGTCTATACCCATTTTGCGCACTGTGTCTTGATAAAGCAGGTTCAGGCTGCTACCGCCATCCATAAGGACTCGAGTGAGGTGAAATCCGTCAATGATTGGGTCTAGGACCAGTGCGGCAAATGCGCCATGACGGATACTAGTGGGGTGGTCCCTACGATCGAAGGTGATCGAACAGGAGGACCATGGGTTGAACTTTGGGGCGACTGGCTCCAACGCATATACGTCCATGAGCGCACGCTTCCGCTCCCTCTTGGGGATGTGGGTTGTGTATATCCTGTTCACCGTCCGCACTTGTGGGGGGAACCTCTTCTGTCCTCCAGTGTTTGGCTGCCGGGGCTCTTCCTCGTCATCGGTATGTGGCCCCTTATCTTTGTCTTCGGCAATTAACTTGCCGGCCTGCTTGAACACCCAACAATCCCTGTTGGTGTGGTTGGCTGGCTTGTCGGGGGTGCCGTGTATCTGACATGAGCGATCGAGTATACGGTCCAAACTGGACGGCCTTGGAGTGTTTCTTTTGAATGGCTTTTTCCGCTGACCGGGTTTAGAGCCTTTGAATCTGGCATTGACTGCCGTATCTTCAGTATTATCGCTATTAATGCGACACTTATGTTTGTTGCGACGTGACCTGCTATTGCCGTCCTTGGTATCCGAAGTACCATGGTTATTTGACATATTGTTACTGCGAGCCAGCCAGCTGTCTTCTCCCACACAAAAGCAGGTCATGAGTGTCGTGAGGGCTGCCATAGATTTCGGCTTTTCCTGACCAAGGTGCCGGGCTAGCCACTCGTCGCGGATGTTGTGTTTGAAAGCTGCTAGGGCCTCTGCATCCGGAAAGTCGACGATTTGATTTTTCTTTGTTAGGAACCGAGTCCAGAATTGCCTGGCCGATTCTTCTGGCTGCTGAATTATGTGGCGCAAGTCATCGGCATCTGGTGGTCGCACATAAGTGCCCTGAAAGTTGTCGAGGAATGCGGCTTCCAGATCCTCCCAACAGCTAATGGACTTTGCTGGCAAGCTGTTAAGCCAATGCCGCGCTGGTCCTTTGAGCTTTAGTGGGAGGTATTTGATGGCGTGTAAGTCATCACCGTGGGCCATGTGGATGTGGTCGATCCATACCGCAGGATCTGTTGTGCCGGCGTATGATTCAATATTTACGGGTTTGAAACCTTCTGGGATTTGATGATCCATTACTTCGTCTGTGAAGCATAAGGGGTGTGCGGCGCCTCTGTATTGGGCTATATCGCGACGCAGCTCGAATGGGTCTTGCCCGCTGTGTTCGGCCTGGCCGGATTTACTTTTACTGTATCCGGCGTGATGTTTATCGTCTCGCATAGTGGCACGCCCTCGTGATCTGTAGAGCGATCTTGCACGTTTTGCTTTGTCCTCCAATACGTCTCGCAGGTCTCGTGTGTTTCCCCATGCTTTTTTGTTTGAATGGTGTCGGGGTGCAAGCTGAGCTTTTGGCTGGAATGCCTCTCTATCACGGCCACGAGGTGGCCGATCAGCCGCGTCATACGCTTCTTCCTCCAGTCGAGGTAGCAACCTGCATTTTGGGTAACTCTTGGAGGGGCGCACGAGATTATATTCCTTGGCCGCGAGGACTTCAGTCCATCTGTCAGCTAGCAGATCTTGATCAGCTTGAAGCTGTTGCTGCTTTTTCTTAAGGCTATTTGCCGTGGCCATAAGCCGGCGCTTGAAGCGCTCTTGTTCAACGGGATCCTCTGGCATGGCGAATTCATCATCGCCGAGGCTTGCCTTGTCTTCGGAGGGGGGCATGTAATTATCACCCTCCGCCTCTCCATCTACCGCTCTCTCAGGAGGGCTGGCCCCTCCATCCTCCTGCTCTAACTCTTGCTGGAGGGGGTTGTTGTTGTCTTTGGCACTATCCGGAGTGTTATTACCTCCTGTGCCGGTATCACCACTTTTGCTTTGGCGGGACTTAGAGCGGCGCCGCTGACGTCGGCGCTTGGGTTGCTTCTTGGAGGGGTCATCCTCCGCTGTCTCGTCGCCATTGCCTTCTTTGGGTGTATCCACCATGTATATATCGTATGATGAGGTGGCTGTCCAGTGCCCTGTGGGCAGTGGTTCCTCTTCGTCTCCCGCATCGTCGTCCATACCGTCGATGTCTTCAGAGTGGAAGTCGAGAATGTCGGTTAAGTCATCGACACTGGCTAGTAAGTGCATGGTGGGTGGGCCGTGAATTTCTTCGTCGTCCGCATCCCAGTCCTGCCGGACATAGTTCGGCTAGGATCCTCCTGATAAGGAGGAAGACCTTAATGAGTTCAGTATATCGCCGAAGGGCGAGTGCTGAAAGATATCCGCGGAGGTAAACTCCATGATCGGCGCCCAGCCAGATTCGATAGGAACGGGCATAGGCAGTTCGGAGTCCGTGGCCGGAGAAGCGGCTGCCGGTGCGATCTCCTTAACACTGTCTCATGGTAGAGCTAAATCGTACTCATCATGACCGCGTGACGCACAAGGCAGAGGCTCGAATCCGTCGAAGATCAAGTCTCCGCGGATATCGGCCGTGTAGTTTAAGCTTCCAAACCTGACCTAGTGGCCAGGGGCGTAACTTTCAATCTGCTCCAGATGGCCAAGCGAATTGGCCCGCAGTGCAAAGCAGCCGAACACAAAGATTTGTCCGGGGAGAAAAGTCTCACCCTGGACTGCATTGCTATTGATGATAGTAGGAGCCATCAAGCCTAACGGCGACGACACAGAGGAACTCTCAATGAAAGCACCAATGTCGGTGTCAAAACTGGCAGATCTCGGGTAGGGGGTCCTGAACTGTGCGTCTAAGGTGGATGGTAACAAGAGGCAGGGGACACGATGTTTTACCCAGGTTCGGGCCCTCTTGATGGAGGTAAAACCCTACGTCCTTCTTGATTAATATTGATGATATGGTAGTACAAGAGTAGATCTACCACGATATCAGAGAGGCTAAACCCTAGATGCTAGCCTATGGTATGATTGTATGTTGTCCTACGGACAAAAACCCTCCGGTTTATATAGACACCGGAGAGGGTTAGAGTTACACAAGGTCGGTTACAAAAGAGGAGATACACATATCCGTATTGCCTAGCTTGCCTTCCACGCCAAGTAGAGTCTCATCCGGACACGAGACGAAGTCTTCAATCTTGTATCTTCATAGTCTAACAGTCTGGCCGAAAGATATAGTCCGGTTGTCCGGAGACCCCCTAATCCAGGACTCCCTCAGCGGGACTTGAATCTTCATCACAAAAGACTTGTTCCGTGTCTTCTTTGTTCACTTGCCGGTGTATGGCCACTTGCTCAAGGGCTTCCATTTCTCGTTCACTCATTGAGTCATAAGTACTGTCGTCGTTGAGGATCATGGTCCGCTTGTTGGTGCACTCATAGGACTTGTGGCCTTGGCCTCCGCATGTGAAGCATTTGAAGGAACTCGTCTTGACGGTCTCATCGGTTGGGGTAGATGATGATGAAGCTCTCGGCTTGAAGTTGCTCGTTGTAGCAGGATGACTTGGGGTTGACGAAGCATTCTTGTAACTCGACTTGTAGACGTTGCTTGTAGAAGGCTTTGTTGATGAAGGCGGTGTTGGAGTCATTGAAGCTTGGGTGTTGGAGAAACCATATGACTTGGATGAGAACTTGGCATACTTGTAATCATCTTGCACTTGGCATTCCTCTTTGGTAGCTTGATGCACTAGCTCGATGAGGTTCGACTATGGTTGGAAGTCGGCGATCTTCTTGATAGGATGGTTGAGTCCATTCAAGAAACGTGCCATAGTTTACTCATCACCTTCCATGACATTGGCTTGTATCATGGCAATCTCCATTTCCTTGTAGTACTCTTCAACGCTCTTGGTTCCTTGCTTGAGCAGTTGGAGTTTCTTGAAGAGGTCGCAGTTGTAGTAGGTAGGCACGAAGCGTGCTCTCATGACATCCTTCATTTGCGCCCAAGTAGTGATGGGTGGTTCACCTCTTACCTCACAGCGCTCGATGACTTGTTCCCACCAAATGAGGACATAGTCTTGGAACTCAAGGGATGCCATCGCGATCTTCTTCTCTTCTTCATAGTTGTGCAAGTGGAAGATTTTGTCGACCTTCAATGCCCATGAACGGTACTCTTCGGGATCGTTGCTTCCATTGAACTTGGGCATGGTGAACTTTAGCTTGCCGTAGCGTCGCTCTTCATTGTTTTGGGGTTGGGGATGATGACGCCCATGTTGTTGAGGATTGTCAAACTCGTGTTGCTCTTGGCGAGGAGGGTTGTCGAACTCATGTTGTTCTTGTCGTGGAGGATTTCCATTGTCTTCATGCTCTTCGTGAACTTGAGATTCTTGTGGAGCTTGTGGGGGGGGGGGGCTTGTCGAGATCGAGGACGAACTTGAGGAACTTGACGATGCGCATGTGATTGGTAAATCCTCTCTTGAACTTCTTCGCGAAGTGCTTCTTCTTGTTCATGCCGATGGCAATTGCGTGTGGCGACGGCGTGACTTGAATCTCGAAGGTAGGGATGAAAACGGAGCGGAAACGGACAGAACTGAGTGCTACCATATTTGCTTTCATATATTTTTGCAGAAACGGAAATCAATACAGAAACCCCGAAAATGAATACGGAAACTGATACTACCGAAAACGGACACAGAGCAAATACAAAGCGGACACAGAAACATAAGTGGGCACTTGATCAGAACCTAATAAAACCCTTGAACCTTAGAGAAATACACACAAAACACAAGAAAATTTAATGAATTGTTAACATGGCTACAAAAAATATCATTATGTTAGCAACTTAGCCTAGTATTGTTGTAGTACTAGACAGTTACATATAGGGTCAAGTTGAGTACATGTATAGTAGTAAAAGTTGGGCTGAAATGATTCATTCTACTCATTGTATAATTGTGTGTTGTTTAGTGGTTGGACTACAAAGTAGCCATAGGCCTATAGTAAAAACGGAAATTCCATATTCGCGGAAACGGAAAGTTCCGTTTCCACGCCTCTTCCACCGGAAAACACCTGTAACGCCCTCGATGCGGCTATAGCTCCCACGTGTCGAGGCACGACTTAGAGACATAACCACATTGAAAGCAATGTCGCAAGTTAGGAAATCTTCACAACATCCCATGTAATATAAATAATAAAAGGGGAGATACATAGTTGGCTTACACTCGCCACGTCAATCAAAGTACATAAATAGCATTACAACATTGAAACACTCATGGCCTGGCTATGGTGCCAAAATAAAAGAACAACCCAACATGCGACACGTGGCGGTGGCGGCGCGGGTCGGACAATGTCCGGCCCGGTGATTTTGTCAGGCGGCGGCGGGTGGAGATGGGTCTAGGGTTTTCAGGGGGAAGGAGAAGGAGATTTTCGGGGGGGGGGGTCTTTAAATAGGCATAGGAGGAGCTAGGAGAGTCCAAATGAGGTGCGGTTTTCGGCCACGTGATCGTGATGGAACGCTCTAGATGATGGATAAGGTTTTGGTGGGTTTTGGGACAACTTGGAGGGGTGTTGGGCTGCAACACACACGAGGCCTTTTCGGTCCCTCGGTTAACCGTTGGAGCATCAAACGAAGTCCAAATGGTACGAAACTTGACAGGCGGTCTACCGGTAGTAAACCAAGGCCGCTTGGCAAGTCTCGGTCCAATCCGGAAAAGTTTAATCCCCACACACGAAAGAAACGTAGAAATGACCACCAGAGGAGAACGAAGCGCCGGAATGCAAAACGGACAAAGGGGAAAATGCTTGGATGCATGAGATGAACACGTATGCAAATGCAATGCACATGATGACATGATATGAGATGCATGACAACGATAACAACACACGGAGACAAAACCCGAACCCGAGAAAATAAAATAACTTAACACCGGAAACGGCAACAGTTGGATTACATATTAGGAAAACCATATCCAGGGTGTTACAACACTCCACCACTACGAAAGAATCTCGTTCCGAGATCTAGGACTGAAAGAACGCCGGGTACTCAGAACGGAGGTGATCCTCGCGTTCCTAGGTAGCTTCATGGTCGGAATGGAGTGACCACTTGACTTTGAGGAATTTGATTGACTTGTTGCGAGTCTTGCGTTCAGTCTCTTCAAGAATAGCAACGGGGTGCTCATGATAAGAGAGATCTTCTTGGAGCTCAATGTCCTCGAAGTTGACGGTGCGGTCAGGAGTCTTGAAACACTTTCAGAGCTGAGAGACATGGAACACGTCATGCACATTTGCAAAGTTTGAAGGAAGCTCGAGTTGATAGGTGAGGTCACCTCTCTTGCTGACAATCTTGAAAGGTCCCACGTATCTGGGGGCAAGCTTCCCTTTGATACCGAAGCGACGAGTACCTTTCATGGGAGAGACGCGGAGGTAAACATGATCTCCGATCTCGAAAGCCAAATCACGGTGCTTACTATCATAGTAGCTCTTCTGGCGGGATTGGGCTGCTTTGAGGTTATCTCGAATGACTTTGCACATTTCCTCTGCCTCTGTGATTAAGTCATTACCCAAAAGCTGACGTTCACCGGTTTCAGACCAGTTGAGAGGGGTACGGCACTTCCTACCATACAGAATTTCAAATGGGGCCTTGCCCGAACTTGCTTGAAAACTGTTGTTGTAGGAGAATTCAGCATAAGGAAGACAATCCTCCCACTTCATGTCGAAGGAGATCACACAAGCCCTGAGCATATCTTCAAGAATCTGGTTGACACACTCGACTTGACCACTAGTTTGAGGATGGAAAGTTGTGCTGAAGCAGATGTTGGTGCCCATGGCCTTCTGAAAAGAATCCCAAAACTTGGAGGTAAAGATGCTGCCACGGTCTGAAGAGATCACCTGTGGAATACCGTGCAGAGAGACAATTCGAGAGGTATAGAGCTCCGCCAATTGAGCTGCAGTGATTGACTCTTTGATAGGCAGAAAGTGAGCCACTTTAGTGAGTTTGTAGATGACAACAAATATAGCATCATTGCCATGCTTGGACTTTGGAAACCCAGTCACGAAGTCCATCTCAATATGGTCAAACTTCCATTCTGGAATGGCAAGAGGTTGGAGGAGACCAGCTGGCCTTTGGTGTTCTGCCTTCACTCTTCTGCAGACATCACATTCATTCATGAACTGAGCAATCTCGCGCTTCATTCGAGTCCACCAATAAGCCTGCTTGAGGTCCTGATACATCTTCGTGCTCCCAGGGTGGATGGAGAGGAGAGAATTGTGAGCCTCGTTCATGATAACTTTACGAAGATCACCTTTGGGCACAACAATACGATCCTCGAAGAAGAGAGTACCCTTGTCATCAAGGCGGTAGCACTTGTACTGGGGTTGACTCTTGGCAATCCCAATCTTCACCTTTTTCACCATAGCATCAAGAAGCTGGGCTTGGCGAATCTGGTCTTCCAAGGTAGGAGAGACTTGAAGGTTGGCGAGGAAACCTTGAGGAACAACTTGCAGATTAAGTTTTCGGAAAGCTTCACAAAGCTCGGGTTGATAAGGCTTGAGAATAAGACTGTTGCAATAAGCCTTCCTGCTCAATGCGTCAGCAATCACATTGGCCTTGCCTGGAGTATACTCAATACTTGGATTATACTCTTGAATCATTTCGACCCATCGAGTCTGCCTGAGGTTGAGATTAGGCTGAGTGAAGATGTACTTGAGACTATTGTGGTCAGTGAAGATGTCCACTTTTCTTCCCAATAAGAGATGTCTCCAAGTCAAAAGAGCATGCACAACTGCCGCCAACTCGAGGTCATGAGTGGGGTAGTTCTTCTCGTTGGGCTTCAACTGGCGAGAGGTATAGGCCACAACTTTCTTCTCTTGCATCAACACTGCGCCAAGACCTTGGAGAGAGGCATCGCAAAAGACCTCATACGGTTTGGATTCATCAGGCGGAGTCAGAACTGGAGCGGTGACCAATTTGTCTTTCAAAGTGTTGAAAGCAATGTCACACTCCGGAGACCAAACGTACTTTACGTGCTTCTGGAGAAGATTTGAGAGAGGCTTCGCGATCATAGAAAAGTTTTCAACGAATCTTCGACAGTAGCTTGCGAGACCGAGGAAGCTACGGAGTTGCTTCACGTTCTGAGGTGGTTCCCAATTCACAATTGCAGACACCTTCTCAGGATTCACCGCAATGCCCTTGGCGGAGATGATATGACCAAGATAAAGAACCTCATCGAGCCAAAATTCTCACTTGGAGAACTTTACGTAGAACTGGTGTTCCCTCAGCTTATCAAGTACCAAACGCAAGTGCTTGGCATGATCTTCCTTGTTCTTCGAAAAGACCAGAATGTCGTCGAGATAGACCAAAACGAAGTCATTGGTGTAGGCGTTGAAGATGAAGTTCATCATGCGAGAGAAAATCGGAGGAGCGTTGACGAGGCCAAAAGACATGACAGTGTATTCATATGACCCATAGCTTGTCCTGAAAGCAGTCTTGGGAATATCTTGCTCACGGATACGAATCTGATGATAACCCATACGGAGATCAAGCTTGGAGAATACTTGGGCACCTTTGAGTTGTTCGAACAGCTCGTTGATGTTGGGAAGTGAGTATTTGTTCTTGATGGTCTTCTTGTTCAATGGCCGGTAATCAACACAAAGTCGGTCCGTTCCATCCTTCTTCTTCACAAAAAGAACACCACAACCCCACGGAGAAGAACTAGGCCGGATGAGACCCATTTTCTCTTGAATATCGAGTTGCTTCCTCTCTCCTTCAACTCTTCAGGTCCGAGCTTGTAAGGACGCTTGCACACTGGTTCCGTGCCAGGCTCAAGATCAATGACGAATTCAACTGGCCGGTGCGGAGGCATTCCTGGAAGCTCTTATGGAAAGACGTCTTGATATTCGCAAACGACTGGAATTTGCGAGATACCATCCAGTTCACCCTTCTCATTGAGAGAAAACAGACGGGTGGTATCATCACGAGCGGCAAAGACAATTACATCCTCAGACGAATGAGTCAATTGAATCTGCCTGGCTGCACAATCAAGATGCGCCTTGTGCTTAGAAAGCCAATCCATCCCGAGAATAAGATCAATATCCGAGTTACCAAGAACCATTGGGGAAGAAAGGAACTTGTAGTCACCCAAAGTGATAGTAACATCCGGAACGATGGAGTTAGCATGCATGCGCTTACCGGGAGAGACAACTGCTAACGGACTAGGCAAAACTTGCGAAGTCAATTCATGCCTAGATGTAAACGGTCTCGAGATGAAACAATGCGATGCACCCATGTCAAAAAGAACTTTAGCCAGAATATCGTTAACAGGAAGGTTACCCATGATGACATCTGACGAGTCCTCTGCCTGAGCTGCGTTCATCAAGTTGACCTTGGCGTGCTTGGGGTTATGCTTGACCACAGCTGTACTTGCCGATCTCACAAGAGGAGGAGGAGGGAGACGCCTCTGATTGAAGCATTTGTTGGCATAGTGACCCTTTTGTTGGCACTTGTTGCACGTGACCTCTGAAAGCGGACGGTGATACGGAGCACTCGATCTTGGAGCTTGAGACGAAGTCTTGTTCTGAAAGCCAGGGTTGGGTGGGTGGGAAGATCCACTGCCACCTTTGCTCTTCTGCTGATACGGCTGACGGAACGGAGGAGGAGGAAGCCAATACTTCTGCTGCTTGGCCACTTGAGTAGAGGAAGAAGGAGTAGTGTCTCTGACTCGCTTCTTGGAAGCATCACACCTCAGTTGAGCAGCCTCTTGCTTCAATGCCATGTTGTAGAACTCATCGTACCTCAAGGGCTCAAAGAGAACAAGAGCTAGCTGGATTTCTTCTCTGAGACCACCCCTGAACTGGTATATCATGCTCTTCTCATCAGGGACATCCTGCTTAGCAAAGCGGGCGAGCTTCTGAAACAACTTGTTGTAGTCATAGACAGACAAAGAGCCTTGCTTCAGGTTGTGTAATTCCTCACGCTTGCTTTCAACCACGCTCTGAGGGATATGATGAGCTTTGAAGTCTTGACGGAATTCATCCTAGGTAATCACACGGCCTCCTCTGGAATCCTTGTACTGCTGGAACCATTCTGCAGCTTGATCTTTGAGTTGGAAGGAAGTGAACTTGACAAAGTCCTTAGGCCTGACGTTACTGCACTCGAAATGCTTGCACAGATCCACGAGCCAATCGTCAGCATCAGTTGCCTCAACACAATTGCTGAAAGTCTTTGGCCCGTTAGCAAGGAACTGGTTGAGTGTAGCAAAGTGATTCTGATTGTTGCCTTGGTTGCCTTGGTTCGCTTGATTGCGCTCTTGAAGAATTTGCATGATCAACTGTGTGTTTGCATTGGTTGCGGCCATCACAGCTTGCCATGCCTCCGGAGGAGGTGGAGGTGGTGGCGGATCCTGATTCTGATTCTGATTGGTGCTCTTAGCGGGAGCCATCCTCAAGAGGGTGACATCCATTAGCACATTGACAGATAAAATGAAGCTGAATCCAACGGAATGAAAATTGCAACATAAAGTCTTCACATCCGAACATAAGAACGAATGCATTCCTCTTGAAATGGTCACATATCCATAAATTGAGAAGCCACTTAGAATTTAGGTAGAGAAATAAATCAACAAGGTACGGATCAAGAACGAATACTCGGTAAGAAATCCCAATCTCAAACCAAATATCCGTGGAAGAAAGGACTAGAGCTACAAGAATTCCCACCTATGAAACTCCCGAACCTTTCCGGTTATGCAATTAGGTGTTGGGGATACAGGGGAAGCATAATATCTCACCCAAATCTAGCAAATCCTACATCCAGCTGTATCCATCCTTCAACACATAACCGAGAGAAAACTTCGGAAACCATCTACCTCAACCTTCGAAAAGCATCCGTTATACAAGTTATGGCGATACTCCCGAACTCCCGCCCCAGTACTGGGTGGCGTCGAGGTTATCTCACCAACGAACTGCATAAAAGAGATTTTCGATGTCGGCGTACTAAACTCAGGTATTCTAGAATTGCAACGATAAAATTGTGACGACAACACCTTGGAGCTCAACTCCCCGGGACACTGCCACAACCCCTAAAGACAGGAGGCACCAAGAACAATGTTCTCGTCACAAAACCATCGGAACGATTCCAAGATACCCGCGTGATCCTAAATTTTTTTTAGTGAAATTTGAGAAGAGAAGAGTCAAAACTCTACGTCAGGATGCCTTACCAGAGCAATGAGGAGACTGGGAAGTAAAAAGAATTCCTAAACTCTCCGATATATAATTCCTAAATGACTCAAAACATTTTTCTAGACTCAACAACGACTGCTAAAAACGTTCAAGCAATGGGGGCTCCTAAGTTCAAGGAAGGCTCTGATTACCAACTTATAACGCCCTCGATGCGGCTATAGCTCCCACGTGTCGAGGCACGACTTAGAGACATAACCGCATTGAAAGCAATGTCGCAAGTTAGGCAATCTTCACAACATCCCATGTAATATAAATAATAAAAGGGGAGATACATAGTTGGCTTACACTCGCCACGTCAATCAAAGTACATAAATAGCATTACAACATTCAAACACTCATGGACCGGCTACGGCGCCAAAATAAAAGAACAACCCAACATGCGACACGTGGCGGTGGCGGTGCAGGTCGGACAATGTCCGGCCCGGCGATTTTGTCCGGCGGCGGCGGGTGGAGATGGATCTAGGGTTTTCGGGGGGAAGGAGAAGGAGATTTAAGGGGGGGGGGGTCTTTAAATAGGCATAGGAGGAGCTAGGAGAGTCCAAATGAGGTGCGGTTTTCGGCCACGCGATCATGATCGAACGCTCTAGATGATGGAGAAGGTTTTGGTGGGTTTTGGGACAACTTGGAGGGGTGTTGGGCCACACATGAGGCCTTTTCGGTCCCTCGGTTAACCGTTGGAGCATCAAACGAAGTCCAAATGGTACGAAACTTGACCGGCGGTCTACCAGTAGTAAACCAAGGCCGCTTGGCAAGTCTCGGTCCAATCCGGAAAAGTTTAATCCCCACACACGAAAGAAAGGTAGAAATGACCACCGGAGGAGAACGAAGCGACGGAATGCAAAACGGACAAAGGGGAAAATCCTCGGATGCATGAGATGAACACGTATGCAAATGCAATGCACATGATCACATGATATGAGATGCATGACAACGATAACAACACACGGAGACAAAAACCCGAACCCGAGAAAATAAAATAACTTAACACCGGAAACGGCAAGAGTTGGATTACATATTAGGAAAACCATATCCGGGGTGTTACAACACCGTTCCATTTTTGTTTCCGTTACCACATAAAAAATTCCACTTCCACTTTCGTTTTGCAAATTTCCATTTTTGTTTTCATATTTCCTCTTTGTTTCCATTATTCCTCCAGAAAAGCAAAAAGTGATGACCCACAAGTATAGGGGATCTATCTAGTCCTTTCGATAAGTAAGAGTGTCGAACCCAACGAGGAGCAGAAGGAAATGATAAGCGGTTTTTAGCAAGGTATTCTCTGCAAGCACTGAAATTATCGGTAACAGATAGTTTTGTGATAAGGTAATTGATAACGAGTAGCAAGTAATAAAAGTAAACAAGGTGCAACAAGATGTCCCAATACTTTTTGTAGCAAAGGACAAGCCTGGACAAACTCTTATATGAAGGAAAGCGCTCCTGAGGACACATGGGAAATATCGTCAAGCTAGTTTTCATCACGATCATATGATTCGCGTTCGGTACTTTGTTAATTTGATATGTGGGTGGAACGGTGCTTGGGTGCTGTCCTTACTTGGACAATCATCCCACTTATGATTAACCCCTATTGCAAGAATCCTCAACTACAACAGAAGTATTAAGGTAAACCTAACCATAGCATGAAACATATGGATCCAAATCAGCCCCTTACGAAGCAACGCATAAACTAGGGTTTAAGCTTCTGTCACTCTAGCAACCCATCATCTACTTATTACTTCCCAATGCCTCCCTCTAGGACCAAATAATGGTGAAGTGTCATGTAGTCGACGTTCACATGACACCACTAGAGGGATGACAACATACATCTTATCAAAATATCGAACGAATACCAAATTCACATGACTACTAATAGCAAGACTTCTACCATGTCCTTAGGAACAAACATAACTACTCACAAAGCATATTCATGTTCATAATCATAGGGGTATTAATATGCATAATGATCTGAACATATTATCTTCCACCAAGTAAACCAACTAGCATCAACCACAAGGAGTAATCAACACTACTAGCAACCCACAAGTACTAATCTGAGGTTTGGATACAAAGATTGGATACAAGAGATGAACTAGGGTTTGAGATGAGATGGTGCTGGTGAAGATGTTGATGGAGATTGACCCCCTCCCGATGAGAGGATCGTTGGTGATGACGACGATGATGATTTCCCCCTCCCGGAGGGAAGTTTCCCCGGCAGAACAGCTACGCCAGAGCCCTAGATTGGTTCCGCCAAGGGTCCGCCTCATGGCGGCGGAGTCTCGTCACGAAAGCTTGCTTATGATTTTTTCCTTGACGAAAGACTCCATATAGCAGAAGATGGGTATCGGAGGTCCACCAGGGGGCCCATGAGGCAGGGGGCGTGCCCAGGGGGTAGGGCGCGCCCCCACCCTCGTGGCTGGTGGGTGGCCCCCTCTGGTACTTCTTGCGCTCAGTATTTTTTATATATTCTGGAAATAACTTCCGTGAAGTTTCAGGACTTTTGGAGCTGTGCAGAATAGATCTCCAATATTTGCTCCTTTTCCAGCCCAGAATCCCAGCTGCCGGCATTCTCCCTCTTTATGTAAACCTTATAAAATAAGAGAGAATAGGCATAAGTATTGTGACATAATGTGTAATAACATCCCATAATGCAATAAAAATCAATATAAAAGCATGATGCAAAATGGACGTATCAACTCCCCCAAGCTTAGACCTCGCTTGTCCTCAAGCGAAAGCCGAAATTGAAAGATATGTCCACATGTTTAGAGATAGAGGTGTCGATAAAAATAAAATACGGACATGAGGGCATCATGATCATTCTTAGAACAACATATATATATTGTCATATGATCTCTTATTCTAAAGTAACAATTCAATCAAAATTTCAAATATGAATCATAAACTTCATTGAGAACCAACAAACTCTAGTCTCAGTCATTGAGGCAATTGCAATTTATCATAACATAGGGAAGAGTCAATATAAGAGCTTTTTAGCAAGTCCACATACTCAACCATCTTTTAGTCTTTCACAATTGCTAACACTCAGGCAATATTTATGGGTATGAAGTTTTAATCGGACAAGAGAAAGATAGGGGCTTATGGTTTTGCCTCCCAACGTTTTACCTCAAGGGTAATGTCAACAATAATAGTTCATGAAGACTCACATCCAATTATATATATATCAGGATCTTTCCAACACATTGTGCTTGCTAAAGGATAAGGAAAGGTGAAGATCACCATGACTCTTATATAAGGTAGAAGATAAAAGTAAAAGATAGGCCCTTCGCAGAGGGAAGTAGAGGTTGTCATGCGTTTTTATGGTTGGATGCGCAAAATCTTAATGCAAAAGAACGTCACTTTATATTGCCACTTGTGATATGGACCTTTTATATGCAGTCTGTCGCTTTTATTTCTTCCATATCACAAGATCGTATAAAGCTTATTTTCTCCGCACTAATAAGTTATACATATTTAGAGAGCAATTTTTATTGCTTGCACCGATGACAACTTACTTGAAGGATCTTACTCAATCCATAGGTAGATATGGTGGACTCTCATGGTAGAAACGGGTTTAGGGATATTTGGAAGCACAAGTAGTATCTCTACTTGGTGCAAAGAAATTGGCTAGCATCAGAGGGAAAGGCAAGCTCAACATGTTGGATGATCCATGACAATATAATTTATCTCAGATGTAAGAAAACATAACCCATTATGTTGTCTTCCTTGTCCAACGTCAACTCTTAGCATGTCATACTTTAATGAGTGCTCACAATCATAAAAGATGTCTAAGATAGTATATTTATATGTGAACCTCTCTTTCTTTATTACTTCTTATTAATTGCAACGATGACCAAAACTATATTTGTCAACTCTCAACAACTTTTATTCGTCATACTCTTTATATGTGAAGTCATTACTCTCCATAAGATCCATATGATCTCTTTGTTTCTTTTTATTCTTTCTCTTTTTATTTTATTCCCTCAAGATCATAGCAAAATAATCAAGCCCTTGAGTCAACACTAATCTTTATTATATATAGCTCATGGACTCGATTACAGAGAGGGATCATAAAGCAAAACTCACAACTAGATCATACTAAAACTTTATTTTACTAGATCAAGATATTATCAAAAGGATCGAACTAAGAAAACGGTAAAGGTAAAAGTGATGATGATATGATACCGGGGCACTCCCCCAAGCTTGGCAGTTGCCAAGGGGACTGCCCATGCCAGATACTCAGTTCTTCTTTGTTGGTGAAGAAGGTGGAGTTGTTGATGATGGATAGTCGCACATCGAGCATAGGAGGTCCTCCAACTTGTGGATAATGCCCTTGAGTGCGATGATATGCTCCTTCAACAAAATATTCTCACGTGTGAGATACTTGTTTTGTATACGAGCCAACTCAATCATCTTGAAAGCTTCGAACTCAGTTGGGGTAAGAAGATTGTGATCAAGTTGAAGGATGTCTTCTGTTGCCGGAACTTGGTCCTCCATGGCCTTCTTGATCCCTTCATCCTTGTTGATCTCCATAGGTTCTTCCCTTTTCAGTTCTATCTTCATTAGCCAAGCATCGTTGCCCTCATTGTTGGAGGAGGAGGGAGACGACATGATGCTTGGCCTTGACAACCCTGACAGAAAACAGCTCGAAACAAGAATAGGAGATTTTTGCATGCTACGGTGGTCAAAACCTTTGGGAGATTATATAATGAATTTTTACCGACCAAAAGAAGTATCGTGCAAGAAAACAGAGTTCGGAGAGCGCACGAGGTGCCCACGAGGCAGGGGGCGCGCCCAGGGGGTAGGGCATGCCTCCCACCCTCGTGGAAGCCTCGTGTCCTTTCCGGTCTGCTTCTTATTTTCCTATTTTTCTAAATATTCCAAAACGGAGAAATATTGCCATTAGAACTGTTTTGGAGTCGGTTTACTTACCGTACCACATATCTATTCCTTTTTGGAGTCTGAAACATTCTGGAAAGTGTCCCTTATGAATTCCTCTGGGGTTACGGTTTGAATAACATTGGTTTCAACATTTATGGGATTACCTGAGATATGATGTTTAATTCTTTGGCTGTTCACCATCTTCATATTTGTGCCCTCGAAGTTGTTGATTTTTATGGCACCGAAACGATAGACCTCCTCGATAACGTAAGGACCTTCCCATTTAGAGAGGAGTTTGCCTGCAAAAAAATCTTAAAATAGAGTTGTATAACAATACATAATCACCTACATTGAACTCACGCTTTTGTATCCTTTTATCATGCCATCTTTTAACCTTTTCTTTAAACAGTTTGGCATTTTCATAAGCCTGGGTTCTCCATTCATCAAGTGAGCTAATGTCAAATCACCTCTTCTCACCAACAAGTTTGAAGTCATAGTTGAGCTCTTTAATGGCCCAATATGCCTTATGTTCTAACTCAAGAGGTAAGTGACATGCTTTACCATAAACCATTTTATAAGGAGCCATACCCATAGGATTTTTATATGCAGTTCTATAGGACCATAATGCATCATCAAGTTTCTTGGACCAATTCTTTCTAGATCTATTAACAGTCTTTTGCAAAATTAATTTGAGCTCTCTGTTACTTAATTCTACTTGACCACTAGACTGTGGGTGATATGGAGATGCAATTCTATGATTAACATCATACTTAGCAAGCATTTTACGAAAAGCACCATGAATAAAGTGTGAACCACCATCAGTCATTAAGTATCTAGGGACTCCAAACCTCGGGAAAATAACTTCTTTAAGCATCTTAATAGAGGTGTTATGATCAACACTACTAGTTGGGAATAACTTCTACCCACTTAGTAACGTAATCAACAGCAACTAAAATATGTGTATACTCATTAGAGGAAGGAAGGGTCCCATATAATCAAAGCCCCAAACAAGTGAATAATTCATAGGCATTTCTTGACGTCTACTAATATTACCAATTCTTTGACATTCATCATAAGACAAGACAAACTTACGGGCATCCTTGAAGAGAGTAGGCCAATAAAAACCGGATTGCAATACCTTGTGTGTAGTTCTATCTCTAGCATGGTTTCCTCCATAAGTCTCGGAGTGACACTTGCGCAGGATCTGTTCCTGTTCATGCTCAGGTACACAACGTCTAATGATACCATCTACTCCTTCTTTATAAATATGTGGGTCATCCCAAAAGTAATGTCACAAATCATAGAAGAACGTTTTCTTTTGCTGGTATGTGAAACTAGGTGGTATAAATTTAGCAACAATATAATTAGCATAATCAGCATACCATGGAGCAGTTCGAGAAGCATTTATGACATTTAATTGTTCATCAGGAAAGCTATCATCAATAGGTAGTGGGTCATCAAGACCATTTCCTAACCTAGACAAGTTGTCTGCAACGGGGTTCTCAGCTCCCTTTCTATCGATAATATGCAAATCAAATTCTTGTAGCAAGAGAACCCATCTAATAAGTCTAGGTTTAGCATCTTTCTTTTCCATAAGGTATTTAATAGCAGCATGATCAATGTGAATAGTTACTTTAGAATCAATAATATAAGGTCTGAACTTATCACAAGCAAATACAACTGCTAAGAATTCCTTTTCAGTGGTAGCATAATTTCTCTGGCATTGTCTAGAGTTTTACTAGCATATTGAATAACATTTAATTTCTTATCAACTCTTTGCCCTAGGACAACACCTACAACATAATCACTAGCATCACACATAGTTTCGAAGGGTAAATTCCAATCAGGTGGCTGAACAATAGGTGCAGAAATCAATGCTTTCTTAAGTATTTCAAATGCTTCTACGCAATCATCATCAAAGACAAAAGGAATATATTTTTGTAATAGATTAGTCAGAGGCCGAGAAATTTTTGAGAAGTCCTTAATGAACCTCCTATAAAAACCGGCGTGACCGAGGAAGCTTCTTATACCTTTAATGTCCTTGGGACATGGCATATTTTCAATAGCATCAACTTTAGCTTTATCAACTTCAATGCCTCTTTCAGAAATTTTATGCCCCAAGACAATACCTTCATTAACCATAAAGTGGCACTTCTCCCAATTCAAGACAAGATTAGTTTCTTCACATCTCTGCCAAACTCGATCAAGGTTGCTTAAGCAATCATCAAAATAGGATCCATAAAGGGAGAAATCTTCCATGAAAACCTCACATATCTTTTCACAAAAGTCAGAGAATATAGCCATCGTGCATCTTTGAAAGGTAGCAGGTGCATTACATAAACCAAAAGGCATACGTCTATAAGAAAAAGTACTGAAAGGGCAAGTACAAGTGGTCTTTGATTGATCATCAGCTGACACAGGTATTTGAGAGAAGCCAGAGTAACCATCTAGAAAAAAAAGTATATGTTTGGATAATCTTTCTAGCATTTGATCAATAAAAGGTAAGGGGTAATAATCTTTTTTAGTAGACTTATTTAATTTGTGGAAATCAATTACCATCCTATAACCTATAATAATTCTTTGCGGGATCAATTCACATTTATCATTAGGAACAACAGTAATACCTCCCTTCTTAGGGACACAATGGACAGGAATTACCCACTGACTATCAGCAACGGGATAAATTATACCTGCCTCAAGGAGCTTTAATATTTCCTTTCCTTTCTTACCACTTCTTTCATCTTAGGATTCAGCCGTCGTTGGTGATCAATAACTGGTTTGGCATCTTCCTCCAAATTTATTTTGTGTTGACATAGAGTGGGACTAATGCCCTTAAGATCATCAAGAGTATATCCAATAGCAGCATGGTGCTTCTTTAGAGTTTTCAATAATTTCTCTTCCTCCTTCTCTGAAAGGTTAGCACTAATAATAACATGATATATTTTATTTTCATCAAGATAAGCATATTTAAGAGTATCAGGTAATGGTTTAAGTTCAAACACGGGATCACCCTTGGGTGGAGGAGGATCCCCTATATTTTCAACACGCAAGTTGTGTTTCAGAATAGGTCCTTGTTTAAAGAATACTTAATCTATTTCCCTTCTTTCATTCCTAAACATATCATTCTCATGGTCTAGCAAATATTGTTCTAAAGGATCATTAGGAGGCACAGCAATAGAAGCAAGACCAATAATTTCATCTTTACTAGGCAATTATTTATCATGGGGTTGTCTATGAAATTTAGCAAAATTAAACTCATGAGACATATCCCCTAGACCAACAGAAACAATATCCTTATTGCAGTCTATCTTAGCATTGAGAGTGTTCAAGAAGGGTCTACCAAATATAATGGGACAAAAGCTATCTTGTGGGGAACCAAGAACAAGAAAATCAGCAAGATATTTAACCTTCCCACACAAGACTTCAACATCTCTAACAATCCCAACTGGTGAAATAGTATCTCTATTGGCAAGCTTAATGGTAACATCAATATCTTCTATCTCAGCTGGTGCAATATCATGCATAATTTCATTGTTTAAGGAAATAGGTATTACACTAGCACTAGCACCCATATCACATAAGCCATGATAACAATGATCTCCTATTTTAACAGAAATAACAGGCATGCCTACAACAGGTCTATTTTATTTTAGTATCAGGTCTAGCAAATCTAGCAGATTCATCACAAAAGTAAATAACATGCCCATGAATATTATCAGCCAAGAGATCTTTAACCATAGCAATTTTAGGTTCAACTTTAATTTGCTCAGGGGGTTTAGGTGTCTTAATATTACTTTTGTTGACCATAGTTGAAGCTTTAGTGTGATCCTTTATTCTAACAGGGAAAGGTGGTTTCTCAACATAAGCAGTAGGAACAATAGGATCATTATAAGTGATAGTATTTTCTTCAACTTTAATAGGTGCAACTACTTTTGTTTAAATGGGAGGATTATATTTAAACCACTTCTCCTTGGGGAGATCAACATGAGTAGCAAAAGATTCACAGAAAGAAGCTACTATCTCAGAGCCAAGTCCATATTTAGTGCTAAATTTATAGAAAACATCGGTATCCATAAAAGATTTAACACAATCAAACTTAGGTGTTATACCTGACTCCTTAACTTCGTCGAGATCCCAATCTTCAGAGTTGCGTTTAATTCTCTCCAATAAATTCCATTTGAATTCAGTAGTCTTCATCATAAAGGAAGCAGTACAAGAAGTATCGAGCATGGAGCGATTGTTGTCAGAAAGCCGAGCATAAAAGTTTTGAATAATCATTTCTCTTAAGAGCTCATGATTGGGGCATGAATATAACATTGACTTGAGCCTCCCCCAAGCTTGAGCGATGCTTTCTCCTTCGCGAGGCCAAAAATTATATATATAATTACGATCACGATGAACGAGATGCATAGGATAAAACCTCTGATGGGATTCCAATTTCAACCGTTTGTAGTCCCATGATCCCATATCATCACATAGCCTATACCATGTCAATGCATCTCCCTTCAAAGATAAAGGGAAGACCTTCTTCTTGATAACATCATCGGGCATACCTGCAAGCTTAAATAATCCACAAACTTCATCCACATAGATTAAGTGTAAGTCGGGATGCAATGTTCCATCTCCTGCAAAAGGATTAGCTAGCAGTTCTCTATCATACCCGAAGGAATTTCAAAGTAAACATTTTCAGTAGGTTCAGTAGGTTTAGGAGTAACTAATTGTGGTTCCGGACGAGGTGAATATACCCCGAACAAACCCCTCAAAGGATTATGTTCCATAGTAAAAAGTGACAGTAAATTTTAGCACACTATATAAAATTTTCTTTACCAAATTCCACCTACCAAAGGCGCTTCACTACCTGGCAACGGCGCCAGAAAAGAGTCTTGATGACCCACAAGTATAGGGGATCTATCGTAGTCCTTTCGATAAGTAAGAGTGTCGAACCCAACGAGGAGCGGAAGGAAATGATAAGCGGTTTTCAGCAAGGTATTCTCTACAAGCACTGAAATTATCGGTAACAGATAGTTTTGCGATAAGGTAATTGATAAGGAGTAGCAAGTAATAAAAGTAAATAAGGTGCAACAAGATGGCCCTGCTACCTCTTGAGCAATGCGTTGGTTTTCCCTTGAAGAGGAAAGGGTGATGCAGCAAAGTAGTGTAAGTATTTCCCTCAGTTTTTCAGAACCAATGTATCAATCCAGTAGGAGGCCATGCACGAGTCCCTCGCACCTACACAAACAAATAAAATCCTCGCAACCAACGCAATAAAGGGGTTGTCAATCCCTTCACGGTCACTTACGAAAGTGAGATCTGATAGATATGATAAGATAATATTTTGGTATTTTTATGATAAAGATGCAAAGTAAATAAAGCAAAATAAAAACGGCGCAAGAAATAGCTTGTTAAAGGGAGATTAATATGATGGAAAATAGACCTGGGGGCCATAGGTTTCACTAGTGGCTTCTCTCGAGAGCATAAGTATCACGGTGGGTAAACAAATTACTGTTGAGCAATTGACAGAATTGAGCATAGTTATGAGAATATCTAGGTATGATCATGTATATAGGCATCACGTCCGAGACAAGTAGACCAACTCCTGCCTGCATCTACTACTATTACTCCACACATCGACCGCTATCTAGCATGCATCTAGAGTATTCAAAGGAACAAAGTAACACTTTAAGCAAGATGACATTATGTAGAGGGATAAACTCATGCAATATGATATAAACCCCATCTTGTTATCCTCGATGACAACAATAGAATATGTGCCTTACTGCCCCTACTGTCACTGGGAAAGGACACCGCAAGATTGAACCAAAAGCTAAGAAAGATCAATCTAGTAGGCCAAACCAAACTGATAATTCGAAGAGACTTGCAAATATAACAATTCATACATAAAAGAATTCAGAGAAGATTCAAATATTGCTCATAGGTAAACTTGATCATAAACCCACAATTCATCGGTCTCAACAAACACACCGCAAAAGAAGATTACATTGAATAGATCTCCACAAGAGAGGGGGAGAACCTTGTATTGAGATCCAAAAAGAGACAAGAAGCCATCTAGCTAATAACTATGGACCGGAAGGTCTGAAGTAAACTACTCACACATCATCAGAGAGGCTATGGTGTTGATGTAGAAGCCCTCCGTGATCGATGCCCCCTCCGGCGGAGCTCCGGAAAAGGCCCCAAGATGGGATCTCACGGGTACAGAAGGTTGCGGTGGTGGAATTAGGTTTTTGGCTCCGTATCTGGTAGTTTGGGGGCACGTAGGTATATATAGGAGGAAGAAGTACGTCGGTGGAGCAACGTGGGCCCCATGAGGGTGGAGGGAGCGCCTGGGGGGGTAGGCGCGCTCCCTACCTCGTGCCTTCCTGTTTGCTTTCTTGACGTAGGGTCCAAGTCCTCTGGATCGCGTTCGTTCCAAAAATCACGTTCCTGAAGGTTTCATTCCGTTTGGACTCCGTTTGATATTCTTTTTCTGCGAAACTCTGAAATAGGCAAAAAACAACAATTCTGGGTTGGTCCTCCGGTTAATAGGTTAGTCCTAAAAATAATATAAAAGTGTATAATAAAGCCCAGTAATGTCCAAAACAGAATATAATATAGCATGGAACAATAAAAAATTATAGATACGTTGGAGACGTATCAGGCCCAATCCTTTTTGTAGCAAAGGACAAGCCTGGACAAACTCTTATATGACGGAAAGCGCTCCCGAGGACACGTGGGAATTATCATCAAGCTAGTTTTCATCACGATCGTATGATTCGCGTTCGGTACTTTGATAATTTGATATGTGGGTGGACCGGTGCTTGGCTACTGTCCTTACTTGGACAAGCATCCCACTTATGATTAACCCCTATTGCAAGCATCCGCAACTACAATAGAAGTACTAAGGTAAACCTAACCATAGCATGAAACATATGGATCCAAATGAGCCCCTTACGAAGCAACGCATAAACTAGGGTTTAAGCTTCTGTCACTCTAGCAACCCATCATCTACTAATTACTTCCCAATGCCTCCCTCTGGGCCCAAACAATGGTGAAGTGTCATGTAGTCGACGTTCACATGACACCACTAGAGGGATGACAACATACATCATATCAAAATATCGAACGAATACCAAATTCACATGACTACTAATAGCAAGACTTCTCCCATGTCCTCAGGAACAAACGTAACTACTCAGAAAGCATATTCATGTTCATAATCAGAGGGGTATTAATATGCATAATGGATCTGAACATATGATCTTCCACCAAGTAAACCAACTAGCATCAACTACAAGGAGTAATCAACACTACTAGCAACCCACAGGTACTAATTTGAGGTTTGGATACAAAGATTGGATACAAGAGATGAACTAGGGTTTGAGATGATATGGTGCTGGTGAAGATGTTGATGGAGATTGACCACCTCCCGATGAGAGGATCGTTGGTGATGATGACGGTGATGATTTCTCCTTCCCGGAGGGAAGCTTCCTCGACAGAATAGCTCTGCCAGAGCCCTAGATTGGTTCCGCTAAGGTTCCGCCTCGTGGCGGCGGAGTCTCGTCCCGTGTAACACCCACGATGCGGCTATATCTCCCACGTGTCGGAGCATGACTTAGAGGCATAATCGCATTGTAGGCATGTCGCAAGAGGGGTAATCTTTACACAACCCATGTACTGAATAAGAAAGAGATACAGAGTTGGCTTACAATCGCCACTTCACACAATACATGAAAAGCATTACAACATCCAGAATACAATCAAAGTCCGACTACGGAACCAAAATAAAAGAAGACTACCCCTAATGCAAAAGATCCCCGATCGCCCCGACTGGGCTCCACTATTGATCAACTGAAACGAAACAACACAAAGAACGAGATCTTCATCGAGCTCCTCCTTGAGCTCGGTTGCGTCACCTGCACGGTTTCATCAGCACTTGCAAACTGGTTTTGAAAGTAATCTGTTAGTCACAGGGACTCAGCAATCTCACACCCTCGTGATCAAGACTATTTAAGCTTATGGGTAGGAAAAGGTATGTGAGGTGGAGCTGCAGCAAGAACTAGCATATATGGTGGCCAACTTATGCAAATGAGAGCGAGAAGAGAAGCAAAGCACGGCCGTGAACTAGAAGTGATCAAGAAGTGATCCTGAAACTACTTACGTTCAAGCATAACTCCAGCACTGTGTTCACTTCCCGGACTCCGCCGAGAAGAGACCATCACGGCTACACATGCGGTTGATGCATTTTAATTAAGTTAAGTGTCAAGTTTTCTACAACCGGACATTAACAAATTCCCATCTGCCCATAACCGCGGGCATGGCTTTCGAAAGTTCAAAACCCTGCAGGGGTGTCCTAACTTAGCCCATCACAAGCTCTCACGGTCAACGAAGGATATTCCTTCTCCTAGGACGGCCCGATAAGACTTGGAATCCCGGTTACAAGACATCTCGACAATGGTAAAACAAGACCAGCAAAGCCACCCGAATGTGCCAACAAATCCCGATAGGAGCTGCACATATCTCGTTCTCAGGGCAGACCGGATTGTCCAAGGTTCCGGTAGGCCAGCCCAGAGTTGCCCCTGGTGGCCACCGGCAGCTGACAGGTTGGACCAACACTCAGAGGAGCACTGGCCCGGGGGTTTAAATAGAGATGACCCTTGAGTCTGCAGAACCCAAGGGAAAAAGGCTAGGTGGCAAATGGTAAAACCAATGTTGGGCCTTGCTGGAGGAGTTTTATTCAAGGCGAACTGTCAAGGGGTTCCCATTATAACCCAACCATGTAAGGAACGCAAAATCAAGGAACATAACACCGGTATGACGGAAACTAGGGCGGCAAGAGTGGAACAAAACACCAGGCATAAGGCCGAGCCTTCCACCCTTTACCAAGTATATAAGATGCATTAATTAAATAAGAGATATTGTGATATCCCAACAATAAACATGTTCCAACAAGGAACAACTCCAATCTTCACCTCCAACTAGCAACACTATAAGAGGGGCTAAGCAAAGCGGTAACATAGCCAAACAACGGTTTGCTAGGACAAGGTGGGTTAGAGGTTTGACATGGCAATGTGGGAGGCATGATATAGCAAGTGGTAGGTATCGCGACATAGGCATAGCAGTAGAGCGAGAAACTAGCAAGAAAAGATAGAAGTGATTTCGAGGGTATGGTCATCTTGCCTGAGATCCCGCAAGGAAGAAGAACGGGTCCATGAAGAAGACAAACAGAGTAGTCGAACGGATCCTCACAACTCCGGAACGAAACCGAAGCTAACGCGAGAAGCAACCCGGAAAGAAGCAAACAACATAGTAAACAACCATCACATAAACATGGCATGATGCGCAAACAAGTATGATGCATGTCCGGTTTAAATATGCATGGCATGGCAAAGGGCACAAACAAAACTAAAAGTTAAGTGGAGTTATGCAGGGACGGCTGGCTCCATGGAAGTGCTTGAGAAGAAGCAGAGGAGGCCGTGGACTCTGGCTGCTGGTCGAGTTCGAGTTTTCTCGATCTGGAAGCTGGCCGGGACGGGTGCTGCTCGGGGAAGGGGAAGCTCGGGCAGTGGTTGGCTGCGGTTTGGATCTAGGAAGATCGGGCGAGGGGATTTGGCCAGGTGGGATATGGATCGCTCCCGAGGAAGGAGGAGACTTGTTCGAGCGCTTCGTTTGGGCTGGTGGGGAGACCGAGGAGAAGGTGGAGGCTCTGGTTGGTTCGCTGGTGATCCCGAGGAGAACCAGAGAGAGTGGTGGTGGAGGGATTCAGAGGATGGGACAGTATAGGCTAGGGTTTGATCTGATATTTATATCAGATGAGTTTAGGTTAGGGGCTAACTCGTCCCTCCGATCAAAATCGGACGGTTGGGAAAAATAGGCTAGGGAACCCAAATAAGAAAATGGTGATGTTTTGTAGATGTTTGGGGATGATCCGGATTCAACGGTGACGACTGTCCGGGTCGGGTCCGGGAAAGTTTTGGACGCGCACATGAGGGGTCGGTGCACTATGCAAAGAGGGGTTTTTGGACCGTGCGATCGCATCGGACGGCTCCGGACGCGAAGAGGGGTAGGTGGATGGACTAGGTGGACTGTGGCGAGGCTGAGAGGAGAGAAGAGAGAGAGAGGGCCCGACAGCAGTTTCCGGAGACCGAAAACGTCCGACGATAGACCGGCTATACTGCCGCTATAGTTTAACGGTTGGGATATCAAACGAACTCCGAATGCGATGAAACTTGGCAGGCGACCTACTAACACTATAACAACACGGCATGCCAACTTTTAACCCAATCCGAGAACATTTTCTGGCCACTTATAAAATACTATTTCGGACATGCCGCGGGCGCGTGCAAGAGTGTCTGGGCTCAGAACGGACAAGAGACGGGACAAGGAGACCGGGACGGATGCAAGTTTTCAAAAACATGCAGATGCAATGCGGGTGATGACATGACAAGATGCAACACGGAAGCGAATGACATGGCAATGACGGCGAATAACTGGAAGACACCTGGCGCATCGGTCTCGGGGCGTCACATCCTGAAAGCTTGCTTATGATTTTTTCCTCGACGAAATACTCCATATAGCAGAAGATGGGCATTAGAGGGCCACCAGGGGGCCCACGAGGCAGGGGGCGCGCCCCCACCCTCGTGGCTGGTGGGTGGCCCCCCTCTGGTACTTCTTGCACTCAATATTTTTTATATATTATGGAAATAACTCACGTGAAGTTTCAGGACTTTTGGAGCTGTGCAGAATAGGTCTCCAATATTTGCTCCTTTTCCAGCCCAGAATCGCAGCTGCCAGCATTCTCCCTCTTTATGTAAACCTTGTAAAATAAGAGAGAATAGGCATAAGTATTGTGACATAACGTGTAATAATAGCCCATAATGCAATAAATATTGATATAAAACCATGATGCAAAATGGATGTATCAAAAAGTTACCACTCCATTTTCATCCCTACTCGAAGGGCACGTTGCACCTCAAGTGCTTGAGCTTCACGTAGTTGTTGTTCTTGGCGTTGTGCCTCGGCATCTTGTGCATCTTGGTGTAGACGCCCTTGCTCTTCCTCTTCGTGTTGGCGTTGTCGTTGCCATTATCGTGCTTGCACAAAGGTAGCTTGGTCTTGACGGTGTCGGTGCTCTTGAGAGTCGGTGTCGCTTAGAGGATTGAGGCTTGCTTGACGATCGTTGCACGCGGTACGTCGAAGAGTGTTCGATGTTAGTGTACGTGAGCCAGAGAGGGTGAAGTCGGAGTGTCGACTTGAGCGGCTCTATCTTGATGGGGACGAAGTGCAAGAAGAGCGGTTGAGCAACAAAGCACGAATCTCGTCCATTCTTGCGTTGTTCTCTTGCTTGTGATCGTCGAGCTTGTGGTCGAAGTAGTCTCTTGTATGTTGCTAGGAGAGTCGCAAGTCGGTGGCGAGGTTGTCAATGCGTTCACTCATTGCTTGTTGCTCTTGATGCAAAGCACGTTGTGCACCAAAGAGGTGGCTCTTGGTGACGTAGGAGTTCATGTTGTCGTCTTGCCGATGAAGAGTGGGTTGGTAGAAGTACTTGGCCTATCCATCATTCCAAGAGAAATATGTGAGTGGGAGAAAGAGAAGAACGTATACCAAATGTACCTTGACTGAAGTTGAAGGTGGATCAATGATCACTCGAATGTGGGACAAGGAAATAGCACAATTGGTACCAATTCTTGTTAGTTTCTCACACCTACAGAAGTAAAAGCTTATGGTGGAGCTTGGTTAGGATGGTGGCACAAAAATTGATGCAATTGTTAGTAAGCTTCAATAATGTTGGAAAAGATTCGCAAGTTTGCAATGCAACAAGTAGACCAAGCAATATAAGGTACACGGAAACACACACACAAAGCGATAAGTGGGGTCGTGCAACCAAGGATGAGCCAAAATGTGGAATCCATGAAAATTCTCTTGTTGCACAATACTAGAGAGACGCTAGCACGATTGCACCATAGGCGGATACAAAGACTTGTGCACAACCTACTAAGAAAAAATGCAATGACTTCTATCCCAAGTATGATATATGTATGGTGTTTTTATGATATGATCCAAGATGATCTAGTATGACAATCTTAATGTTGTATGATGCTATGGTTCTTTCTTAAAAGCTCTTTGCTTATCTTTCCCTTTTGCTTAAAAGCTTGTTTGGCTCTTTGTTGTTTGAGCTATTTTCTCATGCAATGCTTCACGAACCAAGATAGCAATTGTGTATGTGATGACAACCTTGTGACACAAGAGATGATACCAAGATATTCACCAATGATGTATGTATGCTATGGGAAGTATGATCACTAATGTGCACAAGTCACGTTGCCGGCAATACTCAAAGGCTAGCCTCGATGGGTAAGCGACGCAAAGGAGTAAGGCTATGATGGCTACCAATGTAATGGCAAGAATGATGTATCCAATACCAAGATGATGTTACCGTTCTCGCTTACGGTATGGTGTCAAAATGGTGTAGCGGTTGTTGTCGATGACGCGTACGTGGTGAAGATGAGCGGCGGTGATGTTGATGTCGAACCGTACCTAAATAGCCAAAACACAATAGGACACGGAACCACAACTCAAATTCTCAAAGCACAAAGTTGCAAAACAAGTCGGAGTGTGAAATGGATAAGCAATGGTGGTGCTATGCGGAAGTGGTGATGGTGTAGAGGTGGTGGGAGTGCATATGCGGAGGTGTGGCGGTGGTGGAGACCAAACTGAAAAAATTCAGTTTCCACAGGGAACATCGGACGTCCGGTGGAGGAGTGGTCATCCGGTCGTCAGATGTCCGGTAGCTTGCGGACGTCCGATGCCTGGGCAACTTCGGGCATGGTATGAACAACAAGGGTTCGTGAATGGGGAGGTCCAAATTCATCGAATTTGGGCGATTTCATGGATGAAAAAGGTGGGAACGAAGGGGAAAAGCTAGATCCACACAAGGCAAAGCAAATCCATGGATCAAATCCAACAAAATTTCATCACAGCAACAAATCAAAAAAAAATTGGGGCTATTTTTGTGGGGAATTTTTGAATTAGGGACAAAATCAACAAAACACAAGGCTAGAAACACAACGGGGAGGCTCTGAAATCGTGATCAACGTGGCTCGGATACCAAGATGATGTAAGGTAGGAACCCTAGAAGATGATCTTTCATGAAAGGAGCGGATCCCGCGATGAACACAAAGAACACGTGGGGAAACACAAAGGGAAACACGAGAGAATCACTAAACCAACAATAAATTGTCACACATATGCTAGGTCCTCAAGTACACAAGAGATCACACGGTCCACGGTCAACTAAGGACGATACAAGTAGCACGATATTCTCCGTGAGGAGGTCTTGAGGTTCTTCCCCTGAAGGGGTCTTGAATCCGGTTGGCGGATCTTCTCTGAGGAGGCGCTATCTCCGAGGAGAAGGTAACCAAGTGGATGAGCAAACCTCTCACACAAAAAAATGAGCTAATCCTTTGCTAACCCTAGCTAGGAGGAATAGGAGGTTTATTTATAGTCTTAGTGCAACTAGGGACGAAGTGAGGGGGTACATGGGCCTCGGGCCCGAATCCTGTGCACAGACAGGTACCGGACGTCCGCTGGGGGCCGGTCCGGTGGCTCGTGGGCGGCCGAACGTCTGGTAGTCGCCGGTCTCCCGCTCATTCTGGCTCAGATACTGGAGTAGCGGATTTCTGGAAGTGGCCGGTCGTCCGGTCGCCAGACGTCCGGTGGCGTCGGACTTCCGCTCGTTTGGCTCGGGTGCGTGGCCGCCGATCGTCCCATCTAGGCCGGACGTCCGCTTGCCATAGCTCGGTTGGGGCTTCAGGCGCCGGACATCCGGTCCCGAGTGGTCGTCCAGTGGCTGGGGCTTCAGGCGTTGGACGTCCGGTCCCGAGTGGTCATTCGGTGGCTGGCGCTTGTTCCGCAGCTCTTCTTCTTGTACTTCACGGTCGGTATTCTTGCCGTCTTGTCCATTGGGTGTAGCCGCTCCATGGCCCTCCTCCAAGTACCTGATCACACATGGTAGTAGCCATGTTTCATGTATAGGAAATGGTAGTTTGGAGAGGAGCGAGTTCACCTTATCTTCAATAGCCTTTGCTCGTGCCCTTGTCATTGGTCCAAGTGGTGTCATGGGAGACATAGGTAGGTCCATGGTGATGATCTTGGGATGCTCCGCATCAAAGTCGGGGTGTCGTGTGGTGGGGGAACCGGAAGTTACCAAAGCAACCCCAACCTATTATGTAAATGAGGGTCGTATTGTAACTATTGTTCTCCGTGCACCAAGGACAAAAGGGGAATTTCGCATGCTAAAGACTAGGTGGCGGAAATTTAACAAGGAGGCAGGAAATTTTGCCGCCCGCGGGATCATTCGTAGCCAGTTTCAACTAATTTTGGACAGTGCCAGCGGGAAGGTCATGCGAGACTGTGTACACGGGGCACAGGTCAGCAGTTAATAACAGGTGTGAAGTCCACCCTAGAAAAAAGACAATAACTCAGGATGATGCACCGATAACTTGGACGTTCACACGGGTGCACCCAATCGTACGGTTGTAGAGGCCCATTCACAAAAACACGGATCGAACGCTCAGCCTATGTATTTCTCGTGTAAATATATAATTTAGTGCCATTGGTTATTTATTTTAAACACAATGCATTGACGTTTTAATTTTAATTATACTTGAGAGTAACGAATGGATAATATAGATGCACAAAAGAAATGGACATTGTAGTCCATTACTTAAAAGTGTTACCTCATATGATTACATGGCCTCCATTTCATAAATTGCATACCCGTTGAATTCATATATGAATATTACATGTATTACTTCATAACAGAACCTTAAATCATCCAAGACTAATGAATTTGAATGCAAAACTAACAATGGTGCATGTACATGATAACTATAGTGGTTGTTTGAAGAAACATCACTATAACTTTGGCATGCACAATTAAAAAGGACTATTTGGAAAAAATGTGATATGTGAGTGTCCAATCTTTATAGCGTTGAATCGATATTGTATATTTGGCCACGATACGAAGTAGATATTGATTATGTTCAAGGGATGCACGTCCATGATTGCTAGATAGTGATACATGAATGAATTGTGCAATCTCTCTCACACACATACATATCTCATTTCTCCATGGGCATCGGAATCACACACGCACACTTCGTGTATTTATCTCCTAATGTCAAGGTTAGAATATGTCTTTCTACCCCGTCCTACAAGTCTCTCGCACACAAACACATACTCTCTCTCTATCGAACACGCCCACCCCTTTAATTCCGCCCACCCACTGCCACCAATGTCTCGAAGTATAACTATGTCTCGCACACATATGCGTAAGGTTAACTGAAGTCCTGGAACCATATGAATACATACAATGGGATTCTAGCAAAGCACCTTTTGTTTTGAGATTTCGCTCTCTCTCACACACACACACATTGTTTCTCTCTTCATATTTTCCGGCACTTGCATGCACACCACTTGTTTATCTCTGTGATGCTTTAAGTATGCCTCGGATACATGCTATCTACCTATCCCTTAATATAGATATGTATCACACAAATTCCTTCTCCCTACATCTCAGTGTCACTGCCCCCCCCCCACACACACTTCCCGACATCGAAGGAGTAGGGTGACACCTCGATCTTGATACTAATCTATCAACTAGCTTCTCTCTCAAACACACACACACACACACACACTTCCCGGCACTGAAGGAGTAGGGTGACACCTCGATCTTGATACTAATATATCTACTGGCTTCTCTCTCAAACACACACACTCGCTAGTTGTGCCTCTGTGCCTACCGCTCGCACACTCTCAATACATCTTTCTCTCCCTCCCCCCTCCCCCAACAATGACAGCAGAATGGCGACACCTCGATCTTGATCTTAATCTATCAATTGGCTTCTCTCTCAAACACACACACACACACACTAACTAGTTGTGCCCCTGTGCCTCTCTCACACACACTCGATACTTCTTTCTCTCCGTAGCTCGATATGTAGATTTCTCGCGCGCGCACAGCAGGAGTGACGATGACGTTGAACCCGGTCTGCCTTGTTTTTACCAGCCTCATGTGATAGTTTTCACCCTGTTTTCTGTTAATTAACAAGGCAATCTTTTCTTTGTTACTACTAGTGAATTTGAGATCATTCGGGGCAGACAGAAAATATACCACTTCAACCCAATTATCGTAGTAACTATTTAAAAAGAAACAAGCAAGATGCCCGTGTGTTGCACGGAACATCAAGATGCATTTGTATGAGTAGTTTATCTTTTGGGAGAAAACGATGAACGAGGGAAGGCCTTATTTGCAAATGTGGACAGGGGTGTGGGTATATTTTTGCAAAATTTCCATAGTTTCCTTCCTGTCCGCCAGATATAAACTGGCGGCCTATATTGCAGGATGGCAGGCACACCATCATCACCAACTCTGTTTTTTATAAGAGTAGAGAAAGACGAGTGATATATCTCTTGCATCTTCCACAATGAACATCTATTGGACTGGTTAGCGCCGGATGCTGGCAACACGCTGACCTGAGTTCGAATTTTTTCTTAAACTTTAGATTTTTAGATTTTTTTTCAATATATACTTCTTTCGCTACTATACTGACAGTGGAACCCACAGTGTACTTAGAATACAAGATTAAGGATGGATTTGTTTATATTTAACTTTCTGTATGAATCTGTAGACACCCTGAAAGTCATGTACACTGTACATGCAATTAACTTTTTATAGAGGGAGAATCATACATGCAATTAACTCAAATGGATTGTGTTCGATTCAGGGCCCCGCAGACCCAAGAAAGGTTCGAACTCTGGGGCCTGTGCGAAGAACTCAACCTAAACAACCTACCAGCTCGTCGCCCCAAGCCTTTCCCGATTCGCATGAGCAAGGGAGAAGATGACACATTAGTTTACCCAGGTTCGGGCCACCTTGCGGTGTAAGACCCTACTCCTGCTTTGTGGTGGATTGGCCTCACGAGGGACTACGGATGAACTAGTACAAGGGATGAACAACCTCGCGAGGCTCAGGGGTGAGGAATGAGTCGACCCTTCTACGATGGTGGCTAACCTATATTTATAGTGGCCTCAGTCCTCTTCCACAAAAACATAGACGGCAAGGGATACCACAGTGGCCAATTTGAAAGGGGACAAGTAGTACATCTTATCCTGATGAAAGGTGGTCTTCACGTGCAAAGCTTCTAGTCGTGACGTAGCGATGGGCTCGGCGATGACATCCGTCCTGCCGTGCGGGCGGTCTTGGTCTCATTGCACCGGAATGGAAACCTTTGCCAGATTCCTCGGGAACCCACACCTGTCCTTGCCTCCTTAGCACCAAAGTGGAAGCTGCCTCTTCTGCGCCCACTGGCGCCCGTCTGCCTTGGTCGTCATGGCTTGTGTCATCGTGGCCTCATGAGGCCTTACCTGCATAGAAATCTCTGCTCCTCGGGAGGCCGCTCCTTCGGGAGATCTTGGTGTCGTCCGCCTCGCGAGGCTTGGCCCCTTGCGAGGGTCTTGTCTTGGCCCCTTGCAAGGGTCTTTTCTTGGCTGTCTTGCAGATGGGTCGGACCAGGTCCTCGAGCGAGCCACGCCATGGGCCGCAGGCAGGCAAGTTTGGGTACCCTAGTTCCTAGAATGCCAACAGTAGCCCCCGGGCCCAAGGCGCACTCGGACATGGCTTCGAGGAAAAGCCAAAGGGCAAGGGAGAAGCGCCATGGGCCCCAATTGCCTGCGGGCCATGCTAACGCGTGGCGCTCGGCAGGATGCGGACACCTCCGCTCCCCCACGCCGCCTCAGCAACTGTCCAAACTGTCAAAAGACTAGCTTGCCCCGCGAGGCCATAATTACTCCTACTTGCCTCGCCTTAGACCCCCTTTCCTCTGCCAAGGACCTGTCTGGATCCAATCGAGCTCGGCTTCCCCTTTCCTTCTCCAACTCTGGTGCCGGCGACTTTTGCTGATGGCTCCCAAGAAGTCGCAGCCCGTGGTGCACGCTGCAAGCTCTTCCTCCTCTCCTACGCATGCACTCAATGTCTCCTCCATCACCGAGGAGGGGAACCTCGCCCTTGTGCTCCTGTACACGGCGGGCGACGAGAATGAGTGGAAGCGGACCATAATCTGGGCCTACTCCACCGAGCAGCGGACTCTGGCGCGGACATTTTACCCCTTCGTCCTCCGCAACATCTTTGCGGGGCTCGTGCCCCCTCTTTCTGAGTTCTTCAACGCCATCCTCAACCACTACCAGGTCCAGGCCTTGCATTTTCAGCCCCTCTCCATCCTCCTCCTGTCCATCTTTTCCTTTTACTGCGAGGCCTTCATGGGCGTGAGGCCCTCTGTGCCCCTCCTCCGGCACTTCTTCTCTTTGTGGCTGAACAATCCGACCCAGCGCTCCGACTGCGTGTCCTCATCGTGGTTCACAAGAACAATGTGCTCATGAGGGTCGGATACCCGAGGATGGCATTGTACGGGAGGCGTATGTGGGCGACGTCAAAGTCGATGTGCTCGGTGTGGTAGTTTTCACGCTTGACGAAGGTGACTGGGAGGCGCACCTGCCCGAGGGGAACGATGGATCCATCGGTCACTCCTGAGAAAGGCTTGGTGGGGAGGAGCTGGTCATAGGGCACCTGGAGCATCTCAAACGTCTCAACGAAGAGAACATTGAGCCCCGTGCCATAGTCAATGAGGGTTTTGGCGATGAGGACATTACTGATGGTTGGCGTGCAGAGCATCGGGAGTACGCCAGCGGCGGTTGAGCACTTGAACTGGTCCATGGAGTCAAAGGTGATGGCATGCTTGGACCACCTGAGGGGACGCGATGCCTGAAGCTTGAGGAGGGCCGCGTTGAACGCACGAGCGAACTGCTTGAAGATGCGCTGGGAGGCGGGAGCCTGAGCACCACCCAGGATGCAGGCGATTGCGTGAGGCTCTTGGAAGCCCACAGACCCATCGTCTTGCTGGTTGTCGTCATTTCTCCTTGGCGGCGACGATAGCGGAGGGAGGCCGGTGTTTCCTTGATGACGGTCGTCATGAGGCTGGTCCCGCCATGGGCCGTCACGAGGCTGGCCTTGACAGCGGTTCTCGCGGGTCTGGTCATGCCAGTCCTGACGAGAGTCGCGGTTGTCCCAATGGTCCCCACCGTGGCCGTAGCCACGGTCGCTGCATTCGGGGCGGTGGTCAAGGCGCTCATCTTGGATTGCCCTGAGCTCCTGGCAGTCGTTGGTGTTGTGGCCGTGGACGTTGTGGAACACGCAGAATGGGCGGTTGCCCCTAGGAGGCTCATTGTGGTCATGACCATGCTTCATCTCGGGCTCCGCAGCCAGCACGGCGGGGCCCTTACGCTTTGCCTCTTTGTCCTTAGCCTTCATGTCTTCAGGATCTAGCTCTGGGAGGTCAAGGAGGGAGAGCCACCCTTTTTCGGCCCTTGCGCACTTGGTCGCCAGGTTGAACATCTCCAGAGCAGAACATAGGTCCTCGTGGATGGCGAGCTCCTCCTTCATCTTGACAGCCCATACGCCATTAGTGAATGCCAAGATGATGGCCTCATCTGACGCCTTCAGGATCTTGAGGTGAACGCTCGTAAAGCACTGGATGTATTTGTGCAAAGTTTCCCATGGCTGCCACTTCACGCGCCGCAGGTCGGTCACTACAGGAGCGTGGTTGCAAGTTCCCTGGAAGATGGCGATGAAGCGCTTGTGAAGCTCATTCCAGGAGGAGATCGACCTCTCCGGGAGGTTCAGGAACCAGGAGCGCGCGCCGTCCTTGAGGGCCATGGGGAACCAATTGGCCATAACTTTCTCATCACTGCTCGCCACTTCGATGCTCAGCACGTAAAGTTGGACGAACTCTGTGGGGTCGGGGGTGCCATCATAGCATTCAGGCAGATATGGCCTGAACTTGTCGGGCCACATGACATGGCGCAGCTCCGGGGTGAAGGCACAGCAGGCCGTCGCGCTCACAAGCACGGCGCGCACTGGGGGAGCTCGGTCCTGACACCCACAAGCCACAGGCTCCGGCGGTGCAAGGTCTTGGTGCTGGCGCGGAGGCGATGGGAGCGCGCGCATCGGCCTGCGACCGCTACACCACCTGGCTGCTTGCTTCATCTCCTGCCGGCACCACACGCCATGGGTCGCGTGGGGGCACGTCACGCCTGGGCTCCGGGTCAGTGTTGTGCCGAGGAGGAGGAGGCGCGCCGTGAGCCATGTCGCCCGCCTGGGACGGTAGGGAAGGCAGCGAGCAGGGCGGCGTAGGAGCCTCGCTGGTGGCGTTGACGTGCTCAGTGATGCGTCCGAGCCAGTTGTTGTGGAGGTTGTTGGCGGGACGATAACACAGGAGCTCGCGTGCCATGAGCAATGCAGCCTGCGCGTTCGCTGGCCCACGACGAGCATGGGAGGATGATGCCATGGCTGGAGTGGGCGACGGAGTCGCGGTGCGGCCATCACGCCGCACAGAAGGTGGCATCGACGAATCCTACTGCTCGTGAGCAGCCGAGTCACTGGCGGTGTTATCCATGGGGGAGGCAGAGCGGCGAGGAGCGTTGTTGCCTGTGGGTGCTGTTTGGCCGACACGGGTGGCCCGGCGCTTGGCGCGGACATGGTGGGCGTCGGCCATGGGAGCGACGGAATGGAGGGGAAACGAATGGTGGAAGAAGGACTATGACACGCCCCTACCTGGCGCGCCACATGTAGGATTCAGGGCTCTGCAGACCCAAGAATGGTTCGAACTCTGGGGTGTGTGCAAAGAACTCAACCTATCCAGCCTACCAGCTCGTTGCCCCATAGCCTAGCCCGATTCGCATGAGCAAGGGAGAAGATGACACGGTAGTTTACCCAGGTTCGGGCCACCTTTCGGTGTATGACCCTACTCCTGCTTTGTGGTGGATTGGCCTCACGAGGGGCTGAGGATGAACTGGTACAAGGGATGATCAACCTCGCGAGGTTCAGGTGTGAGGAATGAGTCGACCCCTTCTACGGTGGTGGCTAACTTATATTTATAGTGGCATCGGTCCTCTTCCCCCAAAATGTAGGTGGGAAGGGATCCCTCAGTGGCCAATTTAAAAGGGGATAAGTAATAAATCTTATCCTGATGACAGGTGGTCTTCGCCTGCAAAGCTTCTGGTCGTGACGTAGTGGTGGGCTCGACAATGACATCCGTCCTGCCGTGCTGGCGGTCTTGGTCTTGTTGCACCGGAATGGAGACCTTTGCCAGATTCCTTGGGAACCCATGCCTGTCCTTGCCTTCTTAGCACCAAACAGGAAACTGCCTCCTCTGCGCCCGCTGGCGCCCGCCTACCTTGGTCGTCATGGCTTGCGTCATCGTGGCCTCATGAGGCCGGTTACCTGCATAGAAATCTCCGCTCCTTGAGAGGCCACGTGGGGAGGCTGCTCCTTCGGGAGGTCTTGCTGTCATCTGCCTCGCGAGGCTTGGCCCCTGATATGTCTCCAACGTATCTATAATATTTGATTGTTCCATGCTATTATATTATCTATCTTGGATGTTTTATAAGCATTTATATGCTATTTTATATGATTTCTGGGACCAACCTATTAACCTAGAGCCCAGTGCCAGTTTGTGTTTTTCCTTGTTTTTGAGTTTCGCAGAAAAAGAATATCAAACGGAGTCCAATTGACCTGAAAATTTACGGAGATTATTTTTGGAAAATATAAAAAATACTAAAACGAAAAGATATCGGAGAGGAGTCCCGAGGCCACCACAAGGGTGGAGGGCGCCCCTCGTCCTTGTTGTCGCCTCATGGGCCCCCTTGACTTGTCCCCTATGCCAACACCTCTTATAAATCCCAAAAACCCCAGAACAAAACCTAGATTGGGAGTTCCGCCGCCGCAAGCCTCTGTAGCCACGAAAAACCAATCGGGAGCCCGTTCCGGCACCTCGCTGGAGGGGGAAACCATCATCGGTGGCCATCTTCATAATCCCGGCGCTCTCCATGACGAGGAGGGAGTAGTTCACCCTCGGGGCAGAGGGTATTTACCAGTAGCTATGTGTTTGATCTCTCTCTCTCTCTCGTGTTCTTGATTTGGCACGATCTTGATGTACCACGAGCTTTGCTATTATAGTTGGATCTTATGATGTTTCTCCCCCTCTATCTCCTTGTGATGAATTGGGTTTTCCCTTGGAAGTTATCTTATCGGATTGAGTCTTTAAGGATTTGAGAACACTTGATTTATTTCTTGCATGTGCTTATCTGTGGTGACAATGGGATATTCACATGATCCACTTGATGTATGTTTCGGTGATCAACTTGCGAGTTCTGTGACCTTGTGAACTTATGCATAGGGGTTGGCACACGTTTTCGTCTTGACTCTCTGGTCGAAACTTTGGGGCACTCTTTGAAGTTCTTTGTGTTGGTTGAATAGATGAATCTGAGATTGTCTGATGCATATCGTATAATCATACCCGCAGATACTTGAGGTGACATTGGAGTATCTAGGTGACGTTAGGGTTTTGGTTGATTTGTGTCTTGAGGTGTTATTTTACTTGAATTCTAGGGCTGTTTGTGACACTTATAGGAATAGCCAAATAGATCGATCAGAAAGAATAACTCTGAGGTGGTTTCGTACCCTACAATAATCTCTTCATTTATTCTCCGCTATTAGTGACTTTGGAGTGACTCTTTGTTGCACGTTGAGAGATTGTTATATGATCTAATTATGTTATCATTGTTGAGAGAACTTGCACTAGTGAAAGTATGAACCCTAGGCCTTGTTTTCAAGCATTGCAATATCGTTTTCGCTCACTTTTGTTACTAGTTACCTTTCTGTTTTTATATTTTCAGATAACAAAAACCTATATGTACTATCCATATTAGGCTTGTATCACCATCTCTTCGTCGAACTAGTGCACCTATACAATTTACCAATGTATTGGATGTGTTGGGAACATAAGAGACTCTTTGTTATTTGGTTGCAGGGTTGTTTGAGAGATACTATCTTCATCCTACGCCTCCCACAGATTGATAAACCTTAGGTCATCCACTTGAGGGAAATTTGCTACTGTCCTACAAAACTCTGTGCTTGGAGGCCCAACACGAGTCTACAAGAAGAAGGTTGCGTAGTAGACATCATCCCCTCGCGAGGGTCTTGTCTTAGCGGTCTTGCAGATGGGCCAGACTAGGCCGTCGAGCGAGCCACACCCTGGGCCGCAGGCAGGCAAGTCTAGGTACTCTCGTTCCCAAAACACTAAGAGATTGGATGTGAATCTATTATTTCCAACATAAGAGCATCTCCTACGGCAACCGGCAAATTTCCTGCCGCTTCCTTCCGCAAAGGACGACATCCAACACGAGAGGCATACATTTTCACAACTCTAACCAACTAGAAGAAATTCGTCCAAACAAGGACTAATTTCATATAAGCATGAAGGATTTCGTATAAAAAAGCCAGATCTTCATATAAACATGACGGATTTCATTACATTTACATGAACTAAGCGGTGCTAATCCGACTCTCGTGGTATAATTAATACCTAATCTAAATTGATGCTCGTGGATCCCTTTGTCTTTCTCATGTCTGGCAGATGCTTGCGGGGTCGACGAAGGTCCTCGCAAGAGACAAAGCAGCCAAGAGACCACCTGTATACGCAAATGTCGCCACGGCGATGGCCTTCATGGGACCCAAGCAGCGGCGGCCTCCCGTGTTCTACTTCTCCTCGATGATGGCGGCGGACACGGAGAAGTTGGCCACTGACTCGTCGCTCTCCGCGCACCTGGCTTCTGTCTCTGACTGCATGGCGCTGCCACAGGCATGGGAGGCGCGGCCACCACCGACACGGGAGGCGTGGCCACAGACACTGGTGGCATGGTATGACGCGGCAGCGATGACGCCCATGCCGTCATGCCGGGATGGAGCAACTCGCCACTCCTCATCGAGCTGAACTGGAGCATCGAGTTGCTGAATCACGCATCGGCTTGTGGCGGAAAATGGCTCCGTCGAGCTAGGCGTGGTAGGTGAAGCACTGAGCGGCCTTGCTCGTATCTGGAGGGCTCGGCAGGCCACCCAGTCGGCTAGTATGCCGGAGAACGACTCCTCGAAAGCCATCGGAAGAGTGGAGAAAATGGTGAAGGAGGAGATTGCTACTTCTTGAGCTTGCGTTGGTTTTTCCCTTGAAGAGGAAAGGGTGATGCAGCAAAATATAGATAAGTATTTCCCTCAGTTAAGAACCAAGGTATCAATCCAGTAGGAGAAACACGCAAGTCCCCAATATATGCACATACACAAACAATCAAACACTTGCACCCAACGCGAAAAAGGGGTTGTAAATTGCCCCAAGGTATTTTTTGGTAGAGATAGATATAAAATATTACTAAAACATAAAAGCAAATAAATTGCAGCAAGGTATTTTTGGTATATAGATCTAAAAATATATGAAGGAAAATAGACCCAGGGGCCATAGGTTTCACTAGAGGCTTCTCTCTTGAAGGCAAATAATACGGTGGGTGAACAAATTACTGTCGAGCAATTCATAGAAAAGCGCAAAGTTATGACGATATACAAGGTAATGATTATGAATATAGGCACCCCGTCCATGTCAAGTAGGCCGACTCCTGCCTGCATCTACTACTATTACTCCACACATTAACCGCTATCCTGCATGCATCTAGAGTATTAAGTTCATAAAGAACGGAGTAACGCCTTAAGTAAGATGACGTGATGTAGAGGGATAAACTCAAGCAATGTGATGAAAACCCCATCTTTTTACCCTTGATGGCAACAATACAATAAATGTCTCACTACCCTACTTTGTCACTGGGTGAAATCACACAAGATTGAACCCAAAACTAAGCACCTCTCCCATTGCAAGAAAAACCAATGTAGTTGGCCATACCAAACCGATAATTCGAAGAGAAATACGAAGATATCAAATCATGCATATAAGAATTCAGAGATGATTCAAATAATATTCATAGATAAGCTGATCATAAATCCATAATTCATCGATCTTGACAGACACACCGCAAAAGAAGATTACCTCGGATAGATCTCCAAGAACATCGAGTAGAACATGGTATTGAGAATCAAAGAGAGAGAAGAAGCCATCTAGCTACTAGCTATGGACTCATAGGTATATGGTAAACTACTCACGCTTCATCGAAAGGGCAATAGGGTTGATGTAGATTCCCTCCGTGATCAAATCCCCCTCTGGCAGGATGCCAAAAAAGGCCCCAACATGGGATCTCACGGGAACAGAAGGTTACGATAGCGGAAATATATTTTGGTGGATGCTTCTGTTGATAATGGAATATTTGAGGATTTATAGAACTTAGAGGCAGGTCGGTGGACTCTAGAGGGGCCCACAAGCTAGGGGGTGCCCCCCTAGGGCGCGCCCTGGAGGCTTGTGGAGTCCTCGGGACTCTTCTGACCTGGCCTCCAAGCTCCGTGGATGTCTTATGGTCCAAGAAAAATCATCGTGAAATTATATTGCGTTAGTACTCTATCTGATATTCCTTTTCTGTAAAACTCAAAAACAAGGAAAAAAATAGAAACTGGTACTTGGCTCTAGGTTAATAAGTTAGTCCCAAAAATAATATGAAATAGCATATTAATGCATATAAAACATCCAAAACATATAATATAATAGCATGGAACAATAAAAATTTATAGATATGTTGGAGACATATCAGAAATGGGGGAGCGACGGAGGGATGCGATTCTTGCCCGCTGTCTGGCCTCGTTTAAATAGATGGTGGACGGTAGGAGCTTGGTCGGCGAGGCCTCTTCCAATGTAAAGGTGCTTAGATGAGGTGTGCATTAAATATCTTAGCAACTTAACTACTCAATCCATAGGTGCTTAACTTGTTGTTGCTAAGCTCACTTTATTTAATGTGTTAGCACCTAAAGTCTTTCATGCATTGGTCAAGTTGTCTCATTTAAGTGGTTTGCCTAGGTTCACGTGCTTGAATTGGTTCTTCCTAGGGTCACCAAAGTGCTCTCTCTCCTTCTTAATTGTTATGCCATGTCATTTTTTCGCTTATGTGGCATGCTTAGCACCTTTCCATGGTGGAGCACTTGGAAGGGCCAACGGGAGGAGCTCGGCCGGCATTGCTTTAATTCCGGCCCGCTCATGAACGGATGTGTGGCCAGAGTAGGTTTCTCGGTTTGCATGCGGGTTTAACGGGGGCGTTTGATGGAGGCGAGGAGGCGTGTTCAGCCGGGCGTGCAACAAGTGGCATACTACTATTAGATTTGACAGCTACTAGTAAACCAGGATTGTAAAAATATATTGAGTAAACCAGGACAGTTCCCGATACGGCTTTAATGCAGACGAGGGAGAGGATAGTGGTTCCCGTAATATTGAACGACCAATGATGCATCCTCCTTCAATTAGTATCATGCTGAGGGAAGTAGGGAGGAGGACGCAGAAAGGAGGCAGCACGATGTGAATGCAATGCAGTTTGCACTCATATAAAGGCGCCCTCCATTCCAATGCATCCACCACATTGTACGCACCTACGCACGTACACTAAGCGTAGCAGTACTCACTTCATAACCATGGCGGCGATGCGATCGACCGGCCAGGGTCCGTGCCAGATGGTCCATGACACCGGCTTACGACATGGCACCGAGGACCGTCTCCAAAGGGTGTTGGCGATCGGCTGGTTCATGGCCATCATCGACGCCAGCTACGACTCTGAGTTGGACAAGATGATCGTTGCCACCATCAAAAAGTTCACCGTCGTGAAGAAGCTCGTGGACGACATCGTTGTACTCCTCTAGCTTGCGTGCATAGGATCCTCATTTCCTGCTGCCCTAATCAGCCTGCATGGTGAGAAAATTTTTCAAGCACTGGTGGCCCTGCGACTGTCCGCCGACGCAATGAAGAATGTCCACCTCGAGGTCGTGCTCCCCGCTAGGACCCTCACCCTGCAAAAATTCATCAACGTACACATCCACATGTACGAGGAAACCATGTACATAGGCATCTACTAGGCCATTGAGGATGCTACGATGTTGGCCTTCGTCAACCGGCTAGAAGCCTTGGACGCCTTTGTTGAGAAGCACCTTGACCTCACCACAAAAACTGCCGCTCCTCAGCCACCGGTCGGTGGCCCGGCGCACTAAGTCTAGGAGGAGGACGTCATTGATGGATGCATCTTTCTTCTTGCCTCCTGTAACAATCACCATTGCGATCGCGTCGTCATGGCCTTAATTCTTATTGTACTATTGCATTGTCATTCTAGTCGATAAAGACATGTGTATTCCCTTTGCCCACATTCGGCGTCAATTATATGCGTCACTGTAAGTCTGTAACTAGTACTCCCTCCATCAATTTATAAGTTGTGCTTCCCTTTTGCATCAACTTCGTAATTTCTGTATGATGCTCAAGCCGACCTACGATGTCACATCCCTAGTTCTGGTATGACCTAGACTAGCTAGTCATGTGTGCATCATGTTTAAATTTCAATGAATTTGAAATAGGGACATGTGAAAGCCTCAGAAATCATTTCTGAAAAGGATGAAGATAAAAATTGCTTCAAATATGTCCAAGAAAATGTTCATGTTTCTCTTTGAAAATATTGGCCTAAGCTAAAATTCAAACCAATATTTTCAGGAGCTCATAAATATTTATTTTGGGCATTTGGAATTAATTCAATAATTATATGCATTGGATTTATATTTGATATATTTCAAATATGATCCAATAATTCTGGAAATTGTTGTGGGGCTTTATATTAATGTCACTAGTCCATACAACAATTTACAGAAGCTTATAAATTGATTTGGGTTAAAAATCAAATCAAAACAGAGTTAAAGAAAATAGGAAACAGAAAAATAAAAGAGAGAGAGAGGGAATCATACCTGGCCTCACCAGCGCAGCCCACCAACCGGCCCAGCACTGTAGCTAGCTGGCCCAACCCATCTCTACCTCCCCTGTTGTCTTCCTCCTCTTGCCAGGAGGACGAAGGGCGCGTGCCCGACGCGCGCGCGCACGCCCCGACCACCTCCTGCTTTCCTACTCGCCGCTGGACGCCTCTAGGAGACGCCATGCAACCCCCTGACCCCTCTCACTCTTCCCCGTGGCCCTCCTCTCCTCTCCTCTTGCTCTCTCTTCCGAACCCGAGCGGAGCCATCGCTGCCGCTCATCGTTACCGTGGCCACCAGCATCCCCACGCCCGAAAACGCCCCCACGAGCTCCTCCTCGACGCCGTAGAGCCGCACACCAAATAACACGCCCCCGGGAGGCCAGCAATGTCGTCATCACTTTCGTCTTCCACCTCGGGCTCCGGCCACCATCGTCGTCGATTCGCAGCAACCTGGCCTCCCCCAAGCCCGCTTCGATGCCTGCTGCAACTGCTATGAGCTCCGCCATTGTTTACCCCTCCTCCCCATGCCTCTCGATCTTCGTAGCCGTCGTCTCGACCGAAATCGAAGCTCACCGCCACCCAACCATGGTGCCGCCGTGGCCAGAGCCCGAACCAGCCGCTCCCGCACGCATCATCGTTCTCCCCTCCTCCCCTAGAGCCCGTAGCCACCACCAGCTCCTCCCCATCGTGCCCTACAGCCACCCGCCTGAGCTAGCCCGAACTCCGGCCGCCGTCTGGCTCGACGCCGGCGTCATTCCCGGCCACCCCAGCACACCCCGCCTGCAACGTTCGACGCGCAAGATCATCAGCAGCACGTAGATGGCCTCGGCCGCCCTTTTGGTTGCAGGAGCGCGAAAACCGCAGCTCCTCACCGCGTTTGACCTCGCCGGCGGCGAACTGCCGGTGGGTTTGACCCACTTTGACCACGGTGGGACCCCCCGTGTCCATCACATGTGGGGCCGGCCTTTGACTGAATTAGTGTAGGGTTATAATTAGTAATAATTGCCACTGTTAGAGGTTAATCTCCCGCTAACTAAACACTGTGCCACTGACAGTGGGACCCACTACCCAGTTAATCCATGGTTTATGCCTAAACCTTCTTAATTAAAGCCACAACCACTGACATGCGGGCCCCACTGGTCAGGTTTGACCAGGACCGCCCCTGTTGACTTGCTGACGTCACAGTGATGTCATGCTGACGTGGTAATTCTTTTCTGGAATTTAAATAAATCTTAAATGGTTTATTTATTTCAGAAAATGTTATAAACTTCTAAAAATCATATAAAATAGACCGTAACGCCAAATGAAATAAGTTATATATGAAAAATGATCAAAAAAATCCAATCTATCCATCTGTACTGGTTTCATGCATGTTAGAGCAACCTAAACTTGCTGTGTAGATGAAACATGATAATGCACTTATATGAGTTCATAGTTTAGGCTTGTATTTGAATCTTTGATTCAACTAAGCTCAAACAACCATGGTTTTAGTTGCATTAGCTCAAAACACATCATATTGACATGTGATGATCATGCATCATATTGTGCATTGCGTGGATTGTGTTTTCCTTCTCTGTTGCCAGTATTTGTCCCCTCTCGATAGACGTGCTTTCGACGATGAGTTCGATGACACCGATGAAGAACTATACTATCTTCAGAAGTGCCAGGCAAGCAAAACCCCCTTGTTCATTCCGATACAATCCCACTCTCTCGCTCCCGCTCTCTTTTACTTCATTAGGACAACAACGATTCAACTGTTGCATGATGCGGTAGTTGAACCCCTTTCCTCTGCATGACCTGTCATTGCAACAGTAAATAGAGGAAACCCACTAGCATGAGTAGGAGTTGTTTGAGCCCTGATGTGCCTACTCATTCATGCTTTTTGTCATGCCTGCTATTACTTAGAGTTGTGTCAGGTCTGATTCCTCGGGGATGAATTGGAAAGTTGTGAACATGTCCTACTGTGTGTGAGCTAAGTGTGTTGAACACGATTTGGTAAAGGTATCGATGAGAGGTCATGTAGGAGTACATGGTGGTTTGTTTCATTGGAACCGTCCTTAAGCACCGAGATCTATATGTGTGATTTAAGAATCAGTTACTACCATGCATTGGGCCCGAAACCAATGGACCCTCTCGGCTTCTTAACCACCCTAGTCCTCTGTCTAGGAGTTGCAACTAGTTTCTGGTGTTTATAGGATATGTGTTGGCGGCCGTGCGTAGCGCTGACTCTAGGGGTGGGCTATGATGCGGTAGATACACCGTGGCACAGTGTACCGAGTCGCTCGTTTGGTGTCTCGGGAACCCTGTACACATCGTTCGGGGCCGTATGTGGAAACCTCGGCCGGACTCCCTGTGGATGGAACCTGGATAGGCGATAAACCTAGACTAGATACTTGAGTGTTTAGGTAGGCCGTGGCCGACACCCTCGTTGGGCTTCCGCTTGAAGGTTGCCGAGTACATGTCGTGTAAACGGCGGTAAGTGGTGAGAGCGTGTGTGAAGAAGTACACCTCTGCAGGGTTAACATCATCTATTCGAATAGCCTCGTCCGCGGTAAAGGACTACTTGGTTACCTATACAGTTCATAGACAAGTGAAAGTGGATATTCTAAAACTCGCAAGATAAGCGTGAGTGCTATGGATGACGTTCTCGTAGGGAGATGGGAGCGGATCCATAGTGGTGTATTGATATGGTGAATATGTGGACTCGTGTGCGCCACCTCAAAGAGTTACTTGCAGTCATAGTTTAGGATAGCCACTCAGTCAAAGCTGACTTGCTGCAGTCAAACTCCACCACCCCCTTTGTTGATACTGATGTAAGTCTTGCTGGGTACATTTGTACTCATGTTTGCCTATTTTATGTTTTTGCAGAGAGACTTCAGTCTCGCTAGTATTTCCGTGTGGACTTTGACGTTTAGCTTGATACCTCAGCTACGATCTTGTGCCCTCGGCAAGATCTGGTAGATAGTTAGGCTTCTTAGCCTTTTTCATTTGTAGATGTCTGTACTCAGACATGTTAAGCTTCCGCATGTGCTTTGACTTGTATGCTCTGAATGTTGGGTCATGAGACCCATGTTTGTAATATCTCGCTCTACGGAGCCTAATGAATAAATATTTGAGTTGTAGAGTCATGTTGTGATGCCATGTTGTATTAGCACATATCAGGTATATTGTGTGTATGCTATTGAAATGCTTGGTATGTGTGGGATCCGACAACCTAGTTGTCTATCCTTGGTAGCCTCTCTTATGGGGAAATGTAGTCTGGTGCTTCCACTGAGCCTTGGTAGTCTGCTACAGCCTGGTTTACCGGAGTCTTGCTAGCCCAGCACTACTGCTCTGGAACACTTAGACTGGCCGGCGTGTGATTCACTTCATTCCTGTGTCTGTCCCTTTAGGGAAATGTCAAGCGGAGACATCCGGAGTCCTGCTAGCCTGCTACAGCCCGGTTTACCAGAGTCCTGTTAGCCCGATTGCTACAACCCGGATTCATAGGTTGTCGACTGACATGCTCGATGTTGATTCATGTATGCCTGTCCCCGTAAGTTAGTGCCACTTTGGGTTCATGACTAGTCATGTCGTCCCGAGTTCTTTGTCATATGGATGCTAGTGACACTATCATATACGTGAGCCAAAAGGCGCAACGGTTCTGGGCCATGGTAAGGAGACACCCGTGGGAATACCGTGCGTGCGGCCGCAAAGTGATATGAAGTGTTACAGGCTAGATCGGTGTGACTTAGGATCGGGGTCCTGACAGCTTTGGTATCAGAGCCTGACTGGCTGTAGGATTACCAAGCCAAATCGGTCGAAGTTGTGTCTAGAAATGCTTTAGTGATGTAAGGGAGTTGATTTGGGAAGGGAACGTAAGGCTCTTTTTACTCCTTATACCTTGTGCCTTCTGATCTGAGTCAGCTTCTTCTTTTCTACGGGGATTAAGAACTATGCCTTCTCATCTATCTATCAGGATGACGTGTTACTAATCCATAGACTTATAGGATTGATGGATTCAAGTCTCAGCTCAGTTTCTACTACTTCCGTATGTTCATAGCCGGTCTCAGAACCTTGCTATTGTGATGTCGAGTGGTCATGCCACCATCTTGCAGGATGTCTCAAATCTTTTTGAGTATTTACAACTGTTATGTTGTCCGAGTCATCCTAGGTTTCTAAGTAGTCCGATGCATATGCAGATCCCTTCTTTCCATTCCCGATGTCCCTTTGGGCCAGTTCAACCACACTAATCGGTGAGTTGAGGTACTCTACTGCCTCGACATATATGTTGGAGCTAATATTATGAACCTAGGTGTCTTAGAGAACCACTTAGTAATCGAGCCATGTTTTATATTCCTAGTGTGATGATTCTGGCCGTCATTCTCGAAAGCATCCCGGGATGCCATTTAGTAGTAGGTATTCTACTCCTGGGTTCTGGACCCAAGACTCACTCTACTTACCTCGTGTTGATAGTGTTGCTCGTACCTTTAGGATATTAGTAACCTTTGCGATAGTCCTCGAGGTCCGTGGTATATCATTCTTCCAAATACCATGCACCATTCTTGGCAGAAGTTCTTTTGAACCAAGAGGTCACAACAAGAGTGCTCTTGATGAGTTCTCCATTCTATTGTGACTCTGCCAGTTCTACCTTCTGCATGGGTTATCCGGAAGAAACATGTTGAACTTTGCTCGACATGCTAATCCATGAATCCACAACTCAGAAAGTTATATCTTCCTTTGAGTTGTCCCTCTTTAGTTGTCTTCTGACCTTCGTCTATCAATTGATAGTCAGGAGTATGCGTGCATTCGTTCATCGATGCCTATTACTCTTGTGGTCCGTCAAGCCATTCTATTTCGGAATGACTAGGAGAAACAAACTCCAGTACCTCATCCATATCCAGGGTTGGGTCAAAATAGTTTTGTATTGCAGATCAAAATGCCAATCCAGCTTTTGGTTCTGTTCCACCTTGGAGTGTTACCCTCTTTACGTCGGGATTGTCATGAGAATTGCACCACCTCTTATGAATTCTTGACGAAGTGATACTTCTCACCACCATTCTTCATTCCTCGGTCTCTGTGTTGTTGCAACCAGAATGCCGACAAGTGAATTGTGATGTGTGAAATCAATACTCCGAGCAACTTGTTGCTTGGTAGTAAAGGGACAATATTCTCATTCTTAGCATGTTGGTTAATGAATCATCATTCTAAGATAGATTGTGCTACCTAGTCCTTATTTCTGGTGCACTCTTCGATCAATATGTTAGGATTATTCAATCCCTTGCTTATTTGATCATATCGTCTTGCTCTGAAAAGCAAGATTCTTCTCGAGCTTAGTAACATATCGGTGGTTCGTGATGTTCCGAATATCTTCTCAGAAGTATTACCAGGTTGTCACCTGACCGTTATGTTGAGTTCGTTGTCATGTTGGTTTTCCTCCAAACCACACAATATCCAAGAATCTGTGTTGGATACCCCTGAGCGAGTTGGTTAAGCCAAACAACAACTTGGAGAGTTGGAAGATAAAAGCTTCTCTGACTTAGTTCATGTTAAGGGATATCTTTTGTGCGTGTGTGTGTGTTGAAGAAATATGATATCTTCATCGATTGGTCCTCGTGATCAGTTGTTGAATCTATTGTCTTGTCAAGACTTTGACTTGAGTATGGGCTATCATCAAATCAAATCAGAACCAATGATGTTCGTAGTGTTGTCTTACTCGTGGTTGATCCCTCGAGCATACACCATTATATCTTTTGGTCTGACCAATTCTATCACTTTGCTCACATAGTTATGGAATTCCATCTTCATGGAAATCTTTATGATTTGTTGTTGAACCCATCAGCAACATTTTGTCTCCCCCATGATTCATGTTGAACATCAACCTAGTGTTGAAAACTTTGTAAGCAATGCCTTCGTGTTCCGTTCATGAAGTATATGTTTGGATGAAAGAAGTGAGTTCCTATAATTCATGTGCATTTGATGCAAGTTGCCGCCATGAATTCGAGAAAGTCAATGTTGCTTTCTCTAGAGTCATCCCAAATCGGTCATGCATACGTGCAAAGTATTCTGTGGTTTGGAGACTTGCAACCTTCATTCTATATGTATCCCTAGCACACCAAGCCACTGATTGATTTGCTCAAGGAGAAGAAGTTCCTTCTTAAGAATCATGACTTATGCTAGGACTTCATTATCCTGGATGATGGTTCCCAACCTGAACTTGGTAGTATTTTATTATAAGACTACTACGTGGTCATGCCTGTCTGGGACAGCGTGTTCACCTGTTATAGCAAAACCCGCTCATGTTTCGGAGCTTGCTATCGTAGTTCATTTCCTAAGAATCTTGCAACGTCATCTCGTCGATTTGTGTTGCAATCCTTCCTTTCAGACATGATGAGTCTGGAATATCCTGACACCAACCAGATCTGAATCTTAGGCAGGTGTGATGGTTGGAACGTTTCCCAAGAACTATAATATTGGTCTCTTTGTAACCCGGTAAAGTGGATGTCTTGGCCAACACACCCAGCCGAAAAACCCATTATTGTAGTATCTTGATTGAGAAATTTGGCCACCTTCCATAAGGATTCCGTAGGATTTACTTCCATAGTTATTCCGTTTGGATTCTTGCGCTCCCGAAGTCCGACCGTCTACCTGATGTTCTAGATACCAAGCCATATCAATAAATGGGTTACGCTAGCACATCAAGGAGAACATTAGAAGCAAAGTGCTAAATGTCTCGCGGTCGATCATCATATTTTGTTTCCCTGGCCTCGCTAAGGAGAAATCTGATAAGGTGTTATCTCCCTTTGCATCTGCATCGTCCATCACTATTCATCATGGCAGTATGTTGTGTTGCCAGGATCCTTGACACGGATATTGGTAAAACCTTGATGAATACAGAAATGCTCAAGTTCTTGAGAGCACGCGCAAGCACTAGGATTTATCATCGGCATGAATTGGGATCCACTCTCAGTTTCTTTGATTATGCCATAACCTTTCAAACAGTGGAATCACTCTCTACTGTTGAGTTTCTCCCAATTATTAGAATCATTCCCAGCATTAGCATTTTGTTCCTAGCTTGCACCGTCATTGTGCCATTCAACCATGGACTACCCTTCTCCATAATTTCTGGTCAGGATCACCTTCAATAGTGGTCCTACCATGGGTCCCATCCATTTCCGATATAGGCAAAAATCATCCATTGCGTTGTCTTCAACAAGGTAGTCCACATCATCCATCCTAGTATGAGTATGTCAATTCTTCGAACTCTCCGAAACGATCAATTGTGATTTTCCCTAGGCTGGTGTGAAAAGTTTCAATGATCTAGATATCAAAAGTAATTCTTTTTGTCACTTAAGGGAATAATTCTATGATTCACCTCCCCCGAAGTGTCCCGTTATGGAATCATGGCAATTATCTCCTCGTTACTTGACCCCATTCACCATCTTCTCAAGCGTGGAATTGTTGCCTACCAAATTGAACCCTGTCATATGTTCTTCCATCCCTTCCGAGGTGTGTTTGAATGTCTCAGCTCGAGAGATGTTGATATGTCTCATTCCGCGAGTTGATCCTGAGTTGTTCAATCTTCGAGAAGATCGATCCTTATAGAGTTTCCTTTTCCTCTTGTTGCCATGTTGACTGGAGTTCTCAGAGCAAGACAATGGGGTGAGTTGTCACATCCCTAGTTCTGGTATGACCTAGACTACCTAGTCATGTGTGCATCATGTTTAAATTTCAATGAATTTGAAATGGGGACATGTGAAAGCCTCAGAAATCATTTCTGAAAATGACCAAGATAAAAATTGCTTCAAATATGTCTAAGAAAATGTTCACATTTCTCTTTGAAAATATTGGCCAGAGCTAAAATTCAAACCAATATTTTCAGGAGCTCATAAATATTTATTTTCGGCATTCGGAATTAATTCAATAATTATTTGCATTGGATTTATATTTGATATATTTCAAATATGATCCAATAATTCTGGAAATTGTTGTGGGGCTTTATATTAATGTCACTAGTCCATACAACAATTTACAAAAGCTCAGAAAATTTGGGTTAAAAATCAAATCAAAACAGAGTTAAAGAAAATAGGAAACAGAAAATAAAAGAGAGAGAGGGAATCGTACCTGGCCTCACCTGTGCAGCCCACCAACCGGCCGAGCACTGTAGCTAGCCGGCCCAACCCACCTCTACCTCCCCTTTCGTCTTCTTCCTCTTGCCAGGAGGACGAAGGGCGTGTGCCCGCCCCGCACGCACGCGCCGGCCACCTCCTGCTTGCCTACTCGCCACTAGATGCCTCTGGGAGACGCCACGCAACCCCCTGACCCCTCTCACTCTTCCTCGTGGCCCTCCTCTCCTCTGCTCTCGCTCTCTCTTCCGAAGCCGAGCAAAGCCGTCGCCGCCGCTCGTCGTTAGCGTGGCCACCAGCATCCCCATGCCCGGCCAATGCCCCCATGAGCTCCGCCTCGACGCCGTAGAGTCGCACGCCAAAGCATGTGCCCCCAGGAGGCCAGCAACGTCGTCATCGCCGTCGTCTTCCACCTCGGGCTTCGGCCACCATCGTCGTCGATTCGCAGCAACCCGGCCTCCCCCGAGCCCGCTTCGACGCCTGCTGCAACCGCATGTAGCTCCACCGTCGTTTGCACCTCCTCCCCATGCCTCTCGATCTCCGTAGCCGTCGTCTCGACCGAAGCCAAAGCTAACCGCTGCCCAGCCATGGCGCCGCCGTGGCCAGAGCCCGAACAAGCCGCTCCCGCACGAGTCATCGTTTTCCCCTACTCCCCAGGAGCCCGTAGCCACCACTAGCTCCTCCCCACGTGCCCTACAGCCACCCGCCCGAGCTCGCCCGAACTCCGGCCGCCGCCTGGCTCGATGCCAGCGTCATTCCCGGCCACCCCAGCACACCTCGCCTGCACCGTTCGACGCGCAAGATCATCAGCAACACGTAGATGGCCTCGGCCGCCCTTTAGGTCGCCGGAGCACGAAAACCGCAACTCCTCATCGCGTTTGACCTTGCCGACGGCGAACTACCAGTGGGTTTGACCCACTTTGACCACGGTGGGACCCCCCGTGTCCATCACATGTGGGGCCGGCCTTTGACTGAATTAGTGTAGGGTTATAATTAGTAATAATTGCCACTGTTAGAGGTTAATCTCCCGCTAACTAAACACTGTGCCACTGACAGTGGGACCCACTACCCAGTTAATCCATGGTTTATGCCTAAACCTTCTTAATTAAAGCCACAACCACTGACATGCGGGCCCCACTGGTCAGGTTTGACCAGGACCGCCCATGTTGACTCGCTGACGTCACAGTGATGTCATGCTGACGTGGTAATTCTTTTCTGGAATTTAAATAAATCTTAAATGGTTTATTTATTTCAGAAAATGTTATAAACTTCTAAAAATCATATAAAATCAACCGTAACGCCAAATGAAATAAGTTATATATGAAAAATGATCAAAAAAAAATCCAATCTATCCATCTGTACTGGTTTCATGCTTGTTAGAGCAACCTAAACTTGCTGTGTAGATGAAACATGATAATGCACTTATATGAGTTCATAGTTTAGGCTTGTATTTGAATCTTTGATTCAACTAAGCTCAAACAACCATGGTTTTAGTTGCATTAGCTCAAAACACATCATATTGACATGTGATGATCATGCATCATATCGTGCATTGCGTGGATTGTGTTTTCCTTCTCTGTTGCCAGTATTTGTCCCCTCTCGATAGACGTGCTTTCGACGATGAGTTCGATGACACCGATGAAGAACTATACTATCTTCAGAAGTGCCAGGCAAGCAAAACCCCCTTGTTCATTCCGATACAATCCCACTCTCTCGCTCCCGCTCTCTTTTACTTCATTAGGACAACAACGATTCAACTGTTGCATGATGCAGTAGTTGAACCCCTTTCCTCTGCATGACCTGTCATTGCAACAGTAAATAGAGGAAACCCACTAGCATGAGTAGGAGTTGTTTGAGCCCTGATGTGCCTACTCATTCATGCTTTTTGTCATGCCTGCTATTACTTAGAGTTGTGTCAGGTCTGATTCCTCGGGGATGAATTGGAAAGTTGTGAACATGTCCTACTGTGTGTGAGCTAAGTGTGTTGAACACGATTTGGTAAAGGTATCGATGAGAGGTCATGTAGGAGTACATGGTGGTTTGTTTCATTGGAACCGTCCTTAAGCACCGAGATCTATATGTGTGATTTAAGAATCAGTTACTACCATGCATTGGGCCCGAAACCAATGGACCCTCTCGGCTTCTTAACCACCCTAGTCCTTTGTCTAGGAGTTGCAACTAGTTTCTGGTGTTTATAGGATATGTGTTGGCGGCCGTGCGTAGCGCTGACTCTAGGGGTGGGCTATGATGCGGTAGATACACCGTGGCACAGTGTACCGAGTCGCTCGTTTGGTGTCTCGGGAGCCCTGTACACATCGTTCGGGGCCGTATGTGGAAACCTCGGTCGGACTCCCTGTGGATGGAACCTGGATAGGCGATAAACCTAGACTAGAGACTTGAGTGTTTAGGTAGGCCGTGGCCGACACCCTCGTTGGGCTTCCGCTTGAAGGTTGCCGAGTACATGTCGTGTAAACGGCGGTAAGTGGTGAGAGCGTGTGTGAAGAAGTACACCTCTGCAGGGTTAACATCATCTATTCGAATAGCCTCGTCCGCGGTAAAGGACTACTTGGTTACCTATACAGTTCATAGACAAGTGAAAGTGGATATTCTAAAACTCGCAAGATAAGCGTGAGTGCTATGGATGACGTTCTCGTAGGGAGATGGGAGCGGATCCATAGTGGTGTATTGATATGGTGAATATGTGGACTCGTGTGCGCCACCTCAAAGAGTTACTTGCAGTCATAGTTTAGGATAGCCACTCAGTCAAAGCTGACTTGCTGCAGTCAAACTCCACCACCCCCTTTGTTGATACTGATGTATATGTAGCTAGTTCTGATGTAAGTCTTGCTGTGTACATTTGTACTCACGTTTGCCTATTTTATGTTTTTGCAGAGAGACTTCAGTCTCGCTAGTAGTTCCGTGTGGTCTTCAACGTTTAGCTTGATACCTCAGCTATGATCTTGTGCCCTCGGCAGGATCTGGTAGATAGTTAGGCTTCTTAGCCTTTTTCATTTGTAGATGTCTGTACTCAGACATGTTAAGAATCCGCATGTGCTTTGACTTGTATGCTCTGAATGTTGGGTCATGAGACCCGTGTTTGTAATATCTCGCTCTACGGAGCCTAATGAATAAATACTTTGAGTTGTAGAGTCATGTTGTGATGCCATGTTGTATTTGCACATATCGGGCATATTGTGTGTATGTTATTGAAATGCTTGGTATGTGTGGGATCCGACAACCTAGTTGTCTTTCCTTGGTAGCCTCTCTTACGGGGAAATGTAGTCTGGTGCTTCCACTAAGCCTTGGTAGTCCGCTACAGCCCGGTTTACCGGAGTCCTGCTAGCCCAGCACTACTCCTCCGGAACACTTAGACTGTCCGGCATGTGATTCACTCCGTTCCTGTGTCTGTCCCATCCGGGAAATGTCAAGCGGAGACATCCGGAGTCCTGCTAGCCTGCTACAGCCCGGTTTACCGGAGTGTTGTTAGCTCGGTTGTTACAGCCCGGATTCATATGCTGTTGACCGACATGCTCGATGTTGATTCATGTATGCCTGTCCCCGCAAGTTAGTGCCACTTTGGGTTCACGACTAGTCATGACGGCCCGGGTTCTCTGTCATATGGATGCTAGCAACACTATCATATACGTGAGCCAAAAGGCGCAACGGTTCCGGGCCATGGTAAGGCGACACCCGTGGGAATACCGTGCGTGAGGCCGCAAAGTGATATGAGGTGTTACAGGCTAGATCGGTGTGACTTAGGATCAGGGTCCTGACATACGAACTACTCGTAAATTCAAAAACTGTGACCGAACTTATAAATTCAAAACTACTCGTGCAACATGCCTGTCATGTTCGCAAGTTCAAGACGAGAAACTGGAAGACGTTCATGAAGCATGTCCCTTCCCCATCGCATACCACACTATCGTTCTGGTCCCCCAGTCAGCATGCATTGGCTAGGCTTTATATCACTACAACATGTGGGACTGCATGTGACCAAATGGACGATGCGCCAACCTAGCTACTACCCTTCTTATCGGGTGGGAAAAGCTCCGCCCTAGTGTTTCCAATTGTTATTTCTATCTATCAATCACGCGCAGAACCAAATGTTACAATTTATACGTGTTTAAAAGGAAAAGGCCTACCGTGTTCTCGTCGCACCCCCACACGCTCGGGAATCGGGAGTACTCCACAGTCCATCTGGCACGCCACATAGCTCGGGACGGTGTGTAGCCTAGCATTTTCACTTCCATGTGGGACTCCAGTTGAGAAAACCGACTATCGGCAAACCACACCCCACCCGTCGCGTTGGAAAACAAACGGGGAGGGGAAGATCTAGATGTAACACGAAGGCGAAGAAATTTGGTGTTATATGGGACTCGTTGATAGAGTAGGAGCACTCCGTACTACTCCTACTATGAAGTTTGTAATACTACTACCATTATACAACTAGGTACGTGCACGACACAGCATCGTAGGAACAAAAAATGGGAATATCTTGTTTTGGGTGATTTATCTTTTTTCAGTCAACATAGTATGAATAATATGATGTGGGGGGCACCCATGAAGCCACATGGCACGTATGGAGGTCTTATTTAGAGCTTCTTGTGTGGATTGATCACACTGTCTTGCTTCTCATTCGAGAAGAACGTGTATGGGTACAATTAGGTTATAGTAGATCCGAAACGCAGCCACCTTGACCATTGGATCAACATCAGTCAACGGTTTATATCGTGTACGTGCAAATACACACATTGACTCTGGAAAAATAATAAATATATAATATATAATACATAATACCGCAAATTGGGTTTCTCTAAAGTCAAACTTTGTATACTTTTCACAATTTGTAGGAAAAAGTATTAACATATACACCACAAAATATATATCATTTGATTCGCCATTGCTTTTATTTCCACACCGTGTAAATTTGTTAGTGTGAATGTTCATATTGTTTTCACCAAATTCGGTCAAGCTATATGAAATTTGGCTGCAGTCAAAGCTATGTATGTTCAGAGTAAATTACAAACGGAGGGAGTGGAATAGAAATAGATATAACTATACAAATTAAAAATATAGTAATATAGTCTATAGATATAAATTAGGCTACTACCCTTTTTCTAGGTTAGAACTCGTGTTTTTGTGTACAAATTGTTTTGCTTTGCTATAATTTGCATTTGCGGGGTGTGCGTAGGACTACCGTGTTTTGTTCAGTACCAGCAACCCCACCATTATCCTTAATTAATTCATATTGGCAATTATTATTGCATTACCTTAGTTCTAGCCGGTTCTTTGGTTGCTTGGAGGAACTCCATCTCGTTATTCAGGTTGATTTGTGCATACGACAAGATCATCGTCCATCTAAGATTTGTTTAGTAACAATTGTTGATTTGTATCACCGAGTACGATATAGCTGGATTGTCAACGTCAAAATCGACCAAATCGATACTTATCCCCACTCTCATTGAAAGATTGGGTCGCCATCATAAGACTACCACCTAGGCAATTCCTTCGTTATAACATACACATGAGCACCCATCTCATTATTCAAGTCCACGCCTACCTCTCTCTCTCTCTCTCTCTTGAAACACACACACCTCTCCACACGATGCGTGTCTCTTGGTCTCTCTTCCATCCCATGACAAAAAGGCACACCACCATTTTCTTCTTATTGCTACCCCCATCTATGTAGTTAGGTCTCCTTGCAATAAACAAGCATTCATCTCTCTCTCTACTATCTCTTTCTACCACACATAACCTTCCACCCGTAGCCAGCCATGCTGCGAGGTGTATCCAGCTCTCTCACACGGAAACAGACGATGTCTGTGTGTCCCTTCATCACACACACACACACTATCGCTCTCCCATATCCGCAACCTCATAACCTTGTCGATCCCGATGTTACACGCACCTCTCTCTCTCTCTAACACACACGCACATGCACGCACCCTCTCTCTCCCTTTCGGACACTCCTCTCTCTACAACACACACTCTTTTGAACACACATATGCCCCTCTCTCGTTAGGTATCGCTTCCCTCGCCCCCCCTCTTTGTCACACAAATATTCTCTCTATATCTATCTCTTGCAATAATACATGCATAGTCTAAATTGAAACCAACTACAAAAATGAGCTCTGATTACAAAAATAAAATCCACTCCCAAACAGAATATGAAAATAGGGTGAAATCGTGCACACAAATGTTTGTTGTGTGCATGAATGTCAATGATATGGATGTACAACTCGTACATCCACACAGACCCATTTCACACAAATTACATTAAACCCTTCTCAAAATATGGTGCGCATGTGATGTTTGTTGTACTACTCCTGCCATCTTTCCTCCGACATGTTCCAACATATTGTGCTACTTCCGTTTCTATTTTTCTTCTCAGACCATGTGAAACCAGCCACAGACGCCACTCACATCATCAAAACAACCCGAGGAATGTGTCTTCAGTGAAGCATAATTTATTTTTACTGATATATGTATATCAAAACTAGAGTGTTTATATTTCAAGGTTGTGAACAAGTATAATTCTACTACTTGGGATCCATTGCAACGCACGGGCCGACACATTGGTAGTAGTAATAAACCAATTCCGAGTTTGGCACGAGTTCGTACTGCAGGAGCACCACAAGGCTTGGCGCAGGAGTTACATTTCCCTCTCGGGGCCCACGGGACCGAGCTTCAGCGGCTTAGTGACCTGCCTTTCAGTCAATGAAATGTGGACCCTAAATGCGGCTGGCCCACATGTCATTCTCATAAAAGCAAAGGGACGGTGGGACCGAGAGGGGTGAGGCGCAGATCGGCGGACGTGTGGTGTCATGGGTTTGAGCGGCGTCATGGGAATCGTGTGTGGCTGTGGTAGAAACTTGATGGTCGCCGCAGTTCAGCTGGCCCACATGTCATGCACACAAAGGTGGAGGAGCAGTGGGGCCGAGAGGGGTGAGGTGCATGTCGGGAGACGTGGTGCCGTGGGTTGGAGCCGTGTCATGGGAATCACGTGTGGCAGTGGTAGAAACATGATGGTCGTTTTGGTTCAACTTCCATAGACAAGCTGTCATGTCTACTGACACATGCATTGCATACCGCTCACTACAAGGAGTAGTAGTAGAGAAAACTAGGCGGATAAATAGTTCATGATAGTCAAGCGGACCTATATCAATGCACAAAGAGTACACTTGTTCCAAAGACATGCACACCAGCGAAATTGTTCATCTGTATCAATGTACACAAAGAGGAAATATAATTTTTACAAGAGAGGAAATAGTTCATCCATCTATAATTCCCTGCTACTGGTCTTCTTCTTCTTCTTCTTCGTCTTCCTCTTCTTCTTCTTCTTCTTCTTCTTCTTCGTCTTCTTCTTCTTCTTCTTCTCACTTTCTGTGGGAGACGGCTTTGCAATAGGCTCTTTCGACCTTGCAGCTATCTCGAAACCCACTCAGGCATCAAGGGCAGCATATTTTATCCGCTCGTAGGTCAAGGGCAGCATATTTCGACCTAGCGTCTCATCACCCTTCTAAAGATTTGTTCTGAGCACAAAATTTGCTACGTCGAATAGGGTTGGTGTTTATTCATCTCAATCATCTACATGAATTCTGGTTTGCAGGTCAGCGATGTTTTTCAAGTCAAGTTTGTACGACGCCAGCTTCTCTTTGTACCCTTTGATGGCTGCCCCACAGAAGTATATGTCCTCCCGAGACATGAAATCGTGGAGCTCACCTGGTATGGAAGGTGCGTGTATGAGGTGATACACCAAAACTTCATCTTTGAGGCACAACTGAAGGACGACGACATGTTGGATCTTCCCAGTGGCACGTTCAGTGTACTCTGCATTGAGACCGACGACCGTCATCTCCACCTTTTGAAGGGAGTTGGATACGTTGTTGATCCACTCCTGAGAAACCCTTCGGTGGTCGGTGACGGTGGCAACTATGCTCGACGAGCCTTCGATGAAGACATGTTTGATGCTAAAAACCTGCATATGGATCTCTTTCGCCATTTGGAACCGCTGGCCCAGAGGGCTATGGTTCAAAGAATGGTTAGTCTACCTGAAGAAGATGATTATTTAAAGGGGCTTCAGAATTACTCCAGGAGGATGTAAATCCAGTGGGGTTTGAATGCAAATGACGGAGAGGTGAAGTAGCCGAGGAAAATCGGTTCCCGATGGAGAAGTAAATGGGAGAAGTGGCATGCAGAGAGTTGATTAGATGGCTAGGTAGACCAACCAGCAAAACGAAAAGACTATGAGGGTAGCATACTGAGGAGTGGTCCATGTCCGCGTACGTGCCCATCCTTCTATCGCTACATGTGCCACTGGTTAGTTGAGGTCACTCTTTTGAATCACCATGGCGAAACAATTTATGATAAACTTTTATTTCTACATCCCTCCTGACAGGTGGGACCTACGCAAAACTCTCTTGGGTGGACGAATAGATATACAAACATATCCATCTCTTTGCACACAAAAAATGTGTCATAGCTGGTTCAGATTGATATTGGCGCGTGCCTGCGAGGCACAACCTTTTCTGGTTAAGGAATATGTGGTTATCCTAAAAAAGAAAAAGCCCTTCTTCACGCTTCCGCATGCACAATAATTTGGTTCTGCTTGCAATATGGATGCTACTTGGAGGATTAAGTGAACCCAGAGGCATGCTAGCACGGGAGACCTATTTCCGCTATATAGTACTACTCCGTATGTTACTACTAGTAGTAGTACAACTATGACACACTTGGTGGTCAAAATATTATTCATCTGGTCCTCACAGTGAAGTGACAAGACCCTGCGCCCGAGGTGACACTAGTCAAGGCAGCGTGTTCGGGTTACCAAAGTCAGCCTCACCCTGTGCATTGTGCAGTCACTGTCACTGCCGATGTATAGCATGCCTCGCCTCGTCTCCCTCTCCCCTAGCACCACTCCATCTCCATCTCCATCTCACCAGAGATCCTGAGGTCACACTTCATCATCTCACTGTGCCCCCACGTACCCTCGCCTCGCTCGCCTCCTCCAGTATCACTATTCCCTCGCTAGCCGCTCCAACATCGAGAGCCTTCTCCCTCATAATAAAGCCCACAAAAACCCCACCTTCCAAACTCCACCATGGCCGAACGCGAACCGCGCAGCATCCATATGAGTCGCGATTGGAGCAATCTCCCCAGTGACATCCTCGACCTCCGTTGTTCGTGTATGGATATGTTGAGCGTCGTGCGGCTGGCTGCATGCTCGAGGGACATGCACGCAGCCATCGTCGAAGTGAGGCCTCAACTTTTCAAGAAACCCTGCTTGCTGCTATCTAGTCTAGTGAGATTTGCTCACCATGATATGGAGGCATACATGATGCCCCTCGACTTGAATCCAACCTCCATTAGCCGAAACTTCTTTACAGGTATGTAGTGGGTCGCCGTACATCATGCCCCTCAACTTCAATCCGATCACCATCGCCCGAAACTTCTTGGCAGGTATGTACTAGGTCGGCATGAACTCCCACTGGATGGCTGCCGTCAGAGAAATGGGAAAAAGTTGGTGCTCGTGAACTTCCACAACTCCCATGAAATTATCCTTCCTCTGTTGGATTATGTAGGGTTTTACCATCGCGGTCCAAGTCATCTAGATTACCACGTTAGTTGGACGGACGTTGTTTTGCAGAAGATTGTAATCTGCCAAGTGCCCACACGATATGCGGATTACGCAGACTTCAAGATAATTGCCTTGTTCGACCGCGGACTCGCCTATCTTTCCATCGGTGCCTTCTTTAGCTGGAGACGACTCACCTCGCAGTGGATCATCAAAGCTGATACACACTTCTGTGAGGCTATTGAACACGATGGCATCATCTACACGATCAACAAAGCAGATGGCACCACGTATTGCTGGGATGGCACGTGTAAGTTGTTTTCATCTGATTTTAATGATAACGCCATGACATTGTTTGAACTTTTTCTGATGATTGGCATATCCCTGTTTGAGCAGAATTTGAGTAGAACTATGGCAATGTATTAGAGACGTCGTAAATCAACTATATTTGGGATGAGTTAATTCATGTGATTGTGACCATGTCATTGCAGCCAATTTGTACCCTTGAATAATCAAACGGTCAGGAAGATATGTATATTTTCCTTACTTTATAGTAATCTATATACTACTCCCTCCATCCCAAAATAAGTGTCTTGAGCTTAGTACAAATTTATATTAGAGCTAGTACAAAGTTGAGACACTTATTTTGGGATGGAGGGAGTACTAAATATGAGTGTGTTCAATAGCCATGTTAGTTTCCTCATTTTCATGATGTAGAAACATGCATCACACTGTAGGTTTCATCTAACCATACATTAGGGAATTAAATGTGCATATGGAGAACTCTATATTTGGAAGTAGTGAAATCCTGTAATGCTTACCATGTGTACATACCTATATTCGCCCTTCAGCAATCAATGGCTAGAATAATATCCTCACAAAATTTTTGCCCACACAACATGAGTATATAACAATGCATGGTATGTTAGTTTCCCTGAAGAATTTGTTTGTGAGGACAGAACATGATTACATGACATGCATGACATGGTTTTTTCGTGTGAAGAATCGATTGCGAGATAACATGAGTATAACCATGCATGTCACTTCTATATTTTCGAACCCAATATACATCTCCCTGTATTTTCCTATCAGTTCCAACAGGGATAGGTCAATGATGTTTCTTGCATTATCCTACTCATGCTTTGAACAATGCCGATCTTATATTAAAAATGCCCATCCTTTTTGATATGATGCAGTGTCCCTACAATTACTGCCCTTTGTAATCACACCACCTTTGCCAAAAACAGGGAAGCACAACTGGTTCCTCGCTCGATCATACAACGACAAAAGACTGATGATCATTCGCATACATGAGCCAGTATTGCAAAAAACCCACTATGTACAAGCACCATGAAATGTGTGAGTATCCAGGCAGTGGCTGTTACGTCTATGAGCAGGATACCAGCTTGTTGGGGCCTTCAGGATTTTTGAGTTGGAGGCGGGTAAACAGCCTTGGTTCACACTCTTTGTTTCTCGAACTCAATTATCCGATTAACCAGGAGATCACCATTGGCAAGGACCTTGATGGAAGAGAGGCTTTTTTCTAGGGAAAGCTATGTCTACACGGTGAGCCCTAGGACTTTGGGAGCAGACTCCCCTAATTGTCAACGATATAGCCTACAGCCAAAAGAAGGTAGAATGATAAAGGCATCTGGATTAACTTTCATCCTTGGATGTCTCAAGTCCGATAGGAAGTGATGTGGTTCAAGCCTTCAAGTTGACAGGTAATTGGGATGTTGCATCAAAAGGGTGGAGTTTTGGTGTCTCCGAATCACTGGTGGCTGAAGCGGGGCTGCAAATTATGATGGTGTTGGATCATCCTTCTTCAAATGACTTGTTGTCTTTGGTGCTTGTTCTGGATGGGTAGTTCTCTCTTTTGTTATCCTCGTCTATGTCACACTTACTATGTAATAGTCGCCTCTATTTAGAATGTCATTCTCTTCTGGATCACAAGAGTCTGAGCACTGTAGATGGGTGCGTTTTGGTGGTGTAGCAAGACTTCTTATGAACAATCATGGCTTGCTGTTTATGTTAGTAGTAGTCACTAGTCAGTGTTTGAATGTTGTATATATCATTGTTTTGAACTGTTTATTGTCTCGAACTACTGGTGGGCTAAATGAGGGCATCACCATTCTCTAGTGTTCAGAGTATATCTCCTTTTTTTAAGTTATAATTTGAGCTCAGTGTCTTTTCGATGATGTACACTTGTTTGGGCCAGTGAGGTGTCATTGAATATGGGCCGAGTAGTAATGCAATGCCAAACAGGTCAATTATAACTCTCAGGTCGTGCGCTCAAAAATAAGAAAGAAAATGACTCTTAGGCCGACATGTGGGCACCACCGGTGTTTTCGCGCGCTTGTGCGCCGAGAGCATATTGGCGCGTGTTTGAAATTCATGCTACCTTTTCATCCCCAATCTCTCGCCCTTCCCCTACCTCTGGAATCTCGATTCCTACTCCAGTTTTCCCAAATCCCCCTCCCGTACTCCCTGTACTCAAGCACAGTATCATGTTGCCGGTAAATGCGGATCTCCAAGCTAGAGATCCTGAGGTCCGTCCTGCCTTCGGGCGCTGCGTGCTGTCGGTCAACAATGGCATGGCGGCGCTTGGTGACCAGTTTGCCGGCAAAGTGCTGATGGTAACCATAAATGGCAATCGACATCCCATCTCACTGGACGACCATGTCAAAGCTCTTGGCATTGCGCTCGGCATCCAAATAAGTGACTTGCTCATCGAAGTCTGTCCGCCACTGGCTGATTTCTTCGTCAGGTTTCAGACAACTTTCATTTCACAGTCGTGTGTTTGAATCTTCCTGGCATTTGTTCTACGATGGCGCACTGGTGAGCTTTAATCGGTGGCACCCAAGATGGGGCTCTGTGCCCTCTGAGCTTGATTTTTTTAACAAAGCTTACCTTCCGCCGCATGCCTCGATGTGCTTGGAACAGCGAGTCCATGAATGAGCTTATCAACGACCTAGGAGGAGAGCTCGTAAGTATGTTTGTTCCTCTAGACAGCTAGGCTCTGATAGTTATGGCATGGATGAAGAAGCCGTCCACCATGCTGAAGGTGATTGGTGTTGAGATATCGGTGCAGGAACCGGGGTTGTACTATTCTTTGCCACCAAGGCTGTCGTGGACAAGGTTAGGTATGTACCTGTATCGAGTGTTCATGCATGTCGAAGAAGTGGTCAATCCATCAATCGAAGTCCTGGCGCCGCTGCTAGTGCCAGGGTCCGTCGACGATGTCCATTACAGGAGTCAACGTTAGACTTTCCCCGTGTTGCTCGCAACGATGGATGGCATAGGCCCTACTCCATCGCGCGGCAGAGGCCACTGATTCTTTGGAAGAAGAGACAGGGTTGGCTGCCTGGATGTGCTAAAATTTGAGGTAACAACTGAATCTTCTCACATACTAGTTACATCTGAGCTATCGGTGTGAAGAACTTATGTGCTAGTACATTTGATTGTGACCTATTCTATTTTTGTACTTGAACTTTTTTTAGAAAGGGGTGTACATCTACTTAATGTGCTAGCAGAATTTATTGTGTTGTCTATCTTTTTTCTTTGCACATCATTCAAGATATTTGCCCGTCATTGATAAATACGATGAACGGTTATGTACGAGTTTGTTGGTTTCAACATAGCCCTACCTGTAGCGATCTATTGCTTCCACCCTGATTGTGCCGCCAGCGTGAAATTTTTGTATGCAAGTTCAGTGTGCTATGATGTTCTATATGATTGTGTCAACTATATAAGTTTTTACCGAGCATCAACAATGCATATGGCTGAAAGATGCATTTACGAGCATCGACCAATGGGTCTCTCTCTGTCTCTCTCTCACATAGACACAAGTGGGACCGTTGAATTATTTCTTCGCTCGTGACAACTTTTAATTAGGTTCCACTGTACTCTAACTTTTTCTTAAGTTATTAACTGAGCTTAGTGACTTCAAAAAGTTGTACAGAAGCCTTGTTTGGGCCTTTTCAGGTGTTGGTGAATGTGGGTTGAGTAGCCATGTAAAGTTGTACTATACTACACATGCCTTTTTCGTTGAACATCAGCAATGCAACTAGGATGACAGTTGTACCCAAGATCCTAAAATAAGCGCAGCCTAGCCTATGTTTCTTTTAATAAAATGCACAACTTAGTTCCTTTTTTATATTATAAAATTACCAAGCCAACTTAATTTTTTAATAATATTCCTCTCTCAATATTATTTTTTATACAAAATGCTCAGTCCAGACCATCATTGTTTTTTCACCCATCCCAGAAAATGGGTCCATTTCTACTAAAATCAAATGGCTTGTAAATTATCAGAAATGATAAATGGGCTACATGTACGCAATATTATTTTTCACCCAACCCAATAAAATAGGTGTACTTGAATAAATAATCAAATGTGCTGTAAATTATCATAAATAGTAAATCGACATTATTATTTTTACCCAGCCCAGGAAATAGATTATTTTTTGAGTCAATGCCCAGGAAATAGATGTATTGGCAAACAAAATTAAATGGGCTATAAAACCTAAATAAATGGGTTGCATTCCGCCACAGCTTCCGAAGCTGACTTTGTTGGCCCACTAGACGAAGCCTGTGAAAGGTGTTGTCCATTTAGTGAACAAAACGATTTAATGGTCTAAAACAAATGGCCAACAAACAATTCCGACATCTGTAGTCATTAGATTGACATCCAGCGGTGATCTTGCTTCTTCAGTATCTAATCTAGTTGCTCTTGCTCCAGCCGCCAAAACCATCACCGGCTAGAGCGTCGACATCTGCCTCCCGTGGCCGGCTGTGCTACCACGCGGGCCTCGCCGCCCCATCCTAATCCTAACAGTGGCTAGGTCATACTTGTACTCTCCCACACCTTCTGCTATTCTCCGGTGAAGGCAGCCTCACCCGGCAGCCGAACTAGTCCCTCGTACTCCCCTCCGCCAGGGACTCCAGTGCCCCTTGTTCCATGACTCCAGATCGTTCCCATCTTAGGCCTCGCCGTCGTCCTCTGTTGTGGTCCACTCGACGATGCGTGGTCAATAATGAGAGCCGGCATGGAGTATGTCGAGAGTCTAACAACTGGGAACCACCAGCTACATCTTCGCAAGCAAGCTAGTGCCTCCTTATTATGCGGGAATAAACGATTCCTCCCCCTAACAGGTTGGACCCACCATCTACAATCTTTGCACGCAAGGATGTTCATTCTTATTACGTGAAAAAAGTCGCACATGACAGCTGGGACCCACGAGCTACATCTTCACACGGAAGGAAGTGGCTCTTATTACGCGCAAGAAAAATGATTCCTCCCCTGCTAGCTCGGACCCACCTGATTTGGAGGCTGACTGTGGGCCTACTAAGTTGACACGTACACAGGGCTTTTTTAACCTAGTCAACAAACAATTCTAGCAGCAGTGACCGTTGGATTAACATCCAACGGCCACGCTATTTCTTCAATCTCTAATTTTCTTGCTCCAGCCGCTGAAACCAGCGTTGGTTGGACTGCCTGCTACTGCCTCCCATGGTCGGCTGTGCTGCCACCACTGGCCATGCCATCCCTCTACTCGCCCACACCCCCTATTATTCTCCGGCGATAGCAGCCTTACGTCGCAGCTAAACCAGTGAACCCTCGTACTCCCCTCCGCATGGGCATCCACCTGCCTCGTCTTCTCTGGCTCCGCACCGTTCTCTTCCTAGGCCTCACTATCGTTCACCACCTTGATGCTCTCGGTGCCTCATGGTCAATGAGGTCAACGAACGACAGTAATCAGAAGAGGACTTTAGGCTGTAAGGCTAACAGCTGGACCCACCAGCTGCATCTTCAAATGCAAGAAAGTGCCTCCTTATTACTCGCAAAATAAAAATGATTCCTCCCCCCGACAGCCAGGACCCACCACCTATATCTTTGCATGCAAGGAAGTGCGTCCTTATCCTGACAGCTAGGACCCACCTACTTGAAGTGTACGTAGCATTGTCTGTCTGGTCACAAACATGTACGTAAATACTAGTCGATCGGTCTCTCTGCAATGATGAACTATGGCCGAGCAAGCAGCAGCACGTGTAGTAGTAGAGCCCCCGACATAGCAGTTTAGGCAGTCCAGTCAAAATTGTGTACACATACGTACAACCAGATGCCAAAAAATACGGCCACGTACGTACGTACGGGCGGGGTCTTGAATGCCTACTCACGCATACGTACGGACAGGGCTCATGTACATGGAGAGGCAACGGACTGCAGCAACGCGTCCTATACATCGGCAGCCAACCAGCTGGGTCGGAATGGAGAAATGTCTTGTTCATCGAGAGGCAACAGACTGGGTCAGAAATGCATCGTGTTCATTGGGAGCCAACCGGCTTGGATGGAACAGTCGAAACGGGGCCTGGCATACCGTAGAACGGAGGAAAGATACTGGCAATCCGCTGTGGACGACATGTATGAAAAAAGACTGAAGGATGTTTTATGTCCGTGTCAAAAATGCAAAGGAATTCTCAGGCTCGACCCCTTTGAGGGTGGCACATTCAAGGCGCACCAGCTCATGCATGGTTTCATGCATGGCCATACTCGGTGGATAAGTGAAGATGATCATTATGATGATGATGATGATGATGATGAGGAGGACGTCGACGGGGCAGGAAATAACGACATGGGGCCACTAGACGAAGAGATGACCGATTATGTGCCCGAAGAGGAAGACGGCCTCGGAAATGTAAATGGCGAAGAGGCAGTTCAAGGCGGAGAAGACGCGGACACGCCACCGTATTCGTCGCTACTAAGTTCAGCCATGCGGGAACCGCATGTTCGAGACCTGCTTCGCAAGAAGACGACTAGCGACAAAGCTGCTTCTAGAGAGGAGGCCAAACTGGCGCAACTAGAGGTAGACTCGATGACACCTTTGTATGATGGTTGCAATAATCCCGAGGTGACCCGCTTGAGTTTCACACTAGAACTTCTAAAGATGAAGGCAAAAAACAAATGGACAGATACAAGCCTGGATGAGCTTCTGAAGTACCTAAAGAAGGTTCTTCCCGCGGGAAGCCTGTGTCCTACTAGTGTCGAGGAGGCAAAGAAAATCATGTGCCCTCTTGATCTGCCACATATTAGATATCACACATGCATGAATGATTGCATCATATATCGGAACGAGCACGCTGAAAAAACCATCTGTCCAAAGTGCAATGCTTCACGATATAAAAAGGCCGGAAAGAAAGCTCCATAGAAAGTTATATGGTACTTTCCGATCACTCCGCGTCTATAGCGGTATTTCATAGATCCTAAGGAAGCAAAGCTTATGCGCTGGCACGCGGAGAGGGTGAAGCCAGATGACGGAGATGAGCCTAAGCTGAGAAACCTCGTAGATGCTAGCTAGTGGAGAGCATTAAATGCTGAATTTGATTTTTCGCAAATGATCCAAGGAACATCGTGCTTGGCACTAGTAGTGATGGTATGAATCCATTTGGCAACCAGAACACCAATCATAGCACATGGCCCGTGTTTGTATGGATGTACAACCTCCCCCTGGTTGTGCATGAAGGAAAAATACATACCATGGCTATGCTTATTCAAGGGCCGAGACAACCGGGAAATGATATAAATATGTATCTTGGGTTACTGAAAGAGGAGTTACAGACCTTATGGACAACGCCAGCCAAGACATGGGATGCAAGCAAAGGAGAGTATTTCTACATGAGAGCCGCGCTGATCACGACGGTCCAGGACTATCTCGGTTTCGGCTATCTCTCCGGCCAGGTGTGCCACGGATATTGCGGATGCACGAGGTGCATGGATGATACAACTTCTCTGCAGCTATCGGAAGATGGCGGGTCTTCGAAAATCGTGTACATGGGGCATCGAAGATGGCTCGAGAAGGATGACCCATGGAGAAAGCGTGGAGATCTATTCAATGGTAAGGCTGAGCATCGAGGTCCTCCACGTAAGCGTAGAGGTGCAGAAATATATGAGTTATTGAAGAACTGGAAAGAGTGCCCCTCGCCGGGAAAGATGAAGAAAAAGGCGCCAGAGCCCCTGCTGAAGGTATGGAAGACGAGATCTGTTTTCTGGGACTTGGAATACTGGCCCATACTCGACACGCCTCATATCCTTGATCAAATGCATATCACAAAAAATATCCTTGAGAGTTTGCTTGGAACATTGATGAACATGGCGGAGAGGACCAAGGATGGGCCGAAGGCAAGAAAATACTTGGAATTTTTGAAAATCAGGAAAGATCTCCAAATGCCCAGTAAAAGGTCGTCAGAGGAGACGGAGACGGAGACGGAAGATAGGGGCAAAAAAGTAAACAAGAAGGAAGAACAATATTGCCCCCCCTCTTGCTTCACCTTAGATCCGAAGGAGGTCGATCAATTGTTCAAGTGCCTTGCCAAAATCAAAGTTAGTTTCGGATACTGTGGGAAGATAAGAAGATATCTGGACACTAAGAAAAAAAAGGTTCAGTGGGATGAAGTCTCACGATTGTCATGTGATGATGATGCAGTTACTCCCGGTTGCAATTAGAGGGATTATGGACACACATGTGCTTGAGACGCTTACTGACCTATGCCACTTTTTTGATGCTATCTCTTGAAAGTCGATCAGTGTGAAGAAACTCCATAGGCTACAGGAAGAGATCATTGTCATACTGAATGAGCTAGAGATGTACTTCCCGCCCGCGTACTTTGATGACATGGTGCATCTATGTGTCCACATCGTGGACGACATCATCGACCTAGGGCCGACATTCCTGCATAGCATGATGCCGTTCGAGAGGATGAATGGGGTCATCAAAGGATTCGTTTGTAACATGTCCCGTCCAGATGGAAGCATAGCCCAGGGATATTTGACCAAAGAGTGCATCTCTTTCTGTGAGAGTTATCTGACCAAAGACCGTGTTGTTGGTTTTCCCGTCAACAAGCACTGTGGAAGGCTCGAAGGCGAAGGTCACACCAACGGTCATAGGGATTTGAATGTGTTACGCTCGGGCCGACAAAACGACATTGACAGGGCAAACTTAGTAGTGCTACAACAACTAGATGTGCTAGAAGATTTCGTGACACTGCACAAAGAGACCATCGCAAAGAAATACCGTGACCGTGGGGTGCACAGGACGGACGCTGAAGTTATTAGAGAGCACAACTCCACTTTCGTGCGTTGGTTCAAAGAGCGAGTTTTGGCTAATCCCCCGGAAGAGGGTTGTCCGAACGGAACAATCATATACGCCTTAGCACATGGCCCCTCGACCAACCTCGCGACTTATCAAGCATATGATATCAACGGATACACATTCTACACGGAGGAGAAAGATATAAACAGTGATGACCAAAACTCAGGGGTGACGATGGAAGCCATGACCGGGAATGTAATTGAAAGATATTACGGAAGGGTCGAAGAGATATGGGAGCTTAACTACTCTGGATTGCATAGCGCGACGATGTTCCGTGTCAGATGGGCTAAAAATGTACACAGAGAAAACCGACATTTCACTACCATGTGTATACTCGACTCCGATGATAGCGGTACCATCAACGCCATCGCCAAAAATGAGCCATGGGTACACGCTAAACACGTGACACAATGTTTCTTCATAACTGATCCGATCAATCCCAGCCGTGTTGTCGTGAGGAGAAGCAAAAGGAGCATCGCCGGAATGGATGGAGTCGCCAACGAGGAAGACTATGACCAGTACGGTGATCCGATGAGGGAAGATGATGCTGATGACGATGAAACATATGTCAAAAGAAGAATGAAGACTACATTACCTACAAAAGACCATAATCCCTGGAGAAGGAAAAGTCACGACCATGGGCTCAATTATTCGACAATGAACAAAAGAGGGAGGAAGATCAGTCTAAAGCGTCGTCGTCGCCCAAGCTGACAAACTAATCCCCAAATTTTGTGTGTGTCTTTTTTGTATACCGGTGTTAGCGGTCAAATCATGTAATATATATTATACTAATTATTATCCGGAGGGTAACAGTGGTATTGCTCTAACGACAGACCAAATTAAAGGAAGGAAAGTGCAAAAGAAAGATAAGAAAAAGAAAAGTGCAAATGAAAGAAAAAGAAAAAGAAAGGAAGTTTTACAAAATGAAATGAAACGAAAAGGAAAAAGGAACTAATAAGTTGTAGAAAATGAAATGCAAGGAAAATAAAAAGAAAAAGAAAAATAAAAAAAGAAAAAGAAAAAAAATTAGCAGTAGCGCGTTTTATCTTGGGAAGCGCTATAGCTAAGAAAAAGAAAAAAAATTAAAAAAACTAGCAGTAGCGCGTTTCTTCTGAACAAGCGCTATAGCTAACTTAGCTATAGCACGTTTTGCCAACAAGCGCTATAGCTAATTTAGCTATAGCGTGTTTTACCAACAAGCCCTATAGCTAATTTAGCTATAGCGCGTTTTGCCAACAAGCGCTATAGCTAATTTAGCTATAGCACCGGTCCGCTAGCCCCCCTCTTTCTGTCTCTCTCACTCGCGCCGCCGCTCGTCGATCCCCTCTGACGCCAACCGCCGACGCCTGCCCCGCCCCGCCCCGCCTCGACCCCATCCCGCTCCGGTATGCCTCCCCCCCCCCCCGCCCCCTCTTCCTTCCTCTCCGACCCCTCAGCCCTAGCTCTCTCTTTGACCCCCTCCCACTCTCTGCAGATCAGCGACCCCGGCGACCCCGACGCCGACGCCCGCCCCGCCTCGCCCCGCCTCGACCCCATCCCACTCCGGTATGCCCCCCCCCCCCCCCCCGCCCCCTCTTCCTTCCTCTCTGACCCCTCAGCCCTGGCTCTCTCTCTAACCCCCTCCTGCTCTTTGCAGATCAGTGACCCCGGCGACCCCGACACCGACGCCAGCCCCGCCCCGCCCCGCCTCGACCCCATCCCGCTCCGGTATGCCCCCCGCATAGTTAGTGTTAGTGTTAGTTAGTTAGTTAATTGTTGTTAGTGTTAGTTAGCTTAATTTGCTATTAGTGCTAGTTAGTTAATTGATGTTAGTGTTAGTTAGTGTTAGCCCAGTGATAGTTAGTTAGTGTTAGTTAGCTTAATTTGCTGTTAGTGTTTGTTTTTAAATGAAAATGGAAATGAAAATAATAGTTTTTGAAAATTAGCTTATGTAGTTGTTGTCCATTTTGAAAATGAGGATTTTTAACTTAGAGTTTGGTCACTCTCTCTCTCTATAGATCGAAGCTAGGCGCAGATCGATGAGGAGGAGAAGGACCCCGGCCCCCTCTGCCCCGGCGACCCCGACCCCGAGGTGCGCCACCCCCTGTTCCCTCCCTATTCATATGTCAGCACATAATGATGCAAGGGGGAGTGTTCATAATGTGGCTGTTAAAGTGTTCACAATGATGCATGATTGTGTATATGTTGGGCAGCAACGTTCATCATTGTGTATATGTCAGCAACAACAAAGTGACCTATGTTTTGCAGGAAATGTTGATTCATTTCCATTCCGACAAATTTCAGGCGCTCTATATGTGCACTTTCTAGAAAAGGTCATGTTGAAATTTTCCGTGAATTTCGGCATGACTTGTGCTACAAAGTTGGACATATCGAGTGCTCGAGATTTGTCGCTCCAGGAATGAAACGACATTTCCGGTAAAACAAAGGTCACTTTTTTGGTCATTATTCACTTTATTATATAAAGCTCGATAATTAAACCACTATGACATTGAACCCTAGGAAATATGACCGACACCGATGAGGCCGGAGGTTCTCAGTCCCAATTAGGTCAAGCACACGCCTACCTCGACTTTCTGGCGGATCGGAGAGATAGGAAGCTGGGTGTCCGGACCACCTTGTCATGACGGATGACGATGGTGGTGGTGCCGGCGCCGACACTGATGCCACCAACGACACCGGCACTGAGACTGGCGCTGATGATGTTCCTAACTACAGCACGGAAGGTGGGACCTCCCAAGCCAGTGAGGGACAGAAGGAAAAGAGTACACGACGCCCAAATGAGCTCTGCACCAGAAGAATGGTGGTCATGGTGGTGCACCCTGGCGAGTTTGAGCCAATAGAGCCGCGAGAAGTGGCAGCGTGTTACGGCAACCAACTAGGATGCATCCTACGGGATACCTCTAACATCAACACCACAAAAATACGGAAGGATGAACATTTGAAGAAGCTGCTTCTAACTAGGTTGCACGCAAGATTCCAGTTCCCCAGTCGGAATGACAATGTCAACCCATGGGATGATGAGGGCATGAAAAAAAATCAACAACAAAGCCCTAGGGAAGTTCAGCAACGCATTGAGCGCTTGGAAAACTAGGGTGAAAAGGGTGGTTCAAGTAGACCATGAAACCTACGCCGAGATTGTTGCAGACAATCCGAAAATTACGATAGAGGACTTTGAAAGGTTCATGGAGACTTGCACTAAAGAAGCTGCCAAGGCCAGGTCGGAGAGAGGCAAGCAGCTGCAGGCAAAGAACATGGGGAACCACCGCCTTGGAAGTCATGGTTACACGGGAAAGAGGCCCGTGTGGGCTAAGGAGGACGTAGAACGTGAACGTCAGGGGATCCCAGACCCATTGGCTGAGTTCACCGACCAGCTGGAGCACGACTTCATCAGGGCCCGATTCTCGTGGGACCCTAAGAAAAAGGTTTTTTTTCATCGACGGGCCGACTATGCAATTCATGAGATTACTGGTAATTATTCTTTTTACCACCTTACATGTTAGGTTCTGATCAACGAAGTCTACTACATTCTAGTCGCATTCGTAAATGATTCACGGTACATTTTGCAGAGAGAGCAACACAAGCTTGCGGCCGAGAGCGACTCGTCGACACAGTCGACTCTGTAGTCGGCGAAGTACAAGTGGGACACTCCTTTCAACTGGGCCATGAACATAATGATGGGACACCCGCCCGGCCAGCGGCTGCAATATGGACGTGTGCATGGCGCCAGGGATGGGGCCACTTGGAAGTACTATTATAACAAGGACCCTGTGGCCAAAAGACAGAGAAAGAAGTTCAGTCAAGTGACTATCGACAAGAAGGTGGCACGGGCGATGCAGAAAGCAAAAGCTGAGACCAAAGCTGTGATAATCGCTGCCTGTAGATCTGATATGGTGGCTGCCTTTACAAGCTTGATTCCAGCAGTGGTCACATGGGTGCAACAAAATCCAAACGCGCCACCAAGTGAATTTCCCATGCCCAGCTTCACCGGGAGCAACTCAATGAACACCGGACCCATACCCATACCTAGTATGGCAACCGCACCTGCACCTCCTCCAGCACCTACTCCTGCACCCAGCTCTCACAGCAGCCCTAGCTCCATCTCTGGCTTGAATGTCGGGACGTCGACATTGGCTGAGCTCGACGCCCTCACAGTAAATACGCGTCGTCGCACCTTCATCAACTCAACTAATTAATTAATCTTCAATTTCCGTTCTTTTTGGATCTCTGATGCCGCACGTATATGTCTTTGTAGGCCGACTCCACTCCATGCACCCTCCTTTACAACATGAAGGGCGGGTTGGTGGATGTGGGGAAGGGTACTATAGTGAAGCCTAAGGATCGATTGTTTCACCGCGGGCAGATGCCTGATAATGCCTTAAGGGTCTCCGTGGCGAGTGTGAAAGCAGGCTACGAGGGTCTTCCTCGTCCGATACAAACCGATGGAGAGGATGACAAGACCACCACGCAGCTTTGGCAATGCAAAAATTGGCCGATCCTGTGGCCAAAAAATCTTCTTCGTGTCGAGTTGGCCGGGAGCACACCAACGGGACCTCAGGAAGGTATGACCACAACACCACCTACATAAGTACAACCATCGTCTGTGCTGCTTGCTGAGATCGAGAGACATGAGGAAGGGGGGCCAACCGTTTCGCTGGCAGATGATGCCATCTGCCCCATGGAAGAGGATAGGTATCATGACATGGAGGACGCCGGCGATGACCCTAACCAGTATTTCAATACTGCCTTTAACTATGAAGTAACAATGAGTCAACCATATGAATATGAGATGCATGTACCAGAGCCGGAACATCCTCGGGAGTGCAAGAAGTCTTTGTTCATGCAATCCTCGCAGGACACGCCTCCAGATGCCGGCTCCACCCAAGCTCAACTGATGAGCCAGAGTCATCCAAAGCTGAGCCCGACAACACTAGGGGTGGTGCTCAAGGAGGGTCTAACAGACCCACCAGCACCTGAGCCGAAGAAGAAGTAGAGGAAGAGACCGGCGGCGAGAAAATCCAATAAAGCTGGCAATGTTGGTTCTAGCAGCCAGCCGCCTTCGACCAAGGTTAACCGTGTACCGATGAAACATGCACCATTAATCCATGTCGTGGGAAACCAATGGTACCGGCAAATGCACTAGCTGCCATAGAAGGGGATCTCACGAGACTCCATGACCATGTGCTTTCGACAGAGAGAAGCCTCCTCGCCTCGGATGATCCAGGATACCCACTTTATATGGTTCATGTGCCGAGCAGTTGCAAGATGTATGTCCACACATGCCCCGCGGACCTCTTCTTCCTGAGGTTTGATTACATCTTCAAGATGTTTCAAATGAGGACACTCGATTTTACCTCCGTCTGCCTGTATGCACTGCACATGAACTAAATCGTTAGGAGAGAGCAAGTAACCGGTCTTGCAGTCGCGGACCCATACTAAATGCATGAGGGCTTCTTGTCAATCAATCATGCCAACCGTCAATATGCGAGTCAGTACATCGAAGAATTCTTGCTCAGCAATAAGGACAAAGAAACGATTCTCCTACCTTATCATCCTAGGTAAGTCATCCGCGGATAGCACTATAACACATACATCCTTTCGTGCATTTCAATAGTTACTTTGCACGCATGGAGGCTAAACTTGATCGTGTATTTTGCACAGCGGGGGGTGTCGTGCCGTTCTCATTGTTCTTTACTCGCGTTACTCCTGCGCTCTATATTTGGACCCGTCGAAGAACATACGGAAGAAATATTACACACACATAAAGTATGTTCTGGACAGAGCTATGCTGGGCTTCAGCATGCGGGGTGGCTACATCCAATGCAAAAAAACAAATAAGGCCGGGCTTTGTTTCATCCACAAGACTGATTTCTGTTGCATCCAGCAACTGGCAATAAGTGAGAATGATGGATTCTACGTCATCCATCTAATGATGGAGTACAGAAGGGATGTGCAATCACTTTGCATGAAATCTTTATCCGATACCCATATCCAGAGATGGGCCGAAGGCTTTGGAGTCGTGCCGGATAATCGACTTCGAAATGATTTCTACCGGATCCAACAAGAAATTGCGTCCATCATCATCAAAGATGCCCTCGAAGAGAATGGGATGTTCTACAGCGGCCCAATATCGCGAGCTGATGTCCGAACCCGCATTGCCCTACAGCGTCAGGACATGATGCCTTTCACTAAGCTTGGGTGCACCCTTCCGGATATGGACAGATGGGAAGAGTGCACTACTTAAAAACAATGTGTCTGTTTAGTTACTTGTTACTTTCTGTACGACGAAACTTCGAATCTCTCAGTATGACGAAACTATTAGATGTATTGTGCCGCGCTCTAGTTAATTACCTTCGGTATGATGAAATTTGTTAACTATGTTTACTATATATGTTGCTTCTATTTCATAATTATTTTGTTGAATTCGCTTCATGGTATATATATGTGCATCTCTGACAGGTATATAGATCAACGATGGCGAGGAAGTGGTATGCCGTGTATGTAGGGCATGTTCCGGGTGTGTATGATGAGTGGCCAGAGTGTCAGGCCCAAGTCTCTGGCTTCTCCGGCGGAAGCCAGAAAGGGTTTGATAGCAGAGCGGAAGCCGAAGCTAGTTACTTGAGATTCATAGCACAACAGGGGATTCAGAACCAGCGCCGCTGCAAAAACTACTACATCATACCGCTTTTGATCATCATGATTGCTCTTATCATGTATGTATTAGTTTAGGTAGATGATGAAACATGTGTCTATGGTGACAATGTAAGAGACATGTGATCATTAACTTGTATCACTATTTCGAGATGATGATGAGATCGGCATCATTTGTGTTGAGACTATGTTGATATGATGAGACTATGTTGTACCACTTCGATGATGATGATGAGACATTCCTTTTTCATATAGTTCCAGTGTATGTGTATGTTGTAACTGTATAAAACCTGAAAAAAATACGAATACAGCAACATAAAAAAATACTAGCAGTAGCGTGGGCTATTGGAGTAGTAGCAGCGCTGCTTACGAGTAGCGTTTTTAAGGGACACGATACTAGTACTAGCAGTAGCGATGGATAGAGGCGCGCTACTGCTAGATACAGATAGCAGTAGCGCTGGTTCAAACAAGTGCTACTGCTAGAAAATAGATGTAGGGCAGTAGCAGTAGCATGCCTGCCCGCGCTACTAATTGCCAAAAAACCAGCACTACCGGTAAGGGTTTTCCTAGTAGTGTATGGTCGAAACAGGGTGTTGTTGACGGGAGGGGTGTGGCGTACCGCAAGGCGGAGGAAATGAACTTGTATTTGAGCGCCTACGATCAAAATGGGGTCCTGCTCATCGGGAGGGGTGTGGCGTACCGCAAAACGGGACTCCACGAGCTACTATTCATCCACCATCTACTGCCTCACTCCAGCCTCGACGGGCTACTGTTCATCCACCGTCGACTTCCTCCAGCCTCCACCTGCTACTGTTCATCCACTGCGACCTTCCTCCTACCTCCACCAGCTACTGTTCATGCATGGGCTACTGTTCATCCATGGGCTACTGTTCATCCAGCCTCCATAGGCTACCGTTCATGGAGCCTCCACGAGGTCCTGTTCATCCACACCCAACCGGCTCGGGTGTGGCGGCCTCCTCGATCGGGGTCCCGTTCATCTAGCAGCAACGGCCTCTACTACCACGGGGTACTGTTCATCCAACCCCCACCGGGAACTGTTCATCCAACCCCCAACAATGGTCACTGTTCATCAAGAGGCAGCAAGTTGGATCGGCTTCAGTTAGCAGTAGTAGCAAAGGAATCGCTCAGGTTCAATTAACAGCGAAGAGATCGACCGCTCGGGTTTAGTAACGTAGGTAGTGCAATCGCTGGGGTTCAGTAAGCGAATGCCTCGCTTGGGTTCAGTTATATCCCAACACCTCGCACATAAGCGCGTACGTGTACGAGAGAAACACACAAACCTCTGTGCATCGCTCCGCCCCGACCACCCACCGTAACCGGGAACTCCCCGAAATTTTCCTCGCCCTCGCTTCTACCACGATTTTTCCCTTCATGTACGGCCCAAAGAATGTCATGCAGGTGCGTCCCCGACCCACCCACGATGAAAATCCCATTTTCTATCATGAGTTTTGTCATAGAAGTAGGAGCCCGGCACATCTATGATGATACGTGGTTTTGTCACAATTATCGTCATAGAAGTGTCATAAGCATGACAGAAAAACATTTCGTTCAGGCCAAAATGTCACGGATGTGTCTTTTTTTGTAGTGTATGATTTCTAATGACTTAACCTCTACTCCGAGTGTGTTTCTTTCTTTGGTGCTAGATCTCCTACAAGATGAAGTGCCAATCCTTGATGTGTCCATACCTCCAATGGACAAACTAATGGCCATGGTGGACGATGATGCACCCTCCACATAGTACCATCAAGTTAATGAAGCTATTAACCAAGCGTCAATTTTTACCACCTCAGCTACAAAACATCAGCAGAGCTCTAAAGGTAACATAGGTGATGGTACTTCAACTGTCAACTAGTGGACTATCTTGACATCGATTTCTTGTATGATGTTGATCACCTTATGGATTCACCACATACTATATCTTCTACATGCTTAGATGTGCCACCCATTTATGATGTATATGATGATGAGCATGTTGAATTGCCTAGTTGTGATCCTATGCTCCATAGGATATCATGTGAAAATTCTATCGGTCACGTCATGTTTGACAATCCATTAAACTTGTCATATCCTATGAGTGAGATCTCCCATATTGCGTCATAACAATCTCAACATAGTAACTATGCATGCCCCATTAAAATAAATCCCATTTGCACTTATGGCATAGATGACGAGATGATGCTTATTGCATTTTGTTTCTCTTGCGATGATATTGCTATGCTACCTTTGCAAAATTTGTGAATTCATATCATATGCCATGCCATGAAAATTATTGTGTATTGCATGATTCCATCCCTAGTGTGAACCATATGCATACCATTCATAATAATGCTCTAGATATAGCTAGTGATGCATTACACAATTTGAGTCTCCATTATGCTATACATAACAACTAACCTATCATGATGGATGACATGTTTTTATATCATGCATCTCATTTATTTGAGCATTGGCTAGTTTGTGCTAACCAACACATGCACGTGTGCATCATAATGGATGACGTGTACATATACCACGCACACACATTTTTTCCTTTGCCTTTGTTATGCGTAGGTTCTTTCGAACACTCATCGAACTCACAATCCCATTAGTTGACAAAACGAGCTCTTGAGAGCAACGACAATTTGGGATACCGTGGATTGTCCTTACCACTTTTCCATTCCTGCAAGAACTTAGCGCATTACCTTTACTTGGTTCTCACACGACTATGGGCTATATATCAGTTGTCACCTTATGCCCATTTTACCATGTTCGCTTTGCATGTTATGCTTCCTTCTATGCCTTTGCCATGCAATTGTGACCCTTGCTTGCATTTACCCATGATTCACCATTATACTACTCCTATGTGTATTTGCATGCTTGATGGAGATACTTGTTGCTCTTGCCATGTTTACCTCCTACCACATGCTATTGTTGATTGTTGTGTTGGGAGAGTCATGATTTTCCATTGCTATTTACATAGGACTTCTTGCCAATACATTACTCACATCTTGTCTTCATGCTTGCGATATGTCATGTGCATTATGTATACTCCCTATTTTCCCACATGTCATGATGACCATGATTACCTCTAGTTTGTTGCATCTTCGCACTACTAGCTTGCATGACTTGATCACTATGATTACTCGCTTTGTCCCATAACCCATGATATATTCTTGCTCGTTTCATTGGGTTGATGACATATATGTTCATGCCTATCACATGATTTATCTTGATCATTGTCTCTTGTCTCCAATAGTTGCATCTCTCATATTCACTTGTAGTGAGTGCAACCATGCTATGCTTGTTAATCTTGGAGATTTTTATATCTTACTTGTGATGCATGCTTGTTTGATTGAGCTTAATATCTTTGGTTCTACTATCATATTATGCCTACATACCATGAACTACACCCTTGTCCTTTCTTATGATAAGAATGATGAAAACACTTGTTGGTTATCTCACCACATGATGTCTACTACACAACATTCTTCTTGTAGACCCGTGTTGGGCCTCCAAGAGCAGAGTTTTGTAGGACAGTAGCAAATTTCCCTCAAGTGGATGACTTAAGGTTTATCACTCCGTGCAAGGCATAGGATGAAGATGGTCTCTCTCAAACAACCCTGCAACCAAATAACAAAGAGTCTCTTGTGCCCCCAACACACCCAATACAATGGTAGATTGTATAGGTGCACTAGTTCGGCGAAGAGATGGTGATACAAGTGTAATATCGATGGTAGATATAGGTTCTGTAATCTGAAAATATAAAAACAGCAAGGTAACTAGTAGTAAAAGTGAGCGAAAACGATAATTCAATGCTTGAAAACAAGGCCTAGGGTTCATACTTTCACTAGTACAAGTTCTCTCAACAATGATAACATAGTTAGATCATATGGAAATCCCTCAATGTGCGGCAAAAGTCACTCCAAAGTTCCTATCGTGGAGAACATAAGATGAAATTTCTTGTAGGGTATGAAAGCACCTCAAAGTTATTCTTTCCAATCAGTCCATTGGGCTATTCCTATAAGTGTCACAAACAGCCCTAGAGTTCGTAGTAAAATAACATCATATGACACACATCAATCAACCCTAATGTCACCTAGATACTCCATTGTCACCACAAGTACCCGAGGGTCAATTATACGATATGCATCAAACAACTTCTGATTCATAATATTCAATCCAACAGTAAGAACCTCAAAGAGTGCCCCAAGATTCCTATCGGAGAAATAAGAACGAAAACATACATAAACCCCTATGCATAGATTACCCCAATGTCACCTCAGGAATCCGCGAGTTGAGTGCCAAAACATACATCAAGTGAATCAATAGAATACCTCATTGTCACCACGGGTATCCCACGCAAGACATACATCAAGTGTTCTCAAATCCATAATAGTATTCAATCCAATAATAGTGAAACCTCGAAGGTAAAACTCAAATCACCACAAGAAGATAGAGGGGGAGAAACACCATATGATTCAGCTATAGTAACAAAGCTCGCGGTACATCAAGAATGTGCCAAATCAAGAACACAAGGGAGAGAGATCAAACACATAGCTACGGGTACATACCCTCAGCCCCGAGGGTGAACTACTCCCTCCTTGTCTTGGAGACCGCCAGGATGATGAAGATGGCCACTCGTGATGCTTTCCCCCTCCGGCAGGGTGCCAGAACGAGCTCTCGATTGGTTTTTTGTGTCTACAAAGGCTTGTGGCGGCGGAACTCCTGATCTAGGTTTCTTTTTGGGGGTTTGTGGATTTATAGCAATTTTTGGCGTCGATTTCACGTCAGGAGGGGTCCATGAGTCAGTGACAAGGCAGGGGGCGCGCCCTCCACCCTTGTCGTTGACGCGGGACTCTTGAGGCCCAATTCTTTTGCTTCGGGGGCTTCTTCCGGTCCATAAAAAATCACCGTAAAATTTCAGCTCGTTTGGACTCCGTTTGGTATTCCTTTTCTACAAAACTCATAAACAAGGAAAAACAGAAACTGGCACTGGGCTCTAGGTTAATAGGTTAGTCCCAAAAATAATACAAAATAGCATATTAATGCATACAAAACATCCAAAACAAATAATATAATAGCATGGAACAATCAAAAACTATAGATACGTTGGAGATGTATCACCACATGAATGATAGTTTTACATTTCTGCTAACCTCATTTGTTTTTCCAAATGTTTTGTCATGTTCTTTCATTTTAACTCCGTACTATGGGGGCTGCGGACCACGCTGAATCACACTACCGGGTACACACCGTTTTTTATGGTGTATGGCGCTGAGGCGGTGCCGCCTTGCAACATAATTCATGACTCACCTCGAGTGCGCATGTACGAAGAAAGAGAGGACGAGCTCGATCGTCAGGACAGTTTGGATGCCCTGTAGGAGGAGCGCGACGTGGCAAAAGCCCGTTCGGCATTCTATCAACAACAGGCTTGAAGGTATCAAAGCAGAGAAGTGCGGGCCAAAACCTATAACGTTGGTGAAAGAGATTGTTTTTGGGCTTAATCTAATTATTATTTTTGGGCTTCATGCCCCGCACATGTGTTATTCTTTCGCATGTACCTTTTTTCGCCATTATATGCATCTATATGACTTCAGTTTTGGCCAAGCTGGGTCACCTGGCTCTTGTGTTTATGCCCTATGTTCCCGTTAATTCGTCTAGGCATAAGGGGAGCACCTCTGCGATTGTTATTGTCGGGTCAGCCGGATGTGTACCTCATACTGGGTGAAGCCGAAAGCTAGCGTTCTTAAGGGAATATTCCGTCGGTGAATAAAAGATGACTTTCATTTAAATTACTACATGCCCCCAGATATTTGCAGCCTGCGTCTCACAGTTCGGACATGCACATTAGGGCATGCGTACCCAGGGAAAGGAACCCTTAATGAAACTATTCTCCCTGGAAGATGTTTCTTACAATCCATGTAATATAACATAGCTAGTTGGGTACTTGTCTGTTCAAGCACTTATGACCCCTATGCCTGGTTTCCATGCATACCCTGGTTTTTATATAACCAAGTGGGTATTCGGATACACTCCGGACTATCGGTTCCAGAGGTCGAAGCGAAAAGGTCCTCCATGACAAATGATTTACAATCCGGCTAGGGACATTACATATGTCACTTGAAGTACACGGTCACTAAGACTGATTAAATTCTTCTTCTATACCATCCAACAGGCTGTCTAGCCTACAATCATGTTGGGAATACTTTGCGGCTAATTCTACTTGATCATACACTAAACTGACGGGGATCTCTTTCCCATCGGGCCCAACAGGTCTGACCCTGGCCATGTGGTTTGGGTCAGCCTTGGTATATCGTGTCTTCACCATACCCCAGGCTTCCCGTGCACCTTGTCGGCAGGCCAATATCTTCCATAATCGGAAGCGCTGCCGCACTCCCTTGAGCTTCTCTATAAGCTCCCCCATGCCTCCTGGCGGGGACGTGGACGACCACAAGGCTTGGGCAATACTCTACATCACCTGCCGAACTTGTTCGTGCAGTTGTGAGAGCTCTGGCAGAAGATCACCCGAGGACCCGGGCATCTCCTCTGCGGGACGACCCGTTAGCATACCTGCAGACATAACGCTGTTAGCAGGCTTCTTCGCCAAACTCCTGTAAAAAGTTCGTTCAAGCACTTACTAAAAATGCCGCGCTGAAGCCGTTTATTCTCCTTCATGGAGTCTGCAAGCTAGGCTCGGACATCCTTCAGTTCCATGCCCAGCCGGATATTGGCATCTTGGAGATCATTTTTCTCCTGCCTGACTCGCGTCAGCATGCGCTCGCCAGCATTTCACTGTCGATCATCACATGCCGTATCCGCCTCCACGGCCTCCGGATTCCCTCCAGGGCCACCTGCAACATCTATTGTTAGGTGTGCATATACGCCGCATACTACCTGGTACTGATATTCTTTGCAATATACAAAAGTTACCAGGGGGGCCTTTTTGGACTCCTTCAATGCGGCAACAGCGGCTTCCAGCTAGGCCCTGCACTCGTCCAGCTCTTGAGATAGTTGGGAATTCTTCTCCGTAAGAACCTACACAAATAATGATCCTTAAATCAGTTGCGTCAAGTGTTTCAAGTCTCAGGGGCTATTGATACATATAATCTTCATATTTGCTTACCTGTACATCCCTCACATACTGGTCCATGGTTCTGGCTTGACCATTTTGAGCAGCACGGAGGTACGCGTCTCCAGAATAGAAGGCATCAAATGCCTCTTGTGAGAAGCAAGCGTCACGGAGTACGGCCCGACGACGCCTATGATTCATGGCACTCTCCACTTCTGAATTTGTAGCGGACAGTCTATCCGCATCCTCTGTAGGAGGAGTATCCGGCGTCCACCCCATGTCGGCTTCCGCCTCTATGTCCGGCCCTGGAGCCCGACTAGTGGAAGCGTGATCAGAAACCTCTCCGGACATATTCCGGCGAGCGTTTTTTCTATTAAAGAAACATGGACGTCATTACATTTTGAGAAAGACAACAACCACAGAGCGGGGTTTTTTTGTCATACCTCTGCGCCAGCGTCTCTGTCCTGACCGCCTTCCTTTTTGGCCTACCCAGCCTCGGTGCCTCTTGTTGGCGAGTTGCTGCGGGTTCGGCATGGCGTCTTGAATGCCTTCCCTGTAAAACACCATATGTATATGGTAGGTTAAGTGTCTAAGAGGGGATCCTAGTTTTTGGAGTTCGGATTTTGGTTTTTCTTACGTGCAACGCAGGGAGCAGTCCAGGATAGTCGGCCGTAATGGCCACCATGGCATCATCACAGCTCAATTGATAGAACTACCTGTCTATTAGCTCCACGAATATGTCCGGATCTTCTTCGAGTCCGAGACCGAGGGCCCGGTCAGGGTCCTCTGGTTGTGGAGATGGGCTGTTGACCTCCCTTACAGCTTTTCACAGTTCCTGCCGTAAAATGGCAAGGTGAGTACCTACGACAAAGAATGCGGGAAGAATGGGAGCAAGGAGATATAACTCACCCAGCTTGGAGGGTTGTACATGGAGAATCCATCCCGTGGCTTGATGCGGATGAACTCCTCTGCCTCTCCCTTGAACAACTCGGACAAAATTTTTGCTAAAGCAGCAGCGGAGTCCGGTCCCTTACGCCCACAACGGGTGGCATCATCTTCCCCGTGAAAACACCATAGGGGGTGCCCTCGATATTGAAGTGGCTGCACTCCCCGCATTATGCATATTGACATAACCTCGATCCTGATTGAGCCAGCGCTTTAATCCGGTTCATCAGGTAAAGGACTTTCTTCGTTGTCTTCCTCCTGGGGGCTCCGTGGGCGCCAGCTTTGGCGTTTCTTCAGAGGAGCATTGTTGAACTCAGGAAGACCCCGCCGAACAGGGTCCGGAAGGGGGGCGTCCTCCATATAAAACCATTCGGAAGGCCAGTCTTCGGACGTCTTCTTCGGAGTACCGGACATGTATCCGGTTTCGGTGATGCGCCATATTTCGGCTCCGCCCACTTGATAAAGTGACCCCTTCTATGTGCGGGGGACGAGGCAAAATAACCTTTTCCACAGCTCAAAATGAGCCTCGCAGCCCAGGAATAACTCGCAAAGGGCAACGTAGCCGGCGATGTGTAATATGGAAGCAGGGGTGAAATTATCCAGTTGGAGGCCGTAAAACTCCAGGAGCCCGTGGAGGAATGGATGAATTGGAAATCCGAGTCCCCTTAATAAGTAAGGAACAAGGCACACCCGCTCCCCTGTAGAGGGGCTAGGGAAGCTCTCCGCTTGCTCCCCACCATTGTAGGTGGCGAGCCCGGCTCGGACGGGAACCATATACGCTGGAGGGAGAAATCCTTGAGTCTGCAGTTCGACTACTCGACTGTGTGGGACGGAACACCTCTCCCAATCACCGGGCTTAGGGCTACAGGGGCGAGAGGAGGAGCTGCAGTGGTCGGCCATGTTGGAGTGGATTTTTCCGAAGCGCGCTCCGATGGATTCTCGCTGTGGGAGGATGGTATGGATTGGATATAAGAATCCACATCCCTTTAATAGACAATTTATTTATCTGGCTAGGGGTGCGAATGTAAAAATGCCCTGGCTCCTCGTATTCATTCGACGCATGGGAGATAGCCCTTATTGGGCGCAGAAGCCAAGAAGTCCAACATTTATGGGGCCGAACACTACTTAACAAACATTCAAAATTTGGAGAAGAACCCACCTTGCAATGTCGAAGACAATACTGCGTGTCGGACTTGACGTCATTGAAGCCTGGTTCGGGGGCTACTGATGGAGTCCTGGATTAGGGGGTCTTCGGACAACCGGACTATATCCTTTGGTCGGACTGTTGGACTATGAAGATACTAGATTGAAGACTTCGTCTCGTGTCCGGATGGGACTTTACTTGGTGTAGAAGGCAAGCTAGGCAATACAGATATGTATATCTCCTCCTTTGTAACCAACCTTGTGTAACCCTAGCCCCCTCCGGTGTCTATATAAATCGGACGGTTTTAGTCCGTAGGACAACAGATAATCATACCATAGGCTAGCTTCTAGGGTTTAGCCTCTCTGATCTCGTGGTAGATCAACTCTTCTAATACTCATATCATCAAGAACAATCAAGCAGGACATAGGGTTTTACCTCCATCAAGAGGGCCCGAACCTGGGTAAACATCCTGTCCCCTGCCTCCTGTTACCATCCGCCTTAGACGCATAGTTCCGGACCCCCTACCCGAGATCCGCCGGTTTTCACACCGACACCCACCTACTCGAAGTGTATGTAACATTGTTTGTCTGTTCACAAACATGTACGTACATACTGGTCGATCGGTCTCTCTGCAATGATGAACCGTGGCCGAGCAAGCAGTGACACGTGTAGTAGTAGAGCCCCCGACATAGTAGTTTAGGCAGTCCAGTCAAAACTGTGTACACATACGTACAACCAGATGCCAAAAAATACGCCCACATATGTACATACGGGAGGGGTCTTGAATGCCTACTCGCGCATACGTACGACCAGGGCTCGTGTACATGGAGAGGCAACGGACTGCAGCAACGCATCCTATACATCGGCAGCCAACCGGCTGGGTCGGAATGGAGAAACGTGTTGTTCATCAAGAGGCAACAGACTGGGTCGGAAAAGCTTCGTGTTCATCAGGAGCCAACTGGCTTGGATGGAACAGTCGAAACGGAGCCTGGCATACCGCAAAACGGAGGAAACGGCCTTCCGTTCGACCGACTATGATCGAAACGGGATCCTGTTCAATGGGAGGTGTCTGGTATACTGCAAAACAAAGGAAACAGACTTGTCTTTGAGCTCCTATGGTCGAAACAAGGTGTTGTTGATCAGGAGGGGTGTGGCGTACCGCAATACGGAGGAAACGAACTTGTGTTTGAGCGCCTACGATCGAAATGGGGTCCTGTTCATCGGGAGGGGTGTGACGTACCACAAAACGGGACTCCACGGGCTACTATTCATCCACCATCTACTGCCTCGCTCCAGCCTCGATGGGATACTGTTCATCCACCATCGACTTCCTCGAGCCTCCATGGGCTATTATTCATCCACCGTCGACTTCCTCCAGCCTCCACCTGCTACTGTTCATCCACCGCGACCTTCCTCCTGCCTGCACCAGCTACTGTTCATGCATGGGCTACTGTTCATCCAGCCTCCATAGGCTACTGTTCATGGAGCCTCCATGGGGTCCTGTTCATCCACACCCAACCGGATCGGGTGTGGCGGCCTCCTCGATCGGGGTCCCGTTCATCCAGCAGCAACGGCCTCTACTACCACGGGGTACTGTTCATCCAACCCCCACCAGGAACTTTTCATCCAACCCCCAACAACGGTCACTGTTCATCAAGAGGCAGCAGGTTGGATCGGCTTCAGTTAGCAGTAGTAGCAAAGGAATCGCTCAGGTTCAATTAACAGCGAAGAGATCGACCGCTCGGGTTTAGTAACGTAGGTAGAGCAATCGCTGGGGTTCAGTAAGCGAATGCCTCGCTCGGGTTCAGTTATAGCCCAACACCTCACACACAAGCGCGTACGTGTATGAGAGAAACACACAAACCTCTGTGCATCGCTCCGCCCCGACCACCCACCGTAACCGGGAACTCCCCGAAATTTTCCTCGCCCTCGCTTCTACCACAATTTTTCCCTTCATGTACGGCCCAAAGAATGTCATGCAGGTGCGTCCCCGACCCACCCACGATGAAAATCCCATTTTCTGTCAAGATTTTTGTCATAGAAGTAGGAGCCCGGCACATCTATGATGATACGTGGTTTTGTCACAATTATCATCATAGAAGTGTCATAAGCATGACAGAAAAACTTTTCGTTCAGGACAAAATGTCACGGATGTGTCTTTTTTGTAGTGTATGATTTCTAACGACTTAACCTCTACTCCGAGTGTGTTTCTTTCTTTGGTGCTAGATCTCCTACAAGATGAAGTGCCAATCCTCGATGTGTCCATACCTCCAATGGACAAACTAATGGCCATGGTGGACGATAGATGCACACCCCACATGGTACCATCAAGTTAATGAAGCTATTGACCAAGCGTCAATTTTTACCACCTCAGCTACAAAACATGAGCGGACTCTAAAGGTAACATAGGTGATGGTACTTCAATTGTCAACTAGTGGACTATCTTGACATCGATTGCTTGCATGATGTTGATCACCTTATGGATTCACCACATACTATGTCTTCTACATGCTTAGATGTGCCACCCATTTATGATGTATATGATGATGAGCATGTTGAGTTGCCTAGTTGTGATCCTATGCTCCATAGGATATCATGTGAAAATTCTATCGGTCACATCATGTTTGACAATCCATTAAACTTGTCATATCCTATGAGTGAGATCTCCCATATTGCATCATAACAATCTCAACATAGTAACTATGCATGCCCCATTAAAATAAATCCCATTTGCACTTATGGCATAGATGACGAGATGATGGTTATTGGATTTTGTTTCTCTTGCGATGATATTGCTATGCTACCTTTGCAAAATTTGTGAATTCATCTCATATGCCATGCCATGAAAATTATTGTGTATTGCATGATTCCATCCCTAGAGTGCACCATATGCATACCATTCATAATAATGCTCTAGATATCGATAGTGATGTATTACACAATTTGAGTCTCCATTATGCTATACATAACAACTAACCTATCATGATGGATGACATGTTTTTATATCATGCATCTCATTTATTTGAGCATTGGCTAGTTTGTGCTAACCAACACATGCACGTGCGCATCATAATGGATGATGTGTACATATACCATGCACACACATTTTTTCCTTTGCCTTTGTTTTGTGTAGGTACTTCCAAACACTCGTCGAACTCACAATCCCATTAGTCGACAAAACGAGCTCTTGAGAGCAACGACAATTTGGGATACCGTGGATTGTCCTTACCACTTTTCCATTCCTGCAAGAACTTCACGCATTACCTTTACTTGGTTCTCACACGGCTATGGGCTATATATTAGTTGTCACCTTATGCCCATTTTACCATGTTCGCTTTGCATGTTATGCTTCCTTCTATGCCTTTGCCATGCAATTATGACCCTTGCTTGCATTTACCCATGATTCACCATTATACTACTCATGTGTGTATTTGCATGCTTGGTGGAGATACTTGTTGCTCTTGCCATGTTTACATCCTACCACATGCTATTGTTGATTCTTGTGTAGGGAGAGTCATGATTTTCCATTGCTATTTACATAGGACTTCTTGCCAATACAATGTTGATACATTAATCACATCTTGTCTTCATGCTTGCGATATGTCATGTGCATTATGTATACTCCCTATTTTCCCACATGTCATGATGACCATGATTACCTGTAGTATGTTGCATCTTCGCACTACTAGCTTGCATGACTTGATCACTATGATTACTCGCTTTGTCCCATGAACCATGATATATTCTTGCTCCTTTGATTGGGTAGATGACATATATGTTCATGCCTATCACATGATTTATCTTGATCATTGTATCTTGTCTCCAATAGTTGCATCTCTCATATTCACTTGTAGTGAGTGCAACCATGCTATGCTTGTTAATCTTGGAGATTTTGATATCTTACTTGTGATGCATTCTTGTTTGATTGAGCTTAATGTCTTTGGTTCTACTATCATATTATGCCTACATACCATGAACTACACCCTTGTCCTTCCTTATGATAAGAATGATGAAAACACTTGTTGGTTATCTCACCACATGATGTCTACTACACAACATTCTTCTTATAGACTCGTGTTGGGCCTCCAAGTGCAGAGTTTTGTAGGACAATAGCAAATCTCCCTCAAGTGGATGACTTAAGGTTTATCAATCCGTGCAAGGCATAGGATGAAGATGGTCTCTCTCAAACAACCCTACAACCAAATAACAAAGAGTCTCTTGTGTCTCCAACACACCCAATACAATGGTAGATTATATAGGTGCACTAGTTCGGCGAAGAGATGGTGATACAAGTGTAATATCGATGGTAGATATAGGTTTTGTAATATGAAAATATAAAAGCAGCAAGGTAACTAGTAGTAAAATTTAGCGAAAACGGTATTTCCATGCTTGAAAACAAGTCCTAGGGTTCATACTTTCACTTGTGCAAGTTCTCTCAACAATGATAACATAGTTAGATCATATGGAAATCCCTCAACATGCGAAAAAAGTCACTCCAAAGTTCCTATCGTGGATAACATAAGATGAAATTGCTTGTAGGGTATGAAACCACCACAAAGTTATTCTTTCCGATCAGTCCATTGGGCTATTCCTATAAGTGTCACAAACAGCCCTAGAGTTCGTAGTAAAATAACATCATATGGCACACATCAATCAACCCTAATGTCACCTAGATACTCCAATGTCACCACAAGTACCCGAGGGTCAATTATACGGTATGCATCAAACAACTTCTGATTCATAATATTCAATCCAACAGAAAGAACATCAAAGAGTGCCCCAACATTCCTATCCGAGAAACAAGGATGAAAATGTACATCAACCCCTATGCATAGATTACCCCAATGTCACCTCATGAATCTGCGAGTTGAGTGCCAAAACATAAATCAAGTGAATCAATAGAATACCCCATTGTCACCACGGGTATCCCACGCAAGACATACATCAAGTGTTCTCAAATCCATGGTAGTATTCAATCCGATAATAGTGAAACCTCAAAGGTAATACTCAAATCATCACAAGAAGATAGAGGGGGAGAAACACCATATGATTCAGCTATAGTAACAAAGCTCGCAGTACATCAAGATTGTGCCAAATCAAGAACACAAGGGAGAGAGATCAAACACAGAGCTACGGGTACATACCCTCAGCCCCGAGGGTGAACTACTCCTTCCTTGTCATGGAGACCGCCGGGATGATGAAGATGGCCGCCGGTGATGCTTTCCCCCTCTGGCAGGGTGCCAGAACGAGCTCCCGATTGGTTTTTCTTGGCTATAGAGGCTTGCGGCGGTGGAACTCCTGATCTAGGTTTCTTTTTGGGGGTTTGTGGATTTATAGCAATTTTTGGCGTCGGTTTCACGTCAAGGGGGTCCATGAGTCAGTGACAAGGCAGGGGGCGCGCCCTCCACCCTTGTCGTTGACGCGGGACTCTTCTGGCCCAATTCTTTTGCTTTGGGGGCTTCTTCCGGTCCATAAAAAATCACCGTAAATTTTCAGCTCGTTTGGACTCCATTTGGTATTCCTTTTCTACAAAACTCAAAAAACAAGGAAAAAACAGAAACTGGCACTGGGCTCCAGGTTAATAGGTTAGTCCCAAAAATAATACAAAATAGCATATTAATGCATACAAAACATCCAAAACATATAATATAATAGCATGGAACAATCAAAAACTATAGATACGTTGGAGACGTATCACCACACAAATGATAGTTTTGCATTTCTGCTAACCTCATTTGTTTTTCCAAATGTTTTGTCATGTTCTTTCATTTTGAAGGACTCACAAGCCGGTACCATCACGAGACATATCGGTCATGCGAAGGCATACATGATCCACCAACATTTTCGACATCCACATAAAGGTGAATTCCTTCCTTGTGAGCCATCGTCCAATACGCATATTGGATGGGACATACTTTCATTGTTGTTTGCTCCTTCTTGTCTACATGATACATTTATGGGATGGAGGCACGACATTGGAGATTGATGTGTACTACACAACCTTGTTTTGTAGACGTTGTTGGGACTCCAAGTGCATAGGTTTGTAGGACAATAGCAAATTTCCCTCAAGTGGATGACCTAAGGTTTATCAATCCATGGGAGGCGTAGGATGAAGATGGTCTCTCTCAAACAACCCTGCAACCAAATAACAAAGAGTCTCTTGTGTCCCCAACACACCCAATACAATGGTAAATTGTATAGGTGCACTAGTTCGGCGAAGAGATGGTGATACAAGTGCAATATGGATAGTAGATAATGGTTTTTGTAAT